>NC_135081.1:18452500-19052500 GCF_051107435.1 Chaetodon auriga | reverse complement strand
GATGCTGTGACGGAACATTTTACTTGCGTCAGCAAAATCCATCAAGCTGAAAGAAATTCAGCAGCAGTTCAGTTTAAGACCCCCTGCCCCCAACATGCATGGAAAAACATGCAAGGAAATAAACTAGTTTGAATATATATTCATTCAGAGCAGCTTGAGAGAGATTTTTCGTGCAGTTATAATGAAAAGAGCGCAGCAGAAAAGCCGCATTAATACTCACATCTTCTATGCAGCTGTTTGAACTGACTCACGGGCAGCGGAGGAGGAGGAGGGGTGAAGGGCTGTGAAGCAGGAGAGGGAGGGTCTGAAGTACAAAAAACAAACAAAAAAACAGCAGGATCAAAGAAAAAAGACGATGATTTCTAGGCACTGGTCCAAACGAAAGTCCAAATTTTCAATCAGCAAAGTGATCAAAGTGCCGAGCTGACTGTAAACTGAGGCGGGGGGCTCGTGGCGCAGTGGAAGCGATCTTCTAGCGGTGCATTTATACTGCAAGTCGTCAGCAAAGTACCGCAATACCGAGGCACGTAAACGGGTCGGGCGATAATTCACTGTGTGACCGGACTGGAGAGCAGGAAGTGAAGGAGAGCGACGCGAGCTCAGGAGAAAAGTACTTCTGAATGATAATCCATTCGAGGGAGATCCACGGACGCGTAGATTCCTGCGCGGCTGCCTCCAGCTCCACCAAGTGATGCTGCGTCCTTATAGAGCTGCTCCTGGATGCTGAGACGCAGCGTTGATTGGCTGGTTGTTCAGTTGCTTCTTCTCAAAGCTACTGGCGAATGCTTGCAATTTCAAAATTAAGGAGGAAAAAAAAAGTCCAGTCATGAGAATTCAGTTGTCTGTCTTTGATTTCTGTCACCCCCACCTCTCTCTCTCTCTCTCTCTCTCTCTCTCTCTCTCTGCGCGGATGGATGTGCGTCTTGTGGGAAGTGCGGTAGTTTCGCCCGTGAAGTGCTGTGGCACTGTAGGCTACTGCAATAATGCGTCTCTCCTCCTGCCTTCTCCACTTGGACTCGTAACGACAGTGCGGTACCCCCCTCCCCTCCCCTCCCCTCCCCTCTCCTCCCCTCCTCTCTCTCTCTCCCTACACTTTGCAGTACTGCAGCTCGGTGTCGGATAGGGCGGCAGGACGACACTGCGGTACAGTGGATGCCTACAGAGTGTTGACTCGACTGTTTTCTCCCTGGCCTGGGATTCTCCCATTTCCCCCCTCCTACTGCTCCCGTACAGTGTTACCCTTTGCATTTCCTCTCGTTTAATTCGGAACAGACTCCTTCCTTCACGCACCCTCTGCTCTATTTTCCATTTTGACTCTATGTGCATTAAGAGAGGGAAGTCAGTGAGTAAAAACAGGAGAAAGTCTAATGACAAAATGGCCATTTGGAGGAAAGAAAAGTGAAACCTAACAAAATATGATCCTCTTTATGGAGAGAAACGCACAGATATAATCCGTGGCCAAAAGTATATGGACACCCTTGTCTACTCCTGTGCACTTCTGGTCTGGGGTTCTATTCGTGTTTTGGCCTTGGACCTTTAGTTCCATTAAGCACAAATTACATTACACCCATTCCCAGTGTTTCCAAAGCTTTTTGAACTTGTGATCCTTTTAACCAAAGCATTTCCTTCTTCTCACGATCCCTTGTCACAGGTTGCAGGTCTATGAGCTGTTATCTATCCAATCTCTCACAATAAAAAAACAAAGACTAATACAAAACACAAAAAATAACCACACTTTCCAGCAGACACAACTTTTTTTAATCACCCCATGACCACTCAGATGTACCTCTTGACTCCAGGTTGGAAGCTACTGTCTTAGGTTTTCCACTCTGTGCAGAAAGCAAGGTTCAAAAGGCAATGACCTTGCCAGTTTTGCATCCAAGGACTTGACTGAACTGTACAGAGCCGTGACCTCAACCCCAGCCAACATCTTCAGGATGAACTGGAACAGCAGGTTGGAACCAGCAACACCAGAGCCTGACCTCACTGATGCTCATGTGGCTGGACGGGAGCAAATCCCTGCAGGCAGGTTCTGAAATATTGTGAAAGGTCTTCCTGGAAGTTGTTAAAGGAGCATATTAACAGCCCCGTTTTTAAGAATGAGATGTTCATTATGATCTGCACTGCTGGCCTTTGACCTCTGCGGGTTGGAGCTGATTCTCTATCCTGAGAGAAAAATAATCATAGCATTTTTTTCTATAGCTACAGAACAAATATGACCTGCTTGTCGCTGTCTGGGAGGCAAAGGAGTTCATGTTTGTTAGAGGTAATAAAACAAGGCTTCTTTTCCAGTCCATTTTTACAATGTATTTTCAGGCCTTTACATCATATATGTTAATCATTAAACAGAAGTACAGGAAGTATGATGCTCTGAAAAGCACACAGTGTTTATGAATATAATAAATTGGGGGAAAATGGCAATATACAGCACTTCAACAGCATGTAATCACACAGATAGACTCCAGCAGTCCTCATCGTTCAATGTTAGCGGTGTTTGCCAGTGCGGTTGAAGCGTCTGTACAGGAAGCGGATCCTCTTCTCCAAGTTGTGTCTGTCCAGCGTCATCATTCTGTCTCCCACCATCCTCTTCTTTCTAATTAGACGCTGCAGTTCATTGCCTTTGAAAGCCTTCAGCCAGCAGGGAGCCACAATGAGGTCTTTGGGATGAGCTTTGAAGTCCCCTGCAGACACAAAGGGAAAGATTCGTTTGTGCACAGTGTATGTGTGATAAAGGGGAGAGAGAGCAAGCCAAAGTGTGGGCAAAGCACAGCTGGTGAGGAGTTGGGAACTGGGGTACAGATCAAAAGCCGGGGTGTTTCAGTGGTCTCGCATTTATTCGCCTCATGTATGCACAATTTATCTTTTCAAACAGTCTGCTAAGGACTTCTTCTGCAGTTGAGCATATAGTAAAACTGTCTGAAAAAGTCTAGCAATTCATATCATGACTTAACACAAGGCTTTATTTCTCTGATTCCTCTACACCAACAAGGAAACATAATCAGATGATATAAAAAACATCTGAATCCATAGTTGCATATTACATCCTAACAGTTTTATTCCACACTGAGACAATCAACCAAAAACTTCATTCAACAAAACCAACAAAATGGGCATCAAGTGGTTCTGGGCACTTACCTAAGATGCCTATGTTATCATAAACTCCATACATGCTCCTCTTCTCTGTCCACCTGTCCACTGTCTTCAGCTGAGGGATGGCGTGCATCTTGATCTGACAGCATGTTCCTGAAGAAAGCACATTGTTTCATGTCAGTGCTCAGTACCTCAGTATCTTCTGCACATTTAGTGTTGCTACAATTAGTAGATGAATTACTTAATCAATCAAGATAAAACTAATCACAAGTATTTTTTTTTTTTTTTTTAAGAATTGCTCAATACTCACTGGTTCCAGCTTCTCAAAATTGAGGGTTTTGCTTTTATAAACTGGACATTTTTGGGTTTTAGAAAACATTATGGGAAAATTGCAATAGGCATGTTAAATGATCAACTGATTATCTGAAATAATGATAATAATAATACTACTAATAATAATGAAACTATTTGTAAATTGCAGACATAACTCATTAATGCACATTACAACCTCACGTGATGTTTATGACTTTCTAATTTTTTACTTGTTACACATTTTCCGTCTTATTGTTTACTCTCCTTTACTTGTGTATACCTGCAAATACGTTTGGAGTAGGGTTGGGTGGTATGATGGTATACACCATGTGATGGTAGACATGTGTCCACTAATAAAGATTTGGCAATACCCTTTCCAGCACGGGAGCTATCCCTGGAGCTGTATTTACACACTGCCAGTGTGTAGAGTAGCTGCTTCGTAGTCTCTGGTACTCCACCCCTCACCTAAATCAAACAGCATATTCCCAGTAAGTGAGAACATGTCTGACATGGACAAGTGTCCTCTATGTGTGAAAGAGACCTGATTCTGCGGACACTGTGCAGAGTTCATAAGAGAAAATTGTTTTATTGCCTGTGCTATATGTTCAGTGAGCTACAGTAACTCACCAGTTGAAATGGTCCTGGCTGTGTGGAGCAGAGTCCCAGCAGACTGACAGAAGGACGCTCCAGCTTTCAGTAATCCTCCCAGTACAGACATGTCTCACGTTTTCTGAAATAAAACATCAACTATTAACATCACATGAAAGGAATTCATCTTACTCACGTAAAGTGGTTATTCAACGCGTAATAACGGCGTGTTCAATGCGTTTACTTTCTATCAAACACAACGTTAGCTTTGTTAGCTTTTCAAATAACTTTACACTGACCCTTAGCTTTAGCATTAGCTAAAACATTAGCTACATGCAACGAAGAGTTATGAGCATTACCAGTGTCCACGTCCAGCAGCGGTCATGTGCCAATTAAATCTTTCCTTATTAGTGCAACAAACTAGAAATTATGGCCGTATGCGGAGATATGACACTTAAAACTAGCTATGAGTTATTGAGACTTCAACATGGTCCTGATGGCCGCGTCCATCTTACTCTGTGTCCCACAATGCAACGCGTTAGTACCGTATTGTCGTCAGAGCAGCGCAAAAACAATCGTTTGACGGTCTTTGCACCTTTTCACGAGCATTTTTTCACCCAGTAGAGGGAGGTAATGGTACCAGAGGACCAAAGAACCACAAGCTTGCAGTGTGAAACAGAAGAAGCATTTCTTCAGTAAAAAGTAGCAATATATAGGCGACTACACTGCAAGTAAATCTTCTGCATTCAAAACTTTACTAAAGTAAAAGTATGTCAAGTACTATATCTGGCAGTGTTTTACTAGTTTATATGATGTTTTTGAATCAATATTACTTCTGCATTAAAGTGTATGTTGCTTTTTACTGCTGTGGATGTTTATGCTTGAGGTATTTTTAAATACTGCTGGGTCGTTTATTCTACAGCAACACATCATATTCCATAAGATCATTGTATGTTTGTAGCATCCTGCATCCTCCATGAGCTCAGAAGAACAGCCTGTTTTAAGCTTTGTGGAAAAATGCATTTTCCTTCTAATCCAAGGGGCCTAAATCGTTTATTTTATCTTAAGATGTCTGAGAATTTTCTCAACCCACAAAGGAAAGCTTAACCCTGCAGTTTATCAGAGAACTTCACACTGAAAATGACCACATCTGCAGATACAGGGCACATGGACAGGAAGGGTATGAAAAGTAATTTGTAGCTGGAGCTGTCAGTCATACAATAGCACAATATTGTACAATTATAATATAAACTTGCATAAAATGCGTACTTAAGTACAGTATTTGAGTGAAATTACTTAGTTACACGCCTCCTCTGCATGCTAGCAAAACAAAAATGGCCAATTGTGTAATGGAGTTACACATATCTATCTTACATTGTTCTGGTGCTTATCTATGAAAGGGAGGGACAAAGAAAATCAGATAAGTGATCCCTTACACAACGAAAATCTTGTGTACATGTGTCTACATCATGCTTTGAGTACTTGTGTACTTAAAGGAGGATGTAATCCCTTTTGGATTAAGTTCTCTTTGATCCAATATCATCATTTAAATCCTATTACTTTTAGAAAAGTGGGAACACTATTGTTACATTTATGTGGTTTTGTGTGTGTGTGTGTGTGTGTGAGTGTGTGTGTGTGTGTGTGTGAGTGTGTGAGTGTGTTTTTGTGCTGGATAATTGAAAATTTCTTAGGTTGAATATCAGATTTGACTGATCAGTTTTAATCACTGACATCGAACCACTCGCTGGAATAAAAACATGAAAACCTGCAGACATCAAGGCTGTTACACCCTCTCTCTCTCCCTCTTCACACACACACCCACACACACACACACACACACACACACACACACACACAAACACACACACACACACACACACACACACACACACACCACAAACATTCAGATGCACAGACACGGACTGATACTTTCAGTCTTACTGTTATAAAGGCTTGGATGGAATATTTTGTCATTTTCAAAGAAACAAGTGCACCAAAACTGATCTTTGTCTTTATTTCATTTTTGCTAAGACGTCAGCGAGTGTGCGTGGAAATTTAAACCAGACAAAACATTTTTTTAACATTAGATTCCATCCAGCTGTGACTTAAACCACACTGCAATGTCCTCTGCAGAGAAGACTTACTGTCTTTCTGTAAGTGTGCTGTGTGTTTCGTTTAATCTGCATTAAAATAATGCTTTTGACTTTCCTTTACATGTGCAAAAACCTCTGTGCTGAGATACTTTGGAACCACAATAGAATAAGAAACACAATACAAATGATTGAGTATGAATCAATTTATATGTGCAGGAGGTGAAAGGAGCACCTGCTGAAGAGTGCGAGCGAGAATAAAAGACAAGCATGTAAAAGATGCCGTGCTTTTCACTGAACTCTTTCCAAAATAAATAGTTATGATGCACTTTGCTTTTGCATCATAGATACACAGTCATGTTTCCATATAGCGCTCAACACGCTGCTGAGCAAAATGCTGACTTAGCAAAATTAAAGAACTTCTCAGCAGAGCCACATTCTTTATCTGTGCTCTGCTTCCTCTGCCAGTAAAGCTCAGTGGAACATTATATTTCATCACGTACACATACATACTGCTATATATTATCGCAGCAGTTATTGAAATTAAACCGCCACAGGGTTTACAATAAGTCACAAACTCTTACACCTGAGAATTTCATGTGCTTTATTGCTTATTAAGGGTTAATGCTGAAAAAATGCATTGTGACAAGAACTGACATAATGCAGTGGCACTTGACACAGGAACAAACTACTCACTTGCTGAACCTCTACAGAGGCAATTTGACTATTTTCCAAGCTCATCCTTATTAACATAATCATCTGCTTTCCCTCAAACTCAAAGCTGAACTGTTTCCATGCAAGGGGCATTTTCCTTCACAGTATTTTCACCTCATATTCAGATACAGTGGAGGTGACTAAACATGAGCTCTAGGAAAGACCACCTCACAATCAGTGACACACGCATGCCCCCGACACTGAGCTTCACAAGTACAGTTTGTACAGTTTATTGTTCTTTTTTTTTTTGAAGCCACAGCCTGAAACAAATATGACAGAGATTTAAATTTGAAGGCTCACAGTGTTTGATGTAAGGTTGAAGCTCTAGGTGGACGAGATAAAAAGATTTAAGACTTACAGAATCACTCACCCAACAGTCACATGGCTTTTACCAAGGAAAAAGTCTTCACAAGATCATGAACAACAGCTCTGTGGTTTCACCCACACATTCTCGGTTGTATATATCTTTCTGTATCTATCTACCCATCTATGTATCTATCTGTATCTATCTATACGTCTATCTATCAAGCAGTGCTTTCATCTTAGAGCAGGCTTTTTAAACCATTTTTAATTAGTGTTTCCAAGTTTCTACAAGTTTCTTCGTTTGTTGAAAAATGCAGAAACACCTGAAACATGAGGTGGAACTCTCTTAATTTTCCTCATTTTATTGTCTGTAAGGTTTCAGTCATCACAGTAAGACCAGCTTTGCTTTCGTCTGTCACAAGTGTCTTATATTGTTTAATTGGGAACCCAAATCTTTGTCTCTCAC
Organism: Chaetodon auriga; assembly: GCF_051107435.1. Taxonomy (NCBI): domain Eukaryota; kingdom Metazoa; phylum Chordata; class Actinopteri; order Chaetodontiformes; family Chaetodontidae; genus Chaetodon; species Chaetodon auriga. The sequence goes on along the minus strand of NC_135081.1, from coordinate 19,044,937 downwards.
AAGCTCTCGTAGTCTAAGACGATGAACATAGATGGATCGATGGATAATGTATATCTCTTATATTGTATGTTTAATATATTATATTGTCTTATATTGATATGGCAAGGTGTTTTTTGGAACTGCACAGATGAGCATTGAGAAGAACCAAATCATAAATATGTGTATACACTCACAGGTATGTACATGTGTGTAACATACAGGTAAATATACCACAGATACAACACACTGTAGTTGTGCCCAGATATAAAAAAGCATCATATACAGATACAGATATAAAAGCATTTTAACGTGTTCTTCAGCTGTTTTAGCTTCTCCTTTGCAGACATGTTTCATATTATCACACCTGTGTTGTACTGTGTCATCATTCATTTTCTGTTCATACTGTGTACTGTGTACTATGTACCAGCACAGGAGGATTATCAGTTCTTGACAAATACATTAATAAAACTTATCTGTTCACAACTACATTAGTGTGTTGAAGACGAATTATTAAATATTTATTACTTCTTCTAAATGCTAAACGGGAGGTTTAAGTTAAATGTTACCAGTCAGGGTAAAAAAAAAGTAGTTGATTATATAGTTAATGTTGAAAACACAAACAGAACCAGGACCAGTTCAAAGACATTTTCGCTATTACTTTGAACCTATATTTTCAGATTTTAAAGTATTTACAATGAATGCCTTTGGTTGACAATCAGTGAAATATGCTAAAATATAGGCCGCAAACCAAACGTTTGACTGGCAGTGTAGGCCTGTTTCTATTGTAGCGACACTGTTGTAAGAACTGACGAAAAGGAAAACAGAGAAGCGAGAAAGAAGCGGATGATTCATTTTCATGAATATCCATCAGAACAAGGCACCGTATCACTAAATGGAGTCGTTCTCATCATACAGGTGACGATGATGATCATGATGGGACCTGTGAGTTAACCGGCGGCTGTAAACAAAAGTGACTGGCAGTGACGTAAGGAGTGACAGGGTTTGGCGTTGCAGTTTCAAATCAACAACTCACAAGCTCACGTGAATGAGCCTCAAGTGATTTGTAAACAATAACATTCAGAGAAATGTGTGGAGAAAGACAGTGACATTACTTAGTTCTTATTTTGCATAAGAGCATTTCTAAAAATGAACTATATTTTGAAGTACAAATACAGTACATACTGCAGATGCTACTACACATGGCCATATACTGTACTTTTATTTATACTTCTGTATGCTCTGGCTTGCAATAATGTGACATATTGGGACACTGATGTGAAGAAGGGAACAGGGTGAAGTAGAGAGAATCCGTGGGAGGAGGTGGGTCTCCCTGTTTACATCTCTGTCTTACAGTTTCCAAGCTGACACAGACAGACCACATCAAAGCCTGGTTTGTAGGTGAAGTCACATGATCTACAGAGGAGCTTCGAAACACTCCACCCTCCGCCCCCGTCAATATATACCTCATCAAACCGACTTACAAGAACACAAAGAGAGAGACAGGCTTTGAGAGGTGGAAAACCGAGCTGCTAGAAGTTAAAGCGAGGCAGACTGAAGTGAAATTTGTTGCTGCGTTTTAACGGCAGCGCAGAGCCCAAACTGAAATATTCATCAAGAACAAAAGCAACAAGATGATGCTGTTGGAGTGTTTCATCTTTGCGGTGATGACCGTCCTTATGACAGGTAAATTTCTGATTTTTCTACCACAATTTTTTTTCTAAAACCTTTGGTGGTGAATGTTGATCAGACACACATGTGTTTTTGTAGGCTGAAGGTGCACATGTTCTTTGTAAAGTTAAACGTTTTGTGTTTCTTCCTCAGGGGCTCAGTGTGAGGAAACTGAGGTGTTTGCTGAAGCAGGCTCTCAGGCTGTACTACCCTGTAAATGCAGCCCTTCATCTCCATATCCCTCCAACATCATCTGGACTAAAGACAAGAAAGGGTAAGACAAAAGTTTTTGTTTGCTGCCCCTGCTTGGCTATGTCCTTTTCCATCTTTGCTTTATGTCACCGGCCACAAATCCCTTAGATTCTCTCTAATCCCATGCTCCACCAATAGTCCCTCCTTCATCTTCAAACTAAAGACTTGCATCTACGTGCCGATGACACTGGATTGTTTGTGACACCTCTGTCCACAGCACCGTTTGGAGAAAGGAAAAGGGTGGGATGCAGTTCTGGGCTTCTAGCTTATCCAAAGAGAACCAACGCGTAAGATGCCCCCATTCGCAGTTTGAGAGAGGCGATTACAGCTTGCAAATCAACAGCGTGAGGAAGGAGGATGGAGGAAGGTACACTTGCATGGTGGATTATGGAGGCCAGGTTACTGCGAACGTGGTCATACTCAGAATCATGGAAGGTAAGAAAATTAGATGCAGCCTCAAAACCCCAGATGTTTTGACAATGTACACTGTAACAGAGGTCTCAGCTGTACTGCGGCCACTCCATGAATTTGTTAAAACAGTGCCAAAGATTCAGCTTGAAAATATATTGATAGAGCAGCCTCTGGACTAAGCAGTCTTTTCCCCTTACATCTGTATGAGTAACATCTGGATCATAAATGAACTTTAATATATGTTAACAAACTAATCCTTGCCTGTATCTTCAACAGTGTCCATCTCTTCATTGGTTCCCGTTTGGGGGAATGACGTTACAATCACCTGTAACGTGACTCCTGGGCTTCACGGAGCCGCGTTCCAGTGGATGTTGAACAACAGCCCATTTATGTCCCGGCCTGGAATCGTCTTCAACAGCAATGGTGTTGAAAGTGTTGTGAGGGAAAAGGCAACTGCGAGGCTGACAGGAAACTGGACCTGTGTCATGGGCTACAAGGACAAAGAGTGGCAAGCTTCGGCAGCTCTGACCGTGAAGGGTAAGATTCAAGAGAGATTTAGAAAACTGAATTTTTATTTTATTTGAAGAAAGGCTGTGTGCTTCATCTTTTTTCCTTGGCGGATGTTCTTAAAATCTCATCTTTCATTGCCTTTCTGTCACAGGAATCATCCATCCATCCAAAGACAATACCAAAGTGTATGCTGCTGTGGGGTCTGCGGTCACACTCCCCTGTGTCTTCTCCCCTGGTTTAACCCCCTCTAACACACTCTGGGAGAAACTCAAACCTGAGTCTATTTTTAGACTCGCTCCTGGTCACCTTTCTGCCTCTTTCTCTCCATCCTCACCGTCCTCTCAGTTCCCTCTGGATAAGTCTGCCAGTTTGAAAGAGGTTGGGTTTGAGGATGAGGGCCGGTACAGATGCTCTGGGACTGTAGAAGGACAACGGCTGACTCGAGATATGCAGCTCGTCGTTGCCAAAAGTAAGCCTCCATGGATTCAGTTTAAGCTTGAGTAACATTAATCTTTGTCATCAAAAGCCAACTTTATTGTCTTGTTCTTCTCTCAGTTGACAGCAGAATCACGTCAAAGGAAAGAGGCGCCATGACACTGACCTGCCAACTGTCCGACTCGAGCGATGTCACCGACTACGAGTGGGTTCATGTGGTCTATGACCTCAACGGCACCCAGTCATTTGGGTCCGTCCAGAAGGGGAAGACTCTGAGAATAAGTAAAATGTCAGAGGAGAACCAAGGCGAATGGGCATGTCGTTTCTACGGGACAGAGGGCATTTTGGGAAACGTAACGTCCCACATTCAGCTGATGAGTAAGTTCTCTCTTCTGGATGTTTTTTTATTTTTAATTACATGCCACAAATAAATATATACGTGTGCTGCCTTTAGATATTTTGTGTCGCCTTTTGATATTTTTTGGAATATACTGCATTGATGCTGATGCAAAATTATAATTTGTTTAATATATACAAATATGAAACATTGTGCTTTTATCTGACTCTGTTTATATGGTTTTTCCCTGCAGGTGGTCTGAGTGGACAAAAATCATCAAGCCCCTCACATAACACCGCCGCTGTGGTCGGTCTCAGCCTTCTCCTCCTGGTTCTGCTGCTGGTTTTGGTTAAGATGTGCAAGAACCACCAAAGGGTAAATATCTATAGTTCACAGCGCTGTGAAAACTACTGTTGTTCAAAAACTCATTTCCTCCTTTGTTAAATTCTACTGAAAAACTTGTATTTGGGGGGAGAAAAAGAAAAAACAAAGTATGAGACAGTTTCTACATTTCTTGCAAAATCTTGAAATAAGGGAAATTATTGTCTTTGTCTCATGATAAAAGTTTGACTGGAAAGAAATTACCATAACTCATTAACTGATTTCTAATTCTTATAGATATTAAAAAACCTCCCGCAAAATATTAATCAAAGATACATACATGTATGCATTCATGCATCACTTCTTGAGTTTGACTCTTGTTGCTCATTTAAACGATTTTGCATATCTTCTGTCCACAGAGGAAAAGGATCTTTCAGTACCCTGCGCTGGAGACGATTGTTCATACCACCTCCAATGAGCGGGAGGAGAGAGAAAGGAAGAGAGAGAAAAAGTAAAGACACATCAAAGCAGAGGCATCGCAGGACAGACCTCACAGCACAGAACTGAAGCGAGACCCAGCTTCTTCATGCCTGCAATACGTTGGGAGACTTTTGTTTGCACAAGTTTTGTAAATACAGTATTTTCTGAGCAGATGATGTAGCAGTATTTGAAATGTTGTATATTATCTTTGTAACTATTTTCAGTTATTCAGCCATATGTGAGGATTTGTTTCCATGTGCATACTGAGAATAAAATGTTTTACAAATAAAATTCATTTATCAGAAATAAAGCTGGCTTTATTTATCACATTATATCCAAACATCACTCTCAGGTCAATGAGAGAGGAAAATATTACTGCTATAAATAATATACACAGTAATTTATAAAAAATAATATTTCATCATATTTACACAAAACAGTGAGCACATGCTTATGTATTATTACAAAAATATACTCCATTATTTTACATTCTTTACAGAGTTATTATTGGCCATGAATCCAGATTGAAGTGATACACACGTTTCTTTATTCTATTTGATCTTTTTTCACTTTGTGCGCTTCAGCTTTTCATAAAAAAGCAGACTGTCTGCATTACTTTGTCCCTCTGTAGTTGACGTTCATGGACTGAACTTTGAGTTTGCATAATTCAGTCCATTTGCAGTCTAGTTTTGGATCCACTCTGCAGTGCAGCCTCAGAGCTATATTTGACCGCACTCCCCGTCTTCTTGCTCTGAATGTCTGTGCAGATCCCAAAAGGCCAAAGATCGACTGATGCCCTCGAGAAGGCCCTCGACTCCAGGGTGTAAATGATCCAAGACGTCATCATCACCAAAGCACCAACCTGACCAGTCCACATTTACACCGTCCGTAAAGACAACACTGAAGAGGAGATGGAAACACAGGGTGAAAACAGATGATTTTGTAACAATGTGCAAGTACTTTCCCGACTACTGAAGACCTCTTGTGCTCAGGCTCAGTCTCCCTTCAAAAGCTGCCACTCTGCATGAAGTTGGACAGTGCATTGTAATTTTATTATTATAATCGCCTGCATCTTAATCATGCTGATTAAGAGCCCAAAAAGTATAAAATACCTAAACAGTGTTTAAAATTGCAAGAGAAATTATGAGAACATTAAAATAGACAAAGAGCTTAATTAAGGCTCTGATAAATATATTGTATAATGTTAGCAATTAGATAAGTAAAAAGTAATTAAATTGGTTATTTAACAAGGAAACCGTCGAAGTGTCTTGTGGAGTTTCTGATGTAAATGATCCACAATTTAAAATATTCGACAAAATTTTCTGCAAAGTTTTATGAGATACAGCATTCTGCCTGCTCTGTGCTTCGAAACACGAAGACCGCAGGGTAATTTTAAGTTTCCATTCTCACAGAACAGTCTGTCCATTACCAGCCTACTCAACGCTGAAAACTAATTTCAATAGTAAAGGTCTGACAGCGCAAAAAGACATTTTCCAACTGAGGGGGAAACAAATAAAGTTAAGCAGCACAGAGCAAAGTATGAAAAGAACATGCATCCTAACGTGTCTATTATTCAAAGCTGGTGAAGCAAAACGTCTGTCAAGTAAATGGAGACATTGACTTGAACTTCAGCAATAGGTAGATCAGCAGGATGGAGCTCCTCTTTCAAACAGAGGACCTCCACCCTTTTCAAGTATCCTTGAGTGAGATACTGAATCAACACAAGCTCCAGGGACGCTCCTGTGTAGCTGAGTTTAACCTCTGACCTTCATGAGAATACAAATACATGGTACCAAAGTCCAGCCTGTTGTGTAGTGTTTCCTTTCCTCCTGTGGTTTTTTGTTGTGTTTTGCCTTTTCTTTGTAGATGGCTGCTTAGAAAATTTAAGGCTCTACATGCAAAACTGTGGCTGTCAGGGACAAAGACTGGGACTACTTAAGTCATTGTGTAATTGGAAAGATGAAATTTCACTCTTGAGTCACATGCCAGTTTTAATGAGTGCGTGTGTGTGTGTGTGTGTGTGTGTGTGTGTGTGTGTGTGTGTGTGTGTGTGTGATATTTGCATGGTTTCTTGTCTGACAATGACTAACTGGCTAATGATCGCGTGGTTTGTGTAAGGGAACCCAAATGCTTTTTCCCTTCATGGGATTAATAAAGTTATCAAAATAAAATCCAGACATTACCCAGAACATGTGTTCATCAGTCAAGAAGTGACTAAGGTGAAAGGGAAGGACACTTAAGGGCATACTAACCTGTCCCTCTTCTCATCTTCATCTCCATCTCCATCCACCAGCTGCTCCTTCCACCCTTTACTCACTGTGAGAGCTCTGTGTCTCATTAGCGCCACCTCCTCCTCCCACTCAGTGTCTCTTTCTCCATCACTGGGCGCTGGTGATGGTGTGGTGGAAAACAAGGGGGAAGGGGGAGGATACTTTGACCTCAAGTTGCTCATTTTCAAATGTCTGTCTCTTTTCAAGCCATCTCTCTCTCTGGCTCTTTCCAAAAGACCCTCCAGAGGTGAGGTGTGACCGTTGGGATTGTGTCCTGCAATGGGGGATTGTGGATCCCGTACCTGGGCTAAAGTGTACAGACTGCTGGAGGGCAGCTCAAGGTCATGGCTTCCTTCAATAATGATGTTAGGAATGGAGGAACTGCTTTGGCTTTTCATTTTGAGCCTTTTGTTATAGAAGTTAAGCTCAGGCAGCTCAGATTCAGACAATGTTTGGGGGTCTGGGGAGATTCTATCTTGCGTGTTCCAAAACATCCCTTGGTTTGGCTTCAGGGAGCCGAGCTTTAGCACCCGATGTGAATCTGAGCTTTTGGTGAAAGGAACAGTGTTCCTCTTGGTATTTGGCTTGTAGTCTGAGTCAGAGCTGGAAAAAGAAGCAGGCCAAGCTGGTTCTGAGCCCTGGAAGAACTGCCTAGATGTCTCAGTGGAGGAGCCCTGATGGGTGCTTATTGGCCTCCTCCTCCGTAACCCGGGTGACTTCAAATTTTTGGAGAAACTCCAGGCCTCTGGAGTTGTCTCCATGTCTCCAGACTGGCTGTGGCTGGAATTTCTCCTGGTGTCCAGGTTTACAGACTGGGAATCTGAGTCTGTCGCTGTTGATATTCCTTCTTCACTTGGTGATCTCAAAATCTCAGGCCCCTCCCTGGATATTGTGAGTTGGTAAGGAGGTTGTGAATTACTATCTTCATCCATTGGGTAGTCAATATCTGGATATCCATCTAGTAAGAGAGTATGTGGCCGAGTTGTGTTGTATTTGAATGGATGAGCTGCAATACTGTGAGTGAAATGATCCAGATTAGGGGCAGACTGCACTCTGTGGTTCCCGGCCACCCTTCGCTCCTTTGTCCTGAGGAATTCAACTATCTCCTCTGGTTCCTCTGTATGGATGTCAACTTGTTGTTTTCTCACTCCCATTTCTATCCATTCGTATCCTTTGAGTTGCTGACTAGCACAGCTCTTCCGCATTAATTTCTGCTTGTTGTCACTGGGTTGGGAGTGCAAAAAAGATACAACAGTGTTGATAGTGGCCACATCATATGGAGGCTGATACTGTTCCTCTGCTTCTTTAGATGGCAGCATCCCATTTATTGATTTGGGGATTATAAATTCCTCCTCGGTAAATTCATCCACAAAAGTCTCTCTTCCTGACTGCATAAGAGGTTCTTCTTCTGTCTCTGTATCATCCACCTTGACCTCTGTGACAGGTTTGGCCTCCAGCTGTTGGATTTTCCAGCTTTCCAGTTGTCTGTTACGCTCTGTCTCTCGCCAGCCCCTCAGTGTTTCCTGACAACATAATATAGAAATAAAATAAATGAAACATTCAACAATGAATGACTCTGATTTTTGTAATTTTTTTTTTTTAGAAACTTAGATTCTTTCATTCAGCAGAGTAGGTATAATGTTACAGGTGACAACTCTGACAGCTCTGTGAGACTGTACTTATACACAGTGATGCTTTGTGCTAAATGCTAACATGAGTATGCTAACATGCTCATAACATGAATGTTAACATGCTGATGTTAAGTATATGTAATGTTTACCACGTTCATCATCCTAGGTTAGCCTGTCAGCATGTTAGCATTTGCCAATTAGCACTAAACACAATATGCTGATGGAAATTTTATTAGTGTTTCAGGTGCAAAGTGTTGAACAAATATTGATCCAATGGTGGTGCTGGAGGAAAAGGCCAGGGGTCCTAGAGTGACTAGAATTCATCAAGAGGGGGACATGCACTATATGTGTGTACTAAATTGCATGGCAGTCAGTTTAATGGTGTGGAGACTTTTCATTCTCAACCAAAAGTCAGCACATCACCAAAGTCTTCAGCGATCAAGCACTAGGAACCATAATGTTCGGACCAAATTTCATGGCAATCCATCCAAAAGTTGCTGACATATTTCAGTCAGGAAGTGTTGGACAGCCAGTCTACCAACAAACTGACATTGCACGCTGCTAGCAAGGCATAATTCAGACCAGTATCATTTCAAAACATTTCGTCAGGAATTTTCACCTTCGCCTGGTGGATGGTGGAGACCCATGTGGAGCAGCTCTCTGAGGTGCTGGCTGCAAATATGTAGACATTCATAGCACTCCGAAGCTCACCCACCTCCACGAGAACAAATGAACCTGAAAGAAGAAGAGGACTGATTATGGGATCTCCAATATATTTACTCAGAATCCAGCTGACTCGTGTCTTGTCCATACTCACAGCCATCTTTCAACGCTATGCAGTACGTTCTGTCGAGGGCCAGAGGCGGTCGAACTACCTTCAGCCGCTCTCCTTTCTTCTGGACTTTGGTCATTAGAAGCACATCTGAGAAAAGTAGAGCCACCACCTCCAGCTGCATCATACCAAGGAAAGACAAGAGCATTAAAAAGTAATGACAATGATGTACTGAAGAGATTTAAATGTGCATTGACTGAGTGCATCTGCACCACCTTGCTGTCTTTTCTCCCCCGAATCTTCAAGTTCTCCTCCAGAAGCAGCTTACGGACAACTTCAGGACCTACTCCTCTGATGGGGCATGTTAGGTCAAACTGGCAGATCTCTCTGACATGCTGTCAAGGAAATCCATCATGAGTAAGTAAGAGTAGCAAAACATATGAGAGTGAACATTAGTTTACTTTGGCAGAAACCTATAATGTTTAGTGTTGTAATGACAGTCTGACATCTGAATTCTCACATCTTGAATCAATGAACTTTCACATCCTGTTTGGTAATGAGGAAGGTGGAAGAAACAAAATTGTGTCACATTTGTTGTTTGCTGTAATAAAGGAGTTTTTGAAACCAGTTTCCCTAATTCTTCATTGTTAATTTTTCAATACAATGACAATGAAGACATGCAAAATGACGCAAAAAGACACAAAAAGACTACATCGAGTCAAAAGCGGGGAGCCTTTTACATGTCTGCACTCAGTGGCCCAGTGTCTCCTAATCCGTCATATTAACTCTGTCTCTAGTGAAGGTCTAGTTGAGCAAACGTTGATCTATGATCTAGGAATAGGATGTTTTGTACTCAAGTACATTCACAAGAAAATCTGCCACAAAAAGTTTGTCATGGACAAAATATGCAGAATCTAAAAGAAAATAATCATATTTTACCTTGTCGATATCTTCATTTATTCCTTCCACCTCGTATCCCTCCACCCTCTGAGCAGAGATGCTGAGAGCAAGTTCCTCATCTTTTTGCCTCAGGTAATCATTGATACTGTCCAAAAAACTGTTAACACTGGATAACTGGAGAGGAGCAAAAAGAAGATGGCTGGCGTGAGCCAGTGGGACTTTTGTTGCTCTGCAGAAAACCAATAATTCATGCTGAATTGAACCGCTTTGATGATTTCAAAGTTTACCTCAGCTTTTTCATAAAGATCAGGTTTACAGATTTCAGATAATATGAGGAAATTTTTCATTACAATGGACTCCCCACTGGTTCCCCAGTGTCCAATGCTTTTTGTATGCCAAGACCTCTTGGTACTCTGATAACGGGATATTCTGAGATTATAGAAAAATTATCCTCTTTTTGCAGATTCTGAAACATCTCTTCAAAATGATCTCAATAGTGTGAAGACACTTGGATCACTATCAGGTTAACAATTTAAATGGGATTCACATTTGTTGAATTTACCATTTGAATGGTTTCATGATGGATATAGATAAGAGGCTTCAGCCTACCTGCAATCTATATTTACTATATTGCTTTTAATTTAAGATATCCCTTGAAATGATACAGGCCTTCAAGATTTAATGGTTTCTCACAATGCGTCTGAGTGTGTGCTGTACATCAGGGTCCTGGGTGGTTTTCAGCACAGCCTTGAGCAGAAGAGGGTACTTTGTGATCCTCTGATGAGGTTTGGCTTGCATGTCCCCGAGTCGCATCCGCTCACACTGAGGGTGAGTCTCCACCCACTGGACATATGAAAACACAGGAACATTGCAGTCAGTGCTTTTGATAAAAAACTCTTTGTATTAGAGTACATAGTGGCTTGGAACCATGAATAACATAACACGAAACAGTCTGAATTGGTCTGTTCACCCAAATTAGTGTCCATTAGCATCCTACAGTAGCCTAAATAGGATCTAGCCATAAAGATAGTTTTGATTTGATTCATCCATTGTGTTGATTTTGACTTGAAATATATTTTGTTTGTGCTTCTTAATCTTTACTATGAAGAGTTTTCGCCATTTCTGATAGAAAATTGTTCAGAGGGATGTCTGTGGATTGCCCCAAATACCAGGACAGTATTTTTTCACTCACTTCCACAGTGTTGGAGTGGTGGCAGATGACTGACAGAAGACTGATATCTCAAAGTCTTGACAAATAAAACCATATCTGCAAAACACAAACTACGCCGAAAGCTAAATGCAATGTTTCTGTTTTGTTTGATTTGGGTGAGAAGACCCTTCACTGCCCAACATGTACCATTTCCTAGTAAGATGTGTTGTTTAACAAAAAATATATCACCTCCCACTCGGGTTGACAAGTGTGATGGTATGACATAAATGAAAAAGCAAGTGTTGAACAAACACATTTACAGTGGCGCTAAGTTGCTCTATACACAAGACAGCATTGCAAATGTAGGGTTCCATGTTTCCATGAATATGCTGTTGAAACTCTTAGTTTTAGTCATCCAGACCTTGTGTAAAGGACACGCTTCTCTTGCAGTTACTATTCCCAGAAATGTCTTGACCTCAATTATGTGAACAGGGAATCCTTTAAAATCGCTGTTAAGTCTGAATCATTTGGAGAAGACGTTGGTGTAGCAAGTGGTTTCCCATCAGGAAGCGGGTATGACATGTCGCCTACAAGTTTATGAAAGCATCACAAACCACACTGTGCCAGCATTAATAACACAACAGTTAGTCATTGCATTGAATTCCATTGAAGTGCACTGAATGGTAATGATGGCCTCTGTGTCAGTGTTTCAGTATACGTGTGTGAAGTTTCCTGCGTATTTGTGTTCACGACTGTGCAAGATGTGCAGATGAACGTCTGCTGCTTAGCGTACCTGGACGAAAGTGAGGAAATGTGGGTTGCTCTCCATCTGCCTGCGTGTGAACTCAAGATTGTTTTCCTCCTCCCAACAGTAATGCTGATAGGAGGAGAAGCGCTGATGGAACTGGGTGCACAAAGAAAAGGAGGATTAATGACAACGTGAAAAAGCTCCATCACCTCCATGAATCCTGCATCCATAATTTTACTTTAAGAGGAACTCCACCAGGTACTGCTGCATATGTGAAAGAAGTTGCATAAAGCCTTTTGTGGCTCCAGAGGGAGGTGTGTGAAATCTGATTTCTTAAAAAAAAAAAAAAAAAAAAAAGCATAGATACCCGGTGCGGCGAATGAAGATTGAAGTCAAGTCATTTGAGTCAACCTCAGCTGGGGCCGAAGACTTAGAGCTTACCACACATCTATAGCCTGCTCCTCATCTCTGCTTGAGGGAAGCATCTTGACGCTACATTAGCTGCTTCTAGCAAGGCACACCTGAACCTCCAATCGAATTGTTGGTGGTGCTCAAGTTGTATTATGGGTCATGTGGGCACCAGGTTTTTACATAGAGGAAGAATACATGTCATGTCACACATGACACACAGTCTGACAGAGTTATAGGAGCACAATGCTAAACCAGTGGAGGACTCTCTTAATTGTATTCAAGTCAAATGAGATTTGGTGGGAACAAAGACATAAATCACATTAGTGTCTTTTGGGGTTGTCCCTACCCCTGTGACTTCATTTCAGGCTGAAATCCAAAGCATCCTGAAAACTGTCTTTCAAACAAAATCTATTTTTAAGCTTGAGCTGATGCACCTGAGTAAGCAAGAAGAACTTGAATGGAGAATACTACTGGTGTCTTATAAGAAATGCTCCTCTGAGAAATGGGCCACGAAAGAAATGGCAGCGCTGACGTGCACAGAATCTATGCAATGGAGAGAATTACTCATGTCTTGAGAGGCCAGAAGGATTACAGGGCAAAAATGATTATTCACATGTCATCCTTTACGCCAGACGTTGTTTTAATATGCATATTAAATGTTTGCTTGCTCTTTTTAAATGTTGGAAAGAGGACACTATCAGCCAAATGTACTTCAAATATGAAAAGTTAAAGTGCTCATTTTATATCATTAGCTTATTTTTTCTGATGACTTAAATCACCTTGTAATCAGCATTTTAATGTTGCAGCTGGTTTTAGTTGAAGCTTTTTTGAAACTATTTTATATGCTGTTGGGCAGCTGTATTTACTCTATTACATCCCATTCTAATCTACATGCATGACAGGACCTTAATCTGCAAAGTAACTGGTAACATCTGCTGTCAGACAAATGTAGTGAAAAGTACAATATTTCCTCCTGAAATGTAGTAGAATATAAGCATAGTGGCATAAAACTGAAATACTGTAAGTGAGGTACTCAAGCGAGTGTACTTAGTTACATTCCCACACAGACACCCACCTCTGAATGTGTTTGTAATGGCAGACAGTGAATTCGTACCTGCAGGCAGCCGGCCTCCAGCCTCATGGGGTCAAAGGGCTTGCCTGTGCTCCGGACTTCATGTAACATGGGGTAAATCACCTCCTGCCAGAACAGCTGGTGTGCAATGAGGATGGAGGGAAGGTTGGAGAAAAGCAGCTCGGGGGTCACCTGTCACAGCAGGAAGTCAAAAACACAACAAAATGTGTTCAGTTTAACTCCCCTGCTTTGTGACATTTTCCATCTTCTCAGTGGAAATCTGCTGTTGTGCTGTATTTTCCACTCGTGTTGTATTCTGTCTAAGCCAGAGCGGATGTTGTTGTTGTGCTAGTCAATGTATGTCAGTGGTATGCAGAGCAGTGGAAAATTGGTCTTTAGATTCAGCATGTTGTGCAGCAGGTTTGTGTCGAAGTCAACATGAAGCTGCACACTGACCTCCAGGAGGAATCCATGCTGGTGCAGGTTGACAAGAGCTGCAATAACCAACTGCGAGAAGCAGACACAGCTTTGTTAAACATCCTGTGGAAACTCCCTTTTCAGCAGACACACATAAGAAGAAATACTGTATTTAAATGAGACTACGACAGCAGGTAGAGAATGACATATTACATCTTTGATGATAAGCAGCTTGTTGATGTAGGTGAGCTCAGTATGGACAAACTCCCACAGCGCCTCCTGCTGGTGTCTCTGCGTCTTAGACATCGTCTGAAAAAAAAAAAAAAGACAGCAGGGGAGAGAAGAACGAGGAGGGAAAGGAGACAGTTATGAGAGATGATTCATGAAGGTGCAGTTTAAATACCCACGATTATAAAAACTATATCTCCATCTTCACCAGCTGCACCATCACAGTGATGAACACATTAATGCATGTGATTCTGAAATGGGCTATCTTGTATGGTGAGTACCTTGTGATACTCAAAGTATATTTTGATGCTAATACTTGACTTAGTTTTGCTACTTTTTAATGCAGTAACTGTTTAGTTGTTAACAGAGTATTTTTACTCTGAAGTACAAGATATTAATACCTCTTCCACCACTGGCACTGGTTAAACTCTAAGCTCTAAGATCTGAACCCATTTATTCCTACAATGGGTGTAAATCTTTAGAAACAGGTCATTAAATATAATTTTGTAATTAAATCATGATAAAAAAATCCTAAATCCATCCTAAAAAAAGCTGTGCGCTGTAGTGATTCATCAAGGACTAAATAGTGGATTTGTTTGGGACTATTTTCAGCCGTGGATTTGTTGCCCAGGTGACTATACCCAGCAGGATGGTGCATGTTGGATTGACTCAAAGTAAACTACAATTAGCTGGTCATGGTAATCACAATGGAGCTCCATTGTGATTACCATGTGCAGCCCAAAGCTAAATCTGAGTCCTGGTTTAATGAAAGAACTCGCGCAGCTAGACGGGAGTGCCGCAAGGCTGAGTGCAAGTGGAAGACGGACAAGCTGCAGGTTTCCTTCCAAATCCTAAAGGACTGTTGGCGCTGCTACCAGAGCACTGTTAAAGAGACCAAAGAAAATACCTGTCAAACATCATTGAGTCCAATCGTCACAACCCACGTGTGTTATTTAAAACCCTACCCTAACCCTAACCATTGACACTGTTTTTAATGCCCCACAGCCTGTCAGCTTGGAGGCATCTCCTGAAATGTGCAATAGCTTCCTGCACTTTTTTATTGATAAGGTTGCTACTGCTAGGGCTCTCATCCCAGCTCCTGCATCTGATCCCTCTGACCCTGTTCCATTTTCTGTAGCTCTTGATAAGTTTGAGCCTGTGACTCTGTCGTTGTCTCTCCTCGTCTTTTTAAAGAGGTTTTCCCTAGTATAGGGCAGTCAGTCTTAGCTATCATTAACAGCAGTCTGTCTTCCGGTGTTGTTCCCCTAAGTTTTAAACATGCAGTGGTGCAGCCCCTACTTAAAAAACCTGGCCTTGATGGCAGCATGTTGGCCAACTTTAGGCCCATCTCCAAGTTGCCTTTTATTTCTAAAATCTTGGAGAAAGTTGTCCATGCTCAGTTAAAGTCTTTCCTGGATGAGCATGGTGTCCTGGAGGTCTTTCAGTCCTGTTTTAAAACTCTGCATAGAGTATGCATAGAGTCAGCTTCATAAAGAGTTTTTAATGATATCCTCCTGGCTAATGACTCTGGTGAGCATGTAATTCTGGTTCTGTTGGACCTAACTACAGCTTTCGACACTGTGGACCACAATACCCTGGTGGCTCGGCTACGTCATCTAGTGGGCATCTGTGGTACTACACTGGAGTGGTTCAAATCTTATCTGCCCGACAGCAGTATGAGTGTAAGCCTTGGAGTCCAGCTCTGCTCCACTGCTGTATGGGGTTCCACAGGGGTTAATTTTAGGGCCCCTGCTTTTCTCTCTGTATTTACTCCCTCTGGGCTCCATCCTTAGAAAGCATGGCATCTCTTTTCATTGTTATGCTGACGACAGTCAGATATATGTGCCACTGAAAAAGAAAAATGCCTTCTCCCTCACACCACTTCTGTCATGTCTTGAAGACATCAAAGCCTGGATGGCCTTGAACTTCTTAAATTTCAATGAGAAAAAAACAGAAGTAATGGTGTTTGGCCCCAGTGGCCTTTGTGAACCCCCTCCTGTTGACTTGGGCCCTTTGGCAGGCTATGTAAAGCCAACAGTTTCAAATCTGGGTTTTAAGATGGACAGTGATTTTAAACTGGATCGGCATATTAGTGCTGTAGTGAAGTCCAGCTTTTTCCAGATTAGTCAGCTGGCAAAGGTGAAGCCTTTTCTTGCACAACAGCACTTTGAAACAGTAATCCATGCCTTTATCACATCTCGGCTGGATTACTGTAATGCACTTTATTTTGGAGTCAGCCAGTCCTCCTTCGCACGCCTCCAGCTGATGCAAAACGCAGCCGCTCGCTTCTTAACTGGAGTGTGTAAGAGGGAGCACATAACTCCCATCCTGGCCTCCCTCCACTGGCTGCCTGTGCACTTTAGGGTCCATTTTAAGATTATTTTATTTGTTTTTAAATCCTTACATGGTCTCGCCCCGCCTTACCTCTCTGAGCTCCTTCACCCCTATGCTCCTGCTCGGTGCCTCAGGTCAGCTGATCTGCTGCACCTGGAGGTACCGAGATCAAAACGAAAGCCCAAAGGGGACAGAGCCTTCTCTGTGGCGGCTCCTAAATTAGGGAATGAGCTACCGTTGCTCATTAGACAAGCCCCATCACTGTCCACTTTTAAAACTCGTCTTAAAACCCACTTTTATTCCTTGGCTTTCAACCCCACGAGACTCTGCTTTTGTTTTAGTGTTTTATGGCTTGCTTTTATTTATTGTTTTATTGCTTTTGATTGTTTTTAAAAACAATAAAACATTAATTTTAGTGTTTATTCCTGTTTTATTTTACTTATTTTAGTGTTTTTATATTGTTTTGTCTATTTATGTACAGCACTTTGTTTCAGCTGTGGCTGTTTTTAAAGTGCTATATAAATAAAGTTGAGTTGAGTTGAGTTGAGTTAATAAACTACAGTATATTAGGTCTTGTTCATAGGATCAGTTCATTGTTGGTTTTGCTCTGTTCATGGGATTTTTTTCACAGTAAGAACAATAAAAATATTGCCAAAGTTATCTTATAAGGGACGGTACCGAATGAGAGTTCACTATATCTGTCCAGTTCTTCTCCAGCGTCGCTCCCTGACTTTCCTCCTTCCACCTCCACTTTAGACTGACTGGCACAGCGTAAGTCCCCAGATACTGCTTCAACACGTCCAGCTGACCTCGCTCCTGAGGGGTGGTTCAAGACAGGGAGGACAAACATAAGAATGAACACAAGCAGGAAGAAAAAAAACACAGAACTCATGAAGTAAAAAAGGAGGAAAATCTGAAGTCACGATTTCTTGGAAAAGATCAATAACGGCTGTGAATACTTGTGGTCATATGTTACAGGTTTCTTTCAGTTGTTTGAGTGCGTGGACACGGTCAGAGCAAGTCTGTATTTGTTTCTAAGCATGCAGTGTGATGAGCAGGAGACAACATAATACCTCAGACGGCGGGTTTTTCTCAGACACTCCCTGGCTGAACAGGACCTGTCTCAGTGCAGCTCTGGGTTTGGCTCCTGCAGATGCTCCCTTAGTCATTGTTGAAAAGTCAGTCACGACCTTCTGCTTGGTCCGCCTCTGGAAAGGGAAAAGGTCATCAGTCTGGTATTTGAGAATTATTTGGAATCTTACTTATGTACAAGAGCCTTTCATTGTGTGAAGACCTTCGAAGAAAACACATTAATTCCTATTGTAGAGTTCTAAAAATGTATAGTGCAGTGAAAATATTTTTTACTTGCTTTTCTTGAAATGAGAGAGATTAAGTCAAGACAGTTTTATTTACGTAGTGCCAAATCACGAAAGAGGTTATCTCTTAGCATTTTCACATGATGAGGGAGTGCTGCTGCTCTGGAGTCATTAAAAAGTTCAATATAAAAATGTTTAAACACGTTGATCTGCATTAAAACAAGGTTAAAACATTTTTTTTCAGTTTTCAAAGGAAAAACTTTGCTTGTTGTTTCACTGAACAATGCATGCGTTTCAGAAGATGGACATTGTTTTAATATGAAAAATAATCTGCAAAATGACTGAGTACAAATGAAAGCAGTGGAGAAAAAGCACAAAACAAGTAAAATACGATGAACTTGACTGAACGTACTTAGTTACATTTCACCACTGCAAAGTCAATACAGGAAGCTGCCACCACCCTCACTTTCCTGTCTCATGTCACTCACCTGGAAATCAGGCGTACTGGACTTGTTTTTGTCTGCTGACCCCCTGTGGTGACTGTTTATGTCTGCAGCTGCTGTCATCCCATTAACAATGTCTGGCTCTCTGGTTTCCGCGTCCCTCTGCCTCTCCCCGTCCGCCCCGTCTCGCCGTGGCACCAGTGCTTCACCCATCAGTGATTCATTTCCCCCACCGTTGTTTACATGTGGTGCCTTTGAGGAAAGGCTGAGGATAAGCACACAGGGTTACTCATTGCCAAAATAAGGTGTGTGCGGGCACAGCGCAGAATAGTTTGCTATGACAAAAGGCTTTGCAAGGGAGGCCTGGAGCGTGGAAGACAGAATGGAGGGACATAATGTGCTTTGTCATTTTACTTTCTTTTCTGGGCTAAAAGCTTTACAAATACTACATAAACAAACAAACACAGGTAGCAACAAAAGAGAGAAAGCTGAATTATTGTAAACAATCCAAGTAGTTCATCCTTTAAGACTGTGGTTCCAAACCTTTTTGGCTTCCGACCCCTCGCGATAAAGCATGTTTTATGTGTGCACCAGTGGTGAACAGCTAAACCAAAGACATTTCTTTCCTTTTCTAATTTATTATACTGTTGTTGTTTTTGTTTTTTTAGGGACAAGTATAGCACAAACCAGTGCCAAACACCGCACATACCAAGCCTGCTTGCGAGGCCACTGAGCTCCATTCAAAATACCTGAAACTCAAGAGGAAAATACAAAATAGCACAAAACGCAAATGACGCTAGACTAAAATTTCTTGGACAGTCAGTAACGAGCACCAGATCATTCATCACCACTTGAGTGACCGCTTTTTAAAAACTGAACCACTTGGTGGTCCAGTTTGAGTTCTGTGGGTAATCATTTCCACGTGTTGATCCACACAACTGAAAATTGTCCAGTTGAAGATCGACAAAAATGCACTTTACAGTCCACCGTGTCACTGAGACAGAAACCCTGAGACCCTGACATCAGTGGTCCTGAGTCCATGTAGTAACGTCCTTTATACAATCATGTGTTCACAAAGTGGTGAACCTCTCGCCATCCTCGCTTGAGAATGACTGAGCCTTTCCAGGACGGCTCATGACACTCACACCTGTTACCGATGAACCTGATTACCTGTGGAATAATCCAAACAAGTGTTTTTGGAGCATTTCACAACTTTTCCAGTCTTTTGTTGCTCCTGTCCCAACCTGTTTGAAATGTGTTGCTTCGTCAAATTCAGAATAAGCAGATATTTACAAAAATCAATGAAGCCGCTGAGGTTAAATATTAAATATATTGTCTTTGTGCTGTTGTCAACTGAGTACATGTCAGAAGGGATTATCAAATGATCCTTTGATCCCAAGCAGATTTAAATCTCTTTTGATAGACAGAGCGGCACATCACAGTGTTGTCCTGCCATGTAGCTCTATTGCTTTATATGTACTGCAATTTAGTTTTATTGTTTTATATGCGTTGTAATTTTTAGATGTAAGCATTATATATGCGTAGTCATTGCCAGAAGAGAACTTGCTCTCAATGACCTTCCCCCATTTAAGTAAAGGTAATATTTATACGTCTGTTTTATTTAGCTTTAGTATAAACTTTTAGAAGTACAGATCAGGTCACTGAGCGCCTGAGAGGCCTGGTTATGTAGGAATTTATAGATTACCTTAACATTAACAAATTCAATGAAACAGAACTTAACATCAGTAGGATCTTACTGGGCGCCTGTCTGAATCTTTTGTTGTATGATTATATATCAACACAAGAGGCCTGAAGATCCACAATAATGCAGCAACTCACAAGAAAAAAGGGAGAATTAGAAATTCCAAATTAGAGCAAATTAGAATTAGAGCAAAGTAAACTAAAGAAATAAATAAACGTGATTTTTTTTTCAACCTCCTGCAGGATTTTTTTTGCTTTCTTATTGTGTTTAGATTTGTCTTGCAAGCCATCCTGAGCCCAAAGTCACAAGAACAGAGAGAGACAGAGACATAGACCTTTTTTTGGTTACATTTTCAGTTGAAATGGATGCCGCGATAAGAACTATTCCAAAGCCTCATGTTTCTCTCTAAAGACTGTCATGACTGAGCTGTCAAAGGAGCAGAAATCATTACTGTTGCAGTGACATTCATTTAACATGATACCGATAGTCTCACATAGCTACAGCTCCTGTTACGCAGCCATACGTCAAAGTGCAACTTCAGGACGCACCTAACATCAGTTCCCACACATCCAAACACTGTCACAGCTCACAGAATGTACGTCCTGCTGCAGATTTAAGCGCTTACAGCGAATTTACAGCGAAAAAGGATGTGTCTTCATTCCCTGGAAGCTACAATATGTCAGCAAAGTATTTCTCTGTTTACTGACGCTTCCACTGGAGAAGTGCCATTTTTCATCCACGGCCAGATCACTGCTGTTACGACACTGCTTCTTACTGGAAGTGCAGTGTGAGATTGCTGCTGTAGCTGGCATTCATGATCACATTTATACAGTTTGTAGAAGTTATTCCAAAAGCAAACACACTCACACGATTAAACATGCTGCAGACAGGTACGCTGCGCTAATCTGCTCAGGTTATGCTGTCAAACATCAAAGGTCTGATGCAGTGCTTTCATCACTGTCAGAGTTGTTTACAATCACTGTCTGTATCCCGCAGGAACACACTCAAGATGTTAGATGATATTAAACTTGGAACACCCAGTCAAAGATTGATGATAGCTCAATAAAAGCAGATCTAAGACTGCTTGTTTAATGGCCCCAGTTAACCAACAAAACAGCTGTCACGGTGCAGTCCGTGGATCCACACAGCAGCTCCAACATGAAAGAGACTCACTGTAGACATGAAGTAAAAACGCTCCTCTTCTGTATTGCACACACTCACCTTTTTAAAGTGCCAGCTATGACTCTAAACAGATAAAATTATAGACTTTACCTGGGCTTGGTTGGATCCATTTTGTTTCACCCAGTCATCTTTGGTTTCTGTTCGCTTTCTCCTCCTCTTTCACTCGGCCTGGATGGGTCCCTCCCTCTCCTGCTCTCACCTGCACCCCTGCCCTCTGCAACTGGCCCGACGGGAACAACTGGATTCTGCGGCCAACAAATCAGTGCTCAGGGCTGGTTAATGTGTGGCACTTAACAGTGCTTAGTGGAGCGGAGGCGGTGACTGATTTCTTTGAGGGTGATCTATTGTTGTTTCATGTCAATCAGGCCTATTGATCACCTTGAGCAAACAGGAGTAAATCATTTTAAGAGGGGAAGAGAGGTCTTGTGTGCATTTATGGCAAATCTGTAGTAAATCAGCAGTTGTTTTTGCTCTTAACTTGACAAAAAGAGAAGCACTGATGTGAAATCGACCATGAAAATCTGTTCTGTGATAGCACAGTGAAGTGGAATGGCAGAGCTTGCACGCAAGAACATATTAATTATAGGGAAGGGGACAAGAATGTAGCTACAGGAAAGGAATGATGAGACAATCAGGCCAAGAAAAGATAAAGACTTTAAACATACAGGAGGAACAACGCCGTTACAAATTGGATTTCGAGTTTAAAGCTTCACGCTGGAATGTGCACACAGGTGCTCTCAGCCGACTGATGACGGCCGTCTGCAGCCTCCTGACAAATCTATGGCACAATTCAGACACAGACATAAAAATAAATGATATTTATTTAAAGTTCAGATATAAACACAATTTTTTATGTACTACTTAACACTGTCTGACATTGATTGTTCACTCAGTAAAAGCTTCTTTTAGTATAATACACTTTCATACAGCTTAAAAGTGCTTTGGAATGACACGTCCTCAGTCTGTCTGAGTGCGACTGATTCATATCTGAATCTGCAGGCCGAGACTGGTATTATAAAAGTTGTTTGGCTGAGGCATACTGAGACAAGGCGTGTCCTGTTTTAGCTAACAGCCATGAATAATGCTCATCTGAGGGGGTTTGGAAGAATGCTAATGTGGCTATGAAACGCCTGTGAGAAGTGGACGGGGTCTGGTCTGCATTAAGCAGGAACTACAAACTTCCTTCGCCTGTTACTGGTGCCATAAAATTTTAATGTTTAATGTTTAAACGTTTCAGCACTATAACCAGGAACTGCTATTAAAACATTACCATTTAACTTCATGGCTGAATAGTCTTTAGAATTTGCACTTCCTTATTCTGATGATAACTGATAATGAGCAGGAATACAGGTAACACTCACAAAAAAAAAAAAAATATGTTACAGTCAACAAAATTCTAATCATAAATGCATATTTTCTGATAAAATTTCCATATTACAATGGTGATAATAAAGAAACACATTTGAGAGAAGCATCTACCTGCACCTCTACAGCTCACTGCCCCCACACAGGAAACAGTTCCAGCACAAAACCCCCAGTAAAAACCGCACACTGAGCCTTTAACAGTTTGTTTTTTGTTCAGATTAAACCAACAAGAAGTAGCATGTTAATTAGTGAGCTTTCAAGGTGCTGCTAGGGGAATTTTGTTAGTTTTGGGACAGAGCCAGTCTAGTTGTTTTGCAGGAAAGAAAAGGCGTAGCCGGCCAGTGGACACCGAGGGCAGGAAAAAAATCTGGCAGCCTCTGGCACATTTTAATGCCACTATTCCATCATTTACATTGATCTCAATTATAGCATATCTTAATGAGTTTACCTGCCAGATTGTGAACATGTAGTGAACTAGGCTTCTTGTGCTTTTTTGCCCTCAAAGCCTATAAATAGCTTTTAATACTTAAAACCACGCCGATTCCTGACTGATCAGAAAAATGTGTGATGTTGCTGCCGCTGGTGTTTTCCGAAATCAGCCAATGAGGATGTCCCTTGTCTGTGCAATCAGTGACGACTCTGCTCTCTGCTCAGCAGGACGCAACCTCCCAGCTGAGTGCGCGCACACACACACTCATATAAGACACGTGGGTTCGGGGCTGATACAGCCAGATGGGCATGTTTCTCTACTATCATACTCACATTCTTTTGAAGTGGAGTGGATGTACACATAGTGAATCACGACTTACTAATCAAAAATATTACATTATAATCAAAAAAATACTATACCAAAGTAGCTAGCAGGACTTAAACGAGTCATGCTTGTGCTTCTGGAAAGCTCTGTGTTTTGCTCTGTTTCCAGTCTTGCTAAGCTAACTGTGCAACAAAGTGAATAAGCATAGTTCCCAGGTATCTTAAAGATTACAAAAACAGATATATAATACACATGTTCTTTACAAATTTAAAGCAGAATTTATCAGTGCAAAATCACATCTTCAGTGACTCTCCCTCCCAGAGCCATGTACTCTCAGTAGTTTGACACTGTCATGTGAGCGAGTGATTGGCAGGGCGAGAGGTAGAGTGCTCCGTAAAGCTGGCTGCAGTGACATAAAACTGCTCAGGTGATAGCACCGCATTCATTTGTCTGATTTTAGAGAGTCTCTAAAGCAACAATACTTGGTTTCACAAGGTTTTTGCTCCACTTGGCTCACGTTGCAGAGTCACTGAATGTTGTACTTTGTCTGCAGCTCCTCGGCTGCCCGACCCAGGTGCATCTTTCTGAGTTCATTTAACAACTCCTCCAACAAGGGTAGCATTCCACCTGCGTGTGACCCTCTCTCAGCCCACACCCTCAGCATCTGGTAGTGAGCCTCCCGGCAGGATCGGTAGTCCAGCTCTGCCTGTTCGATCTCTGTATCCTTCACACCGAGGGAACGCACCAGCTGCTTCACCTGCAGCACGGGAACCAGATCCAGCACCACGTAGATCAGGTCAGGGACTGAGAAGGGAGGAGGGGCTGTGTTGAGAGGAAGAGATAAGAGTCAGTACAATAGTTTTCTGTATGTTTGAGCCAGAACACACTGGACCTTTGGTCAGGAGCTATGTGCAGTGTAAAATACACTCACGCTTGATTTCCAAGGGGATGCAGTCGGGCAGATTGGACAACGGCTCCTGCTCACTAACAGGACTTTGGAGAGCCGCCTTGACACTGTTGTTGTTTGAAGGCTCCTCGCTGGTGATCAGGACCTGCTGTAAGACAAGGACAGATCAAAATTTACTGACCATAGACGCACATGCAGCAGAGAAACATAAGCACAGACAGTTAGATCAGTGTACCTTGCACGATTCCTGGGAGATGTCAGATGATTGGGAGGACAAGTTCAATAACTTCTTCTTGATAGACCGTTTTGTGACCATGTAGGTGAGAAGAACCACCAGCACCAACATCACCAGAGCCACAACTGCAGCGCCACCAATTACGTTAATGAGATATCCCTGTAAATCCTTAGGAGCTGCACAATGATAGGAGGGGGCACATAGGGAACAAGACATGAGGATGGACACACGTTAAAATAAAAAAAGTTACTGAATGTGTTTCTTTCACAGATCAGCAAAAGTATTGAAGACTTTCTGCTGCTCACCTGTCGTATTCAGAGTAGGAGGCGTTGAACAATGATGTTTGCACTTCGCAATACAACTGTGGAGAACAAAGAGGATGTTTCACAACAGTGAGGAGGAAGTAGCACATTTAAAGAGGAAGCAATTAACACAAAGGCAGTCACGCTGTTTCAGACCAGCGATGAGTTCAAGCTGCGGTTTCACAGTCACCACGACGAAGGAAAACGTATTTACACAGAGACGATGCTTCATATCTGTCTGAATTAATAACTGGACACATTCCTCATTGAAATGAGTCTTTTTGGGCTCCACTCCACTGACTTTATACACTGTTTATTTTTTCACTGATAAATCCAAACGTCTACGTAAGCAGTTTTATTTTCGTCTAACCAGGAAAAGCTTGCCCAGATGATGATTTTTAAGATTTCAACCTGTTTCAAATCTATGAGTTGCACAAGAACATCTAAAAGATTCATGAATATGTACTGTCGGACCACAAAAGGGATTTTCGTCCAGATATTTAAGGGAACCAGGAATACACTGGGTGAGGCAGAAGCCCATGACGCAGTATATTTAACAAATGAGCAATTGTTTTTAAAATGTTAAAATGTCAGTGACCCAGTTTAAGTGTCTTGTAACTTCTTCTTCTTTTGCCGACGAATGGAAAGACTGAACAAAGTCCGACGTGTGTTGCAAGTTTCAATTCAACAAACCAACTTCCCCATGAACGACTTGAAATAAAGCAGAAACAGCAGGACTGAAACAACGCATGTACCAGAAGCTCGTATACATTCGCAGACTCACTTTGTGCAGGGTTCACATGTGTTGTTGACTCTGTAGTAGTTCTCTGTACATTCACACACAGTGTTGTTCTCAGGTGTACCTGTACACACGAAAAATTCCATTTAGGCTGAACTGAGGGAATCGTTGATGAGCCACAGCAGCCATAAACACAAGGCCTTTGTACAAACGTAACTAAGCACTAGTGGGATTTATTCCATTGCCAGATGAAGACTTACATGTCTTTTTCTCCTTTTCATCAGGTCCACACTGTCTGCATCTGCGACACTCGTATGTTTCTGAGTCAATGGCATGTTTGTAATAACCATCCTCACAGCGACAGATAGTGTTCTGGTGTCTTTCGCATGCGGATACCTGCACATCATGCTTTGCTGCGGTGGGAACAGAGAGAAAAGGTGAAGAATGAGAACATCACTTGCACTAATAAATCAGATCAAAAAGGTGAAGCCGACTCAGAAAAATAGGTAATGTTACTCTACTTTTGCAGCGTCTGCAGCGTCTACAGTTGGGGGAGAAGTTCATCTGGTCTGTGTATTGTCCAGGAGGACAGGGTGTGCAGTTACTTCTCTGACCCACAGCGTGACACTTTTCGACAAGCTTAAAACCTGGAAAACGTCAACATTTCAACAGTTAATAGATTTAATAGCAGAAGAGGACATCAGCCCGTGTGATATTTCCAGTAGTGAGCAGGTCAATCATGCGGCCAAACAATACCTGGAGAGCATTTGTTGCAACAAACTCCCTCTTCGTTGAGATAGTCCCCATGAGGACACGTCTGCTCCTCTGAAGGTTCCAACAATGTCAAAGTGGGGACGACAATGCACTGCAACATAGAATACGAATGAATATACAAAACAACCAAAACTTTATTGTCCATCACAAGGCAGTTTTTCATGTATTTAGTGAATTAAATCAAGATTTCTTACCATAAAGATCAGTATTGTGCCAACGGGGGCTTTTTTATTCCATCTTCCTCTGTGGACGCCTCTCTCCATCATCTTACAGGTTTAACTCAATCCATCTGAGGCCACCTGCAAAGAAAATGCCCTGTGTATCATCTCTAACAGCCAATGTAGTAGTGTTACAACTCACAGCTCTCAGATCTTTTGCTGAACGATGGACAGACAATAATCCCTAGCCTCACAAACTCCTCATTAAAACTAATTATTTATCATCTTAAATAGCCTTAAATTACAACTTAATCAATATCATTTCATCTGTGTTTACGTCATACGTTAAAAGGGTTAGAAACTACTCAACAAAGTACATTTTTTTAGCTAATTGTGTTACAGGCTTATGAGGATGGCAAGATCAGCCGTTTGTTAAAATACCGGATCAACTGGCAAATACCAACATATTGCCAAATTACGTACGAACGATCACAGACCCATGACACAGCCCTCATCTAACACCACCAACAGGTCACAGCTTGTCGCACACTACAGTTAATGACAGGATACTTGTTCCCAACAGGCTAAGCTGTACTCACATGGAAAGATTAGCCTGCTAGCATGCCAAATATTAGCATTTTACAGTAACAGTAACATGCAAACACATGTTGGTGTGACAAGGCATTCATGATCATCATGCCCGTTGAGGATTTGAGACAGCTCGCTTGAAATTGGTTTTGAAACAGTTCCTGCAGATTAAAACATCTCATCAGATCTGGTGTAACCGTTCTCATATTAACACAGAAATTATTTCATGTTTTTTTCTTTTTTCTCCATCTGACGTTTGACTGGCGCTCCTTTAATTATATCTTCTTCTGCAGAGGTGCAGTGTTTTTCCAACTGGAGAATTGGCGCCACCTACTGCTTATCTTGAGGTAGTGGATGGAAACATCGCCATCGTCTTTTGTTGATTGTTTTGATAGTCAGTTAAAATTTGTGATACATTTGATGGAAACCCAGCTAACATCCCTGCTGGAACAGGATTTTTTGCTACTTTACACGGCCAGTATTATGTGGAGGTCTGGGGGTCCTGGGGGTCCTGGGGGCCAGTGCCCCCGTGGCTCCACATCTGGATCCAACCACGTGTCCCAGATGTAAATCATGTTCAATGACATTCACTGAAGTTTTTTGTGAAAGTTTTTCTTTCTGTTTAACAGAGGGCTCAAATGAAAACAGCTGACAGGACTGTGGACTAACTTGCGTAACCATTTGATCGTACTTGGGGAGTGGGCTGAAGTTTCACAAGTGTTTTTTTTATTTTTTTTTTATCAAAACGACGCGGATGAAACGAAACTACCTCCAAGGTCGGCTACAGGTGAGCAAAGAACCCTTTGTTATCTTGATATCAAGTAAAACCACTGCATTAAATTCAGTTTTAATACTAAATACTATGACTTCACTTGTTTTTTAAGGAATTTGATATTAATGGAATTGTGCTGTCAGTACACGGGCTCACTGACGGTCTCCACATCTGTCCTCTGCCGTAAATCCTCTTTTCACGTGAGGGCATTCAACACACATATGTGTATGCAAGGTTATTTTATGGACTGTGTAGTTCGTGGAGACTTCGAGAACAAACTGGTTTGGTGAACATATTTCCTCTTCGTGTCTGCGCCACTTGTTCGGCTGCTTCAGCCCCCCTCGCTCTCCGCCGCCGCACCGAGCCGCTGAAACTGGTCTGAACTTTGACAGAGTCCCTTTAAAACCTTCAAAACTCGACTTTCGGCCGTCACGGACAACGTTGACGCAGTTAAAAGCTGAATCTACAGTGTAGATTTTACTGTTTTTGTTTCTTGTCTTAAAGGTTTCGATTTGCCTAGACACCACAAAACGCCCACTGCTATCCTCAGACTGATATGAATCTCCTGTCCCCACAAACCGACATGCACAAGTGTTTTACCTCCACTTACCTGATCAACCGCTGTTACAGCGAAGGAAAACTCTTCACTCCGGGTCCGTGTATCGACATTAATGCATATTTAGCTTAATACAAGTTTATTTTCCTGAAAACAGAGCGGCAGAGCCGGTGCCCCTCTCCGTAGAGCTCACGAGCGGAGGCGGACTCTAACGGGAAATAGGCTCGTGACGCGAGCCGATTTCAAAGAATCGCGAGGAAGACTTGGGCAAAGGGAAGTGTTGGCCGAAAGACACACTTTAAGTCCATGTGATGATCAGACAGGTGAGCGCCCGGAAACCTGTCAGAGTCTAATCTCTACACAAACACAGGCGGCCCACACATCTTTACCACGAGCCATTACGTCTACATTTACGTTCATTTCTCCTTAATGAAACGGCCTTGAAATCAAGGTCTAATGAGAGGAGGAAATACACCAGATTTAAATAACTCCACTTAAATATCCCCTTGATTTTCCTTAACCTTATTCTGATGTGAAAAATGCAGAGGGAAAGTAGGAATTTGCCTTTAAATCTTAATTTCTGCCTCATACAGCAACAAAACAAACAAAGAGACAAGGATGGAAACTACCAGAAAAAGATTTTAAGTTATTCAATTAGGGGCCTTTAATGGGCACTGACAAACATTTAATACAAGTGTTTTGCATTCTTCGTGGAAACTTGCCTTGAATTCAGGTATATTTCTGTGCGGAGTGCAGACAATGTGAAACTTACTGTACTGTAATTACTGGCACCATAATTAAAGCAAAGAATAGGCTGGAGTCGGCTGGTGCTTTATTCGGCAGGCCAGCAGAGTGTAGTCTCACGTGACTGCGTCCTGTACAGTGCTTGAAAGAGCTCAGTCAGCAGAGCAAGACAAGTGCTTCCTCAGAAAAACCACATCCTTCGTCGTTCTGCTCTTCCCCCTTCTCTCTCTGTGTGTGTGTACGTGTGTCACGCGCACATAAACTGTCAAACGCCTGCACCGCCACATGTGGCATATACACACTTTAAGTAGGTCTTCTTATACGTGCACGTGCAAACACTCATATTGTTAAGTTTCATACAGCCTGTGGTGCCAACTGTGACGACTCAACAGCCCAGCTCTGAGTCTGCATGTAGATTTTTCGTCAAGTTAAAAATAGCTTTTGTTAAGTATCTGTTTACTTCAACATAACATGGTCAGCATATTCCTGGCAAAGATTCCTCTGAAGTTCTAATCGAACATACGAATCCTTACAGTCAAGCAGCCTAATACTGAAACCTCAAGATAAGCATGGCCAGGTTTGCTCTCACTCAGTGATTTTGATGCTCAGTCATCCCTTCCAGTCATCTCTGCACTCTGTTTGAGTGGTGCTGCCCGCCGAGAGCCACACTGAGCCCTGGAGGCAGCCCCTGTCTGAGGCTGCTTCGTCAACCTTAGGCCCTGTTTCACAGTTGACAGGAGGTCACGTGTTGTTGGCTGGTTTCTGTGAAAAATGGCAGAGGCATCGAGCAGAGCACATGACAGCTGAATGGTGGATGAGTTAAAGAGGAGCCTCAGAAGTCCTGCCATGATTCAGGTTAATGAGGATGTTGCTGAGCAGGAGACTACTCTGCTTTGTGGCCCCGTCACTAGAATAAAATGTTGGCATTGTATGTTTCTGCAAACCATAGATACTTTAAATTTGTGCCTTTCATACGTGTCATATCGACGTTTCTACCATAGGTAACGAAGTGACGTAGGTCCAATTACCGGTACACATTTATGAGTTTCTCAGGCTTTATTCTGCCTGTTAGGTTGTTCAAAAGCGACACTGGCGCTCAAGAAAAGATGTCAGAAGGTTTAGTAGGTGTTTGGGAAACATCTTCACACAAATGCAAATTAGTTGGTTATTGCTAATAAGCAGCAACACAAAAAGTTTTCACACCTTTATTTAGTTTTTTCTGTAATAGAAGGAATTCCCCACCAATGGTCTGTGCAGCGTTTTGCTCTCGTGTGGACAACTGAAGCCACAGTGGAAGAAACAGATATTTATCTTTGCTACCACAGGTAGAAAGTATTACACTCTGAAGTAGTAGGGAGTAATTCCAACATAAATTACCCTCTGCTATTGCAAAACAAATGGTAACATGGAGAAGATCCACTGTTTCATCATTGGATCAGCAGTTGTGGGGAATTGTAGTTGAAGTACACTCCCTGTTTCTACTCATATTTCAGGCCTGTCTATGAATGAATGCCAATGCTTTTATTGGACGTGTATTCGTTCATCATTGCTATGAATGTCTTGTTTGCATGTGTTAATAAAAATACCCGGATTAAAACACCTTATATTGACATATAGGTTATACACATCAACAGGCTGCTCATGGTGAATATGCACCATATTTGCACCTCACAATATGTTGCATGTCAGGTCATTCACACAGTACAGTTTGTATCTCAGTATCTTATTTTTTAAATTCATGACAAGATGACTAATGTCACTTTTAACAAGAAAAAAGTTTGGTGTTATCATTACATTTGTATTGTTAATAGAAATGTCCTTGTATTAGTCACTCCTGTGTGTCATAATGTCACAGAGCAGCACCATCAACACAATGTCAGTTCTTGGAATAACGCTTATCTCCTCGACAGCTTTCTGTAAGAATGACAGGATGGCTGGGTAAATGATGTTCTTACTGAAATGAACCGGTCATTCATGTCTGAGGAGAGCAAGAGGCTGCTGTAAGAGAAAGAGAGAAAGCAACTGTTTGCAGCCCAAAAGCCTGATTTTGGATGAAACGAGAGAGATAGTGCCTGTGGAAAGAAATGGGGGCTGGAGGAGGGCATGCTGTTGTGCAGAGCCAGGGGGTCTCAGCAAAGAGACGGAGAGAGGATGAGAGAGGACGGCAGAGAGATTACAGTGGTAAATGTGTTGGCTCTCGTTATGAGTCATCGGTGACATTTTATGAATAATCCCCTGACACACTTCTGATCCCCTGCTCAGTCTCACACTCAGAGGGTCTCAGGTTGCATCTTGCCTCACCTTCTCCTCCATGGTAAGTTAAGGCTCTAACAAGACATTTTCAGCTGTCAGATTCAAGTGTCCTGTCATGTTGAATGTTAGTGGATTCTCACATTCGTGTTCCTGCGATCTTACTCGCAGTAGGCTGTGAAGTTAGTCGAGTGTTTGTATCGGTTCAAGGCTGAACTTCTCTGTCAGCACTATCGCGTGTTACTTCTTCTTAGAATCTGAAGTGTGTGCGTACAGTATATCGTGTAGTCTCACTGCCACATGCTGTCTATCATGACCTGTGTGAGCGCTTTCTCATTTTTTCAGAGATGCATGTTTTTTCATTCAGTGTCTGCTGGTGTTCGTGTGTGAATATATCTGACCAAGTAAATCACTGTTTTCCTGCTCCTCCTCTTCCTGCTCATCCTCCTCTTCTTCTTCTTCTTCTTCTTCTTCTTCTTCTTCTTCTTCTTCTTCTTCTTCTTCCTCTTGTGTTCTTCTTCCCAGATGCAGCCACTGTGTTATTTCACTTTCCTGTGCAGTCTGTCTTTCTTCTCTCCTGTGCTTGTTTCCTCCAAGTGCAATGACACACAATATGCCTGGCCAGTGGACAAACCCCAGTTTTGCTGTAACAAGTGCCCGCCAGGTACGATAACTTCTCTTCTTCGTGATAGATTTCGTAGTTTTGATGGTTATAGCTGTAAATTACTGTGTGTGTTGCAGGTGAACATTTGGTCCGGCGTTCTGTCAACTGTCAGACTGAGTGTGAACCTTGTCAGGGTGAGCGGTACACTGACTCCTACAACGTGGACATGACCTGCGATTTTTGTCAAAATTGCGAGAGATGTGAGTAATTTCACAGCTTTTGTCTTATTGGGGAGAGGTGCTAAGTATGTGTGAGACCTGAATGGTGTGACAACCCTAGAAGCAGCCTGGGTAGCAACAATGATATTACTATGGCTTATATGACATCATATGTAATGCCATATCATTCTACAGCCACAGAGATGCAAGGACGCTTTAAAAGGGTGAACTGTTGCTCATACAGGAGATTGTATTGAGAAAATAAACATTTAATGTCTGTACCACGCCAATACCCAAATAGGATTACTAGCCTATCATTATCAGACATGCAGGTTGAAGAAGAAAGATAGAAATGTTTAAGAGATAGAGCTGAAACACAGAGCAGTAGCTGGCATGTGGTCATATCTGTGATTAATCACTGTACTATAAAAACACTGTCATATCAGCCCCCCATCAAACATTGTGGTTCCATGTTTGCTTCTTGAATGTCATGTGTGATGTCTGTGATTCTGTCTTTTGAGCGAGAAATGTGAGTGATTCATCATATCTCTCTTGTCCTGGCCACCAACTTTGTCCAGCTACCGGACGGCACCTTAGAGAAGACATGGCTGTTAGCTGTTACTCAACTCTGTCTGTTGATCATAATTTCAGAGAAGTTTGCCTGTGCAAACCTGAGGTCACACACACAAGGGGGTTTCCCATTCTGTTTGTCATGGTGGGATACAGTCAGAGAGAGATTAGGATGGGAGGGGTCTGTGAAACCTCTGTGAAGCAGCTCAGGGGTTATTATGGTGGGATTCTGCCTCAGAAGCTTGTTTTCACCATAATGACAGCAGTATCAGCAGCACAGCCCACCAATAGTGGCAAAGACAGGAGGAGGTTCAAAAAGCAGACCATTGTCATGTCAGTGGAAAAAAGAAAAACTCAGAAAAGTGGTAAACATCGGAAAGAGCAGCAGACATAAATGTCATATCCTTTGTCATTACTCAGGTCTCTGCCCTGCTACAGGTGAGCAAAAAACAGCCTGTTTCGCTTATTTTTAAATGTCACCGTGGAAAGCATAGAAGAGAGAAAACACAGACGTGAGTTTGTCATTCTCTGTCTGTCTGAATGAATATTTGAGCAGAGATTAGCTTTTACTTGTGCACCAAGATGCTTTCCTTTACATATTATAATGGGGCTAGCGTATGTCAATCCAATGCTACAGTGCAGCTGCAAGTCAGACCTTTCAGAGTCTGACCTTACCTGCAGAACTCTTTGATAGCTCTTTGAACTGGGGGGGTGAAGGTGGGTGTTGAAAATGTCAAAAACCTCTAATCCTACACATTTAGGGGCTTTATGTCAATTAACGGCTATGGAAACTAATTTAGGTGGAAATGATTCAGCCCACACATAAATTTCACAAGCTGCTCTTGCAACAGTATTAATGTTTATTTGGTCTGGTTCTTTGATCTGTGTCAGGGTGCGAACGACGCACAAGGATTTGCAAGCGGAGTTTCAAAGGAGGCATCAGGCCACAGATTTTGAACTTTTATGCTGTTATTTTCCACCAGTTTAACATTTTCAGTTCTCATCAGCTATATCTACTGCTCTGAAGTCACCCTCAGCTTTTATGCTTGTTTCTGACGTCTTCATTTACATGCAGATCCTTTGATGATCGACAAAGGAATCTTAGAATAATAGCCAACTGAAGACTTCTGAAGTCGTTTGTGTGAGTGTACTGAGTGGGATAAAGAGCCACCCTTGGTTAAGAATCCTTGCCAGCTCCAAAATCTCCAGAGTCAGTGCTCTATGTGAAATGTGACCGCACAGTGAGGAGGACAAGCAAAAACAATAACACCATGCATTGTCAAATGTAAGACTTCATTCCTCACCTGCTGAGTTTTTGACAATCTGCTCTACATGTTCAGTTTAAATTGTGCTTGTGCAGACATTTTGCTGTCTGGGTTACTTAAGGTAACGATGCAGTAATAAAGGAATTACATCCAACAAACATAGTGAAAATGCATCTGTAATTGAGGTTTTAAGTTTTAGCTGTAGGCACTAAACACATGTAGGTACTTCAGTTCATGAGTAAAGATCTGAAGTTCTCTCTAAACTATGACCCTAAATGACACAAAATTAGAGCTAGATATGATTGTAGTGTCATGTCATGGCTGGTTGCTAACCTGCATGTTCTGTGATGACTGTGAAGGTTTCATGGGGCTCAAATAAGTAGTACTCTCTTTGCTAATTTATGAATTCATTGAAGCACGCATGTTGACGCATGTGGTAAGAAAGAAACGTTTCATCAAAGTGAAATACAGCTTTCACTGAGAAATAACAGCTGCCTCTCAAGAAAAGGCATCAAAAGTGATAACTGCCTCATGACTTAAAACCAGAACCATTACCTGCCATGTCTAGTTTATGACTCACTTTTCATTTTCTGATTCGTGTCATACTTCAAAGATGAACTTTGGGTGTATGAGTGTTCGTCACACACACGCTGACACACTCAGAATTCTGATTATTGTTCATCTTTAATAGCAACTGTTTGTTTTTGTTTTTGTCAGCTAACATGGAGTATAAGTCACACTGTAGCCCCACTCACAACGCTGTGTGCAAATGTAAAGCCGGCTACGAATGCATAGACCAACCCTGCAGTCAGTGTGTGCCGATACCAAGCACCACCCAACCCACACTCCCTCCATCCACTACAGGTAGGAAACTTCACACATTCAACCAAATTTAACACATAGATGTTGAAATAGCAGCAACTATTTCTAAAATGTGCTTGCATGAGTGTTTTTGTTATGGGTGGGTGTGGACAGACAAGGGACACCAGAGTAAGCAAATAATACACAGACAATGGAGAACACCTGGGAAATGAACTAAACACCAGGATGAAAGGTTACCATACAACAGTTCTTTCTGTTGCACCAAAAGTGTTGGATGTGGTCAGAGGTGCGGTCTTTAGAGCATCATTTGCCTGTGATGTCAGAGTGCACAGGTTGCACTAATCACCACTAGCGGGCAGAATAAACAGGGCTTTTAGCTGGTGGTGTCTCAAGTGCTGTGAATTAAATGAGAGCACACACAAGAATTTTTGCTCATCACTGCTGCTATTGTTTGAGGTGTGGTCACGACTGTAGTGGAACTCAACTCTTGGCTATTTTAAAGCTGCACTAGCAAATGTTTTTATATTAATGATGGGTCAAATAACTACTTGTTTGAGAAAGAAGTCACTCATAGTGACGAATCCACAAGACGTATCAGCTCAGTTCCCCTCAGCTCTACAGAGCATTTTAGTGTCTTTCAGTTCATGGTTTTGGCTCTACGACCTGTAACTTTATTGTTTTGGTTCACTCTCTCCATTTCCATTGACCTAATTTCCAGCAGGAGGAGGAAACTGTTTTTTTTTTTTGCAATTTAAAAATCTCTCATAAATTAATTCTATGCTACTGCCCAGCAGACAAAACAGAGCTAAAAGGAGAGTGAGAAACGTGAAAAATAACTCCAAATGAATGCGAATGTTGCTTTGTGTCTGCTGGTTATGTAAATAGGCAATTGTTTTGCTAACGTATGTGATGATGATATGTCACTGTTGTGCTTGTTTTGCTAAGAGTGCTGCTGTAGAGGTCAGTAGATTCAGCTGTCACAGCTACTCTGCAGATTTAGACAGCGCGTTGTCACTGCAGCCATTTCCCCCTGTTGTCACACTCGAGGGTGGGAAGCTCAAATGGTGTTACAAGAAGGATAATGTTGTGCTGCTGTGTTCCAAGTTATATAAACATAGAGAATCTGACAAATTGTTAATCATTTCACCACTTCCCGGTTGATCAGCACCTGAAAAGACAATGGGTAGTGAAAATTCAGAGGGACATCAGGTCACATTTCAAGGTAAATTATTTGATAACCCATGTAACGTTAGCCACTTCAGAGCTAACGTCACCATTTGATAGTGTTAAACAAAGTGAAATGATATGATGTGAAAGTATAAATTAAGTATCAACACACCTCTTGGACATTATTATTATCATTTCCAAGTGAATTTACGCCTCACGCCAGCACAGCACTAGGGGTCTTTGTTCTTTCAAGGGGCTCCGAATTGTGGCTACGTCCCTGTTTATTGCAGTGGCACGTTGTAGCATGGAAGAGTATTGTAACCATAGCAAGAAACTGTACAGTATTCTGGAGTGGTCGCCAAGTTCGAGTGAAATAGTTCGGTACAACGTATGAGGTCAACTTGTTTAACATTTTACAACAAATACTACTAGTTGCAGTCTCTTTATGCTCCCCACAAAACAAAAATGATGTAAATGAATGAATAAAGAATAAGTCATAGAATATTTTTTGGATGGAGGATGAGTTGAGGGGTCTCTCGGCTCTGCAGTCTGGTGGCACAGCAGCAGATACTTCGCTTGCCAGAGGGCAGCAGGGTGACCAGCTGGAGTGGGTATTGTCTTGTATTGTCTTCTTGTCTATTGTCTTTGAGTTCTGCACAGACACCTCACCGTTATCACTGATGATCAGTAGATGGGTGTCGACGCTGTTCTGTGCGGGTTTTGTCACCCACTGCAGAGCCTTCCTGTGCTGGGCCGTGCGCATCTCATTACGATTTGTGATGTTTTCTGTCAGGATGCTTTCTGTCACTCCTCTTGTGAAAGTTACCAAGAATTTGGCAAAGGAATTTTAGCTTCTAAAGTTTCTGTCTTCACATCTCCGTAAGCATCTGGTGGTTTACTCTGCAGTGGCCATGGACCAAGGTCGTACATGCAAGGTTACACAAGTTAATTATAAATGGTGTTATGTGATTAGTAATCCTGACTTCCTGACCACAGTGTTCAAAGTAAGAGACCTCAGAGTGAGTGACTGACTAATCTGAACCATGAACAGTTTCATATTCCACTGAACTATTAAATAATGTCTGCATTGAGCTGATTTTTTTTTTTAATCTCTTCCTTCCAGCCCTGAAACTTGTCACCCTCACCACACCCCGGACACCCCATAAACCACTCAGAGGTAACGTAAGACACTGGTACAGTCTGTGCCAATAAAAACAAGCAAATGATTTAACTCTTTCTCCAGTGGATGCTCATCTAAATGTTTCAAAAATGTCTCTCTTACACATTCTTTCAGATGCAGTCTGGTTAATAATTGGCCTCCTGTCTGCAGCAATCACATTCATTGTTGGAACAAAAATCCATCTCTTTCTACGCTGGATCAAATCCAAGCACGGTTAGTAGATTATTATTATGAAGCAGATAGCCCTGCAGCAATACACAAGTACAGGAGCTACACTGATCATTGTACTTTTATCATTTTATAATGTGCATTAATTTATGTTTTTATTATTATTATTATCTAAAGTGATTTCAGTCTAATTCCTGAAATTAATTTCTCCTATTGTCTTGTTGCTCAGGCTACTTTTTGCCCAAAGCACATGAATCCGAGGATGAAGAAGTATCGAAGCCTGTCCAGGAAGCAGGAAATGTGACCAACCTCAAAACAGATCCTGAACTTGGATTAACAAAAAATTTGCAAGCGAACATTTAGTGACGTGCAAATGTCACCTTGCTTTGGACATTTATGACAAATGGAGGCAAACGTTGCTCAGCCCATGCTGATGAATGGAACCAGACAAAACATTTGACTGGTACAAGACAAGACTGATACTGGTTACCAAGAGGAAACATGACGGATCGACATACAATAAAGGGGAAAAAAATGAAAAAGCATGGAGATGAAGCATCTGAAAAACACTGAAAAGTATGACACAGTTACGCATGAGTTAGAAATTGTGCAGTCGTATGTACGATGGTACACAAAGGTTAAAGATATTTCACATCTTCATGTTTATATATGTATATAGAAATACTCTTTTTGCTGTAATTTCGCAGTTGTATTATACATATATGTGAATGTTTTTAACTTAGATGCATTTCTACGTAGTCTTTCTTAACTCAAAATAAAATTTTATTGTAATAAAAATGTCATTGAACATTAAACATTCAGGTCCAACAGTTTAAAGAGAGCTGACAGAGCTTATTAAAGAGTATTTACATGACATTTTAAATTATAACTTAAAAAGGAGATTACCCTCCAGCTGCTCTTCCCAGAGTTAAAGTTTCTGGTGTGCGGCGACCACAAGTTTTCCCAGAACCTGCAGATAAAATTATCTCTGTACAACGCTGTGATTCATAGTTTGCCAGAGGAAGTAGAATCTTCTCCACACTCGTCTGTGGTTTCACAGTGCTACGGTTCCTTCCTTTTAAAAGAATGTTTTTAGGATCAGTCTGGACACCATCATGACCGCCGACACAAATCATTTTTACGATGCATCATAGCGCCTCCTCTTTGGACATGTGGCAGTCCTTCCCCTGCTCCTGGGAGGGAAAGAAAATGCTGTCGATCTCTCCGCTCCTCTCCTCCTCAGAGAGATGAATGCTGGGAGAGGATGTGGGATGAAACACAGGACAGTCTCTCTCGTCTTCTTCTTCTTCTTCACCGCTCCCTCTCTCAGCTGTCTTCCCATCTTCAATAGTTAGACCAACTTGGCCTGTAAACTGACTGAGCAAGCTAAAGATGACTGTCCCCGGATTATGGACATGGACTGGGCCTACAGAGACAAAAACAAACAAAGAGTGCACTCAAAGGAATGTTTTAATACAAGTACATTAACATACAGAGTGGGGACATTAGGCACAATTCAACTCATTAACACAGCTGCATCTTTTGCATTTTTGATTTTCTTTATGACCCCACAAAGTGAGTCAAGTATTCACATGAGAGGTTTCATTTCACTCATCAGTACCCAGATTGGCTGCTGAAAGGGATGATGGCTGCTGCTTTGAACTGAATGACTCTCTGGGGAACTGATGAGTTGACTCCTTTGACTTGAGAGAAGCATCTCTACCTCCCTAAAGAAGAAGACATGCATCAGAGTGGGCCAATTTAAAGAGAAGTGATGTCCTATATGTAGATACATGATTAAGCTTGGAAGTACTTACCTCACTGCGAACAAGCAATGCAATAGCTGGAAAACAGTAGACAAATAAATTATTAAGAAAAGTCAGTTTCTTCACGTGTCCACCAGTTATGAATCAACATCTATATGGTTTACACAGCAACTGCAACGTATCTGCAAAGCTAATGACACATTTCTTATCACAGTCATTTCTAACGACTGTCACCAAACAGTTTATTGTTTCCCAGAAGTGATGGGATCATGAAGTTCAAGGCTTCGATTAATTTAAGTGAGACACCAGAAACTGAACCTGTCCTGGGTGCAAACACCATCTTACCTTGCTTGAAACATGATTCATTTCTGGGGCGACAAATGAAGAACAGGATGACAAGAATCACGCATCCCATGACAATCACTGGACACAAGATGGCAGCCAGCTGACTGCTCGTCTCATCTGAAAAAAAGAAACAAGACTAAGGGACTACAGCTATGCAAGTGGATCTGTGAGGCTGTACAAAGGCAGAGTGACAATGCTAAGCTGCTGGTGTAACATAGGTTAGCCTGTTAGCCTGCTACTATTGGCTTATGATCACTAATCACAAAGCACAGCTAAGGCTGTAGGGAATACCATTCATTTGCTGATATTTGGTCATTATGGAATCACCTAAATCAACAGATTTATCCTCTGGTCACCATGCACATCTGCACCAAATTCCAAGGAACTCCATGCAATAGCTATCTAGATAATTGAATAAAAGCTAAAAATGTCAACCTGCTCATGGCACTAGAGGAAAAATCACAGGATCACCTGAGTCAGCAGGATTCATCCTCTGGGGATCATGAATGTCTATACAAACTTTCATGATAATCTACATAATATTTGTTGAGACATTTCAATCTGGAATAACTGGTCTTAGCGGCATGCAGCTAGCGTGGCTAATAATTGATCATTGTGCCTCGACACAGCAAAACATTCTCACACTCTTTTTCTGGAACACTCACCTGTTTTGAGATGTGTGCCATTTCCTGCCACAGGGACTGACTGAGGGCCACAGCTGTGTGAAATAAGGGGGAAGTGTTGAATATTTCCAGTATCTCAAATATGTGAGCCCATTAACAAGGACAGCATATATCACAATATCTGTAACGTCTGTACTGAATGCTAGAATAATCTTAATGTAGCGCACTGTAAGTCTGAGGGCCTGAGTCATCTAGACTTTGGGTGTCATGTAAATCTGGAGTTTCAGAAGTCCACTGTCTGAGGTATTTATTATGCACTGTATCTTGGGAAATCCATGACTCACTTGGGAAATCGGCAAGGTGTGGCAGGAGTGCTGCTATGTCCTGAGGAAGCTGAGGAAGGCGTGTGTTTATCTTTTCCTGAGATAATGACTGCTGCTGCTGGAGAACAAAAACATCACAGGTTCGGTTACAGATTTCAAACACAGGAGCCAACAAAATCCCACTGACTTCTTTTACCAATGGCAGCAGCGTAAATGCAGCAAATTGCACATAGATGTGCTATAAATGGCAGATGTTACTGAATGATCATAGAAATGTTACAGGAATATTACAGGTATACTACAGGTAGCAGTGGGTCTCTATGATCCTCTTGCTTGTCTGTGACTACACATTTCAACTTGTCACTTCGATCATGAAGGTGACACTACTCAAAAGAGTACAGATAGAGAATTAAGTACTTATGGTGTATAGTTTACAAAATACTATAGATCCAAGATGAAGATGATTGAAGGGCGGGACTGAGAGAAAAAGTCCTAATTGCAAAGCATCTGCTGCTTTAGCACCACGGACAGCACCATGGATTAATCAACACACAGCACAGTTAGGCTAATGAGAGACAGGGTCGGCGCTGTAGGTGCTAACTTACACAAACCTCAGTCAGATGAAGGATCACTGAGTCAGACAGACAAGAGTAACATATTCAAGTAAACAAGCCCTCTGCTCTGCTCTAATACCAGGGGATGGAGAAGGAGGATGGCACCCCCCCACCCCCCTGCCCCAAAATCACCTACATCTATTTGTGGATTTGCAGTATTTCAGTATTTCTTATCACCTGTATTTAAGATGTACATGAGACCTTCTTGATTCTTTCTAATATCTGCTTATATTTAGTCAAGCATGAGTCAATGCAGGACTATCAGTAGTTTTAATGGTGTATTTTCACTAGTATTACTATTCTACGTATAGAATATTTCTTACAGTGCGAGGGGAGACCCCAGAGCTCAGACTGAGCTGATCTTTTTTTTATAACTTGCTCATGTGTAGCTTCCCCTCCAGTCAGTGGAAACTGAAGTATATTTAGTTTATCATGAGGCCCCCTGCTGGTTGATGCCTGTCTGATCTGACAGAACTGAAAGTGAGCCTTGCTTTGTATTTACCAGCTGTGGTTGTTTCCTGGATTTTAGCACAGTATTTGCAGTTGTCTGACAAGGGGACCATCTCAGTGCATGTGTAACCCGCCTCACAGATGCACTTCACATCGGACGTGCTGGTGCAGTTCTGAACCACCTTCAGATGATAATCTGAGACAGTGTAGAGAAGAGTTTAGGGATTTTAATCACAAAATATGTCATTTCTAGAAATGCAAAGAGAATGAGATTAATATATTCTCAGTTTATTATAGAACCCCAAAGGTCACCGCTGTCAGTCCTGACGGATTGGATGAAACCGTTAACTCGGTAGAAATGACTCATAGTTTCTTTACCTGGTCTGCAGTCTCCATAGCAGAAATGGCAGCTGTCTTCTCGGTTCAGCTTAGTTGTGTATCTACCAGGAGGACAGGGCCTGCACTCTGTACAAGACTTCTGAAACTCACCTGACAGAACAGAAAGAAACAAATGAGAACAACCGGATGACAAGGAGAGCAGACAGACACTGCTGGCCCAAAGTGCATATTAATGAAGGATGTGGTCGTACAGCATCAACTCAGTGTGCAGCACGCGTCATTTTTCATCAAGGCAAAGACACCAACTTGTAAAAAAAAACAGGCAGAGAGGCAGAGAAATGCTGTACGCTTCAGTGCTTCATAGTAATGTCCAAATATGAACTGCTGCTGATTCATTCATTAAGAACAGTGAGTCAAAGCTAAAAGAGGAACAGACAGAAAAACAGATACAGAAGTTAAAGAAACTTGTGATTTTCTTACCTGCAGGACACATTAGACATATCCTGCCATCCATAGTGTAATAGCGGGGCAGCTCTGTCTGTTAACACGTTAATACAGTTACACATGAACCACTACTTTACAGCAAAGTCCTGCCTGAGGTGTTTCTACGTGTACATACGCAGTGTATACATTTAACAGTTTGAGTTGTATCTTACACTTGAAAGGCAACATTAGATTTTTTTTTTTAGATTATACAATCATGAGGTAGATAAACTGAAGAGGAAGGATTTCGTTACCATCGGGACGGTGAGCACCAGCTGTGCAGACAACATCAAGACAATCACAAAACATTGCACGAGTCCCATCCTGTGGAGAAGCGGT
This sequence comes from Chaetodon auriga, assembly GCF_051107435.1. Classification (NCBI taxonomy): domain Eukaryota; kingdom Metazoa; phylum Chordata; class Actinopteri; order Chaetodontiformes; family Chaetodontidae; genus Chaetodon; species Chaetodon auriga. The sequence continues at coordinate 19,002,548 of NC_135081.1, read as the reverse complement.
GAGAGCGGATTCAAATAAATGGCAGATAATCAGCGGTCAGCTAAAAACACCACAGTGAGAGGCAGGGAGCCTTCTGCAGTGCACCAGCCGAATTCCTCATGTCACAAATATGGTGTGACACTAAAATACAATGGAAGTTTAACAGAAAAACAATCATTTTTACCTTCAGTTTGACGCGTCTTTTCTTCTCCTTCGATTGTTTTGTTAACTTCCTCAAGGTGTGACTCTTTCTTTCTCTATCCTCTCACTCACTCTACCCATCCTCTGTGTCACTGTTTCCTTACCAGGTGACATCTTCCTGTCTCTCCCGCCCACTGATCTCTACCGTTCTCCTGTTTACATGTTCAGCTCTCGCACACAACCCGTCCGTAGTCTGACTAACGTTTCTGCATCAAAGCCTCATCACTTTCCATGCAAACTGTAAGATCTGACGAAGAACAAACTGTTTCTCCGTGCAGTTAACTCGTGTCAACAACACGATGGAAGAGCAGATCTTGTACTTTACGGTTCTGATTTGATGACATGTTTGGATTTTTTTTTTTTATCATATGTGAGTACTTTTAATTAGATTTCCTAGACTTAATGGAACCTGAAGGTCAAGTTAAGCGTCAGTTCACCCAGAAAGGGAATAAAAAAAATCTTAGTGGTATATATGCAAACAGTCTGTGGTGGTAATGCAGAAGTATCATCAGCTAAGTGGACTTCAAGAGTGGGCCCTGCTACTGCTTTACAATTATATTAGCTTAGCTTCCAAACTTGAGGGTCAGGCCCCCTCAAAAGGCCGTGAGATGATTAATGAGAGAGGAAAGACGAAAAACACAGTTCTGCTACATGATTTTTATCAGATGTTTGGGGATTTCCTCTAACTTGCTTTTAATGTGTGTAATGTACTAAATAATTTGATGTCTAAGGGCTTTCGGACAGCTACTGAAATCTTTCCTCTGAGGAGTTTAAGGGGAACTGCCTCTTTGGTGAAACTGATAACAACTCGAAGACATCTGAAATGTGACAAATGTGTCTCCACAAGGCGCTGCTGTTAGAAATGTCAGTAGTCACTGGTTTAATTTTTAAAATGCATCTCATTTTATCAACTCGTCGTATGATTCAAATCTGAATCTGAAAAGTAAAAGCAGTGAAGAAACTTACTTCAGATCTGCGCTTTAATTTTGTTCGCTCGCATTTTGAGATATCCCGCTGTGAGATTTCCATCGCAAACTCAGCACAATGGAGAGTTTCATTCATGGTGCTCACATTTACTCACTTTCCAGGCAGAAAAGGCTGAATGGAAATACTCAGAAATAACAAATAATCACACCCATTCATGTTGCTGAGTTGCATCTTTTATTCTTTCAGTCTCTCTTGACACATTACATACTGTAGCTCTGCAGCGAAGCTTTTTTTAGCCGAGATTACTGTCTTGATGTTTAAAGCTGCAAAGTCACACATCTGGAAAACTCAAGTCAATACTAGTCAGCAAATTGTTATGAGACACAAATTGAATTAAAGTATTTTGTGGTAAGGCTTTCTCATCTGTAAAGACATGTTTTTTTTTTGTCATTAACTGCCATTGTTTCCATTGGAAAGCAAACAGAACAATCAGGTCATATTTTAATTGAAAACTTTGAGAAGTTTCTTTTCAGATGTGTGACTGTGGACGTTCTCCCGCTGCAGTCTTTGAACACAAGTATGTATTCAAAGCTATAGTTCCTTTACACATATATTATCAAAGCCATCGTACAGTCATTTCGCTAAAGCATTTGCATTTCAGTTGTTCTTTTTTTGTTTAACTTGAGTTATTTTTAAATTGACTTTATTTGGCAACCCCATACACTCATAAAGAAAGAGCACCAATGGAAAAAAGAGCTCCATTGTCATTTAAATATGTACAATTTTCGAGGTGATTATTGTCGAAAGACAGCTCAGTCTCAGATTTCTCTTGCACAGATAAACATCGAATTGAACTTGTAATGTTTCCTTCTTCTTCATGTTGTACATTTGCCCCGGAAGTCTTTTTAAAAACACTCACTATACGGACATAACACCCAAAAACACACACACTGGCACATGCATACATAGAGACTCACTCAGTGCGTGAAAGTAAACCTATACAAAGGGAAATGGTGTGTTTTATGTCTCACGCAATTAATCTCTGACATCCTCCTTCTGTGTTCAAACAGCAGTGAAACGCCGCGATTAGCATTCAGCTGATTCCTACAGCCACACATGCATGAGTTTATACGAGCTTCAAATATGTCCTCCAACCATCTCTACTACTGAAACAAAGTGCGAGTCGCAGGAGAAGCGGAAGAAATACATTTCACCTGGTTCAACCACACAGAAGAAACTACAGCCAGGGCTATATTTAGACAACAGTGGCTGATAATAGAGCAGTGATGGCAGGGGGCGTTCCCCTGATGTGACAATTCCCCGCAGTATGCTAACATATGTTTTACTGTAGCAGTGGGTTGGAGTTAAAGTTCATGGTTAAATGTGCACAGAAAAAAAAAAAACATAAACAAAGTAAAAATGAGGTATGTGTTTGTGTTAACTTCTTATTCTAGTACCCCACCTGCAACATGTAAAAGATGATAAATATGAATAGAAGAAATATAGTTTTCTATTTCCAGCGTGTCAACATTTTTTGTTTTACAAGTAATAGTGCTGATTGTTTCATATACATTTTTGCTTTGCTCTTCCTTTCTATGTGCAAACATTTACAGGCTCAAAAATAGGTTTAGTTATATATATATCAAGCACCTTGGTGAAATAGCTTGGGCAGCTATATTTGATCATTCTTTTTTTTCCAGCAATTTCCTGTTAATTTATAATCTGACCATTTTATTTTGGCACTCAACGGCTAACTTACATTATTTCATGACCATCCCTTTGTTCTACTTTTACTATCCTTACAGGGATTCTGCTCAGCCGCGCCGCTCAGCTCAAACAACACGGAACCCGACTCTAATCCAAGCATTATACTACAGCATTCATACAGTACTGAGAGCCAACACTGACTCCAGATCAGCTTCAAGGGGGTGCAGACTGAATCTTAACCGCACACAAATGGAGACTTTGGCGACATTTAAAACTGATAACACACATGCTTCCCTCTCACACACCTTTAGGATTGTTATGAAGCACCATAATAGAAAATACACACCTCCAACGGTTCTACCCGCGACGTTCAACGCATTTCATGTTTGCTTTTGTTTTGTTCTAGTTATGAAATGTTGTAAACCTTGTTGGTGTTCTAACTTTCCTTGAAAATGCTTCATCTGCTCCTTCTCAGCTATTTATTTTCAACAGCTCCCACTGAGACTGGTTTCTATTCTAGGATGGATTTCTCCGTGTATGAGGGATGCACCCGTCAGTGTGGTTTGATCTCCACCAAAATGATGCTTACAGCCAATATTATAAGTACTGTTAAAATGTATTGTTAACTTGTAGTGGATACAATGTGACACGATGAGCTATTTTGGCCATTTATTCATTGATTACTGAGCGAGGAAATCCACAGTTCATGTCTTAAAATCCTGTTTGGATCCAGCTAATTCACAGCAGATAAAGAAGTGATATCATCATTATGACAGACCACCAAGACCAAAATGTTCTGTTGACTGTTTTCAGTATTGTACCTAATTCATATTGGCAAGAAGGAGGAGGCATGAGACACAACTCTGCTGCTCCAATATACACACACCTAATGTTTTTTCAGAATTTTCTTCTTCTTCTTCTTCTTCTTATTATTATTATTCCACTTTAAGTTTTGCTAAATAAAGCCTAGATTTTATGTTTTATTTATGATTTAAGCTTTGCTCTGCCTGCAGTTTAATCTGTTAGTATGCAGATACAAAGCAAGCTCAGAATCTGCAGCTGTAAGGCAGTAAAATGCTGAATCATGACATCTTATTAGACTTTAAAGACTCAGGCGCATCATTATCAATATCAAACTCCCCAGTCAAACACACTCAGTTAACTCCACCTTAGTTGCATGACTCAAACTGACCTGCTGTCTGTTTTGTTTGCTTCATTTGTTCACTGGAAGAAGGTAAATTATCAGCCTGTGTATCTCTGTGGAGCGGACTTTATGAGCTTCTGGTGACCTTACAGCAGGCATTCGATTGATTAGCTTCAGATGCTCGGGTCATCAAGTGTTCCTTTATTGTGTGTGGAGTGAATAAGTCATGCTATGCTTTCCTGTAGCCTACAGCACTGTGCTGCCTCACCACACAACAAGGGCATCAGCTCGATGACTTACAGTAAATTCAGAATCTGCAACCATCTGAATCTCCACAGCACAATCATAAGATTAACTCCTGCTGTCAAACACAAGATGATGGGGTCCGGCTACAAGGAGACCCCTCGCCTCTGCAGGGCAGTGACATCTGCACGGAGCAGTGATGACAGAAATCCAGATTTGCGTGGCCAGCAGGAAGAATAAACAGTGTGACTCAGTAAAGGAACAGGTCCATATGTAAACATGGTGTTGGTTACATGGTTACAGGTGTGTATTGCGTAGGTGTGGTACTGTAGCTGGACGCAGTGGAGGTCACATGACCGCAGCCGCCATTGCTGCCGGGGTGAGGAAGTGTCAAGATCTCCCAGCGCTCGAGGAAGACGGTGGAGACGCTGAAGACCTGTCGCTCTCTCTCTGGTCACTGTCGTCAGCGGACACAGGTGCTGCAGGGTTACTGTGAGAGACAGAGAACGAAGACGGGCGAAAACAGACCTTCATGTGTTACTCCTCATCTCCTTTTGATGTGGACTGCACTGGATAAACACACAAGACTGACAGACAGTAATGTATGTGTGTGTGTGTGTGTGTGTGTGTGTGTGTGTGTGTTACCTGTCTCCACTCTGTGTGATGAGCCTCCTGCAGGTCTCCATCTGAACATCCAGGCCTCGCTTCATCGAGCACATCTCCATGTACTCGTGCAGATGTCGGTTCATGTCACTCTTCGCTGTGGCCAGTTCCAGCTGGAGTCAGAAGACACGCAGTCAGACATACTCCACATGTGTTTGCCATAAAAATGCTCACTGATGTTTATTTACTGGCTACATGCAGAGAAAATTACTGCTGCTAAGCCTCACTCGGATTTTAAGTCATGTCTAAGTAAAGAATCATTTCTAGAGATGTTTGACTACACATGTGAGAGATTAAATGAAAATCCACAGTACAATGCAGTTTAACAAGAAACAGGAAGGATAAATGCATGTGAAGGGGAATTCATCAGAGCAACATGCCGCAGCATCAAAAGGATGGACATTTCAAAAACCAAAATCTGTGTGTCACTTAATGCTGAGTCATCATATGAATCATCTTTAGTGAATGTGTAGAGCTCTGCACAAACCTCCGACAAGCTGCCCTATTGGGATCTCACTGCACAATGCAAATGGCACGAGAAAAAACAAGTAACACGGAGCATCTTTGATTCAATTAAAAGGTTTGTCATTTAAAAATGTGGAGCAAGTGTCTGACCTCAATCTGGTCAATCGTCTCCTGGTATTCCTTCTCTCGGGACTTGAAAAGACATTCAGTGTCATTAATCACCTTTTCCAGACAGTCCTCCTGGTGGAGAGAGAGAGAGAGGAGAGAGCTTTTCACTACGTCTGCAGCAAACAGAGCACGTGTTTGCGTGCTAATCGTCACGCGATCAGACACTAAGTGAAGTTACACGACTATTAAAGCGCAGCTGGTTTTATGCTCCCATCAGCTCGTATTTCACTGACTAATGCAGCTGCTCCCTTCAAAGGGACAGCAGACTGTTCAAACAGCACACAGCCAGTGAATGAAAACAAACACCTACATGCATTTCTTGGAAACAAACAGATTGTACACCAATACAAACCAGACACTGCATCGGTGTGAGTGTGTGCGTGTGTGTGTGTGTGTGCGCAGTGTTTTGTCCTGAGACGGCCCTGCCACAGCAGAGCTGCGAAGGTCACTGGATTCGACTGCAGATCGGCTCCACTCATGACGTCAGAGATTTAAAAGCTTCCTTGAAATCTGAACCAACACTATCAACACACATGCAGCGTCTATACGAGGGCAAGTGAAAAAAATGTGCGCACACGCACACGCACAAATCCTGCTTTCTCAGTGTCCTCACAGAGAAATATGTCAAGAAAAGCACCGACTGAAGAAGACATTGGTCTGGTTTATAGAAATGATAGAAAAAACAAACATGATGTGCCTGTGTTTGGTTTCACTTGTTTTAATGTGTTTTTAAATGCAATTTTGCATTAAAACGTCTAAATCAATGTTAAATATTTTGTTGAGTTGAGCACTTACTATGTACCTATTTCAAATGTGTCCAACAATGTTCAAACTTAGAGAAATCTGTAATTCTATTGAAGGTAAAGGTGCGTTTCATTCGGTTGAATCAACACCTCTCTGACAGTCAAAGCTTTATAAGCTTCACAAAGTCCGTATTTGTTGCAGCTGCTGTATCGGATTGCATCACTTTGTTTGTCCATGTATTTAGCTCTCGGTCCAATCCTTAAAACCAGAGCTCAGACATCTCACTGGAATAAATCATGTGACCACAGCCTACCTCTCCAGGCGGGTGGGTGGGGTCAGGAGGCAGAGTGCATCCTGGGAAATCCTCCCAAAGAAGCAGCGTCTCTTCAGTCTCCTCCCAGGCCAGACTGTCGCAGTCGTCCTCAAACTCACATTCCCGCCTTCAAATAAAAACAAACGTAGAAAAATAATAATCAGAAGTGCAGGACTGATGGACGCTAACTTTACACTCATCACATTTCATTGTCAGACCACTCACAGGTGGTTCAGCATCCTCTGCATCTCCTCGTTGATCTGATTGGCTGATGAGCCACAGTGCTCTTCCTCTTTGACGACGCCCCCATCACTTTCAGACGTGCTCACGGGTTCGTCGCACTCACTCCCGTTGAAGGACAGGGGCGTCTGTTTCCGGCGGCAGGGATGGGATGTTTGGTTGTTTGGAACCTGCAGGGAAATAATGAGGATCAGACCACAGGAAGTGACCCAGAGGATTTTAGAAAAGAACCAGAGGTGAGACATTAACTTCATGGTACCTGGTACATCTGGATCACATCTTCACAGTTCCTCTGCTGGGCTACGTCACAGAGACGAGCCGTGATATCGATCCTGCGGCAGATGTCCATGTCCACCTTCATGGCTTTCTCCTGGATCTTACTGTCCAACTCCGACAGGTTCTACAGAGACGATGGAGGGAACCAGAACAAAATTAGGCAAAATACTTCCATCTAATGCTTTAGAAATGCTAATTAATCATTGATGTAAATACATTAAGTACTAATGCCTTATGGGTCAGTCAATGCCATCAATATTCAGGTTTGTTTTGTTTTGTACTTTAGTCACTTCATGAGTTGAATTCTATGCGTATGTGACTGTTTACCCACATTGCTCATGAGGCCTTTGAAGAGAACTAGTTCTGCCTTCAGCTGCTGAACTCTGAGAGCCAGCTCATCCTGACAGCCTTCGCTCTCCTGCAGGTCCTGTACACATAAAGGAAGCCATAAAGAACACACATGTATATGTAAGTGCAAACAGGCACACACACACACACGCACAGTGGAGCAGATGCACCTCTGTCTTTATTGGAAATTACAGGCTACATTTTGCAAGCAGAAGTCATCAACAAAATAAAAGCCTAAACCAGCAAACCGCACAAAAACAATGAAAATCCTAAATGCATTATCTCCTCTGGGGAGTTCTAGATTTGTCTGACGGCATCATAATTGTCTCTTTTCCCTGTTCACTTATTCATATGTGCTGCAGCATTGGTCTGGCTCTTTTCAGTCTCAAGTGATGTTTTGCTGCGTGTGGTCTCATCTTAATGTGGTGCTGCCTGCTAAACACAATCAGGTGCAGGTTCCTGGCAATGGTAAGTGTGCGGTCAAATACACAACTATGTGTGAACACATTCACACACCTACCGGCCCACCCCCTCTCACATACACACACTTGCACACAGGAAATCAACAAACCATTTCTTGGTCGGAAGCACAAGTATGTCAATCTACCTGACAGCCGGTGCCAGAGTCAGATCAAAAAATATTCTGTTCTATTCAAAATATCTAACTTTTAAATGGTCCGTGCACGTTAATTAGTTGATGGTCAGAAGTCAAAGAAAAAAGAAAACCAATTACAAAAGAGTGCAATGGCTTTGTATGAGTCAGGACTTGAACTGAACTACTGTAGTAATGATACAGAGGAAACGACAAGTGCCAGCAGAGAGAGAGAGAGCTGCCTCCCACTGTACCAGCTGCACAATACTGTATTTAAACTCATCACTTTAATGAAAACTTCTAAGCTGTTTAACCAATGAGAGGCCAGGAAAACACACAAGGCATGCATGTTCGTGGTATTTTTAGGTTAGCTTTTCAAGCCACAGTGAAGTGACACAAGTGTTATTTTGGTTGTTTTATGAGTCAGATGTGAAGTAAAGGCCGAAAGACATCTTCAGCAAAGACACACTGCATTGTTTGTCTCCAGCCATGTCTACACACACACACACATACACACACACACACACACACACACACACACACACACAGGCCTACATAATGTTACCTCTTGTAGGTCTGTAATTTTCTGTTGCAGATCCATCCTCATAGTGTATTCTTCTTCCCATCTAAGAGAAACATGAATAGAAGAAGCAAACAATCTTTTTAGTCCATGTTTTAATGTAGACGGAGAACAAACAACAACTTCAAAGAACATACAGGCCATGGGCTTCATTAGTGTGCATATATAAACATTTGACTCTATTCGTCCCCACATACAAACGGTCTATTTATGCATTTTCTGGACCTGCGATGAAAAGGATGGACTGAACTACCTGAGGAGGTTAACAATTCCAAAAAGCTATTGGATAATCTTCGAAGGCACACCTGATGATTTCTCACGGCACACTTATGTACTGTGGAACAGTGGTTGGGAACCACTGGTTTAACATCAGTAACCACTCTGGTGGGCAAACTATGTAATGGTGACACAGTTTTTAAACTGCCTCAAACCGAGTTTGGCGTCTCTGTACTGCTGTTGACATATATACACCAATACCAATATATCTGCAAGGCCATGAATCAGCCTGGCTGGCATCTGGCTCAACTGCTGAATCTTCTCATAATAAAACATATCTGACTTGACACTTAACTCGCTTAAAGCTTCCCTGTGGAGTTTTTAGCATCTAGTCGTGCTACAGAGCTGTTTTCAATGAGTGGGTCCCCTTCTTTTTATCTAGTGTGCGCACACAACCACGGGTCATGGTTTCACATTATTCCACTGGCCGACATGTGGCAGAAACATGCAAAGATATGCAGTAATGCAGCGCCAAAGACAGGGAAGAAGAGGACTGCTAGCAAGTAAACATGGATGTAAACAACGGTGGATTTCGAAAAATCTGCCCTGTAAATCTTTCATGAGGAAGGAAACACACTCAACACATTTGTTAGAGGCCAAGGATACAAACAATCCATTTTGGTGAGTAACACTGAATGTAAACAGAGCTTTTGTTTGTTTACAAGAAAACTCCAAAGGGCACCTTTAAAGAAAATCACCATATAAAACTGCAATTTCAGGATCAGTCACCATCGTTTATAAAAGGAAGACTGACATGAGGTTAAACGCTGGCTGCTGGAAATGGAAATTGGATTTCAAGCTGGCTGATTGCCTGTAGATCTGCTAATAAAATGTAAATGCAGTTTCCTTAAATTATATTAGGATACACGTGGCGATACAAGTTGCATGAAACCATCAGGTTTAAATGGGAAAAGTGTGACCGAGTGAGTGAGTGAGTGATTTGCTTATTCGCTCACTGATGAATTGCTTGTTTGATGAATTGTAGCTCAGATGATTGGTCCATGAATCTGAGCTTTAATATACTTAAAAGCCTGAGCACAGACCCGGTATGTGATCTCAGATTCTGTGACTTCATACAGCACACATGCCCAAGGGAAATCCGCCTACTGCAGAGTCTATAGCCTCCAATATAAACGCTGTTTGAAATGCAGAATGCTGCGGCACATTGACACCTTTAGGGAATGCTAAATCTGAAAGAAACTGAGTCATGAAACAGGAGGTGTTGTTGTCGTAGAGGATGCTTGTTTGATCGGTAAGGTGAGAGCACGCAGAAAGCAGAGAAGTGCTTCCTTCTGCAAGCCAAGCCCCCGTCAAGCAGTTACAGCTTGCAGGGCATGGTGCATTGCAGATACAGTGTGGAGCGTGGAGAGGGGGGTGCGCAGTGGGAGCGAAGACAGGCAGAGAGCATGAGAGAGGGAGAGGAAGTGGAGAAAGAGAACATGAAAGTGTGGTGGGTAGAGTGTGGGGAGTGTGGGGCATGAGGGGGGGTAAAGGGGAAAGAGGCTGGGGATGGGAGAAAGAAAAGGGGGATGGGAGAAAGAAAAGTTGTCCTTGAGAAAAAGAACAAAACTGGAATCGATAAAAGAGGAAGAGAAGGATAAAAAAAAAAAAAAGTTTGAAGATAAATGAATTTATGGGTGAGTTTCGGTTTTCAAATAGATCTGAAAATGACACATGAAGGAGCGACTTTCACTTGGGGAAACAGGCTTAAATGTCTCCACTGTCCCACGATAAACTGATGCTCACAGAGGCAGAGAAACAGCCCAGACCCCTTCCAGAAGGCTGATGTGAAACCGGTTTGAACACTGAGTGGGAAGAGGCATGTCACACACCTTAATTCACAGGTAGAGAATCAAAAATGTCATCCTCTCTGCGGGTCTCTACATACGGCTAAAGCTTGTGTCTGATGTCACACACTCTTGGGCTGTCTGTGTCGTCCTCGTCCCTCATTCACAAAGAGCCCACTCAGGATCTCCTCTGCGAAGAATGCATGGCTGCTCATTTGGACCTAATATGAGGGAACTCAGTGATGAATGTGCTGGAACAGGGGGGTTACTGGAGTTCACTCAGGGCAGATAATCCATAACAGTCATGGATCCTTCAAATTCGTGACAGAATTTACAAGATGTGGGCTGTTTTCTCCAAGAATATAAAGGGGAAATCAGGCCTAAAAGAAAGCTCACAGTGTGCTGTCCCTCTGCTCTGCAAACACAGACAGCGTCTCACTAAAGTGGAAATCAGAGCATCAAGATTTGAGCTGGTGATGTCATCGGCTGACACGCTGTTGTTAATTGGTACGCTGACGATGAATAAGTGATGGAGGGTTCAGAGAAGTTTTGTTTGAGATGTGATCCTCGGGAAGCAACGAATGATTATTTTCATTAGGAATTATTAATCTGCAGATTATTTTCTTGATGAACTGCTGTTTTGTCCATAAAATATCAAAAGTATTGTAAAATGGCCATCAGAATTTCCCAAAGTGACCTCTTCAAATTACTTGTTTTGTTCCAAAATGCAAAACATATTCAATTCTCATAGGAAACTGGAACAACAACAACAAGCTACAACCAGCAACTAGAACCACTGGCTGTTTCAGATTAAAGCAATTAATTACAAAAGGCACTGCAATAACAGACTAATCATCTGAGCTCATTTGTAAGTCTTGCAGCTGTGAATCACAAATGTCCATATTACGCCCTGTTAACATCACTATGGGTGCTGTCAAAGCATCAAAGGGTTTGTTTCAGTAAGCGACCTTTCTGGATCACCTCCAGGTTTTGTCTTTTGATGACATCATCATCTTTCATCTTGAGAGACTTCTTTTCCCGAGAGGAAAATCTGCCGTACAATCAGCATGAGCTCTGATCCATGATGGATTTTCCCTAATATTCCTGTAAACTAAAGCCACCCACGGGTGAGTCAAGGTCTCGGGAGCTTTGAAGTGCAACATTTGTGCCACAGACCAATCATCACATGTCTCTATTAAGCTCTGACTTTCATTCTTCTTTATATTTAGCCCATGACGAGTTAATATTTTGGATGTATTTCTAGCAGCAGCACCTGTCTCTGTGGTCAGATGCAGGGTCAGGCTGGAGGTGATGGATGGAGAGGCTTTCTGCTGACTCTGCTTGTGTTGGAGGCAGCTGGTCTGCAGCTGCTTTACGGCCCTGCTCACTCCTCCAAAGAAGAGCATCACACACACTTAAGAAAACTACATGTGCCCTGCAGGCCTGTTACAAGTGTAATAAAAGGATTTCACTCCATTTACCTGCGTTTATACTCGTCTCTCTCCCTCTTCACTTTGGCCAGGACATTATACAGGGCTCTGATCTCAGGGGTGATGGTGTCGATCTGGACCCCGACTCCATCAGGGTGCACCCAGGACACTCCTGGGCTGGTCAGGCGTTCCGCACCGGGGCCGAACTTGCGGGTGTGGTTGTAGGACCAGATGGTGCCCGGTAGGAACCGTGGAGGAGGGTTGGTGGAGCCCCCAAATCCTGCACTAGTGTTGGGGGCAGTTTTAGAACCAGGGGAGTCCACACAGGGAGAGGACTGGCTGATGATGATGGCGGGGTTGCAAGTGGTATTTGTTTGGGTTGAACTGGAGTTTTCTGCAGCTGCAGGCGGGAGGGTTGTTGTGAGTGGGGATGTGAAGAGAGTTGTAGGCCTCCTGGCTGAGTTGTTGGTGTTGTGAAAGGGGAGGGAGCCAGGCCTGAGCGATATGGTCCCCACAAATCCGGTCTGCACACTTGCCTCCTGGGTATGAGCCCTGCTCTCACAGCATCCACCTTGACAGCCCTTGTTGGCATCCAGCGCCTGCTGCAGCTGCTTCTCTAAAATCTTATTTCTGCGCTCTAATTCATGCACTTTTGCCAAAAAGCATCTGAACCTCAGGTTGAGAGTTTTGAGGACGCTGATGTTGGAACCCAAGTCGTTTCTGAGAGCCATGGCTGCGGGAGGATGCGGCACGGCGCGGTGCTGGTAGTGGCTGCTGGGGTTGTGGTGGAGGTAAGCTGAGATCTGTGAGGGTGCGGTGAAGTCAGGCCCCGGCTGATCAGGCCCCGGGACGGGCTGCTCGCCCAGAAGAAGAGACGCCGGGTCCGGTCCACCGAAAACGGTGTCGGGCAGGAGGCCTGAGGGAGAGTCTGGGTGTCCGGGAGCCTGGCTCTGCTGCGGATGCTGTTGGAGATGCGTATTGGCCCCCAACAAAGGATTCATGCTATGGTATGGAAAACTAAAGCGCTGCAGATCTGGCATGAACACGGACGGGAAATATCTTGCTACAACAGAAGACAATGACTTGATAAATAACAAATCGCTGTTAAACGTACCCAAAAGATGTGCGCTCAAAACGCCAGTGTTTACCCGATTATATAACCGTGTCTAAATAAGAATCTTATCCTTAAAGCTGAGAGGTCTTAACGTCGGCTGATGGATCAGTGCGCCTTAACCGTGCGCGACAAAACATCAAAAAGCGACTCCAGGAGGGCTGAGACCAGGGATAGAAAATGCGGCAACACTGGACCTGCGCCTCTGTACGATGTTCTGCAAAATAAACGTAATTAAACGAAGGAAAAGACGCAGAGCGTGAATGAATAACAATGAAATCCAGTGTCACCGCGTCACTGAAGTTCTGGCAACAAGACGTGACCGCAGGCAGGAGAAAGTGCTGCGGGATTGGAAGAGCTCGACTACCGTAAATACTCGACTAAAGCAGCGTTTATCCCTTAACTCTTTGCTTTCTGTGGAATACGACACGTAGCGGTATTAACGTGTTCACCTTTGGTATACACAAAATAAATCCACATTTGGGGGAAAAAAATGAGCCAAACTGAATGATAATCACAATCTAAAATAAAAGCTTCAAATACTCAATGAAGCTATTAAAATAGGACTAAACCCAAGGCTGCATTTCTAACTGGACAACTCAGCCACCTGTCCCAGAACACTGAAGTCTGGAGCCACGAAAGGCCCTCAGTGTGTCAACTGGTCAGTGATCAAATAGCTTAGCTTGGAGTCATTCATATGTTCCAAGGGTCATATGTTCACCTTAATTTTGTGGCACAGTGGGATCATGACAAGGGTCCCATGTTCCCAGGGTCCGACATTTCCAGGGTCCTATGTTCCCTGGATTGTAGCATAGGGCTATCATCCAGGACGCAGGGATTTGTAAGTGAAGGAATACAGTATAAGTACTTTCACATGTAAGTGACATACGTACCTAGTATATTTCTGATAAGGCAAACTATGATCTTTTCCTCAACCTAAAAAAGTCGTCTTGGTGCTTTAATCTAACCAATGTGCGATTGTTTCACAGCACGTGTTTGTTACTGTTCTCAGTGCGCTTTATTTTGAAAATCCAACGGAACATAGCTAACCGGAAGTTGTAGTTTTATTATTGCTGACTCAACCGCGGACTTCGCTTGTTGAAAGTGATTCATAAGGGTCCTCCAGTGACTTTTAAAGTGACACCAGGGGGTCCTGGCCAAGCCTTCGTGTGTGACGAGTTGGGAGTGCCGATGTGATGCGGGGGAATCGGGTCCTGATAACAGAGATACGCCCCCCTTATCTGAAACTAGCATAACAAAGACTGGAAACAAGAGAACTGCTGAAATTACCAACATATATAAAGCTCACTAGCTAGCACGTTATGTCCCGTTTGTCGGGCCCGTACAAATGCTGAAGAGTGAAAATGACAACTAGTTTCTTTATCGTGGTGTTGCGTTCAGTGACCTCCCGCTATTTTCTGTCTGGCAACAGCAACTTCCTAATCGTAAATTCCCCCAAAATGTCGAACTTTTGCCTTTAGGACTTACATCACTGTGCACATACCGAGTGTCACATATTCTTGAAGTACTATGTGTTGAATGAAATCACCTCACAGCTACACTGGAGCAGTACTGAAGCACAGGATGAGAGAGGAGGAGGTGGGTGGAGGGTGTAAGGGTCCACGAGCAGGATAACCTGACAGCCACAGCCAAAAACAGGCCGGTGACCATGAGCTTTCAAACACTGTGCGCAGATGACAAGACAACAAGAAAAGAAATCCAGTTGTTTTGTTTGATAAGTTATAAATAATTTGTTTTTATTGTTGCTCATCCAATGCTTCCATGAGCAGTTAGCAACTTAAAGACCCTGGTACACCCATGGCAGACCCACACAGGGTTTTTATCTTGGCTGATTAGACCAAGGATAAGACATTTTCACAGCACAAAATTTGGCTATCTATCTATATATCTGTCTATCTCAATCGGTCGGCAGTGAGAGTGCTGGGTGTGGACTCTCTCAGATCTCTCCGTCCACTGGTGCTGCAGTTTCTCTCAATGTCACCTTGAGTGTCCAAGGAGGCCAAGTCCAAAGCAGCAGCCTGCACTGACATGCTGTCTGCTCAGGAGTCTGTTCCTCTTCTGCTCCCCTAGTTCTTCAGTCTTCTGCCTTTTCTCCCCACAGACAAGGACATGGGGTTGCTCCTTTTCCTCCTCCAGCTCTGACAGTAGGAGAGGGTGATGCTCCCTTAAAGAAAAGAGAAGAAAAGGAGGATGAACATGTGGATCAGAGCCTTATGGGACAAGACAAAGCCCAAGAAACAGTGGAAGCTGGTAGAGTTTACTCGTGTTCCTTACTTTCACATAAGCTTCCGTTCCTCCTCTGCACTCGCCTCCTCTCTGCCATCTCTTGGCCAAACAACATCACATAGACATCGTCCCTGAACTCCCTGTTCATGATCTGGTAGATTAAGGGGTTGATCATGCAGTGGGACTTGGCAAGCATAGCAGGGATCAAGGTGAGCACAGGTGGAAGGGAGGAGACCGGCTTCCCGTGTTTTCCCAGGGAGGACCTGAACATGGCGTCACTCAGATCAGCGATGGAGACTGAACTCATGTTGCTCACATCACTCCACTTGCTCTCAGGATTGTAGTAGACTTGTCTGTAATATTCTGCAGCCGTCCAGTTGAGCAGTGAGGGGATGTCAAGGAGCTTTAGAGCATTTGGAGAGACACCAGTGGACTCCTCCACCACCGTCTGCAAAGTGCCTTGTGCTTCATCTCTGGGAATGAGTGCAGACATCAGAGACACGGCGGCATACGGCATCCAGGCCAGGAGGAAGGTGCTGCACACCACAGCAGCCATCTGGAATAGACATACGGTTTATTTTTCCTGCAGGATGTGGACCAAGGAGAATGATCCTCATGAGTTTACCTTTGCAAGTCTCAGGTCTTTGTTGGTGTGACTGACAGAGGAGGACGGTATAGATGCCAGAGTGCGATTAGACCTGTAGACCTGAAGACAGAAGCAACAGGTAATGCTGCTGTTTTATAATTAGACCACAACACACATATGTGAAAGCTGGTAGCATAAGTGTTGCTTTTGTCAGGTTTTTGTTGGCTGATCATCTTTGCCACGTCACACCTGTCTGGTCTACCCTTGCATGATTCCCAGCTTCTCTGGCAGTATGCATCTTGTGGGCTGTGATTCTGGTTGGCTGTGATTTGTAGGAATACACGATAATATCGGCATGTTACCGGCAAAGACTTTAAAATGAAATATTGGCCAGAAATGAACATCTTTGCTGGAGATGTCCTCTGTAATTAGGTGTAAAAGAAAATGTGCATATATTGGTATTTGTTATCAAGTTGGAGTGAGCTGGAAAATATTGGATATTGGCAAAAATCTAAAATCATGCATCTCAAGTGATTTGTTATGTCCAGCTGTGTGTCTTATGTTTGTGTGTTGATGGATCAAAAATCGTAAACTGTGAAGCGGAGGCACTCAGAGTGAGACTGGTCCAGGTTGAGTATCTTTTACATATTTTACATACTACAAACGCATATGTCAACTATTTTCTGGTTACACCTGGAAGAACAGGCGTTTGCCTTCCTTGTGATATGTATGGATGGTGCAGGCCAGCCCAGGTAGCTGAGCCTTTATCTGTGCGTTAGACCCATAGGTAGATCTGTTAGATTTGTTATTGATTTGAAAAACACTCCGAGGCCGTTCTTGTTATGTTACTCACCTATATTATTGATTATACACACAGAATTTAAGTCTGTCTAACAACCAGCTCCTGAAAGAAATAGCTTCATTCATCACAAGAGGCTTAATTCATTGAAATGCCACAAGCTAATTGCCACATAATGAATGTTGGGCTCCTGGGACCCCTGAGCAGCTGGGCCAAAAGGCCATTTTTTCACACTTTGTCTTTGGTAATCCCCTGGATCTCTGAGGAGGAGGAGGAGGAGGAGGAGGAGGAGGTGTGCATTGCTGGCTGCCACAGTGTCTTTTTCAGTACTGTCACTAGGGGGTGCCAGAGTTGCAATTTGTCATGATCCACACTGTGGCTTAAAATAGTGACTAATACATTAAAACTAAATAATTACAGAATACAGACAGTTTCCAGATCCTCCATTATGTCATGAAGCAGCAGTCCTCACCGTCAGCAGGATGGCCAAATATGAAGTGATGATGGTGAGGGTAGGAAATCCAAAGCAGAACGTCAGGATGAGGAAAATGTAGATTCTGTCATTTAGAGACGACCTCATTCTCCACCTTGAAATAATGATACGGGCAGACTGGTTATCACATACATGTTCATCTGCGTAGAGTAGAAATCAGCAACATAAACAGCAGGACATCAGACAGCACTGTTCAGAGATCAGAGATCACCAGTTGATGGTGCAGCTGGTCCCATAAGGCTCTGGTCCATAACTTCCAAAGCCAAAAGCAGGCAGTAGAGCCCAGAATAATGTGTAAACCCACATCAGCGCAATGGACAGAGACACATGGCGCCTCTCAATCCATTGACCTAGAGAGGCAAAAAGCATACAGAGCACTTAATGACCCTTTGAAGCTGCGTGTTCATGTGTCAGCATAATGAGCACTGAGCCTCATGGGAATTCTTGACATATCAGCTCACCATTTTCTTGAAACATCACGTTTAATTGAGCTTTAGTGTTACCTAAGCATTCACTGATTTCAATCTTTAAACCAGTATTTTTGTAAGAGAGAAGGAGACTCTTTTACAGACTAGAATTAGTGCGTTATGTAAGCAAGGTTGTAAAAACCTACATGGGCTTGGAAATGTATTCAGCAGAAGTCGGACAGATTTAGAGTGCCTGTGTGGATTGTACAGTTTAGGTCTGTGCTAGAAGATGTCAGACTTGCCATATCTTAGGCAGCAGATCTTCAGGCAACGGTCCACAGAGATGAGGCAGGTGGTGAGCAGAGAGCCGATGCCAAACACAAAGCCCAGGATGCCGTACCAAAGGCACCCCGTCTCCCCAAACACCCAGGCATGACACAGGCTGACAGAGGGAGAGAGGGGCTTAATGGATCATCACCTTCTGTCTCTGACAAATGGCTGCTGGTCTCAATGTTATTTGTATTGTACTCACACTGTCATCACCGGCTGCTTATTGGTTGAAGTATTCTGTACCTGGAAATGATGAAAACTGGCGCTCCCAAGAGGCTGAAGCCAAGATCACAGAGAGCCAGGTTGATGGTCATGAGCTCTGGAGGTCTGAGCTTCTTCCTTTTCCTACAGCCGACTAACAACACCGTGCTGTTCCCCAGCACTGATATGACACCTGCAGGAAAAGAAGTAGACAGGTACAGAGAAGAGCATATAGCAGGAGCTGAAGAATGTCATTTTTGTCCATCTTATCACTGTAAATGTGGTCTTTAAATCCCACAAATACCAGCTGTGCATGCTTACATGAAGTGAGCCTCAAGAAGGTTTCACAGTGCACAATTATTCATCTATTTTCCTTTTTATGACACACTAACCAGCTGCTCTCCGTTCTGCTGAACACTCAGCAGGGAGCAGATCGAGCCAGATAAAGCCCAACTTGGATCAACAAGTTTGACTGTGACAGGAGAGCATCTGTTCATGTGCAGCTTCATCGGTTTGTTGCAGTGAAAGTAATGTTTAAGATTCTCTGCTCAGCTAGATGAAAGTGTTTTTTGTTTTTTTTTTAAATTCAGCTTTTGATGAGACCGCGTGTCTAGTTTGGTCTTTTGTGTTGACCAAAGAACAAAAAAAAAACTTCTCTCATCCCCATCATGAGTAACTAATAAGCCGGTCGTACAGCTCATAGAAAGTATTTTCACAGCACAGTGTTGGATTTTGATTTTTGAAGTATGTCTGTTGTTATATGCAGGATAAAATGGCTTTTAATCACTTGAACACCAATATTCCCATTAAAATGTCCCTTTAAGTAAGTTTAAAGACAGATTTCTTTTTCATTCTATCTAAGGCATACTATGTGCTGTGTGAATATAATAATTCAAAACCAAAATGTTGTGGCTGCACCTCTGATCACAACTTAACACTTTGCATGTGGGCCATCAGGTCGCAGACACTAGCATGATAGATTCAGTGTTTCTTAGACAGTCAGGCTCTTGACTGGAATTTAAAATCCATTTTTTTTGGACTCGATATCCTCTCCTGACAAAAATGAACCTGAGACTGACACAATGATAAAAGTGCTCTCTTGCTCACCTGTGAGGGTGAGGAAGACGGCGACGGCCAGGTCTGCAGAGGGGGGCAGCTGGGAGAGGAACAGCGGGTGGATGGACGAGGGGACCAACCAGGAGCCCCTCTGTGAGCCATTCTTTCCCATGTATGCACTGCTCTGACCCACAGCAGCATGCAGAGAGGAGAGGCAGCTCCTGACGCTTCAAAGAGAAAAGGAGTTATTCTGGAAACTATCCTGATCTCTGCACAGCTTTAACTGACTCCATTTTTTTAATCTCTGCTCCTCTCTTAATGTGCAGCTGAAGCTCAGGATGGAGTAAAACAGGGCAGCGAGGGGGGGGGACTGTGGATATTTCACAGTGGAGAGCTGTGAGATTCAAAATAATATTTTAATTTTAAAAATCAATTTTCACCTTGGTTTTGGGAAGAAATTGTTATATAAATCAGGCTATGAATAATATATGAGCAAACCCTTCTATAGTAACATTCAGAATATAGAGAGGAATAAAACTGAAAGGTTTGTTGGATGTAAGTGCTGCTGAGGTGGAGATTTCTGACGTAGAGTATGAGAAAAAGGTCTTTCCATCCATTTTCAGACAAAAAATAAGACATTGAACATGGTAGAAGCAGATATCACCATGAGCCTCTCCCGATTCATTACCGCTATCATTTAAATGTGCATTAATTTGCATAAATGTCCAGAACAGAAATTAACACCCAAATGTGTATTTTGGATGTTTTCTTTCCACCAGTCTGAAAGAAGACACATTATGGAAGCAAAATAACCCAAAATCTCAAAATTGACGAATGCATGAAAAAACAATACTTTTCATCTGTTTCCCTAAAAAAACCTCACATCCCAAATTTCTCTCTCCTCACTTTTCAGCATCCTTTAGCTTGTTTTTCTATGAGTTTTTTCTGACAAAGCATTATTAGTTGCATAATGATATAAAAAGCTGACGATTACTTAATGAATACAGGTCGAACTGATCATGTGACTCCATCTTGCCTCCTTTCTGACAAATCTGCTCTGGTTAGAACATAATTTGCAGCTTTAATGGGAAAATCTGACATTTCTTCAAATACAGCATTGATTGTAATTGTTTCAGTCTCACCCCGGCAAACGTGTGAATCAGAGGGGCATCAATCTGTGTCATGAATACATTTTCAGTATCCAGGATCTTGAAATAAATAAATGACTAATTTTAATAAATAAAGGCTTGTTGATTATCTTCCTTTACAGATGGCATTAGGGAAAAAACAAGGTCTCTTAATGATGATCCCAGCAGAGTCTCGTGAGTGATACAGGGGGTCAACAGGGTGATAAAAAAAAAAAAAAAAGATAAATGAACAGTCACACAAGACAAGCGGTCAGAACAAAGGTTTCCTGAAAGAATCAAAATTTCTCTAATTTCTCTTTTTTCCAATTCTGCAGAAAAACACATTATAAAAACAAGCATCACTACTCACCGTCCTCCTGTCTGTCTGTCTGTCTGTCTGTCTGTCCCTCTCTGTAGGCTCCAGCTGGTCTTTAAAGGAATGATCTTATATTTTTGTGTAATCTTAATCTGAACCCTCCCTCTGCAAATCCATGTGGAATTTCTCTGGAGAGCTCGAGAGAAAAGTTGCTGTCGACAATCTGGCTTAGAAATGATCATTGAGAGGCACGCAGAAGCTCTCTCTGTGTGTGTGTGTGTGTGTGTGTGTGTGTGTGTGTGTGTGTGTGTGTGTGTGTGTGTGTGTGTGTGAGAGAGAGAGAGCGAGAGAGAGACAGAGAGAGAGAAGGAGAGAGAGAGAGAGTGGGGGGGAGTGGGCCTATTTGAGGGTGTTTAACCTCTGTCCCGCCTTGTATCTCCTCTCCAGCTCTCTACTATCTTTCTTTATTTCCACTGAATCCATATTATCCCTGTGAATCCACACATCTGTCACTGGGGTCCTGATACACACCATTTTAATTATGATACTCATTGTTGTCATTGTGAACGTGCACAAAGGAACAAGGACACAGAATAAATTTGTCCTTTATGACACACATACACATACAGTATGTCATACAGCTAATCAGGTGTTTTTGCATTAGGGTAAAGGTGTCAGAAAACACCGACATACAAATAAACAAAGTGAACTTTGGTATCTGCTCCTCAATTCAACTCGAACTGAAGTAAAACTAATCCGATGGGATCACAAACAGACTATTTCTACTAATATTTCTGTGGTTGACTGAAGAGCTATATATTAGAGGAATAGCAAAATTAACTTTTTTTTTTCTTGATCTGATAGAAATAAATGTGTACGCCGTAAAGCCATCGACATCACATAACACTTGGGATCCAAATCGATTCACAAATCTTTTTCAAGAAAATTCAAAGGAGGTTTAGTTACATAAAAACGTATCAGAAGTAAAAAGCACTCACTATGCTAAATGGTCCCTTTCTGAGTGTTAAACGATAACATCTGGTAACATCTTCAAGGGGCCAGAAGATGATTTATATGTTTATCTTATGCATCAAAGATAATAATTTAAGTCATTAACAGGGCTCACATACCTCACGAAAATCCCAGCAGAGCTTCAACCTGAGCAGGTCTGAACAGCAACATAACTGAGAACACCTGAGCGCATTTAATCTATAATCATGCAAAATTAAAGTAACTGTACTGAATAAATGGAGTGAAGTAGAAAGTACCTCAAAATTGGATTTAAGTACAATACTTGCGTAAAAAGTACTTCCATCGTGGCCAAGGTGACTAACGTAGATGATCAGTGGGCAGATTTCTAGAATAGTTTGAATGGTTTTGCCAAATTACCTGCAGGCATCATTCATGAAAGCCTCATATTGAGCCACTGCAGTGGGCTTTTGTCAGGCGGTGTTAGTCATGCTACAGTACTCTCTCAGCTGGGCCAGGTATTGAACGGGGCTAAAAGTTCTGCAGAGGGAACATTTTTTTTTAAATGGATGACGTGACTGTTCTACAAAAGCAAGAATCTATTTGAGCAGCCAAACCAGCATTAATTATCCTCCACGGTGCCACATAATCAAGAGACCAAACAATTAAGAGCCATTGGTGTATTCTCACAGGAGGGCATTGATCGGATATGTTGAGAGATACCTCTGAGGGTTTGCTTGAGTCACTGACCTACATAAGAATCCACCTAATGATATGAGCATTAATCCCACTGGAGCGCTTCTATAAAATTGTGCTGTGCAGTGACAAAAGGAGAAAAGGAGGACATGAATCTCACAAACAGAGGACTTTATTCCACCACTGCCTGCAGTACCTCAGTACTACAGACAGACTCACATCAAGATCTCTCACACAAGAACAGAACAGAGACTTTAACAAATACAAAAAAGTGATAATTGGTCACCAATCTAAATCTTCTTTGTTTGTTCTCTGTGGGACTTTTCCTCAGGCATCTAGCGGGGGGTGGACTATCAGATGGAACCAGGTAGAGTCATAGATAATACAATGTCTTATTGTAAACATATAACTCTGGCATCAGGAGAATGTGGGTGATGTGGCACAATGCAGTGACGCTGGATTGGCTGGTTGGGTTTACTCCTTGGCAGCCATGTGGGCCATCAGGTCGCAGACACGGTTGCTGTATCCAAACTCGTTGTCATACCTGGTTAAAAAGCAAGGAGGAAATAAAATGAGTCATTGTGCATCACCGGAAAGAGACATGAGGAAGTGAAAGCACTCTGTGATGAAGGCGTACCATGAGACCAGCTTGACAAAGTGGTCGTTGAGGGCGATGCCAGCGCCAGCATCAAAGATGGAGGAGTGACAGTCGCCGTTGAAGTCTGTGGAGACGACCTGCAGGAGAGAGAGAGAGAGAGAGGACGCCGCATTAAGGAGGATACTGATGGACAAACAGTTTAAGGTTCAGAGATGAGAGGGACGAACACACACCTGGTGCTCTGTGTATCCCAGAATGCCCTTCATGGGTCCATCAGCTGCAGCCTTCACAACCTTCTTGATATCATCGTATTTGGCCTGTTGAGAGGAAAAAAAAGATTCTGTTTGCATTCAAGGGGAATTTAGCTATCACTTAAAATCACATTTAATGGTACATAAAATTACTAACTTATTAAAAATTAAGTCTGGTGTTCAAAATTTCTCTGTTCTTCAAATGCTGTGAAAAGCTTAAAATCCACAGATAATCTCAATACTTTCTGCCTACCCTGCCTTGTCTGTACACTCAGCCTGAAGCCCCCTTGAAAAAAATAGGTCATGAATATATAAGCAAGACAAAACGGGTGATGAAGCATTGACAGACATGACAAAGCACACAGCAGTGAGTGTTACATTAAAAAGACAAAGGATGTGGAGCAAGAGCACAATGTAGGTTGGCATCCTTTCACAAAAAGGAAA
Organism: Chaetodon auriga; assembly: GCF_051107435.1. Taxonomy (NCBI): domain Eukaryota; kingdom Metazoa; phylum Chordata; class Actinopteri; order Chaetodontiformes; family Chaetodontidae; genus Chaetodon; species Chaetodon auriga. The sequence continues at coordinate 18,978,834 of NC_135081.1, read as the reverse complement.
GCTTGCATGTAAAAAGATTATAATATGCATTTGCATTTGTTGGGGACTATTTTCAGTCATGGATTGATACACATTTGGTGCACTTGTTAGCATTCATGACAGAAGGATGGGACACAAGGGACTGACTTAAACTACAGTGCCCATCACCATGAGCAGGAGCACTGTAGTCTGCTGGAAATACTTGTTACTAGAATAAATGAATTCCTGTTTTGGGGCTGTTTGTGGAATTTGACAGCGAGATAACAAACATTACCAGACCTACAACCCCGAAATATTTACAAAAATCAATGTAGTTGATGAGGTAATACTTTAAATATATTGTCTTTGGACTAAATTCGATTGAGTAGAGTAGTCAAAAAGGATTACAGTGATCACATTATGTTGTAGACGGTGTCTTAGCTTTTTTGGAGGCTGAGTGGTACAGTCAAATCAATTTAAGTCCATTAAACGTTACGAATGCTTTGTGGTTGTGGTCACTCACGGGTTTCTCCAGACGGACTGTCAGGTCAACCACTGACACGTTGGGGGTGGGGACGCGGAAGGCCATGCCGGTCAGCTTGCTGTAAAACACATTCAGTTTGTAAATATCACAAACTAAATTCACCAAGTTTAGTGCAGCTCCTTTCAACACTGTACAGCAATCAAGTGATGTGTTGTTGGCACTGACCCGTTGAGCTCAGGGATGACCTTGCCGACAGCTTTGGCAGCACCGGTAGAGGCGGGGATGATGTTCTGGCTGGCACCACGTCCGTCCCTCCACAGCTTGCCGGAGGGACCGTCCACGGTCTTCTGGGTGGCAGTGATGGCATGAACTGTGCTCTGATGGGCAGAGGAGAGAAAGGAGATGATTAAATATGGCTTAACCCCTGCAACTTTGTAATGTCATGTTGGCGTTTTGGGCCGTTTGTTAATCTGGTTTTAGGGGCTGCTGAACATCTCTGTGCCAGATTGTTTGCAGGCGATGTGTTTTAATCCTCACCATCAGGCCCTCAATGATGCCGAAGTTGTCATGGATGACCTTGGCCAGGGGGGCCAGGCAGTTGGTTGTGCAAGAGGCGTTGCTGTAAAGGGACAAAGTAACAGCATTAGTTAATTGAGGATTTACAAAATAAATGTCAACGTCTCAAAAATGTCTTTGCACAATGAATGCAAGTTCAACCAAAAGCAAAACGCACAATTATTGAAAAACTGGGTTCAAACTACAGCCTTCAGATTGTAGTATCAAATTTACAAGACAGACACTTTGATTCTTACCTGACAACTGGGAGGGATTTGTCGTACTTCTCATGGTTGACACCCATAACAAACATGGGAGCGTCAGCGCTGGGTGCAGAGATGATGACTCTCTTGGCGCCACCCTTCAAGTGAGCCTGCAGTGTGTTTTGAAATAGCATTTAATCAATGACCTTTTTGGCCAGTTGCACATCGTATGTCATAATTTTTCTCATGATCATTTTGTAAAGGGTTTGGGACGGGATTGATCACGTACGGAGGCCTTCTCGATGGTGGTGAACACACCAGTGGACTCAACCACGTACTGGGCACCAGCCTCACCCCATTTGATGTTAGCGGGGTCCCTCCTGAGAACAGAAAAGTTGGGAGTCAATAAATGCTTCCTTTGCTCTTCTGTTTGCTGATGTGTGCGTGAACTTGTCATTAAACATGCTTCCTTCATTAAAAGCGTGTTAAGTGAACTCACTCGTGGAAAACGGTAATTTTGTGTCCGTCGATGACCAGCTTGTCACCCTCAACCTTGACCTCGCCCTTGAAGCGGCCGTGGGTGGAGTCATACTTGAACATGTAGACCTAAAAGAGGAAGAGTAAAGAGATGAGACAGTTTTCATCATTTTACAGCAGTTGACCGAAGCAGAAGATTATATTTGAAGTTTACATATAAAAGATAAAACACAGCAAAAGCCTTCATTACATATTTAATTAAGCCAGTGTGCATAGAAGGTAAATTTGTCAGGATATGACATGAACACACATTTGACTTTTGTGATTCTTGACTGATTCTCATTTTCCAGAAACTGCAAGCTCCTATAAAAGAATGATGTCATAGGTCTTATATTTCAAGTAATCTTATTGACTTACCATGTACTCCAGGTCGATGAAAGGGTCATTGATGGCCACGATCTCCACCTTCTTGGAGGTGAAAGCAGCACGGGTCACCAGACGACCGATGCGGCCGAATCTGAAAAGTGAACAGTGTTGTTTCTTAATTTGGCCTCTAGATGGTGGTATGATGCCATGTCACTGAATGATCACGGTCATGTCTCGGGGTCACAGTGGACTGAAGCTCCAGATGCTTATGAGGGGGGAATAATGAGTCGTGAATGTAAAATTGAGTTTTTGACTTTCACATCAACCTGAACGCCGCCTATGTCACATTACTGCTGCAGCTCTTTCCTTTATGTGAGATACACAACTCTCCAGGAGACCTGAAACCACATCCAAAGGAAGGGCAAAGTTCAGGAGGAGGGGCCGAGGGAGGTGTGTGTTGCTCTCACATGCTCCTCTCTGGGGGCTGAAGTCAAAATGAACCTCTAATGTGGTAATCCTGGTGACGGCAGTGTGTTGTTTGATCAAGCAGCTGAGTTACTTTTTAACCGCGGGTCCAAAATCCTGGCACAAATACACCCTGTTCTCACTCACTGGGGGGGGGGTGGAGGAAGAGGGGTGGAGAGATAAAGAACGGATCCATGAAACAGATAGGAGACTTTAAGGTCACATTATGTGTGTTACGCAGGTGCTCTTCTGCTTGCTTCAGACAGCAGAAAAACTGTTGAATGACCTGCATGTCGAAGCCCACATTGTTATCTGCTGGGGGGTAAAGTTCGAAGCTGGGGGACTGTCCACAGGTTGGTGGATGTGCATCTGTGCATGGCCTCCATTACGAAACACTTCTTCCTCAGCTGCTGCATGGAATCACTATTAAAAGGGAGCACGAGGTCGAGACAGTCAACACTTTGGGCCGGTTTAATCATTCAGAGATAGACGTAAGACAGCTTTTATGGAGCTCTTCCTCCACACTGAGGCCTGTGGATTCTTTTGAAGTGTCACATGCATTATTAGCTTAATCTTTTAGCTGTCTTTAGTATCAACAAAACCTGCAGACTTTTATGGGTTTTTTTACAGTTTTATTTCAGTACTCACTGTTAGTCATATCCTACGTGACAGTCTGAACATCTGTGTTCCAGTAACGTGGTTAATTTTCATTAGGTACGGAGGCGCCGTTGTGTGGAATTCAAACTGACACACTGTCTGTCATCATCTTGTCTTGAGTTTTTAAGGTCTTTGTATCAGCTTTTCTTTACTTTTATATCCAAGTATATGTTGTTCAAAGTATTTGTGTATATGTAAGTATTTGGATACATATATATTAATATTGCAAAACAAACTTTAGGAAGCACAGACGGTGACAGCCATTGCAGTAAATCACTGTTAAATGCAGCCTGCGTGCACAGATGAGAGGGGTGTGGCATTGGGAATTGAGGGTGCAGAGAGCACACTGATTTGACCCGAGTGTGTTTTGCTTATTTAGTTGTGCTAATTAAGGGGATTTGGTTAATTCTGTTAAGTGAGTGGATGGAAATGAGCGCTTACCCATTGATACCGACTTTGACCATTTTGCCTGGGTTGTTCTAGTCCTCTGGAAGGAGAAATGAGAGGAGAAAAGAAGGAAGAGGAGGAATAATGCATCCTGTTTAATACTGACAAAGCAACATTTACGACATTTACATCTACATTAGTCTTTACTTGATGACAGTTTCTAAGATTGTGCGCTGAGATAAGCAAAGAGTTTACGTGAACACGTAAAAGCATTGTACTGATAAGCTGTGACCACAGTCCAAGTGAATTTCAATGCAAATCCGCAGACCAGAACTTTCCCTGCAAGTGTGAAATCTTCCGATTACGTACACTGAAAAACATCTCCATGTCCTCATGAGAAATACATTTAAAACAGGACTATAAAGCAAAGTCAATTTCTTTTAACTTTATGACCACAGTTACTTTAAAATTGGGTTCAATCAAGTCCATGCAGATTATCCTCAGGTGATCTAAATCAAGCTATCCCATCATGCAGCCTGCTGCCGAGGCCCTGCAGTTCCTGTCCCTGTCTAACTGGAATGATTTCATCATTGAAGGTATTTTACCGTTTGTGAGACGCCTCAGTTTGTCTTGCGACTCCGGGTGTGAGTGGGGAAGAGCAAAGTTAAGCTGTGTGTTTTTATGATTAACCCGAGTTTAAAGCCACACCCCCCCTCATAGGTCACCGCTCCTCGGCCCGCCCCCTCTGAATGTCAAGGTCGTCAGCCTGCAAAGAGACATGCAACCTGGCTTCTGCAACTTCATGTGAGTTGAAGCCTAGAAGCTTCTCTCTTACCATCTCCTTTCTTCTGCTAATTATATCAAACTCTGAAATATGTTGTTCAGATTTATGTTTTTTCAGCAGAAGTTCAAGCCTGTTTCCACCTCCCTCACCTTTAAGGGGTCTGGATATAGATACCCAGATATTAAAGTCCACAGATAGTGGACTGAAAAAAGAGAGGGGTCCCTCACTGACCTTCTCAATAAATACAGACAGAGGGAGCAACCGAGGGATCAAATCTCTGTCTTACTGACTGTGACATTTCATGTCCAAAGACCATGACCCTTCACTTTCAGACTCTCCGTGACTGTGGAAAGCTGCCCTTCCTCCTCCGCCTCTCCATCTCCTCTGCAGACGACAAAAATTGAGTCTTGAGCGTTCAGTATGAACACATGATCATTACGCATGTGCAGAGGAGGCGTCTTCAGTCTGCTTGAGTTTGTGCGCTCGCTCGAGTTTTTATTCAGAAATGACTAAGACTAAAAGAAAATGAATGCTAAAAAAAACCCCATTTGATTGAAAGATGGTTTGAATTGTCTGGACGAAAGTACTGCACTCTGCGATGTGTCTTTAGTTTTAATTGTGCACAGAATGACAAGCCCTGGATGTGTCCATGTTCTGAGTCTGACTCCTTTGTGAGCATTTGAAGAGAAGTGACTCCAGAGGATGGTGTGAATGATAAATCAAAATAATGAGAATGTCAATTTAAACCAGGAGGTTGAATCCTGTTGGAAATATCCCCCCTGGCTGCACACTGGGCTTCACCAGCGGGCACTGTTGACAGTGAATTGAAAGCGTACCCATGATATGGCATCTTGACACCACAGCAGACCATGAAGGTGCAAGACATCGGCTGTGTAACTTGACAAAAGGTGACATTCGGTGACTTGTATTTTCTGCCTCAGCAGATCATGTGGTCATGTGTGTTTTGCAGCAGGCTAGCAGACATGTAGCTCTGCACTACAACTGGACAGTGCTGCTGTGTTTTATGGCTGCAGTCCAATCGTCCGGGCATAGCTGAACTACCACAATCCTGAGTGCATGCCAGTGTTGGCCTCTGGTTTTCAGCTTAAGGTCAAAGAGGGGAAGTAAAGGTCGGGCTAAGATTAGACGCTGCCTGGCTAGTCAACACTTGGTCCATGTTGTACTCTCAGTACTGTAAATGCCGCCTCACACAGATCACATGCTCTTTCTACATTACAACAGCCAAATTCTACCCACTGTAGGGAGGGAAGTGAGAGGCCATGGAATAAAATATCTGGGGGAAGTATGACTTTAGCTCAATGTAAAGGTCACTGTAAGATTACAAGATTACATCTGCAATCATAGCATCATTTAAGCAAAATTCCAGCAACATTTCTGTAAATTAGTGTAATTTCTCAAAGGTTCTATTCCAGTTTACTTGTTTAGAAAGTGCCAGAACAGTAACATGTATGAGCTGAGGTTTGGTGATCTATGCACCTGTGAGTGTGCACGCAAAAGAGGCCTTTAACTACATTTACACAACTTGTGTCCTGTACTTACCTCCAGTGCAAAGTCTACAGGGCGACTGTGTGTGCTGAGGAGCAAATGAACACATGATGGAGTGAGACTGCCATCTAGTGTTGTAACGAAAATCTTTGAAATTTAATTCAGATTTACCCACTGATGCACCGACAGGTAACCTGTAACAGTAATCTGTAACAGTCTTGATGTTCTGAGGTCCATCTTGATCTCAGAAACAGCAGTTGTCAAAACACCTCAAGGTGTATCTGGTAGCTGTTCTGGAGCGTTCAGTCATATCACATGATCTTCATCTGCAGATAGTCTGCTTTGTCGTCATTCCTGATAAAATGGCACTAACACATGATAATGTAGTCTGGTTCAAAGCTGAGAGTGAACTTTGTACTCCGACTTCTAAGCCGACATGGACAGGAAGTTGCTGAAGGACCAGACGACTTATTTCCTCAATCAGCTTCTTATTATGAACATGAACACACAATTTTCTGCCAAAGATAGAACAGTTTTTTTTTCCCACATTCCAGAAATTTCTGTCTCTGCTCTCCTCACTGGTTTGAAGTCAGGGGGTCAGTTAGAAAAAGGTGATGTCATGTACTTCTGTGCACCAATCAGGATTTAGACAGTCAGTTTATGAGTGTTAAAGTCTTTACAAATAAATCCTAAAAATGTTTTAACTTTGATTTCTGATTCAGTCATGAATATTGAATGTTGCAGTGAAAGAAATAAATCTTAACACGACTGAACAAATCTGCTGAAGATCGTGTGATATGATTGAAAGCTCCAGAACAGCTATTTAAAGTACCCTGAGATGGGGTCGATTTGTCAGTTCAGGGTGTCTTGATTTGGTCCGTTGTGCTTTGCTTCCAAGTTTAAAAGAATTCATGTCCTCAAACTGGGGACATTGCTGCTACAAAGACTGCCAAATGCACGATTGCATCATATTTATACATACATAAGTTATAAATATCAAGTGGATTATTGTATGAGATTATCTGTCAAAGGCACTAATAAATTTATTTCCATTTCCCTGCACAATGTTTCAGTATTTTTGCCTTGGGAAATTGGCAGTAATGTGAGAATGAAATCAGTTTTGGACGCTGCAGAGGGTCTTCGTGCATTCATTTATTAGGATTGGCCAACCATACTCCAGAATGATGTGGGAAGAAATAAAACTTCCTCCAACGGCCATTGGATGACTTAATAAAGCATCAAGAGTTTAAAAAAACATATCTGTCAGGAGAATTTGAAGCTCCGCTTTGAAGGACAAATTGAGCCGACGCGTGTAAATAGAGAGTCTACAAACTGGGACTGACGTGTGAGACAGGAGTGGACGTGAATCTCACACTTAGAAAAAAAAAAACAGAACACAGCAAATGTCAAATCCATTTATTCATGCAAATCATAAGTAAACATAAAAACAAACAGCAGGAATTACAGGTGCCATCATTTTTAGATATCCACGTCCATTCCACCTGATTTTACACACGATCCCCTGACCAAAAAAACACTTTTACATTTACTGTACGCAGACACGGCTAGAAACACGTAAAGTGGCAGTTTACTTAAAAAACAAGCCCGACAACCAAAGGTGATCATTTGATGTAAACACAGCTCACATGTTCTAATACTCAGTTTAATACTTACACTTGGCATAAACTACAGCTGCTGTGTTAAAACAGCCACAATCGTGTGAAGCGTCTGATCTATGGTACCTACGCTGGATGAAACCACATTAGCAATGCTGCAAGTTTACACCATACTACATGTAGTGTACACGCATGTAAACACCCTTCACTGCACGTCAACGCCTTTGCATGTGCGCTCTTCCTCTTATTGTACCCTAAGAAGGATGCCACCAGTCTTTAGTTCCTCTCCACTAACAGCCCAGACCGCTCATGGACCCGATCCGATCCAGTTTCAGCCCAAAGCATCCCCGGTTCCATCCCCTCCTTGACCGGTCTGGCTCCGCTCGCTTCTGATTGGCCATAGCCCCCTTCAGCAGGCGCAGCCAGGGGGTCTCAGCCTGTGTTTGTGCGTCGGCCCATTTGGGGTACTCTGCTGCTTTGACCCCTGAGGAGAAGGTGGACTGCTCTTCCGGCTGGCTGTTCAACAGGTTCTCCAGGTCGTCCAGGGTCAAAAGGTCATTGTAGCGTTCCAGAAACTGCTCCATAAACTCCAGGAGGAGAAAAAAAAGATTCAATTTAATTGTCAGGGAGTGTACGACGGAGAATAATTCAATCAGTCATACATTTCATTACTCTCTCCTATTCTTTCCTGCTCTCGCTCCCTCCTCCCCGTCCCCTCAAGCCGCTCTTCTCTTCCCTTTCTATGCATCCCCCTCCCCCCATACCTGCACAGCATCAGGAGAAGGGTGCAGAGCGCGAGCCTCCGTGATCTCCAGGGGTGTCAGGAGGAGCAGAGTGGCACAAAGGAGCACAGGACACAGCATGGCAGCAGAGATGGTAGACAGGAGAAACTGGAGCAGTGGGACTGAAAATACACTGGCTGCAAACACCCAAACACAGACACAGTTATGTGGAGGAATGCACAAATATACACGCTGTCAATATGAAATACTGGTTGTGAAAAATCCTTGATGGAAAATGATGCGAGTGCTCTTGATGACATAAATTAGTAGTTTGAATAGTCAAACATCTTTGCAGACAGTTTCACCAGCCCTCAATCTGTGTCAATCTGTAAAGGAACTACTCATTTTTATTTGTATATTTAACCGGCACCACACACACAGACATTGTTACAGATGAGCGACCCAACAGATGCATTCAGGGCGTCTAACCGGAGCCAATTCACAGCCCCCGTCCCCGGTTAGGCTTTTAAATCTAGATGAATTCATTACATATTATAATTTTTATGTAAAGATTTCCTCGTTAATTCAAGATTAAAACTTTGCTGCATTGATCAGTTCCCAATTTAAGGACCAGTCGGTGTTTCAAAAATAACTAGTTTTCCTTTCATTTTAACACAAAGTTTAGATTTTCTAACTTCATAATTACACCTCCAGTTGCTTGCAGATGTACGTGTGTGCTGTATCATTCATTGTGATAAATATTGCAATGTACAATAACTACGAAATAAAGAGTTACACACGAGCATCTAAGCATCTAAAAGAAAATGTGAGGCGTGCTCACCTGTTGTTGCTTTTCTCTCAGAGCTCTGGGTGTCTTCTGCTCTCACAGACTCTTCTCCATCGCCCTCGTTCTCGGCTACCTCTCACTTGTTGGCACCTGCTGGGAGCATCACTATCTCACTCGGCTGACTCCTCCTACTCCTCGCTCCGTGATGGAATTGAAAAGGATGATTTTCTTCCTCTTGCGTCTGTCCTCTTGGCAGGAGCTGAATGTTGGGGCATCAGCTGGGATGCTGCAGAGGTTTTGTAGAGTCAGAAACGACACCCCCCCCCCCCACACCCACCCATCCACCCCCGCCCACCTCATCTTCCTCCTCTTCATCTCCTTTTCTTTAGAGTGATGTCATAGCCTCGGAGAGAGCGATTGTCATTGCCAAGGTGACTGTGTGCACTGTGAGCCATACTGATGCCACTCTGTTGCACAAAGCCAAGGTCAGAGGGCAACAGTCAGCGAACGCCTCATCAATGAGACCAGGAAGTTATGAAGTGAACTAGCTGGAAAGATTCACGTGTTTTATGTCACGACTTAATCTGAATTATACATTTCCCATGTGGTAACAATGCCCCCTGTGCGGATCAGCCTCCCTCTCTCTCCTTTGTCTCTGTGGTCTTTCCCAGCAAGCACTGACCTCCCCTCTCTGTTGGGTAAGTTACAGTCTGTCAGTGCCATCTGCTCCCTGTACCCCCTGCCGCCAAATTACAACACTCGCAGGAACTGCACGATCCAACACACCGGCCTCAAAGTTCAGCAGCCTCTGATTATTTCAAGTAAATAAACCCCAGCAATTACAAATGTACGTCAGACACTGGGCATGCAATCAGGGAATATCTTTTTTAAAAAATTAAGGCAGCCTCTGTGAGCAAAATGTGTTTTCATAGCAAGCAGGAACAAGTAGCTCATCTTTGTACAGCAGTGAATAAAGTTCTAAACACAGCAAATTTACTCATGTTTGCGCACTTTGCACCCACTCGATACGTTTAACTCAAATTTGTCCACAGATAAAACCTAAGTGCTGCTGCAATCATACTGTTAGCCTGTTGCTGGCAAGTGTCTTTACATAACATATCAATCACACGTACAGAAATGCACCCCTCTCATCTTTTAGGAGAGGACGTGTGGGAGAGGCAGTAGGCGAAAAGGAGAGAGATTAGCAATGTGGGGAGGGGAGGGAGGGATGGGGGGGTTAAACTACCGTGCATGAGATGTCAGTGAAGAGAGGAGAGCTGGAAGAGGAAAAGTAGGCAACGGAGAGTAGGAGGAGGAGGAGGAGGAGGAGGATGGGAGGGAGGCAGAGAGCGGAGGGAGACCTACAAAAGAGATTGATTACAGGAGAACAGAGGCGGCCAACTAGGCAACAGCAAATGTGTCAAACCGAACAAGACGGGAAAAAAAACATGGTTGTAAATAAACAACACGCAGCCACGTTCGCTAGTGAGGAACGGCGTGAAAGCGTCTCATCGGATAAAGACTGACATCTGATATGACGGAACATGTTGGAAGAAAGGAAAAGAGGGAAAATGAAGTGGAGAAGCATGTGGGGTAGTAACACTGTCTGGGCAAGCTGTGACAAGCCATTAAACACTGCTGTCCAAACACATAACACAAGCAGACACTCAAAGCTGCTTGTAATGATGGTATAAATTTACTTGACATAACCCAGCGGACACCCAACCCTTCACACATTTGTTAGTGTCAGCTCGGGAGTTTTCTTCAGCCTGAGAGGCCGATGAGTGATGCAGCTCAAACAGAGATGGACAGCCGTAGACCTCATGTCAAAAACCAAAACCAGGTTTATTAAAGACGTCTTGATTGTATGTCATCAGATACGTCATCAGACTACTTAAGTGTGGTGCCAACATCATTAAAAACATACATAAAAAGATTTAAAAATGTAAAATATATGTTAAAAAAAAATGTATCTTTTCAGGTGAAAGATTAAAAAGGAAACAGAAAAAAAGACAAAGCAAAACAACAGACGACGGATCAGTTTCTGAGGCGAGCTCGTCGGGAAGTGCGGGCGATGGGTGTCGTCACTTTAGGGGTCTCGCTCTCCGCCATGACAGCATCTGATGAAAAAACAAATGGAGGTTAGAAGTTGAAAAAGCAAGAAAAGTCACGGGCCGTTAAGCTGGACTCTAAGACCAGGGATGGTTTAAGTGTTCAGTCTGAACATCTGAACCAACGTATTTCAGAATCATAATAATCTAATTAGGAGAACATTCAAAATTCCACATACTCGCCACCTTATCTCATTTTATGCCATTATTTTTGGAAGTTAGCAATTTGATTGATTTCTTTCTTTCATGCTGTTTTTTATTGAACCCATCTGGAGATCTTGGATTAGTGCTGCTGCAACGCACTGAGGTGCAACAGTCCTAAATCTTCTTTGACAGGTTCCTCGCGTGGTTCCGCTCAGTGCTCCCAACACTGTGAGCTTTGTTGTATTGATCCAAAATATACAGTATTACTTTTGTGGCAAAGTAACACGTAATACCACCAAGTGAACCCGTTAATCGAAATAATAAATCACAAAAATAATCAAGAGGCAGCTTCTGACAATTAGGATTTTCAGGCAAAAATGCCAAATAGTGCCTCGTTCCAGCGTCTAAAATGTGAGTTTATGTTGCTTTTCTTTGTTTTGTGTGACAGAAAACCGAATGTCTTTGGGTTTTGGACAATAAACGAGGAATTATGACGGGCATTTGTAGGCATTTTTTTATTTGATAGACCAAACAATTAAAGAAGAATAATACAAATTGGTAGTTGCAGTCTTAATTAAATGCTTTATGTTATTTTAATTTATATTACATGAAGGAAAACCATGTTAAATTCCAAACAACTGAAGAGAATGTTATTCAAATGTCTGCACTCACCCTCTTCATCCTCCTCTTCATCACTGCTGAAGGTGATCACAGGTTTCTTGGACTTGCGAGATTTCTGAGGCGTCACATAACTGACACTGCTGTGGCCGCTGACGGAGGGCTTCGCTTGACCTGTAACAAAACCAGGAAAACGTCTTTTCACCATGAACCAAAATCAAGTTTCTCTGCATGCACGTTTGCAGAGGACCCTTCAAAGTGAAGTCCTATGAGTACTGACCTCTCTTTGTCCTGGGACGGCCTCTGGTGGACTGAGGCGTACACATGACCGTCTTCTCAGTGGACTCTCCTTGTTTCTGGTTCTCCTCGTCCATCTCTGGACTTTCTACATTCTCCAGCCCTCTCGTGTGAACCGCAGTCAGCCGTTTTTCAAATTCCTCTACCTGGGCCTGGAGGAACATGGAGCGGCCATCGGTAAACACACAAGATTACATCAAAATTCAAAACCCATCTCGCAGGAAGTGGAGACGCATGTCGCACCTTAAACTGGGGTTTGGCCCCGCGACGGAGCTTGGCGGTGATGGAGAGCAGAGGCTGGTAGACTCCAGACTCCGTTAGCTTGTCGCTGTAACACTCCCAGCATTCCTGCAGTCTCTTGAATCCACGCTCACACATGGACAGCAGAGACAGGGACATGGCCAAGTCGCACCACTGACGCTCTGTCCTGAGGAGAGAAGCAGGATGAGAGTCAAGGCAATTAGGGACTAAACTGATTAGGAGCTATGTGAAATGCATAGAAATTCTGGATCCTAAACATAAGAGCTCATTACTCATGAATATGGCTTTGCCCTGGCATTTGGACCAAATCTCATTTTCCAGGAACCTCTCGTATCTAAATTCACTTTGCCATTGTGTAATATAAAACGTCCTTCCTTTGAGTATGGATGAAGCATGAGTCAGAGGCAGACTGAAGCCTGGCCGGACCAATTGTTCTATCTACATTCCTCAACTATATAGGACGACAGTTTCCATGACAAAATGAGCGAATAAGATGTCAGTGTGTGTGATAGGTGAACTGAACTGTGAACTGTAATTGTCTATCTCTCCTCACACAGAAAACACCCACTAATTACCCACGCATCCGCCCCTACATCTCGCGCAAATGAAATACTGCAGGACGGACTCTGAAATGAGCAAGGAAACATAAAGGGAAAAAAAAAAACACATAAAAGATGCAGGTCAAAGGTGTGAAGATGAGAAGGAGGAGGAGGTAGAGATGTACTCACTTGGCTGTTCTAAAGCGCTGACACAGTTTCTCTACCAGAGACTCGGTCTGCCTTTCTTTGGTGATGTAGGAGAATAACTGTCTGAAAACACACACAACACACACACATGAGCACAGTACAGCATCTAAACAGCCCTCACAGAATAGCTAAGCTGACAACTTTCTCCTCGAATGCTTCTCAAACAAGTCACGACTTGTCCCGAGCCTGCTGAGTGCTGCTCAGTATGGACAAATCCTCTGTGGACGAAGGCAGCAAATGGGATGAGACGCATGCTGAAAAGCCATCAACTCACTTCATGATGGTATTGAAGTCCTCTGAGGTCATGCCTCTCTCTGGGTCGGACAGGCGACTGATGATGTCTGGGAGCAGGTTGTAGATTGCGTTGTCCTGGTGGGAAGCACCGAGGTCAGTTAAAAAAAAATCCCCAATTATTCAGGCTCAATTCAAGTGTGAGTGTGAGTGTGTGTGTGTGTGTGTGTGTGTGTGTGTGTGTGTGTGTGTGTGTGTACCTTGGTGGCCAGCTCATTGAAGAAGTTCAGGGCTAGGCTGGTAATGTGAGGCTCAGGGTCAATTAGCAGCACAGCCACCTCGCTGACTTGACCCTTGACCTTGAGCACATCCTTAAGCACCAACTGAGTAAGAACTGTCACAGCTGTCTGCCTCACTGAAGGGACCTCGTCACTGAGCCTAGAGGAGAAGAGGATGTGAAATCACTGGCTAATTAATTTTCTACCTCTCCTGTAAAGACAGTCTGCAGCCATCCCAACAGCTGTGAGGCTGTGCTTTGGCACAGTGGTGCTTGAGCTAAATGCTAACATCGGCAAGCTACCATGATAACAATGGCAATGTTAAAATGTGGATACTAAACAGGTATAAGGTTGACCATGTGCACTGTATTATTTTAGCATTAGCATACTGATATTTGGCTATTAGCACCAAACACAAAGTCCAGCTGGGGCTGATGGGAATGTCCTCTCTGTGTCAATCTTCCGCCAAAGTTTTGGTTATTTCACATTTCTGATTTGTATTTTTCTCCAGTTTTTTTTAAGTAGGTGGGGCTTATTTGCAAAAAGGTATTTTAGACGACCAATCAGAGCTTAATGACATGTGAATCAAAATGTGAAAACTGTTGTGAGGCTGTTGCTTATGTTGCCAGCATGATCAGTAAAGTGTGATCAAAACACACTCACATTCTGATGAAGTAGCTGAGTGTCTAAGTCTTAAATAAATAATGAGGAATATTGAAATATGTCGCTGGTTTCAGCCTCTGGGCACCATGAATGTCTGTAAAAAGCAAAGTGGACCAAAAGTGGAGGACAGACAGACATTGCCAGTCCTAAAGCCGCTTGCCAGAAATTCTTAGCCACCTGTGCATTTGTTATTTCCCAGTCCTAGCCAAGTAAGCTTTCTGTAAAGACTGGGTTATTAGGCAGAACGTTACTGAAACCAAACAACTCTCACAGCTTCAGGCTGAACACAATGGGATTGGACAGGCTGTGGCAGGACAATCTGATAGGATTCTGGGACCAATTTAGACTTACCCTCACCCAAAACCACCGAACAAAAGAAACTCATTAACCATTTCTCATTTATGCCAGAGAGCAGGACTCCTGGCAGAGGATCAGACACTGGTACATGGCACTTCCCCATGCCAATGCAGGAGCTTACAACAGCAATGAACAGGGTAATTAATTCTTAATGCGCTTATCAGGAGGCTCCAGGACAGCAGCCTTGAGAACAGTGGAGGTGTTGGTGTGTGGGAGACAATTAGGGAACTCTATGAAATGCTTATCAGGTAGAAAACATTAGAAAGGCACTGACGCATAAAAAAAGAGAATGTTTTACATGTGCGGAACACCTCAATGTGAGCATTATCTACCATTATAATTAAAACCACACTTTATCAAACAGAACAACTTCAGCTTCTACGTTGTCTGTAGGGAAACAGCGTGACTGTGGAGAAACAGACGGAAACCATTAAGTGTTTTTTAAAATGAAAGCGTGAACCCTGGTAGAACCTTTGACTTGACTCAGAATGATTCCCTTCTGCTCGCCCAACGGGTCTGTGTAATTACACACTAGTCATTGGTTCTAGTCACAATCTGTAACACACTAATAATTAAGCTGTTCGCTGGCTAAAGGTTCCCTCGTCTAAGGCGGTCCAAGGCTCCACCCCGGGTCACCAGTGGAGGTGGTTTTCTACTGGCCATGAAGCTCTGACCAGTTTCTGTGGCAACTGCATAGGTCAGAATAAAAGGCAGATATCAGAGTTTTCCCACATGGATCCTCTCAAAGTTTGTTTCCCCCCATTAAAAAGTCATGATGGAAAGAGTAAACTTTTCCCATCATGTGGCTCAGTGGAGCATTGTGACAGCCGCAACACTTCAGTGGCTGAGAGGAACAACACACTGAGACATGGCGGTGATGGTGGTATCCGGATGAAGATGGCTCAAGTGTGCGAGCAGAGGGGGAAACATCATTGACAGTACACCCACTCAGCTGAGCCATCAGGCGTAGGTTGTTCCTCAGAACACAACAAATCTACGAATATGATGATAATGTGCATTTAATTGGAAAACAACCACCGGTGCGGTGGAGCGGAGATGATGAGCATGAGCTGCCACTGTGACAAATTTATTTCAGATTGCTGCACTGATTTAACTGAATAAGTCATGACATTACCTGGCATAGAGATTCTGTGTCCAGGGCTCCAAAATGTTTGGAAAACGGACGGTGAGGTCTCCGAGGGCTATGATGGCATTCGCCCTGACCACAGGAAGAGCAGAGCGCTCCAGCACCGTGAACATGAGACGGATGTTTTCCTCACACGCTGATGGGCTGATGGAAGGGACAGAGAAATCACAGCATTGAAAATCTACATGGGTCATTCTGTTTAAGTTATGTTATAGGTAGAAATGTCATATATGAAAGGCTGCAACTGACCAACACTATTATTAGAGCTGCAGAGTGGGACTTTTACATACAAATGAAAGACTGTTACATTCAATTTGTCGAGTTTTTCATCAAACGTATCTTCTGCTGGACAGTCTCCATACGCAGCTCTAACATACCAGTTAAAGTGTGTCTGACAGACGCAACTCTCTGGGAAACGCTTGTTTACGATGCTTGAAATGGAAATGAAGCGTAGCTTTTCCATTTTTTTCCAACAGAACAGCTGACTCCGTGCACGCAAAGTCTTCTTCATCTGCTCATGTGGTTGCACTTCTGAGTTTGTTGAAGTGATGAGCTCTTGCTAGTGCGCTGTCTCTCTGTCTGAGGACCTCTTCTACGTGTGTGTGTGTGTGTGTGTGTGTCACCAACACATAGTAGCATAGCCTTTTTTCTGCTCAACAGATTAGGCGCTGTGAAAATGAAGCTTATCGTGCATCGACAGTGTTTGTGTAATTACTCTCACTGCCAGCACGGGGAGACAAAGGTTCCACACTGCAGGTTTAATCTTCGGGTGAGTTTCTTACTTGAAGCGCTTTGTTGTTTGGCAAATAACAGTACAAAACACAAAGACAATAAGTCTCTATAAATGTTTGGCATTTGAACGACCTAGGCTGATTAATCGACTATTTTGATTTAGATCATTAGTCGATCGACCCAAAGAATGAACCCGCAACTTTTTCAGCTCTACATGTACACCCTGTTTATTCGGTACAGCTAGCTAAAACTACTGCAATCTAACACAGCAGTCCTGCAGTGAATCCTACCTTTACGAAGGTCATGTTTTTAATCCTCTATCATTAAATCCGGTGCGGGTGCCTTCAGTCACTACGGTGCTGTTCTCTGAGATCTGCTGCGACTGGATCTTCTTTTAAAAGTCCTAAGACTTTTATTATCTTAAGACTAAGACTCTAATGTTTTTAAATGCTTTCCATAATTTACTGTGAAGCACATTGAGTTTACCTGTGCATGAAACGTGCTATACAAGTGAAACTGACTTTGGAGAGGTGTTGATTCAACTTCATGATCATGTTGGAGGCTGTACTGCTGGCATTTTGTCTTAACATGATTTCCCTATACAGAGAGTTGTGTTTTATTTAACCTATCCTCACTGATATAAGTGGACAAAATAACAGAAACACCCGTCAGTATAATGCATTTGGTGCGACAACATGGGAATAGGTAATGTGTTTACCTTATCATCATGTACTGAGAGAGTGCCAGGCAGGCAGCAGTGGTGAGCTGTGGGTGGGAATAGCGTCCTGGGGAGCTGCAGACTCTCACCAGCAGGGGAAGGAATGCACACAGCAGGTTCTCCTCTAAAGAGGCAGAGCGGCAAGGATGGGGATAAGATGTTTAAGAAATAGATGAAAACACTGTAAAATCTGGCGAAGAGTTGGTTTTAAACGTAGCTCATAAAAACACAAGACAAAGGGCTTCTTATTACCAGCGAGCAATTCAGTCTCGCAGATCTTTCTGATGAGTTCAGCTTCCGTATCCTCGGCAGAGGCGCCAATCAAGCCCAGCTCCTCCTCCATAGCACTTTCATTAGCAGCTTGCTGTTGGAAAAACATAAAAGCTTCACAAAACAGACACTTTTCTCTCCAACACATCACGAGAGCTTTCTGGTTGGTAGCACTCTGCTAATGGCACGGTCACGAAGGATTTTCTTTTCCATTGGTTTCTATGTGGAACAGGGAAACACACCTTGGCCGTCCTCTTCTGCTGCACACAGAGTTCAGTCTGATTGTGCAACCTCGAGGCTCTCCAGTGTCGATCCAGTTTATTTCAAGAAATGTCATTTGATGAGCTAAATCCTCACTAAAATCCTCTCATCCTTGACATGTCACATAGGTTTGAGTCCAACCTGCAGATTATGTTGTATGCTACTCTGTGCCACTTTCTGTTTCTGCTTAGCGAAGACAAAAATCAGAAAAAAATACTATAACAAAAACTTCTCGTGCTAATTAAGGAGACATTTATCTTCCTGTTCCCTGATGGGCTGAACAATTATGAGCCATCACTCATCTGACTGCGTCACTAAAATAAATCTCATCTCGTCATCCTGCTGAGACCGATGATTTTCAGCACACGGGGGGTTGTTTTGGCTTCAGTGGAACATTAAAGAGTCTGCAGAAGAACTTATAAAAACAGGGAACTGACATTTAAGCCTGACAAGCAGAGACACCTGATCAGAACCCAGTAACTACAGTAAGCACTGAAATAGGGCTGCAGCTAATGATCATTTTCATGAGTGATCATTGTCTTGATTAATAATTGTTTTGTCTGTTAAATGTCACGTTATTTTTATTAAGCCAACGGTCTAAAACCAAAGATTCAGTGAACGATAATGGACAGAAAAGCAGCAAATATTCACAATCGACAAGCTGGAACCATCAGATTATTTGCTTGAAAAATGACTCAAGCGGTTAATCGACTGACAGAAAAATAAGGAAGAAATTTTTTGACAATCAACTAACAAATGTAGCTCTATGTTGAACGCCATTTCTCAGATGATAGTCTAATTGGGTAGTGCATGACATCTACATTCTTAAGCTTTGTTCGTGCTCGTATGAGCGTCTGCAGATGGAGCGTGAGCTATGAGGACACACAGAGGTGTTCGTGCTCGATGCACCACCTGCTGCAGCAATACTCAGCTGCACGCTATACAGCTCCTCAGTGCAGAGGAAGAATTGTAATTGACCATTGCCTTTATTTAAAATCATTAAGACACAACAATAGTGAAACTACATTAAATTATCTTACGACTTCTTTACCAGTATTTGTTGCAGTCATGTTCTCAGTTGTATTAAAATTAACTAATGTCATGTTCTACAGATGTCAGAGTGAGGGGAAATACAGAAAAACACAAAACAGGATTTAAAAAGGTATAAAGTCAATTTTTGAGCAAAATATAAGTTATCACTATATTGACAGGTATGACTCCAGTGAATAATCCCCAGTGAGAAACATGCTGTCTTCACTTAGAGACTATTTTTACAGACGAGTACAGAGGAATGATAGAGAGCTTCATCACATCATGCAACAACAATCACCTGAAGCTCAATGTCAGCAGAACCACAATGCCTCAAATATAGACCATGCTGCAGAAGGTCTGCAAATTGTAAATTGTGTGTACTTCAGGCACACCTTCAACGCAGCAGCACAGAGGATCTGTACAATGAGCAGTTTCAAGGTGGACACCCAAGATTAGTGCTACCAATTCAGTTTCTGACCAAATGTGAAATATGGACACAATCTCCGCTTCTGTTCCTAAGTTATGGTGCTAAATAATGGCCAGTCAAGTGTTTTTGTTCTGAATTTCCAACAAAACTGTTTAACTTTAGCTAATGTACTACATTTCAAGGGCTTTGAGCTGGACTGTTTTACACACCTGTACAGGTGTCATATACAGGTTTCTGCAACCTCATTACCTTGGCTTTGCTGGATGGGCCCTTCTCCTTTTCCTCCCTCTCCTCTGTCTCCCCTCTCCTCCTCCGCAGTTCAGTGCTCACACTGCGCTCAAGGTGAGACACCTGCCAGAAAGCCACGCAGCCACACAGAGCCAACAGCTGGGCCAGACAGACACAGTTCACTGCAGGACAGAAACACGCACAGACACATGTGATTAAGAGCGTGTTGAGAAAGCAAAGAGCACCGGCAAAGGTTAAACTGTGTTCATGGAGCTGCAAACACAATGGCACCCACCTTGTTCACCCTGCTCATTGGACTCTTGAGATCCATCTTGCATTTGGCCGGCATCCTTGTTGATTTCGACACCTTCTGCAATCTGATCTTGTAAGAGGCGAGCGCTGCGCTGGAGCAGCCGGGAGCACAGCTGGTCAGGGGACTCAGCCAGGAAGTAGATGAGACGGACAGCCTGCTCCATGAAGCTCTGCCAGTATGGGTCCTCCATCACCACACCTGGAGCAAGTACCAACAGACTCAGTCAGAAACAAAGAGATGACTGAGATGAACAAACAGAGTATTCCTCAACAAAGGACACATCTGTCTGAATTTACCTTCAGCGATGGCCTGTGTGAGGCAGGTGAAGAGCTGATGTTCCTGGGGCAGTCTGAACGGAGCGCCTTTTGATTGCTGGTGGAAATAATGCAGTCCATGATGTTAACATTGTGCTGAAGCCCTCTCCATGTCTACATACTCAATATCTACCAAAAGTCTGTTCTTCCTGCCTCTATAATTAAAATGTGCCATAATAAGAATTCATACAGCAGCAAAATGGAAACATAACATGGATTAGCTGCAATGGGAAATGACGAGGGTCGACGTCAACCATGGTTTGTGCCTTCTTACCCTGACGTGATCAGTGATGCTGCAGATGGTGATAACTGCGTCTCTGGCCAGAAGAAAGTCTTCAGTCACTTTCTCTCCGAGAGCCACAGAACAAAGAGTGTCCAGATTACTGAGGACCACCTCCCTCTCGGCCCTGTTAGACACATACATTCAAAATACACATTTTTACAAAGACGCATTAAGTCTGTGTTTTACATTCTCAAATGATCGTGTGATTATGCAAAGTGAAATAACAACATCTCTGACCTACATCACCCCAACTGCTGTGTGCTGGCCTTGCCAGTGCTAGGCTGCTGCCCAGATAATGCGTGTAGGAGGATGGGTTAGGAGAAGCACGTAAGATTTAATAGGTTATGAATGCTGTCGGCTGGATGAAGAGAGGCAGCAGTGTGGGTGGACTGCAGATAGTCTCTCTTTACTCTCTCGCTCGCTCACTCTTCCCTACAGCAGTGCAGTCTTTGAGGTAGATTGAGGGGGAACACTAAAATATATATATATTCAGTGAAATGCACTGGCAAGGAGCCTAGTTATATGGTCGTGACTTCGATTACAATGACGAGGAGCCGAGGCTGAGCTTGTATTCTGACTAATGAGAGGATTTGCTGAATGTCAAGTAGCTGAGGCAGGACCAGAATGTAGAAGGAAGCGCCTTTATGCGGCATACAATAATATCACAGATTTTACATAAGGTTTTGAAAACCTGTTAAACAAACTAACAGAGAGGTATGAGAATGGAGTTTGTTTTATTTTCTGCCAATAGATGAAACCACGTCCTGTTCCTATAGTTTGTGCCTGAATCTGAAAAAGTTCACATTTGAACACAGGCATGTATTCTGCCGTCTGTCAGTTGTTACTTCTTTCATAAAAAATGTTAATGTGCAATAAAAATAATGAAAATATATTTTTTTCCATTTGCAACAAAAATAAAGTTTATAGTTTAGATTTAGCCATTCAACTGCGACTTTCACATTATTTGGGATTATTGCAACTTCCACCTGACTGAAAACCAGATAATTAGTAAAAGTGAGTTTATTCCTACTCAGTTCTGCAGAATTGGACCATGATATGTTCATAGGTTCAGTAAAGTAATACTCTCGCTTTAAGACAATGCATTTTCACACCCATAGAGTTTAGTACAATTTATTATGGGAATATAATTAGATTTTAGACAGTCAGTCACACGTAAATGCAGCTGAACGTGTTATGAGAAAGGGTCATTCTGCCAATCTGGTCTCATGAGCCACTTTGGCCCGCTCCTTCAGAGCAAAGAAACTTTTTCCAAAATTAACAGCCAGTCAAAGGCAGGAAAAGCTAGAACCTCTCCTTTCGCAAACTTGCATGACATCTCTTATTCATCGTGGCATAAGAAGATTGTTTCTCAGGAGCAAACTGAAAGTAGTCTATGTCTTACCGTGCAGCCATACCCAGCAGTAACACTGCAGCTCGCCTGTGTAAGCCAGAAGTTTCTCGTTTGCCAGTAAACCTCTCCCACAGCACCTGCACGACAGTGGACTGGAGACTGCTGCTACTGCCAAAGAACTCCTGCACCTGAAGAAACCACCAGCAACATGTTTACAAGGTTACGACTCCCCAGCTGCTTTTTTACAAGGCAATTAAATCCAAAATACAGTACACAACAAGTAAAGAAAACATACATGTACACTATAGATTTTATGGCTGGTGCAAACATGTCCCTCAGTATTCTGCATAGTTGTGTTCAGAAACGTGAGAGTAATAACAGTTGCTCACTATTTCCTCAAGACATTGGATTGTTCCCAGGGATGCATCCACCATCAGCTCAGACAGACTGTCCACAAGAGTCTGGGCTTTCATCCTAATGAAAGATGAGATGGCTAATTAAGAACACAAAACAAATCTGTCAAAAGTGTTTTTAGGTTTGCTTGCATTACAACATGGCCTGCCAGTAATTCTGACCATCTACGCATACTGCAAGATTATCGAATCACTTCACAGTATGTTCTGTGGTCACCCATCTTTCAGCCAGTCGGTTATGTTTAATAAATGTAGAATTAGCTGGCATCAGACAGACTAGAAGAGGATGGATGTACTTGTTCTATAAAATAGGGTCTTCATGTTTGTCTCATGTGCGTGAAGCACTCTTACGGACCTGACGGTGTCTCCCTGAGGGTTCAGATACAGGCGCCTGTAGGCCTGAACCACAGCATCTTTAATGGCAGCGTCGGTTGACCAGACCAGAGGCAACATCTTCCTCACCCCGCTGATAGAATTGGCGACGCTGAACTCGCATACGGTCACACAAAACTGCACGGCCTCCTGGACCACTAGAACCAAAGACTTCAGCTGACAAACGCAAAAATATTGAACATGTTGGAATAAGTTTGCCCTCTGGTGAACACTGCCTTCTACCTGAAGTGGTTTTCCAATAGAGCATGGAGTTGATGACAGAGATCGCTCTCTCCACTTGTAAAGCGAAGGTTTCTGTATCTCTCAGGTACTGCACCAACATCTCCTGCTTCTTCAGCTCCCCATCCTCCCCCTCCTTCTCCCCCTCTTTCTGTGGGGTTGGTGGTAAGTTCTGGCTGATCTCAGCGGCGTCCTCCTCAGAGCCTGAAGTGGGGAGTGGAGGGGCAGGCATTTGTTAATTCATTCCTTGTAACCAATAAAAATAACAACAACAAAAATAATAATTGTTCAATGACATTCACCATGATATTTTTCCCAGATGGTGATCGTGTTGTGAAAATCTTGTACTGCTGAAACCCTTCAATCAAAGTGGGATTCAACCAATAAACCATTTTCCATTGCTGCACTGCAACACTTGCTGCAGCTGCCATCTAATAATTAAGTTTAATCTATTCTCTTCACTGTAAAGCTTTTCATGTGTGTAAGGACAAATGTTAAATTTACATTAATGGCAGGAGTAAGCCATGAAGTTCTGCCTTTGCACACGAGTCTCATTTTTGCAGGGCCAGTGTGTTTTAAACATGTAGTAATTATAGTATAGTAGAAAGTATAATTAAATACAAAAGTATTTAAGTACAAAAATCACACTTGTCTGCTGCTATATTTGTTCTTCAACAGCACTTCGTTCCCATGATACAACTGGCTTCTTATGTGTTGCAAATTAGAAGTGACGAACTTAAACAATAATAATATAAATACAGCTATGTGCTGCTCAAATCAATAATTTTTCATTGTGATGAACAGCTTCTCCCACCTGAACTGCCGGATGCCAAAGCAGTCCTAACAGAGGGGCTAAATCCAAAAAGGCACATAACATGTCCATCTCATGTTTATCAACGGATGTGAAACAAGCCGTTCACTTCTTTTATATAACTTTTCGTAGCGACTCAACATGTGTACCTGGCATAACTGTACAACTGCAGCAAAGCGTTGGTGGAGGTTGTGTCACACACAGTCATCTAGTGTTATGAAATATATTACGAATGAGACGGCTGATTTGAGAAGCGTAGTGTTCTTTGCTCTAAAATATGTCCTCTACTCTCACAGCAAATATTACAGACCAGTCAGTTTTAATGAACTGACACGAAGGAAATTCATTTCAAATTATCTTTCAGTCAAGAGGAAATATAAAGAAGGGAGTCTTAATTGTGTTCCGTCTGGCTTCCATTAAGGCTCACATCAGAGAGCACTTTTGATGAGCGTCACCAGATGAACTGAGCGCAGGCTTTACCTTTGAAAATCAGAGCCAGTGTATACATTAAAGTCTCAGGGGTGAGAGTGGACAGAGAAGCGAACATCTCAGATTCAGGGAAGCAGGTGTGGGCTCTGACACAAAGACGCACGGCGTTCCTGTAGGGGAGGAAAAAAAGAAATTTTCATACCAAATTGTTGGCTAACGGACAGGGCAGAAGAAAAAGATCCTTCAGGTGGTGACACTTCAGTCAACCTTTACCAAGGCCAACACTGGTGATTAGCATCACCTGTACTTGTTGACACGGAGGTACTGAGCAATCTTCACTGCCGTTGCTCTGTCGTCACCTTCCTCCTCATCTTCCTCCACATCCCTGTCTTCATCCTCCTCCTCCTGCTGCTGCTGCTGCTGCTGCTGCTTCTCCTTCTCTGCTTCACTTGTGGGCTCGAGCTCCGTCCTGACAGTGACGAGCAGCTCAGGCTCCATGGCGGCCCACAGCTCAGATGCTTTAATCACTGCCACTGCCAGGGGAGAGGGAAAGGAGAAAAACAGGAAAAATAAAATACAACAGCTCAGGTTGGAGCTACAAAGACAATTTCAGAGGAACAACTGAGAGAAAGGGTTTTTTGATCAATCAATTAGCAGCAGGGCAGAACAGTAAAAAGACTGTGGGGTTACAAATCTGGATTGTAATGTGCTCTAGAGTGCTAGCATTTGATCATATTTTGAAATGTTTTCCTGGTTTGTCATTTGTGGACAAACAAAATCAAAACCCTAATGCTTTCCAGCAGTGATTTCTGTTATCAAATTCTTCCCCCTGCATTTGATTTTGAGTTTTTTGCACGTTCCAAAACTTTTGGTACCTCGTTACTTTTTACTAAAACCAAGTCAAACTCTAAAAATGACCTCCTAGCACTGCATAAAAATCCAAAATTTTACTGTGTGAAATGGCTGAAAGTTACATGTGTGAATTTTGAGACAACTTTCTTCGGGGACAGACGTGGTCGGCTGGGTTTAAATGAGTTTCTGAGCTTCGCCCTCAGATTACCAAAGAAGCACCTCATGGCTGACTGAACGGCAAAGAGAGCTGGGTGAACTCCTTGCCTCTTAAACACATACACAACCACAACCATACACACACACACACACACACACACACACACACACACACACACACACACACAACCACACACACTGTCAGCTTCATCCCAGTGATTACTCCACTGTAACTTTAAAGGAATAATTTGGGGACAAGCCAAATCACTGTAGGCAGGCCCTTACAGCAGAGCAGGAATCCTTCTCTACACTACCAAGATTACCTGCCAATCAAGGCAAGAAGACACCAGCTCTCATTCAGTAAGCTCGTATTTGCCTTGGTCTCATCATGGGGCAAAACATGACTGAGCATGAAGAAAATGAACATTTTATTTTTTGAAAGATGACAGAGTTCACCCTCACCTGGTGCTTTTCCTTGCAGTTTCTCTTTCATCTCTCTGAGTTTAGCCGTCTCTTTCTCCAGCGGTTTCTTCAGATCTGCGCTGCTCAACTGAAGGACATTTTGCATTGAGATGGTAAAATCTGAAGAATAATATCTGCTGTTCTGGGTCTAAATTATATTGCTTTTGGTTACCTTGCAGCTATAGGGGTTGTGTGCAATGAAGGCTGCCAACAACTGGATGGCACTCTTCACTGCATTTATAGATTTGTCCATCAGTCGTCCCACAGCAAGCTCCATCACCTCACTGTACCTACACAGAGGCAGTGCCTAAACATAGAGACAATTTTTAGTATCAACGGAGATTTTAATAACACGCATTTACAGATACAGTATAAGTCAATGAAAACATACTTTGCTGTTGACGATGCGTGTGTACACCTGCAACACACGTGCCCTGACATGGGAGTGAGTGTCGTGCAGATGTTCCTGCAGTGTGTCAAAGAAGCGGTCACGGTCAGCTTTACCAGACTCGTCTAAGCCATCACCACACAGGACCCGCACAAGGATCTCTCCCAGCACCTCACACACAGCAACACGCATTGCATGGCTCTGGAAAAGAGTGGGAAAGGGTGAAGTCTGCATCTAACCTTGTCTTTGTGTAAGTAAAATTATGATCATGGACTATTTAACAATGATCTTTGCATTGTGGTATTTCATGGCAAAACAGCAATAACAGAATGCGCATGTGTGTGTTCGAGTGACCTGAGCAAAAATAAAATGGAATATTTGAGTATAAACATATTATTTTGTGTCCCGATGAGTTTCTGATATCTGCCCTCAGATTACCAAAGACACAACTCATTGCTAACTGAACAGCAAAGACAGCTGAGTGAACTCCTTGCCTCTTACACACATTCACACACACACACAACACACACACACACACACACACACACACTGTCAGCTTCATCCCTTTAATTATTCCACTGTGACTGTAGAAGAATAATATAGGTCGAGCTGGGTCACTGTAGGCAGGCCCTTACAGCAGAGCAGGAATCCTCCCCTGCACTGCCAAGATTACCTGTCAGTCAAGGCAAGAAGACACCAGCTCTCATTCAGTAAGCTCGTATTCGCCTTGGTCTCATCACAGGGCAAAATGTGAACTGAACAGGAAGACCACTACACTTAATTATGAATGTGAATGTGAGTGCGCGTGTGGAAGAAACGTTTGTATGAAGAATCGCAGTGTTTGTGCTTTTTATTCCATCTTTTTGTGTTGGTGTTGAGTGATACATTGTTGCATCATCATAGCAAAGCTTAGAGGAATAAGTGACCTGCACCTGAGCAACAGAACTTCCTGAACACAAAAAAAAGGCAGAAATTCATACTTGAGCACTGACACATTACTTTTTGCACTTTGAGTTCCTTTTTGAGACTCACATCATAACCAACACCTGGAGACTAAATTTTATTGGATGCTGTGAAGTCGCTGCCAGAAAATGTGTCCAATAAAAAGAAAGTGCTCTCTTTTGCATCATCATTTTTTATGTGTCGACATTTTTGCACAAGCCAATCACAACCTAGATAATAATAGGACCTTAATGGCACTAAATGCAAATTTATGAACCTCACAGCTCAGTTCTCCCCAGACTGGCAAAACTCCATAAACCTCGACACAGAAAGCCTTGAAGGGCACAAAGAGCAATGATTTGTGGGGAATGGAAAACTCCCAGCGCAATCAAGCAGTGTGTGTGTTCTCATAGGGACTTATCTCTTGCCCTGTTACTCATGTTCAACCATAAAGGCCACCATAGCAATCAGTCATTAATATTAAGATGACTCCTTTACATTGTCACATCAACATTTATGCCACATCATTGCCTAATCAGGGCACCATTCAGGAGCTGTAAATTAATAATTCGATGTCAGCAGGATGAACATGCAGTACGTGTGCAGTACCTCTCCTTCCAGGTGTGTGATGAGCACACTAATGTTGGGGATCAGCAATTCAGGTACCAGGGCACTGAGCTCCGAAAGAAAGGAAGCAAAAGCCTTGACTCCTGACCCCTCTCTAGCAAGCTCCTCACTGGACCTCTGACCAATCTCCCTATAGGAATGAGAAAAATAACAAGGCATAAACTTCTATTCAAACATGGTTATTTGCAGCCAAAGAATCCGATTTCCATAAACAGAATCACAAAGCACCCATATTATGCATACTGACCTTATTACTTCTCCTATGATAGCCCTGACTCCATATTCTGTGCTCCACACAGACACTGCCTGAGCAAACACAGATGACAACTGCTCGAAGTGTTGCAGCAACTGGATCACCTTTACACTTGCACCTGTTCATGGAGAGGATAAACTAAAATCCATGTTACTGAAATCCAAATTCAGCTATATAAACTGAATAACTAAGGTCTTGTGATGTTGTCAGAATGTGACTGATAGACTCACCCAGGAGGTGATTGTATTTCCTGATTAGCACCCCAAGTAGATGGATTATACAATCTCTGGTGGGTTTACTCTTGACGTGGCTGATTGTTGGGTTCTCCAGCAGTTTGTAGCAGCAGCAGGTCACACAGCTAAAAGAGAAAAGGGACAGAAAAAGGATTATAGACTTGTTCACACTGTGGTGTGGTAAAACCTGCATGAAAAACGACTTAAAGCCAAGATCAAATTCTACAGTTTCCACACAAAGTTTTGTATTAATTAGAAAATTTAGCAGAATCATACAGACACTGTATGTGTGATGGTTCTTGAGGCTAAGCACTAAAAAAGAACACTGTTTTGTGTGATCTTCTGCTCAAAGCTGCCATACTGACACAAGAACGGGGAGAAAATAATCTCTTCTTTAAGAAACATTCTCTGCAAATCCTTTCTGTTGAAGGTAAAAAGCTAGCACTGTGAAGAAGTGTTCACAATGGAAGCACCGAATGAAGCAATTTAACACAGCTTCAAGATCACCCAACCTTATTAGGTTTTGTGTGACATTATAAATGGAAAAGCAAAGATCATCTTCAAATAAGTTCCAATTAAGGCGACACTATTATCAATGCTGGGCAGAGATCCAGAGAAAAAGGCGGGAAACTACACCAACTAACTGAATTAAGACAGATAAGAATGATATTGTGCTCTTGTTCAGAGATCCATAGTCAGCAGAGTACCTGATGAACTCCTCCTCCACCAGGGAGAGGTTCCAGAGAGAACGGATATCCAGCTGGAGGAGCTGGACGAGGGCCTGCAGCACCTTTTCTCTCTCAGTGTCCCACTGCAGCAGTCCTTCTCCGCCAGCTTTGCCTTTTTTACCACCCTGTGCAAGACATGCAAAAGCTGATAAATTCGATCAGTTAAGCTTCATAGACACTGAACTCAAAGCAGTAAAATACAATACATGCCCTCAGATTACCAAAGAGTAGTTCATACCCACAAAACCAACTATATTGAGACCATATTCTCTTGCCAGCTGATACATGTACATTCATACAACACACAAACAAACATCCACACATTGTTTGACATCTCCCACGTGTCCTGACCCATTGTTCTTGGGGACAGAGGTTGTAGAAGGTGACAGGTTTACTGTGGATGGGCCCTTACAGCAGTGCAATAAAACTCCACCACACTACCAAGACTACCCATCTAACAGCAGGCTAGAGACAACAACCTCTTGGTTTGACTGGATCATAAAGCTTGCCGTGATCTCATCAGCGGGCATTTAAAAAGGTTAAACACAGAACAATTGACTGCAACAGCCATTAAAGTATTCCTTAGCTACGCCCTGTATAACCGTACCTTCCCAGGTGCTGTGATAATGCTCTGTCTGTGGGAGTCACTCTCAAGGGTCTCGGTCAGTTTGCAGAGCAGGTACACACTCATTTTAACTGCATTAAGCTTCTCTTTGCGTTCTGCAGCTGGCACAGCGGTGGAGGCGAGAAGCGCTGGCAGGGAAGCAGCTAGGCCACTAACCACTGAAAGGAAAATAAAATCCAGATAAAGTGTGATCACCCCGGCACATCAAGGTTGTATTTTTGTCGATTTAGATATAGAAACATAAAAAGCTCTAACCTTGTACGAGTAATTCCAGAGTATCCTCTTTCACACCCAACTCCACTGAGTTACAGCACCTTAAAACATAAACACAGTAAGTTTGTACAAATACAGCTCTTAATAGCAATAACTACAGCAAGCTACATACGATCAATACTTACTGTAGTACGCTGTAGCCTGTGTCAAAGTGTTCCAGTATACACAAAGGCCCCCGGCTTCTCAGTGCTGCCTTGAATTCTGTGTGAGAGACAAACACCTTAGTTTAAGTCGCAAACACACAAGCTCAAATGAAAATGTCTGACAAAACAGCTCCAGAACTTGTACGAATTCACTACTTACTGCTGAGATAGGATGGCAGCTGTTTTGGGGGCACCACATCCTGGACGACGTACTGGTTGATCCCCTCAGTCTTCAACAGGTCATCGATACACACAGGCACAATAAAGTCCCACGACATCTCTGCGTCAGGAAAAAAAATAAGAGAAAACATTAGATTAGTTTACTTACAACGATAACAACTTAAAGATTGTACTACAATGTGTGGTTGAAATGTGTTTACATACATGGTAACGTTAGGATCTTTGATCATCATATCAACAAGTGATTTAACGATAACGAGAGATATTTCTGATCCTAGCTGGGAAGCTAAAGTGCTTCAATAAAACGTCTTACAGTTAATAACACTAACCTACCAACAAGAGGTAGTCGATATGACCGACGTAGGAAAATTTAACAAGTCTTTCTATTAACCAAAAAGTACAGCTTTGTTGTTGCGAATCAAACAAAATAACAGCAACCCTGACCTCGTAAAATGAGCAGGCTAACTAGCGTTAGCTGGGCTAGCGCTACTGTGTAACTGAAGTAGTTGGCTGTACTTTAAGTTTGTAACACAAAGACTGCAGCTAAACTTAACCAACAACTCTATTTTACTGACTTAGAAACATAATGCTTACCCGTGCTGCCTGCGGTGCTGTTAGCCACAGTTTTAATCCCTGAAGACAAAAGCACAGTGCGCTTTATCCACCGTCCACAAGCGGTTTGAATCCACTGACTTTCAAATTTGTTTGTACATCGCGCCAAAGAACTGAAGCTCTGACGTCACATACATGCGCCCTCGTTGCCAGGTAGTTTCACGCAACACTACCACCTACTGGAGAAGGATGAACATTACAGCACGAGGCCACCGACACCACGCGGATTAATCTGGAATTGTTGCTTTTAATAACTCCTTTTTTTGTTTTTTTGTTTTTTTGATTAATTCCTTTGCCTTTTGGCTTTACTGTTATGTGAACACACTGTAGTGCCATATTTTTAACCCTTTGTGTTACAGGCTTGTTACACCTGCAAGTTCTTTTAGCTGTCGAGAAAAAGAAGCTTATAAAACACGTTATCATTATAGTAGTAGTAGTAGCTTCACTTTTTTTTTTTGTTGTTGTTGTTTTCAGATTACAATTAATCCCACCTTTCCTGTCCAGTGAAACCCATGTACTGTACATGCAAATAAGGGGATTTTGAACGTTTCTGATATACTGGAGGATTAAGTGTTCCTTTAAGAGTTAGCAAAATTCTTCTTCACATCAGTTAACTATTTAAAAACCCACCGACAAACGTGTGATATTACAGAATACGATGCATTGCTGCAGATTAAACTACTGAACAGTATATGAAGTAGATAAAATGAGGTCAACTTTAAACATCGACAGCAGCAAAATGCAACACACACATTAATGCAACAGTAATATTATAACATCATAAGAGCCAAACACCAACAGGGACATTTTACTACATAATGATACTTTTACATTTTGTTGATTATACATACTTTCAGTTAAGTAAGGTTTTGAATGTAGGAGTCAAGTATTTCCAAAGTATTGGTAATTTTACTTAAGTAAAACTACAACCATTGGCACTAGTTGCCTCATAATGATAATAAACATAATAACAGACGTCTAGAGGACTTTTTCCAAATGTCCTCCTAACAGACTTTTTTTTTTCTTCGATGGGAAAGCAGACACGGTCTAATGAAAAACAGACACAAAGGCAGTTTTTTTTTTGAGGTAGTAGCTGTATTCAAATGATTGACAACACAAGCACCCCCTCTCCCCTGTACCAATGTTTCAGCTACAGAAATGACAATACTTTTCACAAAATGTCTTACTTTCTATACAGCACTCAATCAAATGTTAAAATGAAATGGTTTATCTCACTACCACAGATGACTAATACTGACGGGATGCAGCATTTGTCTTCGTATTCTTTTGCCCTCTTGTTATACTTAAAACATAAAACTAGTGTTTCCAGGCTAAGTACAAGAAACTAACTATACAACAAAGCAAAAAATGATCCATGGATCTATGGTGTTTCGGTGTTCAATTTTGTAGTTGTACTTGAGAATACTGTAAAAAGTATTGTGACAACTTGGAACCGTTAGACCATTAGGGGCAGTTGTAGTGTGTTTATTATTCACTCGTAAAACAAAATGTAAAAAAAGAAGTCACAATAAGAGCACCAAAGGTAATTAAAAAAAATACTGTTAACCGTTTAAAAAAAGAAAATTAATATTTAAATACTTTTGTAACCACTTGGCTCCTTCACACACTCTGCATCAGACCAAGGCAAATTATGTAAACCAAAAAAAAAAGAAAAAAAAAAAGCACCAAATGTTAAAGAAGATGAGAAACAAAAAATCTAGTAACTAATGAAGAAATATTCTTCTCAATTTCCATCTGATCAGTGTCCACATTTTGTTCCAGGGCAACCTCTTGTTTTTATTTTCTCTTTCTGTCTTGAGAGCACCGTGGACAATACCTGCATGGCACAGATAGAAACACAGCAGAAACCTTCAGCTGACTGACTTGAATTGGTAACTATTCACACTTTCAGGGCACGTATTGAAAACAGGACTGTCCAGCCTCCATTTCACAGACTGACTTTCTTACCATTTGCCTCTTGGTTTGGTTGTCAGACCCACGCATGCAAAATGGAACCACTCAATGGAGCACTGGAGAGGAGACAAAAAACGATGATGTGCCATTAATTATTCCGGCAAATGCAGCACTTAGTCAAGATAAAACTATTCGAAAGACCAGATCAAAAGCACAATAAATCTTTTCACGGGGAGACATCACAGACAGTACGAGCAGTATGGCGTCTGCTAATTAATGACTAGCTGTCATCTGTGACCTTATACAGAGAAGAGGAGACTGCTGGACTCCAAAACTTCATAAGCTGCGTTTATCTGGTTAACTTAGTCTTACCCTGAGCCTACTTTTTATCATTATTGTTATCTAATCTTCTCAATTTCAGGTTATTACCGTAAAACTATATTGTTGCCTGACCTTTGTGATAGTTGTGACTCGCATTTAATATTAATCTAAATAAATACACATAAAATCAAAAGTTGGTCGTAGGTCCTTCCCTTGAATTAAATACTTTTTCTGTGTTCTTTTATGTTCTTACATTTATTATTTTTTTCTTTAGTTTTTATACGGGACAAGTCACAAAAAGGGATTCCACCTTTCCTCTTCCTGTAACACGTCATTACTGTGCAGATGGATCTTGCCCATGGGAATGTTTTACAAAACTCCTTCCAATAAAACATGGTTCTAGAATTATTCATTGTAAATGCGTAACTTTGCTACGTTTTATGCCTAAACTCCACACCACTTCAGCGTTTTAGAGACTTTTGGAAACGCTGCTGTTGACCCCGTTTATTTTGAAAACTCCAGGATTGCATTGTAGTCTGGACGGGTGTAAACTGAGACATCTGACTTCAGCGAGTCCTGACTGAGGCTGAAAGGGCGCCATAAAACAAAACTCACATCAGTGTTGTCACAGCCAATCATCTCGCCGTAGGAGACCTGATGGCACAGACAGTAGGTGGGTTCGTTGGGGTCCACTGGCATGTCCAGCACATCAGATGGGTGCACATTCCCAAAGTTGGTAGAGGGGCTGTTGAATTCTCCTCTGATGAAGGAGAGAAAGCATCGCAAGTGAGAATGAAAGTCTGATCATAAAACAAACCAAAAATGATTGACTTCAAGGATGAAAAGTCAACACATAACATACGGCTGGAGGAGTTTGACTTTCTTCTGTGCACTCTTGGGACTGCCATCCTCATCTGAACTCTTCACTTTGGACCTTGTTTTAGCCGTCTTCTTTTCCTTCTGTCTGGAGTCACCTGGAATCATACAATCCCACAACGTTTGGTTTTGCCTGCCCTGACAGTCCTCGGTGCAAAAAATCTAAAATCTTCTAAGCAAATATCATGGACAGCACACCTTTCTTCCCCTTACTGGAGGTGGAATCATAGTCTGTGCTCTCAATCTGCTTTTCCTTCAGGTCAGCCTCAAACCGAGCCAGGTCTGTGTCGAGACGTCTGATGTGTTTGTCGACCTGCAGAAAACACAACGGACATATTTCATGTACATCCAGCACAGCGGATGTTATCATTTTCTCCATAAATGCGTGTAATTTCTAGGACACTCACCATTTCATAGGTCTGCATGGCCAGTTGCACCTTATCATCTCCAAACTCCTTGCATTTACTGTAAGACTGCTGAATCTGCCTCAGTATGGACAGCTTTTGCTCAGAGGAAAGAGTTCGGGCGTTGGCTGTGTACTCTTTAGCCAGAGAGTCTATTTGTCCTTTGAGATCTATAAGAGACAAAGAGTGAAACTTCTAAAATGGCTGTACAAGCATTATAGCAATGTTATAAATGTGATATAACTTGATTGTGTACAATTAAACATACAGAAAATAATTTCAACAACAATGTACTTTAAATCTTAGGTGTCTGTTTTACTTTACATGCAGGGGCAATCATTTTATTTATGCCTGCTTGTGTTGAGAAATACAGGAAATAGCGAGTATACTGGCTAGAAATTTTGTGAATTTAAACTCACATCTGACTGAGTCTGATGAACTACTGCAGATCAGTGAATCCCAAACCTTTTGGCTCATGACAGCCGAAAATGGAATAATGTCTACTTGTGACTCAGGTTAGGACATTACTGTGGACAGTTCAATGAAAAAATGATTCCACAGTCTTGGATTGTTTCATCCAAAGACTTTGAGTGGCCTGAAGAAGTTAAAGTATTCAGTATTTCACAAGAAAAAAAACAAAACAAAAACAACAGTTTTTTCTGCTTAATTAATTCCTTAATCACGTTGTGACCCCGCAGACTTGCCTTGGGATCCCTTTGGACCAATCTGTGTAAAGACGAGACAAAATGTGGAGTGGTGTGTTTTAACAGGTCTCTGCCTCTACATGGAGCTCAGACGACAGTTCAGGGTTCAAATCCAAGTCAATCACGCAGTTCATTGTTCTCACCCTCTGTGCGTTGATCTAGATCCCTCATCAAATTGAAGTTTCTCTGCAGCTCGAAGGGCAAGTTTTCTATGCCTGGCGTGGTGGAGGGGGAGACAACAAACAGTTTAATCCCACTTTCAGTGAGATCCACATCAAGCGTAACCGTATGCGCTGGACGATGCTACGGCTGTCGTTAACGATACCGCGTGAGCTAGCATGCACGAGTATTGCAGTCAACAGCCACGGACACAAAGACAAATGACTTGGCTCTTTAACTTTATTTAAAGTAGCTTATAATGTGCGGCTATAACAGTATGTGTGCGATACAATCTCAAAAGAGCATCCTTTCTTCAATACGACATCCCAGCAAATAGACTGAGCCGAAACCCCTCTGACCGTGAGGAAACGGTTAAAGCAGTCTGTTCCGCACGCGTGTTAACCTTTAACTATATAACACAATGAAAGACAAAGTACAAACGAGCCAAGCAGGTACAAACATTTTCCAGCATGTTTAACGCATAATAATCAGCTTACTGTCCAAATAATGCTCCAAATACATCCCCGCCGCCATCTTAGAAAATGTAAACAACACAGCTTCCGGTCCGAAATGGACCAATCTGATTGGTTGATTCCACACTCCTGACAACAGTGGTGAAAGACTTTCCAGTATAGAGTCCCATCCAGTCTGTTTTGTATTATTCAAGTAAAACTGATCATTGTAATCAATGCTGACTAGCACATGGCGAGGCCCTGTTACATATTAAAGACTGACATTAAAGACATCTGCAGCGTCTTTATGATCAGTCAGAACTTTAATTCAGGATATATCTAACTACATCCTGAATGGTCAAAATTCAGATTTAAGACATTTTCTATTCCATTGTGAGTAATAAAAATGAACCACTGACTTGTATGGAGAATTTCAATCACAGATGTCAATTTGGATGTTTAAAAATACATTCAAAATAGATTTATAGATGTTGGAAATGTGACAGAGCCAGTTGAGTGAAAGCTGTGTTTTTCACAGCTGGCTTGAACGTTTATCCATCAAAGAAGCAAATGATCTCAGTGATGGTAAAGACAAATAATCCCACTGATGAATGATGAATCCAACAAGTGATGAGAAAAATCTTAAAAGATTTATTATGTTTCACAGATTTAAGGAAGTTGCCACAATCTGCAATTAAATCAACAGACAAACATATTGAATACTCTGTAATACAAATAAAAAAGGGAGAACCAAACTAGAGGGACAGCATCATTGACCAGTCCAGTTCATTTGTACATATGATTTACAATCATATCTGACACGTTCAGTATCTCTGCTCTGAAACGACGACAGAGCACAGCAGGCAAAATACCGGTTGACGGGCGGTGATCTGGATCCATAAGGAACTCTACAGCGTTCTTACATAATCTGGGACACATCATCACTCTCTGTCTTGTTTTTCCAACATGTGCTTCAACTTTTTGAATTTATTCTTTCCCATTCTTTTCTTTGCTTTCATTGGTGTTATTCTCTTTTTGCCCTGTTTTTTCTCAAACCTGTTCCCGTCCTTTTTCTCAGCCTTTGATGCTTGAGTATCATCAGCTGTTTTCACTGCAGGCTTCTTGGCCTTTGCCCCTTTCACAGTCCCTCCATCCATCTTGGCGATCTTTGCCTTCTTCGGTCCAGCGGGTGAGTCCTTTTTGCCTTTTGGCTTGATGTTTGCTGTTTTCTTGGCTGCTGTTCCATTGGCTTGGGCTTTCTCTTTCAAGCCGCCTGCCTTGCCGGGGACGGTCTGCTTTGTCTTGCCACTTTTGGATGGCTTCTCTTCAGGAGAGTCTGTAACAACTGTGGCCTCAGGGGCTTCTGCATTTTCTTCTTCTAAACAAATAACAGACACAGAGGATGAGTCCACATTAAACAAGGAAACTACCGTGATGAAAGGTGGCTTGTGCTCATAAGAGGAAGTGTTACCTTTTCCTGCTGGTGCTGTTGGAATTACATTGGAGAACTTCTTCAGCTTGGCCACAAAAAACCCATCCATATTGTGGGAATGAGGGTAAAAGCGGCGAGAGAGGCGCAGAGAAGGATGGAATCTACGCTCTTTGAACCTGAAATAACGGAAAAATGAATTCAGAGTTGAAGATCAGAGCCTTTAAATAACTCATCCACTGAGTGAAAACACACATATGGTCATTTCATTTACCTGGTGAAGCCTTCCTTGCCAAAGTCAAGTCCAGTGGGAACTAATTTGACGTTCCTCTTCTTTAAGGCGTAGTCCACCACCCATTCATTCTCCTCCACCTGGTGGAATACATTTAAATCAATACCCAAACCCTTCAGCTAATAACATGTAACCCTACGAATGAATGCAGAAGATGTGAAACAAAACTAATCTGGAATTCGATGCGAATGCAGGAAACATACCATTATTGAACATGTGCAGTAGATCAGACACCC
The DNA here is from genome assembly GCF_051107435.1 of Chaetodon auriga. Taxonomy (NCBI): domain Eukaryota; kingdom Metazoa; phylum Chordata; class Actinopteri; order Chaetodontiformes; family Chaetodontidae; genus Chaetodon; species Chaetodon auriga. Next base: position 18,941,559 of record NC_135081.1, on the reverse strand, counting down.
TCCCGTCGGGGACTCGGCGTTGACAGAGTCGATGGCAGATAGAATCAGTTCTTTCTGCAAGTGAGCAGAACGATGGATGTCTGCCTGGTCCTGTTAGGACAAAGGAAAAATATTAAGCACTAATCTAAAACTAACTACATATATTTATATGGATGTAAAAGAACACAGCGAACATGTTTTACCTTACTGGTTTTCACAGCTGGATCTTTAGCGATGACTCCTGTGCCTGAGCACGGAGCATCGAGCAGCACTCTGTCAAACCCACCCATTACCTGTGGGCAGTATTTTTTAACAAGTCAGTGCCTGAAATCGAACTCTAAATGCAGATCACAGAGACTCTAAAGATGTATGAGTGTCACCTTTGGGAACTGCCGTCCATCGTAGTTGCAGACAACAGTGTTGGTGACCCCCAGACGGTGGATGTTTCCCACCACGCTCTTCAGTCTTTCAGCGTTGGCGTCATTGGCCACGATCACTCCTGTGTTTCTCATCAGCTGAGCTGAAGGTGGAGTGTTCACATGTATTGTTAAATAGATTCGCATGGATCCTACCTTACAGCTCAAACAGTTAGTCGTTAAATCAGTACATTGATCCACACAAAATTAATCTGCAACTATTTTAATATTCACTTAATTGTTGTAATCATTTTTCAAGTTCAAATGCCAAAAATTCACTGGATCCAGTTTCTCAAATGCAATAATCTGACGCTCATCTTTGTCATATAATAAACAGTAAACTGAGCAGCTTTGGGTTTTGGGTTGTGGGTGAGATAAAATAAAGAATTTAAATACATCACGCTGGGCGAATTATAATGGACATTTTTCACAAACTCAATAAAAACAGCAAATCCATTAATCAAGAAAATGATAAGCAGATTAATCAATAATTCAAATTACCATCAGTCTGCACTGCACAGTCTGAAACAGCCCATACAGTTACTGTCAACTACAAAGTATAACTGCAGCACATCTTACCAATATAGGTGGTCTTGCCTCCTGGAGCTGCGCTCATGTCCAACACTAACTCTCCTTCCTGAGGACAGAGCGCCATGACCGGAAGGAAACTGGAGGCTCCTTGCAGCATGTACTGACCCGACAGATACTCTGGGGTCGCACCTGTTTTAAAATACAGAGAGAATGACAGTGACCAAGTTTCCCCGGAGTGGGATCAATAAGGTGCTGTCTTATCTCTTATCTTGAAAGCTCCTGCAGCTACAGAGGATCCCTAACAGAGCTTAAACAGCTGAATGTGACAATGGAAACTTACCTACAGGTACAGAGGAGTCATAGATGACCAACCCAACTTTAGACCATTTCCCCAGCGGATCGAGGTTCACTCCTCTGTTGATTAAGGCCTAAACAAGGACAAAAAACACACTTTTTGTTCTGCTGACTGTACTTATTGAACTCACAGAAACCCAACTGAACGCGCTGCATACATGTCCAAAGAAAACTCCTAAAGCCCAGGTAACAGCAGCACAGCCCACATGTCTTAATCGGAAAATGTTCCATAAGGAATAAGGCCTAATTTAGAATATCCAAGATGAATTAGCAATTTAAACGTCACCTATAAAATACAGAATATTGTCATATTGGGAATATTAGTAGAAAATTTGTGTGCATATAAAAGTAATGATTGTTATATCCTTGACATATAGTGTCATTAAATGCTGTAAAGATTATATATGTGTCTGTCTTTTGAGTGAATTGACTTTGAACTGAATTTTGATATTTGAATAAAGAAATTAAAATATTGTGACTGACCATTTAATCCAGTTCTCCCACTCCGAGCACTTACCTGTGCAAGGTCCCGCCTCCTCGTTTTTAGCGTGTTGGTCCGAATAGTGACAGGTCTGTGAATTTCATTCGCCTCGAGGAAATCAACCAGCTGTAAGCAAAAAAAAAAAAAAGGTCTAAATAATAATTTTTTCCTAATTTTTGTAATTTAACTTAACACACAGAAGAACATCAGAATCTCAGTCACGACAATGTGCTTTTTTGGTACTAAACTAAAAGAAATCACTCACCTCTGAAAGAGGGAAAATGTCAATTAATTTCTCAATGAGGAAGTTGTTGTAGCTGTAATAAGTACAGAGATCCTTCTTCAGAAGGGAGATGTACTCCGCTCTCTCTTTCCCCTCCTCCCTTTTTGTTGAGAAATTACAAAGGACATCAATGTTGTCCTTAATTCTTTGATGGATCGCCTTCAGGTCGAGAGGAAGGACTCCTAAAAAAATGCAAATAAGAAAAGTATTTCCAGTTCTTGCAAAACAATGAGATCTGCTGCTTTTAAAAAGGAGGAAAAAATGAAATCACTCACCTTCCTTCTCACTTTCTTCTGCCCCTGGGAGCCTAAATTGATCAATCTCATCCATGTTTGTTTGTATTGTGTCTTCCTCATCCATGTCAGCATCCGATTTATTTTCCTCCTCCTCCTCATCATCATCATCTTCCTCCTCATCATCGTCATCATCATCGCTCTCTAGACCCATGGTTTCCTTCAGCTTTTTCTCTTTCTTGGCTGCGCGCTCGATGGGAAGAAGCTAAATGTGGGAACAAAAAAAAAAAAAAAAAGGCAGAAAGTAATAATTAATTATACGAACTTTATATTTACCACATTAACGCCCCTAAACTCTAAAAGAAATCAGGAACTGTATCTGTAAATTTGCAGTTTGGGCAACAAACACATTTTGACATTTAATTCACAATTTCAGTCAAATTTCTGGTTTAAAACAGAGAAAAACACATCAAAGTGGTGGTTTGTAAAAAGTTACAGCAGAACTCTTCACATACTTCCTCTCCATCACTTTCTTCTTCAGCTGCTTCGTCACCACTGCCATCATCCAGTGTACCATAGTCATCAACCATTTCATCATCGTCGTCATCATCATCGTCGTCATCTTCCTCATCATCTTCGTCTTCATCATCTTCATCCTCCTCCTCCTCCTTCTCCACTTCTTTCATGCCTATTTTGGCACCCTTCTTTCCTTGGTCTTTTCCTTCCTTCTTTTTCTGCTGCTGCTGCCGCTGCTGCTGCTGCTGCTCCTCTTCCTCCTCATCTTCCTCTTCCTCCCAGTGCTCATCACTGTCATCCTCACTTTCGGGTTCATCGATTTTGCGCTTCCTCTTTGCTGGTTTCAACCATTTACTGTTGTCATCGGTGAACCCTTCAGAGAAAAAGAAAAAGATAATAACTGCCACGAACATATTCTGTGGTAAGAAACAATTAATTTGTTGCTCCCTTAAAAAGCCACAAAACTTCACCTTGGATCTTTGTTTTATTTGTATCATCTGTGACAACAGGTAAGCCAAGGACACACACACGGACACACACACACATCCTTCAGCTCTTTGGGTAGTGATTATCTGCACTTGTGTACACAGTAATCATCTGGTGTGGTTACCTTTCTTGGGCTGTTTCTCAGAGGCATCTTTAGGCTTCGTATTCTGGACTCTTTTTGCAGCTCTGTAAAATGAATGTGAATGAGTCACTTGCATACAGAGTCGTGTCATTTTGTGTGATGTAATCAGTCGCCTTTTACCTTTTCCTGCCCCTACTTGACAGCCGTTTTGGTCCTGTTTCCTCTGCAAACAGAAAAAAAAACACTTTGAGCAACAAGCCACTATGATGCAGTCAGCAAGAAAAAATGGTTGCTGTTAAACTTTAAGGTACAGAGGAAATGTGTGTCTTTATAAACAGCTGATACAAAGAGCACAACAATCACCATCATTTATAAACTTGGCCAACTCAGTCTCTGCTCCTTGCTGCTTTCTGGCTTTCTTCCCCGGCCCTCTCTTCACTTTGTTGGTGGGATCCAATTTCCGACCCATGACTCCGAGCTACACAAATATCCTGAAAAGCAGAGGGAAGTAATGTTTTGTCTTTGCAAAGCCTGTGCAAAATGACAATGTCAGTGTGTATGAACCCAGGTTAGAGCTGTCTTTAGACTACATTGTGCTGTAATGGGACTAGACGCAGACAACTGCAGAACATACTTTCACAGAGGTTTTGGGTGAACCAGCATTTCCTCTGTTTGACAGAGGATTTGCTGGAGGATTTTTTTTTTCCTGTCCTGAGCTGAATTCTGCTTCCTCCAGAGATTGCAGAGAGCACCTATAAGAATACTATTATAGGGATGCTCTTATATCCTCACAGGACTTGTCTTTGATAAGAAAAACTATTATAAGTCAGTCTGTATGCTTCTCAATAGGCGTCTAATTACAGCAATTACAATCTAAGTCACATCTGATACATTTTTTCAGTTTATCTACAGATATACTTTACTTCTAATATTTTTGTGTTTTTTAACAATAACTTTAAATGACATTGCTTATGATTTAACAAATGATGCAGAAAAGGATGCTCAAAGACTTTTAACCTGCAGTGCATTTACTTAATGTAACACCTGATCGTAGTTTTGTGGTTAGTGGTCAGGTAAACCTTATTTTGTGAAATAGTGATAGTGTTAAGGAATGTCGAGGAATTTACTCAGGAGTCTCATACAACACTCATTTCACCGTATCTACATATTTTGGATTTGTACATTCCACTTGATTTTTTGGTGGCTCATGTGGATTCAGAATTACATTGCTGGAGACACAGCTACCCTAAACGTTAAATTACAAAGCACTCAAATGCTTTTGCACGTTTGCAGTGACAAAGTAATGACAGAATAAGCTTCAATGACCAGTTACACGACGAACATTAGTTGACCTAACTCCGCGTGACGTGTATGACCTCAGTTCACACGAACCGCCTGACTTCGTCTTTGAGTACTGAGCTTAACAACAATTCTTTAAATACTCACCAATTTATCTGCTCTTTTTTGACCCAACTTCTGACTGTACAGCGTAAGATAAAAATGTCCACACGTGAATTTTCCTGCAACACGTTGTAGACGAACGTCCGGCGCACACAAGTGACGCAATGGCAATCGCGCGCACACACAAACGATGTAGGGGATATGCCCATTTTTTAAATATAAAACAACAAATTATCAGATGTTGTTACATTTTTACAGTACACACAATGTAGTTAGCTACGTTAAAGGGCGACAATCTGAGCACTTACCAGTTACAAGCTACCCACTCGTGAACGCGCACTTTTGTCGTGACGTACACATTATGCGACAGTCCATCCGAAGGAAGGCAACATGGCGACTCCAAATGAGAAGAAGCGTGGTCTTGAACATTTGGACGAATATGAACCAAAACCAGCCAAACACCTCCGCAGCCTGCACGACCGTATGTCCGAGAGGAGACTAGTTGTTATTCTGGAGGGAGCATCGTTAGAAACAGTGAAGGTAAAGCGTCAGGCTCGTGTTTGTGTCTTGTTATGATGCAGCCCCTACCTGATATGAGTGGAAGTGACATCAGTAACCATACCTTTAAATTGAGGTAACGAATGCAGTAAGTTAATTTCCAACCGATTTTTGTTGTTCGTGTGTTTTGTATTTCCCAGGTCGGAAAAACCTTTGAGCTGTTAAACTGTGACCAACACAAAAATATGATTGTCAAAAGTGGAAGGAATCCGGGAAATATAAGACCGGACATCACACATCAGGTAAAAACTCGTTTCACGATCGTTTAACAAAAGTCAGAGGGAAGTACCACTAATCTGACATTTAACAGAGATTCAGAGGTCTGGAAAGAGGCTAGTCATCCATCCTTAAGAGTAAAACTTAATTTGTAGAGCCTGATTAATATACTGGCATCATGGCTGATTTTAACTCCACACATACTTTTTGGTGTTTTGCCAATATGTCAGGCAAAACTTGAATACATGGTCTTCTTTGTCAGACTTTGGACACAATGTCACCATGACATAGTTTGTCCACCAGAGAGCACTAACAAGTTTATTTAATAACATAATTTAAGGGATCCTTCTCAAAAGTGTTTTTTCATCCTGGGTTTTTCTTTAAAAACATATTGGCTGATCTGACAATTACCATCAAAAGCCCCACTGGTGTACCTGCTTATTGTACTGAAATTTCCTAATTTCCCCTCAGGGATCAATAAAGTATTCTGATTCTGATACTGTCTGACAGCCTTTTCTAATGTTCTTCAATGCCTGTGCTAAACCGCTGTATAAATAACTTGAATATCATATTATCTTTTACCAGTGCCTGCTCATGTTAATGGACAGTCCACTGAACAGGGCAGGCCTGTTGCAGGTTTACATCCACACAGAGAAAAACGCCTTAATAGAGATCAACCCACAGACCCGCATCCCAAGAACCTTCACTCGCTTCTGCGGCCTTATGGGTAAACTACCAGTGTTGAATGTTTTCTGTGTATGAGCTGTGCATGTGGAGTTGATCTTTTTGTAGACTAAGTGCAAACTAGCCAGTCTGACTCACGTGTGTTATTGTTATATATCCTTAACTACCCCTCTCCTCCTAATCCCTCTCTCTGCTTCTTCTTCTTATGTCTTAGTTCAGCTGCTGCACAAGTTGAGTGTCAGGGCTGCTGATGGTCCACAGAAGCTTCTGAGGATGATTAAAAACCCAGTGTCTGACCACCTGCCTCCTGGCTGCCCCCGCATATCCACCTCCTTCTCCGCTGGAGAGGCTGTCTGTCCTCGGTCTTTGGTACCAGAGGGACCGGCTGCTGTGGTGATTGGAGCATTTGCACACGGAGCGGTGAGAAATGGCCCGAGATGGAAGCTGATTCACTGCCGTAAGTGTCAAATATATGTCTTACTGATCTCTCTGTCTTAACCAGGTGAATGTGGACTACACAGAGAAGACTGTGTCCATCAGTAACTACCCCCTGTCTGCAGCACTGACCTCTGCCAAGATTTGCTCTGCCTTTGAGGAAGTGTGGGGTGTCCTGTGACAAACAGACATTGAACTACTGCTGTTGATCAGGCAGAGACAGTAGAGCACATGGACATTTTTTTAATGGACTATAAATGGATATGAACAGAAGCGTTGGGCCAAATGTCCATTTCAGCAGTGATGCCACGTGGACTACAGACACATATCCTGTTACACACTGTATGTGTATACTTGTATAATGGTGTCTGGAATATGATGTGGGATATACATAGTTTCTGTAGCCAGGGTTCCCTTTTTGAAATGTTTTCTACCATTATCAATCACACCAATGACAGAGTTTTGGATTATCAGTTACATTAAAATATATGAAATCAAATGAAGAGTGATTTTGTTTCATATCAACTGAGAAGAGTTCAAAGTAGGAAATAAGATGCACAGTGGAGACAAAATATTACAATATGATAAAGTGCACAGGTTTCCCTCTGAGAACATTATTGTTTAATCTCACGATTATTTTAACAATTAATCATTTAGTCAACAAGATTATTTGTGAAAAATGCTTATCACAATTTCCTCGAGCCCAGAGAGGAGCAGAACATCATTACATTTAGGAAGCTGGAGCCAGAAAATGTTCAACATTTTCCTTGAAAAATGACCAAAATGATTAATCAGTTACCAAAATAGTTGGTTCAAAAGTTTGGCTCCTGCTTTTCCTCCAAAGACTCTGCATATTTGCTGTAAGCCTACTTCATACTTCAGAAAGAAATATGAAAACGAGGAAACCAGGAGTCTAAGCTGCAGCTAAATTAGGAGCTCATTTAAAAGTAATCGGTTTAACCATGGCCAAATATAAAGAGAAACTGAAGTGACAATCAATTTTCAAATGTTTATTTTATTTACATGAATGCTTAACAGCTTGTGCAATATATGGAAATTCAAACATATTTAAACAATACCTACTGATACAAAAAATGTCACCTTACATACTGCAGGTACTCTCACCATAAATATCTTATGTAAATGATCTTTATTGTAACAACAGTTTGCCAACATCCACAGTGTACACTTCATTTCTACAGCACCACGTTGATAGATGGCAGACAATCCATAATAATCAGTAACTACAAACACAAAACCTGCTGGTCGTCAGGGGAGTGCATTCAGCATGGTTGTAACAAGTGCTGCTGGGTTTTGTTGTGGCACTGTAGGTTTGTAGGACACAGGTTAGATTTGGCACAAATGACTGTAATCAGAAAGGAGGGCTCCATGGGCATGAATTTATGGTATGGGTCAGAGTCACAGTTAACCTGGAAAAGATAGATGAAAAGACATGGGATCAGTGGTTGAGAAGAAGCTGAGAAAAAAAGAAACCTAATAATAGAAGCACAGTACCTGAGAAAAAGATGTGAGAAACAGACGAGTGTGTGATAGTCCTGAGATGGAAGTGTCACCCGGGTGCTTCTCCAGACTCTGCTGATAAGCCTGAGGAAGGACGTGGACAACATGTGGATGCTTGAGCCAAATCGTGTCGTACACACACACAGAGACTAAAGCATGAAAATGGCTGCTAACCTGCAATGCTATCTGCAGTGCAGAATACTGCACCCACACCTCCTGCTGCTGCGCTGCTGAGAGAGAAAACGCTCCACCTCGGCCTGCTTTTTCTGCGACAGCGAGGTAGTGAGCCCACACACATTCCCCCACAGCGTGCACCGCCTCAGTCTGAGAATAAACTACAGCACGACAGAGATTAATATGATATTCCAGTGAACAATCTGTAAGCAGAGCATAGAGAAGGCAGATCTGATGTCTTAAAAACAGTATATTACCAAGGTAATTAACTGTGTATGCAACCTAAACATGATGTGGACTAATGGGAGCTTCTCTTACTTTCAGGCAGGATCAGGTGGAGGAGATCTTTGGCCATAAGGAAACCTACTGCACCATAATTCATTGCCCTGTTAAAAAAAAAAAAATGTACTAGAATGTTTAATAATACATCTCATGTTAAAAAACATTAATAATGCTTTTAAAATCAGTATGACTTTACCTAGGATAGGTAGGATGGAAGACAGGAGGGACAAACATTCCCATGGGAAAGAGGAGCTCATTACCCAGGAGAAATGGAGCAACAGACAGACTAAAAGAAAGCAAAAAAAAACAAAAACAAAAACATTAAATACATGCTCAAACATGTTTCTCAAATCTGAGAACGAAGGGAGACACTTACATGTCAGTCGCTTCAGCCTGCTCACTCAAGAGTTGACTGCGCCTCTTTGGCCACAAGGACAGCAGCTGGACGTAGCTGGAGAAGAAGCTGTCTGAGCTGACTGTCACCTGGAATCATACAGGATGTCAGGCCAGCGGTGTCCTTTGTTTTTTGAGTTAAAGGGATAGTTCAGATGATTTGAAGTGGGGTTGAATGAGGTACTTATGAATAGTCAGTGTATTACTTACAGTAGATGGTGGTCAACACAAAGTACCTCATTCAATGCCACTTGGAATAATCTGAAGTATCCCTTTAAGTGAGTTTACATGGGGTTAACAGGGGTTAAAACAGAGGTTAAAATCTTTAAACACTTAATCAGTTAGAGCCGTTACAGGTCTATAAAGTACCTTGGAAAAAAGCAGGTCAAGATCAGCCAGACTAGAGATCCCTTTTGTAGTCCAAAGTCTAGGAATTAGAGACTGAACCTGGAGGAAGACAGACTTTTACTGACAGCAAAATATCAACAAAATGCAGTTTCAAAAGCACATGCACAATAACAGGTTTTGCATGTTACCTTTTTCCTGACAAACTGGAGAGACTTCCGATCTGTCCCCGTGAGTTCACGTAATTTGGACTTGAAGGAGGAAAAGATATTTTGAATAATCTCCTCTGCCTGTTGAACAATACACATTTTAAATACACTTCATGTCAGCCTTGTAAATTCAATCGCTGCTTAATTAATTACGTCCCAGTGTCCTGCTTACTTCTCTGTGTGCTGTCCTTTCAGCGAGGAGGTCTGAAAGGACTACGTCAAATCCTCTCTCAGTCTCTAACACACAGTGTTTCCAGCGAGGGGCTTCCTGGTGAAGAGGGCCATAAAGAAGATGTAACTCATAGATGTCATCTTTTTCAAAAGCACCGATGGCTATGTGTGTGTGGACTCACCCCTTCACTGTTACCCAGAGCCACAGACAAATTCTTCGCCGTTTCAGAAAATCTGGAGTCTAGAGCAGGCATCAGGGTGTGCAGCAGATAGAAGACCATGTAAGTATGAAGGGGGCCGCTGAGTGGAATCAAGTGTGGCAGCACAAGGTCAACAAAGAAAAAAGGAAAATGCATATTTGAGTGTGGGTTATTTTGAGTCACTTACAATACCTGCTTCTCAGCTCATGCTTGTTCAGCCACTTGCCAATGATGCGGGACATTTGCACAATGTAGGCTAAGTTATGCAGAAAGACATGATCATCTTCAACGAGGGGCAGTGGGTGGAAAGCGGCCTGCAGACAGCCCAACCAATCAATGGCAGGGGCCTGGCGCTGTTGACATATTTACATAAAGAAAATCAATCATCGCAGCGGATTCAGACACAGTATGTGTGAACAGCGACACACCTTCCTCATCCAGTACCTGGAGCTCTTTGATGGTCATGCGCTGATAGAGCTGCCCTTTTGACAGACGATAGCGCAGAGGTGCAGCCGCCACAGCGAGCTCAGAGGACAGAGAGATGAACGTGCCCACGTGCATCATGCTGCTGTTGGGTGGGCCCCCCAGCAGTGCCAGGTACCTCTGACAGGATGCCAAGAAGGGACGTAGCGTCTGGACCAAAAGGGACAGGGGAATGATAAAAGAATGCATTAGCGGGATGGATGAATATTGTTTCCATTAAAAGTTTTTCCTTGGATCAGTATTGGTCTGGCCAAGTCATCAACCTGAGTTTTCGCTTGAGACTTCTGCGACTTGCTGTTCCATTCAGTCGGGATCAGAAGCTCTGGCTGATCAATCTGTTGACAAAGAGGAGACTGGAGTTAAAGCAATAACACAAAGCCTACTTTGCTATGGCAGCGCTCCCAAGAGCAGGTTAGGACTTGCAAATTATCCTAATGGATACTGGCCTGTATGTATCTTTTGGCTGTCCCGTGGGCAGTTTCATTTGGGTGTTTGCCCACATAGAGGTTGAAAAATGGAAAGGTGGCATAGTCTCTCATTAGGAGGCTCAGGGTGGAGTTAAAATCAGTCCGATTCCACTGGCCCGATACTGCCCAGCCTCCCAGCTGCATACACAGAGAGACGGAGACAGAGATTAAACACAAAAACAGAAGAGACAGAGAGGGACACAGATGTTAAAATGAACTTTAAATTGTGCCTTTTACAAATAATGCATCGCTGATCTGAGACAATTAGCAACAAATATGTGAGTTTCTGCTTTTGAGTACTTTTGTCAGATGGGAAAAACTCAGCTAAGTTCTTGTGACAAATCAATACATGTAATTGTTGCACCCACTGTGGCCCATCCAGTCTAATTTAAACAAGGCTCTGCAGCCGCTCTAGGGGACATATAATTATCTCACTTTCTGGATGAGGGTGAGGAAGGGCTCTGCTCCAGCGATGTCAATGGATTTGGTGTCCAAACAGGACTGGTAGAATCCTTTGGCCTTCTGCACCGCTGTGCTACCTGGTCTGTCCTTTGATTCTGACAGATGAAGAAAAAAACAGTTCAGACAACCCACTGATATAAATCTTATACAGAAATATGATTGGATAAAGCAATAAAATGCAGGGTGGTGTACGTTAGAGGACATTTTGTTCGCAGACTCCTACCCAAAATCTCCCTGAGATACTGCAGCAGCACACTTTTTCTGTCCAGTATTTTCTCCTCTTTTTGTCTTCTGTCTTCTCTCTCGTTTCTTTGTCCTCTCCTCTCTGGCCACACAGCGTTTTCCTTCTTGTTCCGTGGATGTCCAGGGATGCCCTGACCTAATTGTCTCCCCACACTGTCTGTTGAAAGTCTGTCAGATCCACATGTGAACAGGAAGTAATCACAGGGCTGTGTGAAGGGATCAGCAGACGTGGACAAACGGTCCGAGGCGCTCTGACAGGCTGGGGAGAGACATGGAGTCTCTACAGGAAAGAGAGCGAGAAGAATTAAGCAAAATGGTAAATTCTGAATTGATTGCATCACGTTGTTGTGTCATTGTATTTCTATGAACGCCTACCAGTGCCTGCCTGGTTATTGCTCCGATTTCGAAGATTGTGATGCATATAGTATGTTAGTCCCAGAGTGGCAGCACATAAGGAGAACCCCAAAAGGAAGAGAAGCAGCTTTCGATGGTTTATCCACACTGGCTTTGTTTGGTGCTCAGGGTCAGACTCTGACAGCTGGAGCTCAGGCTGGAGCTGGGTTTGTTGATGAGGCGCAGAGGGATCTTGGGTGGGTACTGGCAGCTGAAATAGAGGTGGAGGCTGAAGCTGCCTTTCAGGTTCTGGCTGTGACGATGGTTGGACTGATAGCTGAGGCTGGAAGGGACCAAGTGAAACAAGAGTGTAACTGGGTCAGCAGAAGGACCATAACATGGTTGGAAATGTATTTTGTATGTAGTTGCTCCAATGTTGTTTTCTAATTGGAGAAATATAGAAATATACATGATTTGATGTGGACAATCCAGGATCAGTGCTCATACAAGCCCAGTGCAGATGTTAGAGAGAATGATGTAGCCCACTAATTAAGCAATGCCCATGACCCCTCATCACAGGTTGCTATGTCTATGGGCAGCTTAACCAAACAGTTTCATTTAAATAAACATCAAGAAAAAGCGAAGATTTGAGAAATTAAATAATTTTTTGTGTGGTTGACTTTTTTTTTCTTCCCTTTTTCCCATCTTATAAACCACATGGTGACACCTTAGATTTGTCATGCATCAAAATTACAAAACCATCAAGCAAACATCCTGATTGATAAGCCTCTTAAGAAGTGTTTATATTAAAAGTTTGAGTCCATGAACGTGGTTGTTTCTCGTCACAGGTCTTTAGTAGAACTGGACCCACAACACTTCCACAAGACTCTACAGTGATTTCTGGTATCCCAGAGACTTCTGATCATCCACTTGTTCCCAAAACACATCAATTCTTCACAACTGATCACAGCTTGAGTAATTTCCACTGCTCTGCCCAAGAGACCTCTCAATATTTGCTCAGAGAACTACTTGGGAATTTCTATTCTCACCACTTGAGCGACAAACAAACTCATTACGACGTGGATATTCCTGTATTTCATGTTTGTTTTTGTTTTTTACACTTAGATGTCTTGTACTTCACTATTCAAACATGACAGTTCAGTAGACTCATGCTGCATGTAACTATCAGGTTGTCTATGTACAGCATGTTTTCTGTCTCACTCTTAATGTTTCCAAAGTTAATAAAAAATATGGATCAATATCATTAACATTGTAGGCAAGACAATTTGAGCACCTTACCAAACTGCATTATTTAAATAATATAATTTCCGTTGAGCATAGATGACTCTGCTGCAGTTTCCAGCAACTAAAACACTCATACTGGCCTCATTAGTATGTGACCATAACAGGTTCATAACAACCGAGCCAACTTTCTGTTTTTGGAAAGATCCTACCTCAAGCTCTCTTGAAGTTTCACTCATTCTTAGTACATGGACGTCTTGCTCTGTGTTTCTCCAGCGTCTTGCATCCTCTGTCTTTTACATTTGCTGTTTCACATGTGCTCCCTCCTCCTGCCGTCAAACAACTGTCATCTCAGCTCTCTATCTCTTTTCATCACTCACTTCTCTCGTCATCTGACTCTGATAAAAACAACTCTGCTGGCCACATCTCACTCTCCTCTCCAGGGCACAGTTACTCAAGCAAAGACTATGGTTCTGCACGGGGACATACATGTGGTTTTGTGGCTAGTGAATCTTGGAGAAACTCAACACGAGGACTATCTATCCCTCCTGTCTGCAGTGTCAAAGGCCTGAGAACAGGAAGGCCGGGACGGGTAAGTTAAGGCCAAAAGCGGCTTTTGTGTAGACATTGTTACATTGCTTTGAATGAGGGCAAGCTCTTCCTGGAACGTAAACACTCTTAGATGCACGTGCGCATTTGACGGCTGTCGTCATTATCAGTGCAACTCATGGCTGTTAACGACTGATAGAGCGGTTTGGCGTCTCCTCTAACATTGCAGTACATCATTGAGAGTGTGGGAGGACACACGTTTCATGGATGTCACATGGACGCCGTCCAGAGAGAGAACGGTGGCAAAAACAAATATGACAAACTCCAACTGTGTGCAGCTTCTCAATGACTGCCTCTGTTGTAGGTGTCCAGAGGTGTACAGCTGACAGTTAAGCAGACAAAAACGCTTGGTATATAGCATTTTATTTGTTTATTTATCTTTTGATACAGCCAAAGGGGTAGAGGTGGGGCTAAATAATGTTTTTAAACATATACACATTCACAAATAACAAACAAGAATTTATAAAAAAAAAAAGTTATATGAAAAGACAAGGCATCCACATGTTATACAATAGGACAGAACACAACAAAACGCCAGATAAATGCAACTGCGAAGGCATCATCATACGTATAATATCACATAGTGATGACAAAGGCAGGGCCACATAGGTGGAGTAGTTGGTGCAAACAAGACATAATACTAGAAGAAATGCCACCACCGCCTACACAGCTAGCATGCAACGCTGAATGGCTATTGCCATGTTAGTCATTCTGGTGTTATACTGCACCAAGTTCAATGCAAGCACGAGAATCAACTGTTTTCTTGTCGTGGAATGAATTTCTGTGGCTGCAAACCAGGCTCAATTCAAAAGGAACAATGGAATACAATAGTGGAGAAGGCACATCTCCAGGTTAAAAATGAAACCAAATAACTGTTATCAAAGAAACACAGTACAGTAAGATAAGAATAAAACAGTATATAACTGACACGAACAGACTGGAGTACAAAAGAAGAATAGTGGAAAGAATAGTGGTATTTACTGTAACATTAGAACCGATCCAGACCAAAAAAACTGGGCTCAAACACAAAAAGGTGACAAAAAAACCCCACATGAATGTCCAAACATTTAATCCCAAATAACTGTTTTATGAACCTTAATCTTGTCAACAGCTTTGAAATATTTGGTCACTATTTTCTTTTAGCATCTGTTACCTAAAGCTCAAAGCTAATGCCTCTACTGATTTATTATCCTGCTGTTATTTTAGTAGTGGTACACACATAACCTTAATACTCAGTTTTTTAAAAAAGGTCCATAAATTATATTATTTAAAGCAGAGGTTGCATATCAAAAGCTACTATCATGTTTCTAGATGGCTTCTACTTAAAAAAACTAACTAAATTGATCATGTGCAGGGGCTTTAGAGTCACAGTGACACTAAAAGGATATTTTATTTCACTATGGAACTGTGCAACTATCACATAGTAGGTCCTGTTTTCAGCCATGCAGCTGGCATTTATAACTCCACCGTCTTTTAAATTAGGAGATCCCTGGAATGGAACCTGTGCTTGGCAAATCTGTGCTCATCCGTTTGTTCAAAATTTGTGCATCCAAAAAGCATGCATCTAAAAATACGCTGTTAAATCAGCTCTGAACTATTTTTGAGAAGAAAATGGCTGACTTTTGTTCTAATCTTGCCCTTAAACAGTATGTGTGATCAATGCATGCCACTAAATGATCAAATTCACATCACAAAAAACTAAGAGCGACATTCACGGTTTCATCTTTTTTTTTTTTTTTGCAGTCAACGTTTAGCCCTAGATGACTTTAAAATGCTATCAGAGTAGATTGGCTGATATGAAGCACTTTCTAGGTAGGAAAGCATCATTAACCATGCTTGCAGGCACAACAACTGCCAAAGTGTTAATATGCTCTACAAACAGCCAGTGAGAGTGGTGAAATCTGCAGAATGGTCCCTGATACTCCTCTTTCCATGGTAATAATCTGTCTCAGCAACATTGATATAGCAACAATGCTCACAGGGAGAGAGACGAGCCAGTGAAAGATGGAAACATCTCAGTACGTGGTGCTACTAATGATACTGAGGAGAGACAAAGAAAGGCAACTTTATATTCATCAGACTGCTCTTTTGACCAAACTGTTCTTGTGCAAGATATGCTGGAAATTTTTAGCGTAAACACAGAATTGGCACAAAAAAATACGCTCTAGCACACAAAGAAGGCTAGATGAGAGATTGGAGAGTGGGGAGATTGGGAATAAAAGATGAGGGCAGGGACATGTATTTCAATGCAGTACATTACTTCTGCACTGAAGTGAACGGAGACAAGGGAATACTACACTGTATCTGCATGCAAACATACCTTTTCACACGGCACATTCACGCTCACACCTGCGCACATATACTAAATAAAGCCCTGTTGCAAAGGCAAAACCGGCAGCTGAATGAATCCTGTGCTTTTGGATTTGGTTCATAGTTATCTGAGTGATGCTGCATCAGCCAATCACTGCGCAGCTTGCTTGGCTCGCTGGGTGTGACACTTCATACACAGGATCTTTCCATCCAATGGATAGCAGCCATTTTCATCCGCTTCTATGGAGAGCGGGCGAGCGCAATCCTACAGAGCAAAGAAATTCATCTATTTATTTGCATTTAATTACATTTTAGAGTTTACTGAATACATTATGTGACGTGTACTTTGATAAAGTGTTGAGTTTAAACTTCTTACCTCACAGCGGTAACACTTGAGGTGGAAGTTCTTGTCGAGAGCCACCACTCTGACTGTCTCCTCACTGCCTGCAGCTGGAATGATGGGTTCATTACAGCTCACACACAGAGGGGAGAAACGTCTGGAATACAGAGCGGGCTGTTAGTCGATGGGCTTCAGTCAAATTCACACACATTCACATAAAATCAACCAAATTTGCTGCATCTGGGCCTGTCAACTCGTGATAGAGGGGATTAATCGACTTAGTCAAACCCAATTATTTTATCCACACATTAGCATGCTGCGTAAACGTTTTTTTAATCAGAGATGGAAAGGAAGAAGTGAGGAAGAAGTGTTGCTGTTGCTGCTTCCTTCCTCCAGCATCACCTCTTTGATCAGTATTCCTGGTGGGTAGGATGAATGAGGCCACACAAACACTGCTAAACTTGTTTTATCCTCAAAACACATGCTTCCCTGTGCTGAGAAACTGCGTAGATAAGAATCAGGGGAATTACTGGTAAAGACATTTTGTCCCAGCCTATGTTTGGTATCATGTACTGCATTGCAAACTAATCGCTTCTGTAATATTTCATTAGGTTAATCTGCGAAGGATCAACAGCCAGTAACTACCTGTGGTAATCCTGGACACAGTAGGGGTTGTTGTTGTCATCAGTGATGAAAGGCGCCCCCTCAAGTACGCAGGAGCAGGTGCTACAGCGGAAACAGTGGGCGTGGAAACATTGGCCCACGGCCTTTAACACACGGTCTGTGATCTTCTCCCCGCATCGGGAACACACCGCCAGGGAATTCTGAGAAGGAGCAGAAGGAACGGAAAAGACACGGAACTAGTTAATCACCTGTAAGCACACTGTGTACTAAAAGACAATCAGCATGTGTCTCCTCACCATATAGCAGTCCTCACACTGAGGTGACCCGTCCCTGTCATAGAACTGCATGCCCTGCAGGGGGCGATGGCAGCTCATGCAACAGAAGCAGTTGGAGTGGAAGAGTTTGTCCATGGCCCTCACTGCTGGCTGGGTCCGCGACAGAGCCTCGCCACACTTCCCACAGACCTCTAAAATGGGAAGGGGTGGATCAGAGAAAGGGTTTAAAAAAATAAGATTTATAAACAAAATTATTCACAAATGCATCTGTTTCCTACTGATCTCTGCTTGTGTTAATTCCCCCATAATCCCCTAATTATTGAGGACAATTTTATACTGAAACAGTAATTTCCACAGGTGATAAACTGATGTATTGGTTCAGTTGCACAGACTATTTTGACGACATTCATACAACACACGTGGCTAAATGGTCTACAAGGACACATTTGTTAGCAAACAGCAGATAAGGAGGAAAGAACTTGAGCGACCGCAGCAGTAAACAGAGGCCCACTGCAGAGATAAATAAAAGCCTACGACACATAAATTGTTGAACGTAAGAATGAACTGTGAATACATTTTCCATCCAGAAATGTTTTGCATTTCTCAAGCAGCCAGAAAACCTCTGAATGGTTTCTTTCTCATCTCCAGAGTTTTCCCACATTTCAAGCTGTTTAATTGAGAAACGACTACTGCAATACATTCAACATTACAGCCACCACTCTCTTTGTGTGTGTGTGTACCTGTAGGAGGCGAGGTGATGACAGGTGCGTGTGTGTCCATGTCTTTAATGAAGTCCTTGGTCATTCTCTCCAGCTCCTCCACTTCCCTCATATTCAGAGGAACACCTCCACCTGGGATAGGAACTGGGCCAGGGGGTGAGGGCTGCTTGTACACACACACACACACACACACACACACACACACACACACACACACACACACACACACAAGCCATTAGTACAGGCATATACATTACTGACATAGTTACAACATGCCTTACAGAGCATTTATTTCCGATTTAGCAGTTTACCTTTGGAAACACGAGCATGTCTAAAAATGCATAATTCTCATCTGTTGACCACAAACTAAACTCTTTGTAATTCCTGTCCTTTTCTACTGTATATACAATGTGAAAAGTTGTCTCTAAGTGACAAAAACAAAGTGGAACATACCGTTGATGCAGGGGGAGTTTTCATTGGCTGGCTAAAAGAGGAGCGGGGTGACTCCATCGTCTTGGGTTGAGGAGGAGGAGGCACAGCAGCTGGAGGGTTTTGGTTTGCGTTCACCTGACTGGCAAAGGGAGAACTCTTTATGTGATTAGAGGCCGGGGCAGCTGCCATATTGTTTGGTGGTGTAGGAGGTGCAGGGGGAGCTGCGGGAGGTGGAGGGAAAGAGCTGGTCGCAGAGGGAGGGGAAGGTTTTGATGCAACACTAATTGGGGTGCCGGTCTGGTTCAGGTTCTGGTTCAGTTTTTGTGCCAGAGTAGCTGATGATGTCGCCAATCTTCCTCCGAAACCAGACTTGGGAGCCACAGCCGGGGCCTTAGCAAATGGCTGAGCAGCAGAGTTTGGTGCAGAGTTGTTGTGATTGGCTTGTCGGTTCGTTCTGGCTTTGAGTTCTTCTGCCCAGGGTGCTGGAGGTGGGCGGTCTCCCATCTCGGGGGGTGGGAGGAAGGAGAGTGCTGGTTTAGGAGCAGTCGGGGGAGGAGCTGATGGCTTGGGTGCTGGTGCTGCAGGATACTGGCTTGGTAACTGTGGATAAAACAACAGCATCAATAATGAAACCATCTCAAAGCACAGAGAAAAAGACGAGGCTCTTCTAAACAAGCATTCAGTTTGTTCAGCAGCATAAAACATCCATTTATCATTTACTATAATTCAACAGAGGGAAGTTCAGAAACTACTGTATTACACTGCACAGTGAAATGCTGCAGCAGACACTTTTATTATACTGAATGAGGTACTTTGATTAAAGTAAACACTGGAAGCGCTCCACAGTTTGAGCTTATCAGAAGTGCTTCGTCTTTCTGACTTTTATTTTGTGGTTTTGAGCCAATGTAATTCTGCCCTGATCCAGTACCTCCCAGTTGGATAAAAACACTCTCCATTTATGGCCCTCTCACTGGGTCTCTGGCAGCACACTTTGGCTTCATCACACTCTCATGCTCTCCATTCAATTCTGTGTGCATCACTCTCTCTCTCTCTCTCTCTCTGCAAGTGTCTCCTCTCTCAGTGTGAATCACCAGCTACCTCACTTCTTGTTTTCTCTTTCAGGTCTGCTGTGCTGTGTGTGCACTTCACTTATCAGTGAGCTTTCAACCTGAACAGATGAAGAGAGACTAATGAAACCAACCTGGCATCTCTCCAAACTATTTCCACTGACCTACCTTGCTTTGTTCCCCCCTTTCTTCCCTCTCTGTGACTCATTCTCTTTTTCTACAGCGAGGCACCTGTGAGTCAGTGCCTGCTGTCATCTTCCCTCTCATCTACTCGTTTTTCTATCAGTATCTTAATGCTTTGTACCTTAGGGTTGAAAGGTCCCCTGGTCTCCATCTCAGACAGCAAGTCAGTTAGAGAGTCAAGCTGTTTATCGAAGCTAGTCTGCTTCTCCATCAGTCTCTGGCAGAGGAAGACACAATTTATTTACACACGTAAAGTGATCCCGATGAAGCAAAACAGAATGAGGCCACGATGAACAAGGATAAAAAGGTGGATGAGAAATTGTTCACAGACTATGAGATGAGTGTTTGGTCCTTTTATCTATTCAAAATGCAGAATGAAATATAACAACTGTTTCAAAGACTTCTGGCAGTTGCTGGTGTGGAAAACCCAGAATGAAAGAATGAAGTGATCAATGATGACGATGAATAAATGAATGATATTTGAATTACACTTCCCTGGTCGGATGAAAGGGAATACGGACTATTCAGTTATGTAATTTTTGATTCACTGGATTGTTTGCTTTGGTTGTTGTACTTTTCAACAGTGGCTAACAACACATGATTCCCCACATGGACGTCTTTGTAGCCCAATAAACAAGCTGCAATTAATGCAGTCCTACAATAAACATCTCCACAATAAACCTTTCGTTGCACGCCTAAAAACTATTTCAGTTACATAAATGGGCAATAATCCTGTTACAAGCATGAAACTGGGTGATTTACCCCAGACTAATGCTAATATAATTTGTGGGAAGACAGTATTTCCTGCCAACACTCCACTATGGTCTCACAACAATGTCCTCCAGTGTCCTAACTGATGATCAAATTATACTGAAATGCGTTTACATGCAGTGAAAGGAAGAAACATGCAGACAGGCAAAGCAACTTCAGCCTAATTTGGTGAAGATTCCATCATGACTCACCTGTGGGTTCCCAGCAGCACTGGGAATGCTGGTACCGGAGGCAGAGAGTGGTGGAGGGGGTGGGGGAGGAGGGGGAGAGGGGGAGGTGGGCAGACAGGCGTTCTCCTCGGGGGGAGCTGGGAGGGGCAGGTCATCAGCCACTGGAGGTGGAGCGGGGAAGGCGGGAGGGGGGGCATCAGAGGCAGTGGGTGTGGTTTGGCATTCGGGGGGAGGGGCTGGCAAATCATCATCCAGTGGAGGAGGAGGGGGGGGTGGGAAGTCTGACAGAAATGAGGAGGGTTGATTGGTTAAAAGCTGCGACACCATGGTTTCTGTGACTCAGATATACTGAGTGCTTTAACATCATAAGTGTACGGCAAAAAACAAACAGGACAATAAAAATAAAACACAGCACTGTGGGGAGGATTTGGCCAGTTTGTGAGGTCTGTTCCACTAGTGGCTGCTTAACTTGACAGCCAAGTCCTGCCTGGTAGATGTGGGATTCTGTTCTCTGTTTTCCTGCATTAAAGGTGCCCTGTGGAGTTTCCTTATAAACAAAGAAAATGTTAGTTTAGATTCAGTGTTACCAAAGCTCCCCGTGTGCATCCCCGTGGATTTTCCTGCATTTCCGCCCTTAGAAAACATTTGGAAATGAGATTTTTTTTAAATATTTCAAATCCTGCACTGTTTACATCCATGTTTGCTTGCCTGTGCATGTGTGCCCTCATGCACGTGTTCAATACACACAAAACATGGACCCACTCGTAAAAACATTACTCCGTAGCACTTACAGTGGTCAAAAACTCCACAGGGTACCCTTCATTTATCAAGACTGTCTATGTCCATGATTTACACAGAGCTCAGACATCTTCATAGTCATACTACTGGTATAGTTATTCACAACTGAAAAGTAAAAAGTTTGCTCAAAGGCAAAGGTATGAGACATTTCACTGTAATGTCCAAAAGGCAGGAATTACAGTACATCAATGCAATGCCTCAGAGACAACTCATTACAACAAAAGCACTGCATACCTGACGTGTTTTATTATATACTAAACTGCGGCACTCTGCATGCTGTATTGCAAAAAGCAGCAGGGGGTGGGATAGGGGAGGGCTGCTGACTGAGAGTGGATATTACTTAAGAATGGTTCACAAAATAGCATAAATAATGCAAATACCATCGCAGAGCGAAGGAGGCGGCGGAGGCAGATCTCCCACTCGACCTATCACAGCTGTGCCCACCGGCGTCGGTGATGGAGCCGAGGGAGGCGTCAGACTTTTGGGCCGTGGTGGTGCCACAGAGGCAAACTTTTTGGGCTGGTTGTAGAAGGACGGGGTGGTGACTTTGAAGTTCAGAGAGGATGTCATCACGAAAGGCTTACTGCTGCTGGAGTCCTCCATTTTGTGTATTTATCTGAGGCTAAACACAAGAAACATTATGGACAACAGTTAAACTATAACAGAACAATATTCATTCTTATAACAAAAGGTATGACACAGGTGAAGTCGAAACAACTGCAGACCCAGGAGTCTCACTCTCACACCCCACATAATGAAACCAACATTAATCAGCTGACTGAAGTCAAAGGGCTCACATTCCTTGGCAGCCTCAGCATGTCGGGTCTTTTTTCTGGAGAATTAGTGGGGATGACACATCAACAAAACATTTGGCCAGTCACAATTCCAAACTACAAGCTAATTGTGAGCAGATTTGCAGTATGTAGTGCCTTTACACTGAAAACCTAACAAAATTAACTGTACTCGAGGATACAGACTAAATTTGATGTATGAGAGTTGTGTGAATGGATAGTTTGTCCTTCAGTGTACTGCCAAATGGAAAGGGAAGAGCTAATTAAAAATTAGAAATGGTGGGAACAAGTAAAAAAATAAGAGCAATAAATCTTATTTTTGTTTCCAACTTTAGAACTGGCAATGGCTTCCGAAAGCTGCAGTTTGATTGATTCAATCTGTGCATATTGTTCAGCATTTCCTGTTGGTACAAAACACCAACTTTTTGTTTGTCAACTGCAAATACAGTGTAGACCAGTACCTATTGTGTACTTTACATCTGGAACACAGCTGTCTTGACCCCTTAAGTCTCAAAAGAACTAATTAAAATTGAGGTTTATTGTGGCTCACAGTGTCTCTTAAAATCTGTCTTGGACTATTTCTGGATTTTGTGAAATAGCAGTA
This sequence comes from Chaetodon auriga, assembly GCF_051107435.1. Taxonomy (NCBI): domain Eukaryota; kingdom Metazoa; phylum Chordata; class Actinopteri; order Chaetodontiformes; family Chaetodontidae; genus Chaetodon; species Chaetodon auriga. The sequence continues at coordinate 18,918,686 of NC_135081.1, read as the reverse complement.
AAAAAAAAAAAAAAAGGAAAAGAAAATAACCAGCAGGCATTCTGCAAATCCAGTGTTACTCTTTAAACACAAACACGTTGGCAAATAGTCTGCAGCGGATTGTGAGAAAAGTGTGTGAAAATTTCCTCTGGCCATGTATGCAGAGCAGACAGAGCGGCACTCCCCGATGCCAGAGACAATTTACAATATTTAAGACATGCTTGTTTGCAGCGACATAACAACACGATCATAGCAAGTTCTGTAAGAGGGAGATCAGTTTGAGGCAAGGATGCAGCAACTATCATAACATCTTCATGTGAGGTGCGTCAAAAAGAGGCGATGCTCAAATATTTACCTCACACATGCTCGTGGTTAAACAAATGTTGACGTTACTGCAGTGATTCGAGATTCCTCGCAAAGTCTGAACACATTTCCCTGAAGGCTACCGGCCCTGAACGTGACCTTTAGTCAAAAGCATGGCTGTTCACACTGACCCCCTCCACCAACACACATAAACATACACTGACACGCACACCTGTGCACACACTGGCTGTCTTGAATCTGTTTAACTATTCTACCTCAATTCTCTGAAATAGCTGCATACTCCTAACAATAATAATAATAATGATTCCAACTGCGTCAATGATTCACGCAACAATGTTTGGATTATTTATGCAGCCTTTAACAGCTTGTAAAAGCTAAATGTCATGCAGCCACAACACATAACCTGTAACACAATGATTTGCAGGAGGTAAAAAATAGGCAAATTGGAGAAAACATTTTCCAATGTAATTACCATCTCTTTGTGGTGTGGCATTTATTCTCTACATCTTAATGAAGGTCGCATAGCACTGATGCCTCCGTAAATGTCAAAGCTACTAAGAAGTATGCAGGACTATTCTCTCAGTCATCTATTATTCAAAAGTACTTCAATAAATGTTCATTCATTGTTTGTTTGCTATAGTCAGTCAGACTGGAGAACAAATAAAGCACAACAGCAATTAAGGTTGCATTGATGCATCTTGATACAGCTTACTTGAATTACCTTTAATGTATCTTTCACGGCACAGGGTTTTTTTTCCTTAAAAATGGAAATACATGTCCTAGTGTGTTAATAATGTTGTCAGGACTTCTACTCAATAATAAGATAAAGTAATAACTGTAAAGGAGTACCAATTGTCTTGCCTTACTTTTTTTTTTTTTTTTTTAACATTAGGGCTTTAAAATGGACTCCCTAACTAAACTTAATGTATCTTAAGTTGTTACATTCATACATCCCCCTGTGAACACTATGCTGAGCAATCATTGGTGAGATATCCTCAAAAGCCACAGAAACACTTTGTTTGCACTGTGGTTTAAAAAGTAGAGGCCCTCCGTGGTTTTCACCTTTTAGATATAATTCAGTTTGCATTTAAGAAAACAACCCTTCAATGGAGAGATCAAGCCTGACACTGGCTTGAAAATGATTATGTAAAAGCTGAAAAGCTAAACTAATAGAAGTGTTTCATCCTGATTCCGCTTTGTTGGGACACACACGCAACACTTCAAGTTCTGACAAGACGAGAAACCCTGAGAGCTCACGAAAGTATTTCTGGTGCTCATGACATAGCCAGCTTCTTGAACACTTTTAACCATATACTGACCTGTGAAGTCTAAGATGTCCCATTAAGAATCACTGATGCATCACACCTCTTGGCTACACACCATTTAAACCACACAGCGCCGTGTGTTTTATTGTCCAATTAGGTAAGACGGCATATTTTTCATACGTCTTAGACAAATAACAGCTACAGTTGCTGATTTTCTTACAGCTTTGTGATCTAGACAAAAGTTTGATGAGGGGAATAAGTCCTACTGATGAGATCTCACTCTAATAAAATTATTGATTGAAGAATCAGTGGAAGAAACAATCTAATGGCATGAGATTCACTCTCAAATGTCACTGTCCTTTAAGTGGACTTACAAAAACATCAACCTACAGAATCTTAGCTCCACTTCACTATCCCACTTAAATAATTTAGAAAATTGCTCCATGAATCAATAAGGGGAGGTGGTGAGGCCCTAATGGAGATGCAAACTGTTCTGGTTGCCAACTTTCTGCAGGCACACGGGCAACTTATGGCAGAGCAGTCTGCACCAATGGAAGAGTAAAATAACAAACCAAAGGAGAGAAACAAAGGACAAGTGTTAGGAAAATAGCTGGCTAATCATTAAACACGTATCAAGACCTACTTCAAGTTGAATGGGAGTGGACACTTAAAAAACAGATTGAATGGTTACGGTCAAGATAAAGCTCTTGGATTAATTAAGGTTTGCAAATATGAACATGAACAGTGAACTCAAAGCAGAACACTTGGCTCTATAATGGCTTTCTAAAAGGAGTACTTGACAAGGGTAGGTATGGACTGTGATTTAGTGTTTTCATTAGAGTACTTAAACTACCTTGTTTCTAAGAGACAATATGCAATAGTCCACTCAATTATTCAACAGTGATGATAACTTGTGGTCAGGTTCCATATGTTCCTTGATACGGGCCTGGGGGATTTAATACGATGAGATCAGCTCCACACTCAGCTTCAGACGTCCTACTGCACATCTATCTTGAAACCTGATCCTTGAGATGAGAGAAACCCTCAGCTGAGGAACACATTTGGGGCTCAAAACTCAATGACATCACCTTTTTCTTTTTTTTCTCTCTCTCCATTCAGCCTCTCTTTGCTGTTTTCCTCTTGGACATTGTTTATTTATTAAATGAGGATCGAGTGTTTGTGTTAAGTTTCGGCTCACTCTCTCAATCTGATGTATAGACTCGAGTTCTGTGGCAAAACACGACCATTTTTATCTCTTTTATTCTTGTGCTTTCCTCAGCCTCATCATTCATCTGTCACCCACCACTTGAACTGAATGACATCACTTGGGGCTGCATTTAATCATTTCTGCTTTTCAGCTGTGATGGAGGATGGCATTGTGTAGCATAAATGACACACTGCACTCTTTAGCTTTTGAACTTAACTTTGTATTAACTCCACATAATGTAGCAAGACGGCTTATACAGGATAAAAAAGTGGTTCTCAACCCTAGTTTGGGTACCCAGTTGGTTTCCATTACATTTTATCAGGGACTGATTTACAGATGGGACAGAGGGTGAATACAATCAGCCTATCTGCCTTGAAGGATATAAAAAAACAGCATGGCTATGGACCTGAGACTCAGCATTTTAAGTCCTATTAAGCCAGGCAAACAGACAAAGCAAAACTGAGCTCTTTTTGTGGCACACTTTCTATTATCTTTGTGTTTTGTCTCATTTCACATGAACACCCTCTTTCCTGTCAAGGCTCATACCATGTGATGCAGCAGCTGTTGAGGAAGACTTTACCTGACTTTTCAAAGGAAAGCTGTTTAACTCAGCAGTGGTTTATTACTTTGTGGTTACAGAGGAACTAAATTTGGTTTATATACTGTGCCGCTGCATTTTAAAAGGTCATATATGGAAGTGCTGTAGCATGGTGCCCCACTGAACTTAAAGGTCCAGTGTGTTGGATTTACGGGGGGGGGGGGGGGGTGTCTGGAAATGGAAATGAAATGGAAAATAATTTTCCTGATTATGTTTTCCTTACTGATTAATTACCTGAAACTAAGAATCGTTGTGTTTTCGTTACCTTAAAATGAGTTCTTTATATCTACACAGGAAGCTTCCACATAGTCCACCATGTTGCACGGCCATGTTTCTACAATAGCCCTGAATGGACAAACCAAACACTGGCTGTAGAGAGCACCTTTTGCAATTTTAGTGACCACTGCAGGTTCTCCTACATGCTTGCATGTCAGGTGAGGGGTATTCAGTTGGTCGCAAGCTGCAAACTCACTGCTAGAAACACCTAGCTATTATGTGAGTACAGAGTCACGTAGTTAAATCTTTTTCAAGTACCACTATGCCCACATAAATTCAGTGAAAACAACGCGAGTAGAGGTAAAGGTCTGAAATTAGTAATATGCTCACTCCTGCTTTGCCTGCTATATATCTTAGAAAATAATCATCTAAAACAATTAAGAAATAAACTAAAACCAGAAAGCTAATTCTGCATTTATAAAGGCAGGTACTCGAACAGTTAACCACAACCTGAATTCCTGACAGTACCTAACTCCTTCCACATTTGGTCAGTCATTGTATCATGACTAGTGTGTTGTTGATGAAACTCTCTATTGTTCTAATGTTAATAGCACACCCAGTTTCTGGGAAAGCGTGTCTAGGCCGGGGGTCACTAATGCGGGCACAAACAACCCTTTTGAGTCCAATCTTACAGGTCACTGGACATGTATTGAGCACCAGTGTTACACTCCCTCTCAGACTACAGTTAGATGGACGACTGAACAGGCAACATTTCAAAACTGGTAATAGCATCAGCCATTGGCCTCCGTGTCAAACTCTCACCCAAATAACCTTATCTGCTTGCACTGACGTACAGTAGAATGATGTAGGCCAAATAAGAGTCACAAGACACTGAGAGGCACAATCAAGGAGCTAGACATGCAGTGATTTGGGGCTAAGGGATGCCCTAAAATAGCTTGTGTGTCTAGACTCATGCAGACTACAATTAAGGAGGACTCCTTGTCACCCCAGTCACAAATGGAAGCATAAAGCCATTCATAGATCATCTTCATTCACAGATTTTCATTTGCGTCACCGGTTTACTGAGGCGTCAGTGACCACAATCCCGGCCTTTTCAAACAGGAGCACCACATTAACCTCAAGCTAACCCAAGCCAGAGCCTTCATGTTATAAGTTATTCTTAAACACAGCTTTCTGCGGGCTTGGGTTGAGGCTCCCCTCCTATCTGGCTGATGAAAAGGCAAATTGAGGAGGCAAGGCACAAACACTGATAATCACAGGATTCTCTAAGTTGTAGAAATGCTATGCTAAAATTGCCATAATTTTCTCATGTACTCTCCAACATCCCCTTATTAGTGCAAAAAACTGTGGCACATCTCTTCACTCTCATTCATGGCATGAGACAAAGAGCCATACTTGCAGGCCGCCTCAACATGGGCACAACAGAACAGTAAAACATGCCATATCATCACAGATTTATATTTAATTGTCTTATACTATCAATAAAATACCGTAACATACTGGACCATGGTGCCCCACCCACCATGTCACCCCATTGAGCAGTGTTAACCCACTGTTTGGCAATGCTTTGACAGCTGATAGCAGAGGGTGTGCGGTCACAAACACGCCAAATGAAGGCAAACAGCTTGGGCTGATAAAACATTGCCTTTTATCAGTAACTAGCAGACAGGGAAAAAACAGTGTTCATATCTAAAGCTACACGTAACAAACTAGCTAGGTGGCTAAGAAAGCAAATCAGAGCTTCACGTTAATGTTACGTTAGTCAACATAGTATTCAGGTGAATGACGTCCCATAACGTTAGCCTGTCTTACGTCCAATTTCCAGGTTAAATCAGACAGCGTTGTAGCTTCAACACATATTATCTGAGACATTAAATTCGCCGGTGGTTGAATGAGAACTGCCACTGGCTTGCTAGTCTGACCAGCCACCTTTTGTGATAACCGTTAACCTCCCTGCCTTATCATCCATCACACCGACGGTAGCGTAGCTTCACACACTCCTACCACTCCTATCGTTACAAGCTTCGGTCAGTTTACGGGGCGAAACGCCGCCCCATTTTTTTCTTACCTCATATGGCAAAGTATACGACTTCTCTCGACGGTGCTGTCATTAAGTTTGCTAATTTTGTCACTCTCTGAAGTGCATAAACGCTTACAGCTGCATTGCTACATAGCTTGCTAGCTAGCTAGCTTGGACAACTTTTAGCTGGACTTCCTGTTAGAGCTTCCGCATAGCACGTTCCTTATCGTTTGTATCCATCAGCTGTTGTAGCGACGTTCAGGGAGATTTGTTCACATTCACAACTCGGCTCGGGGGACAGCGGAACAACACCCACCGGGAGGTATCTTCCAACCACAGTCTGCAGTAGTTTTTATATGTCACATAAAACGCTGCCAGATGCCATATCTGCACTAGTTGTCACTTCGCAAAGATGCTATTCCCTGAGGTGTTAACAGCAGCAGTAAGCAGTAAATCTGTGTCATCATGACACTTGGATTGACAAAAGATTTTACCTTATTAGGTAACCTGTAGCAGTCAGCCCCCCTAAAAAGTACTATTATCCTGATTCACCACAAGTACAAGCAATACTTACCCTGTTAACACAGCTGCAGTGTGGATCTCTCTTTTCCTTCCCCCTCTTCCTTTTGTTCTGCTTTTTCTCTTGGTTTGGGCTGAGTAAGAGTTGACTGTAATGGTAAGTTCTCTTTCTCTCTTCCCCTCTCCAGCTATTAGACCCTCCCCCTGTGCTTTTCAGTCTGGAAAAGGAATGACACCATCCTTCCAAACAAGTTCTTTCTCGTTTGACTTTGGCCCAGCACTTGTGTATTACTATGTAAACAGCACCTCTCTCTCTCTCTCTCTCTCTCTCTCTCTCTCTCTCTCTCTCTGTGTGTGTGTGTGTGTGTTCAAGGACTGTCCAATCATACCCCTCCTCTTCCTCCTCCTCCTCCTCCTCCTCTTGCTCTCCTTTCTCTCTGGATTCTTGCAGCATTCTTCAGTCAATGACATCAACCCTGTTGCCTCTCCTTGTAAGGTCAGACTGAGGGAATGAGGGAGCGAGAGGGAGGAAGAGATAATGGGGCTAGAGGCTTGATTAGATACAGGCACTAAAAGTGGGTTTTAAACGCAAGGAGGCATATAACGGCTGAAGAAAGTGTCTTCAAACTGGCCTGGGCTGTGGAAAAGTGTTTGCTATTGTAGCTTTATTTACTGTCAGGAACAAAATAAGACTGGTTTTATGCCTTTCCTTCACTTGCCTCAACAGGCAAAGCTGATGATCAGATTGTAAAGACATTATTCTGTCTGCCAAGTGTGCTGCCACATCGTTATTTTCCTTGCACTAAGGCAGTAAACATGCAAAGGCTTAGACTGCCTCTCTGTACATGATTAGTACGCTTGATTATAGAGAGTAAATACATATTATGGCTCTTCCTCAAGTCTGACTGATCGTCATCCTGACAATGAGGATGTGATCGCGCTCAAACTGGTGTTAAATGACACCTCCCATCCTGCATATCAGCCACTTCTATGACTTAATATCCTTTTATGTGTCACGCACACACACCACACATACCCGGGGTGACTCGCCTAGCACATGCCTTTATCTTATCACACTTTCAGGCGTCATCATTGCTTGAACCAAGGATGAAGTCTCATGTCTATTATTGACTCCTTTTGACGTCAGCTTACCCTGACATTTATTTTTTTCTGACATTTTTTATTTTAACATGTTGAAAATGTTATCATTATTTTACAGTAAAAATGGCAGTAGGGTGAGACAGTTAACTCAAGAATTTCAGATTTTACTAGTTAGAGTCTCACTTTTGCATTATCAATACTCTATGCTTAGAGCTGAAATGATTAGTTTACTGACTGATTGATTAATTACTCAACAGATAATCAACTCGTCTAATGTCTGATCAGTGATTAAAGTCAGCTTTTAAACAACAATACCAAAGATTTGATGGTTTTGGCTTCTTGGGTGTGAGAATTTTCTGCTTTTCTTAATCTTGTGTGATAAAAAAAAATTAACATCTTTAGGTTTTGAAGTCTTGTTTTGACAAAACAAGCAATTTCATGATGTCACCTTGGGTTGATGGGAACTGTGACAGTCATTGTTATTAATTGACATTTTATACACCTAATACAATTTATAAATAGAGAAAATAATCAGCAGATCTGTCACCCTTCTGGCTAAAGGGTTTCTATGTCTTTGCTATTTGCTGAATTCAACTCTAAATAACGTTTTCTATGGATGTCTTTCCGGTGAACATCGAGCGTGCACTTTTTACTCTGACTCATGGCACCTCCGTAAAATTGCCACCAACTCACAGATCACCACATGACATTCAGCTTGTAACAAAGCGCCGTTGCACTTAATTCAGGTTGTGAAACCAAAGGCAAGGCTCTCCTGCAATCAGACCTCTGCAGTAGCTGTTGTGTAACCTGTTGCTGCCTGATTCATGTCTGTGAACTACAGGGAGTGGTCACTGGGGTCTTTGATAGCCTATTGTCCCGCAAGGAATGTTTCCAGTCTCTCCCCACTTCCACTGGGACAGAAAAAAATCTGCTGAATTTCCATTCAGAGATTTCCACAGTGACTGTGGTGCTGCGCTCTGAAAAAAAAGCGTACCCCATCCTGGTGGCCGGCTCTCAGGCAGGTGACACGCAGGAAAAAAAGGTCAGCGTTCACGTGCTGTTCCACATTCGAGCCATTTCAGGAGGTTGCTTTCGCTCTGAGCGGCGAGGGGAATAAGGAAGCTGGAATGACACGAGAAATGCTCTTCTGTGCTTTTTCAGCCAGCTGCAAACATCGGGTGGTGCCATGGTGACTGAAGTTTGGAAAGTTTGAAGTAGGCAACTCTTGGGTCTAGTCAGTCTGGAGGTAAGACAAAAAAAAAACAAAAAAAAAAACAGGAGGCCGTCAGAATCAGAGCCAGACAGCCTGGAATGCAGCCAGACCTTGGAATGAGCAGTTCCTCTCCCCCTCCCTCTCTAAAGTGCCATACTTCTCTCTCCCTCTCTCTTTTTCATGCTGCATTTTTTCACCACTTTTCTCCCCCCATTCCCTCCATTTCTCCGCCAGCCCTCCATGTGATGCCCTCTTATTTCCCTCCCCATCTTTCTTTCCGCACCACCCTCTCCGCCTCCCGCTGCTCATGTGAGTCAGTACCTGCTCATAATACCTCAGTGCTCAGAGTTAATATCCTGATCTTGGATCATTTCCGATCTGCACTGAGGCGCAGTCTCTCTCTCCGTCTCTGGGCATTCTGATTTTCTCAGCAAAGGAAAAGTGGAAAGCCATTTGAATGCAAGGTAAATATTTTTAATTGCTCACACCCAAAGGCATAGACCACGAGCAACAGCAGAGTATGCTGTATATTTGCGTTCTGTCTGGGCACTTAGAAATTATAACTTCGTATTGATTTACACTTTTCCTCTGTCAGTATACCTTAAAATGTTGCACGTTTATTAATTTTATAAATATTTTATTGTCAAGCTTTCAAATTTTAACAAAATACACCAAACAAATAAACACATACTGTTCCAGGCCCTTGCCACCCCAGGCCTCCCAGTAATAGGAAAAGACCTTACAAAGAACTACAGCCAGAGGCTTTTTAAAAAAAAAAAAAAAAAAAAAATTAAACAAAAATATATATTGTATAAGAGGGTGGAATATCCCTTTCTGAAATGTGACCTTTGCAAGGGGAACACAGCTGTTCCCTTCAGAAAACCATTTACTGTAGCTGCAGAGAGAGGAAAGTTGGACTTCCATGCCGTTACTTACACTTTCTGGCAACACATGAAGCTACTTTTAAACTACTTTGGTTCATATTCTTTCAAATATAATCAACATTTGCAAAAATTTCCTAAAAACAAAGTTCTTTATACAGTCAGTATGATTTTTTCCCTGTTCTAAAGCACATCTCTGATAATTTAGGTTTGTGATAATGCATGGACAAATCCACCCCGATACTCTATAAACATGAAGTGTGGCCTGCAGTGGAGGGGGTGGTTGTTCCCGCAAAGCAAAAACCATTTCGCCATTAGGCAGAAATTCCAGGCGTGATTTAGACAGGATGAGAACCTGCATACTTGTGACAGAACATGGTCTCTTCACTCGGCACCCACAGGAAAAATCTCTCTGCTGCCAAACTGGCTTCCATTCAACGCCAGTGTGAGACTGCAGTGCCCCAGTTCCCCCAGCAGGTGTCAGGCTGATACACATTACTGTGGCGTGCTCAGGATGCCTCCAGGGAAGAAGATTCCCCCAGAATCTCTGACAGCAGGCGAATCCACATCAGCTAGACATGTGATAAAGGGCGGGAGGGCGTGTAAAGGGGAAACTCATAGAAACTGACATACAGCATAAGAGACCGTTGAGGAGAATGGACACATGATAGGTAAGCTGGACACAGAAGCATCACTGGGGACAAACAGTGCAGCAGTGGGAGAACGTGGGGTAATTGCAGGAGAGACGGAAAGAGAATTGTAAATAATAGAGGAGGGTTGGGAACTCCTTGTACGCAAGGTTTTGTGTGAGTGCACAAACACACACAGACATGATGAGCGCAGAGACTCCTCATACCGCCCACACACAAATATAAAATACCCACAAAATGTGTGTGCTGAAGAATTCCAGCTGGAAATGGTGAGCTGCCAGCCCAAAGCATCAACTAATAATACACAAACTCCATCTCCCACTGGCTAAAAGGAAGCTAATCACATAAGCACGGCCATTAGAAAACACCTTATGAGAGGCAGTCTCTTTTCATAACAGCATTTATATCTCTGCCTGGTCCCCACCCACCTCCTACGCCCCTTCCCTGCTCAAAAGCAAACCACAGAGAATTTCCTCCCCCATCTCTCCATTCCTCCTTCATCTTTTTCTCTCCTTTTCTCCTCCCTCTGTCCACTCCCTTCACTTCACATCTCCTTCCCCACTTATATTTTTTCTGTCCTTCATATGTGAGACCCAATGCAGCCTGGCTGTCACATACACACTCTCCCTCCCTCCTTGAGACACACACACACACACACACACACACACACACACACACACACACACACACATTCTCTGTCTAACTAACTTGGTGGCTCCTTGAGGGCAGATGCGTAACATGTGGTTCCAATTAGCACATGTAATAACACACACTCGAGCAGCAGTTAGTTCAGCAGAGCACACACTAAAGATGTATGGAAAGCAGTGGGCAGTAATGAAGCAAAGACAGCGGGAAATGGAAAAATGGCATCTTTTAGAGGAGTTTAACCAGTCAGAGCTAGTTTTCCTTTAAAGAAAACACTTAGAAAATCTTTAGAATGACTTTGAAAACGGGCTGTTTCATTCATCAGCACAGAACATCTTTAATGTGCCTGAACAAGGCAATATTAAAGCTGTTATTCATTATCCTTGAGGTGCAACCAACAGATAGTGACAGGTACATGAAAGCCACTGATTACAGCAACGAGGTGTGTGTGTGGGTCCCCGAGATAATATTAAACAAGGACTGATGCATTTAAATTCAGTGCAGCATCATCAGCCCAGATAAGAAAACAAGAGACGTGCCGACAGGAGCATGCTGGAAGTCATCTGTGTCACGCGCTGCAAGGCGGTTTCATGTCATCACACATGCTTTGTTAGCCGTGTTGTAAACGTGTGTGTAAGAGTTAGAAAGGCAGTGAAAGGGAGTCATCTCCGTGAATTGCTCATGTATCATGACCGAGATTAGTGTCAAGAATTTCTTTCCTCTGTGGTTGACCTTGTCTCGCATCGTCGGTATCATAGATCACCACATTGTCAGGTGTGCTCTGTCTGTATGTGTGTGTGTGTGTGTGTGCGTGTATATATACAGCTAAAGTTAAGATTCATTATCAGTTAATCTGAAGATTATGTCCTCATTTTTTTGCATTGTCTGTAAAACATGAGAAAACAGTTCAAAATGCCCATCACGTCTTTCTTAAGCTCAAGGTTACATCATAAAATCTCTTGTATTCTTCGACCAACAGTCCAAAACCAAAATACATTCAATTTATTGTAAATGTAAGAGAAGGAAAAGCAGCAAAGTCTCTCAAACAGCTTTGAATTGATTATCAAGATAGCTGCGGATTCGATCGATTAATCAGCTAATCGCTACAGCTGTAGTGTGTGAGTGTGTTTGCGTCCTATCTACGAGAACCAAACATGAATCGCATTAAAAAGGAGCAACATGTAGAGCAGGATAGAGACACCTAGATTACCTGAGGATATAGAGATAGAGATGCGTCGGCGAAGAGAGAGACCGACTGAAGCATTATAGAGACTTCCAGACAGCAACTGACAGAGTGACGGGCAGATGGACGGGGAATGGAGAGCCAGAGAGGAAAACAAGGGTCGAAGACAATATACTCAGTCTGCAATTATTCGTATCAGAGGGGAGTATGTTTTTTTTTTTTTTTTTAAATCAGGTTCAGGGTGTGTGAGCTAACAGTCCAGAGTGAAGCTGACCCCTGCACCAGCCCATTGCCTCGTCTCCTCTGCCCCAGTGGAATCCAACAGAGAGAGCAAACACACATCTATATATAAACCCACAGTGCAGGGATTGGCTGGATTATGTATGATTTGTTATGTCTGGCGAGTCACACATCCACTGTAAACTCTTTCATTCTGTTTCACATCCATGCCTCTGCATTTCTTTTTCTTTTTCTATTCAGTCTTAAAGTCAGTGATTCGATTTTTGTGGGGTTTTTTTTCCTCCGTCCAGTCTGGACTGCTAATTTTCATTTCACACAGCGTCGTCTCCACACCTCTCCCGCACATGACTCAACTGTTCTTTGCTCTCCTTCCCATCACTCCCCCCATCTGTCCATGTCTTTGTCTCTCTGTCCTTCCATCTGTTGTGCTCTCTTCCTCTCTTTCTTCTTCGCCCCATGTATGTAAAGTCAACAAAACATGAGTGACCATGCATCCCTCTCCACTCTCCAGACTGTTCCTGTGGCATTTGCTGGGCAAACACTTACAGAAGCAGCACACATAAATGTGTAATTAGTAAGGAGAAGAGAAGGGGGTTCCCAGACAGAAGAGGAGTAAGAGGAGTAAGAAATACAGGGAAGAGAGAAAGTGTTGATATGAAACTGAAGTGAGAGGGGGGTTTAGAGGGAAGGTGGAGGGGTTAGGTGTGATGGTGCTAGAGATAGAGATACAAGCCAAATGAGAGCGACAGATGTAGATAAAAGAGCTCCTCGGCTTTTTTCCTCCAGGGAACATGGGATGAAGGAAAGGAGGAAGAACAGAGGAAGATGCTGGGATGTGATTCAGAGTGAACAGAGAGCAAGATATAGAGCCGACTGAGGGGCGGATCAATACTGAGAGACGACAGAGAAAGAGGTGGAGACTCAGCACCGGCTCCAGTGTGAAGGAAAACCCGCTTCTGTGTGTGTGTGTGTGTGTGTGTTTTTTTTTTTTTTCTTTCAGGATTGTTTAGTATTGGTGTATGTGCGTGCATGTTTTTTAGCGATCGGTGTGAGGGAGGGTGATCGAGAGGGAGATGGAGAGGGGAGAGGCGCGAGGAAACCGCTGCAGTGCATTGTTAGGCTGAGCGCACACAGGAGAGGGAGACAGAGAGAGAATCCCCCATTTTAGCTCAACAATATTACAGCAGTGCAGAGATATCTACAACAATGGCAGCCCGGCACTTTCAGCTCCGTGCTATTGATCTTGTAGTGGCAACCCAATCCACACACAGTCAGTCTAATTGTTGTTTCAGCCTCTCGTTAGATTTACGCGTGTGGTTGTTTTGATTTTTCTGGTTTCCAAATTATCCAGTCAAATTATCAGTCAGTCCCAAAAACTCAGGTAAATGGAATAATATCTGCAAATTGGATGAAATTTGAAATTGAAAATGGATGTTATAAACCTAATATTACAGGTAATATTGATGATATTGATACATTTTCTTAAAAAAACAACAACAACAACAACAACAACAACAAATATTTGTTCTTAAATAACGCTAATTACACCTCACATCTTTATTTAGTCTCAATCTATTTCCCTCAGGCATACTGACTTACTAACCGGATCTCTTCTAAGACACTGCACCGGAGAGAGGGAGCGAGAGAGAGAGAGAGAGAGAGAGAGAGAGAGAGAGAGGGATGGAGAGGGAGGGAGGGAGAGAGAGTGTGAGTGATCGAGCGGGTGCAGGAGGGAGAGAGGAAAAGAGAGAACGCAGGAGAGCAAGAAAAAGAAGCTAGAGCCGAGAGAAAGAGAGTCGCAGGAGCAGGAGGGAGAATGCACGGTGTCTGGGTAACACTTCCACGCTTGTATCCAGGGCCTTTGTGAATACACCATGGGATGCATCGGCTCCAGGAGACTGAGTAAGCGCCGCTTCTCTTCCCTCTCTCGTTGCGGGCTAGAGGGGGGTTTGGGGGAGGGTGGGGGTGTTGAGGTGGACGATGGGGTTCTTGCAGGACTGAGGGTTTGCGTGGAGACTGTGGCCAGGCTGTGAATATGTGTGTGTGTGTGTGAACATATATGAGTGTGAGCTGTTGGCTTCTCCTTCAGTGCAGAGCAGAAGCAAGCTGTAGATGTATGCTCACAGAGGCTGTGTACACAGTATACAGGCAAGATGTCAGAGACAATATGTGTTAAAATGTGCTACTGTGTGTGTGGTTGCATCCCCCACCTCCCCACTCCCCTCCCTCCCTCCTCCCATCCCTTGATTTATGATGCTGTTTGGCAGTATGTATACGTGTGTGAGTAGGAGGCAGAGAGGGATGGAGAGGAGAGAGAGGCGGGAGAGGGAAACGCTGTGATAGTGCTTGTTTATAGGGTGGTATGGCTTGGAGAAAGAGATGAAAAAGAGAAAAGGAATAATGCCATTGTCACTGGTGTTTGCACAGTTAGTCATTATTTGCATAAATAATAGGGATAGAGGGGGATAAGGAAAGGAGTAGCAGAGGAAGAATTTCAGTGCAGGCTGGCGGGCGGGCAGGGAGGAGGGGAGACGGACGGATGGCGATGGAGAGGGGGGAGAGAGAGGGAGGGGCAAGGATATGCAGGCGAGGTTGTGTGGGATTAATGGGAGTTTTCAGGTGAGGACCCTCCTGGATAAACCCATAGATGACATGTTAAGAAAACCAACAGCAGGACTGCTGCTAAGTGGGGAAAGACTGGGAGGGGTAGTATAGAGAGTCATTGGTGGTAAACAGTCAGCTATCTGCATGAGTACAGTTCAGATATGTTGGAGTGCACATTCAGGTCCTGCACGTCTTATCACGCTCAAAGGTAAAAATAAACACAGACTCCCTTTGGTGTTAAATATTAATGAGCCACTTAGCAAGTCACACTCTTCATCATATTCATGGCAAAGCATCAGTCTGAACACATATCTTAACATTGCTCTGAAAAGTGCATAACCTTTACATGGGGTTGTGAATGTCAAAACCAGACCAGACAGGATCTCCAGTGTGCTCGTGCAGCACGCACCTTGCCCCCCCCCCCCCCCCCCCCCCAACTGCATGTAAATTCTTGATGAAGTGGATTTTAAAAATATCTACAATATGCAAGTGCAGAAGAAGGACTACTACATGACACAGTTAGGAAGGCAGGTGTGAACTGAATACAGCAGAGGCAGTGTCACAGCATCTCAGGACGTCCAGATTACAGTATTTGACAGATTGCAGAACAGGAGAGGAGGTTAGGATGATCTGTCAACACACGGGTCAAGACAGGAGCCCAGCAACGGGAAATAATGTGATTGAAGTAGACAGAAGGCTTTGGAAAGGTGCCACATTAATCTGACTGTGAGCCACCTGAATACTGATGCTCATTTTTAGACAAGTGATCACAGAAGCTTAAGAATCCAATAAGACTGGTTTAGTAATAGCAGTTGCATTTTCTAATCAGGGATAAGTGATGGAGAGCTGTGATGAAGGAGAATATGCATAAGTACACATCCAAAGTACATGCAGCAGAGATTGTACGTCTACTTAATGGAATATTCCTCTCCAGTTTGTAGTTATTTTAAGATGTGTGTGCTGTAATCTTACATGAATGCGTAAATAAACAGTACTTAAGAGAAGAAAGACCAGCAGCTTGTGTGCCTGAGTCTGCGATGCTCTCGTAAGCAACAGAATCAGCAGCAGTGTTGCCAGTCTAGAGGCGCGGTTGTGTTTATCCTGGGTGAGAATGGCTTTAGCGTGCGCTATTGATCGGCCTTCTCGACTGCAGTCCATGCTGCCAAGCAGAGATCAACAGGAGGAGCAGCAGCACTGGATCTGTGTCTGCACGGGAGTAGCCCTGATGTATCTGTCTGCCCGCTGGTAACACTATCTCTCCCAGCTCCATCATATCTGGGAGTGTGCCCCGTGGTCAGGCTGTGATATCTGTTTGTACCCACACGCTGCCATAGTATGTTATCTATTCCTGTGACATACTGCATCGCATCCTGCAGGAAACTATACATTTTATTTTGTTTTGGATGCCACAGGTAATGTGACATCAAAGAAACTATAGTGGCATCTTTTTAGTTGATGGCGTTTTAAATTTGTCTCAACAAAAATACTGCAGGTGTCATGTGAGTTTGCGCCTGTTAATTCAGACACAGTAGGGAAATCAGGCCTAACATGAATACCAGCGTTATGGGTTTTTTTTGCCAATAAAATGTTCAGTCTTCAAAGAATAACCTCCTTATCCTTGCAGCAGGTACAGTGCACTGTATGTTAACAGTTATTCTGGGTTATGCTTTAAACTCAGAGTGGAGGAAAGGTACTGACCCCAACCCTTTAAAGATGTGCTTTAGCCCAGCTCGCCCTCACTGATACTGGGTCAGGTGAAGACAGACAGTGATGTACAGTAGATGAGGTGTCTGCATCCATCACCGCTCCAGAGAGCAAAGGCCTTGAGAAGCAGTCGTTGGGAGGTGCACATTGTTCTTCACCTCATCAGTGAGGAAAGGCAACGAGATCTACTGCGAAATAACCACAAACTGTATTTTCCTCAGTGACTCAGCTTGCGTGTGCAGTACACAGCTTATGTATGCCTCATTGAGAGCAAATTTCTGCCAAACACAGTGTTAGTAATTCTGTTACGGCACCATGATGTTGATCACATTTGTAGATGTAATGTTGATAATGCTATTACCCATAATTGTACTAAAAGCTACACATCAGGAGCGTTTTCCTGTAGCCAGCTACCAGGCCACACCACACATGTGAGTCCTGGAAACATTAATCACTCTATAATTTAGGGCATTATGTGCAGCGTGAAGATAACTGCTATGGGTCAGGCTGCGGTGGTGAAATTATAGATATGAATGTGGGACATTATGGCCTCGCTCACCTGTTCGTGCAGCCGCGAAGCAGGCTCCCTCTTCACTTTCTTTAAGTTAGCTTAGGTAAAGTGCTGCTGCTGACACACCACTTACTGATTCAATAAGCACTAATAGCCAGTTCTGTGCGCGTGTGTGAGTGTCTGCTCATATATTTTTCCGGTACTGACTGAAATGTGTTTATAGTGCAGAGTATTACAAGTGCTGAAAGCTGGCATCAAATGTCTGGTCATATTCAAAATCTTGTTTGCTCGTTCTTTGATCAGACAGTTCCTGAAATTTTGCCGATTTTAAACTATTTATTATATTTAAAGTTCTTGTGCAGCAGCTGTATTTAACATTTGAGAGCGGGTTTCGGGTGTGTCTACATGTTCACGTGTATGTACAGTCTGTGTTCATGCATGGACCAGTGAGTGACCTCTTGTTTACATCTGCCTCTCACATGATCGTGCTCTTGCTGCTATATTTATGTACACGTGGGCCCATGTGTGGGTGTGAATACAGTATAGGCACCACCGTTGCCTCCAAATGATGTCCCATCACTCTGTGGTGCGATACAGAAAGGGATTTCCTGCCATTGAATTAAAAAGAAAACCAAACACCCCCGCTGCACAGTGCCTTTACACACATTCATGCAACCATTGAGCAACCATGTCCCAGCATTTGCCAGTTTGCAGTTTGCCTGCAAACTGGCAAATCTGGCAGACTGAGGTGGAGGCTGATTGATGGCTTCTGTTCAGGTTGGAAAAGCCTTGTACACACGAACGCATTCAAGGTGAATGACTCAGTGATGTAGTGCCTCAGAGAGACAGTGGGACCTGATGACCCTTACCTGTGTGTGTGTCAGTGTGTGTGTATGCTTATACATCCAAGGTCTCCAATGTGGCACATATAGCGTAAGGCCTTTACCTCCAGATTTATGTGAGTGTGAGTGCCTCTGTGTCATGTTCTCTGCTGTGTGCCTTCTTACTGGGTGCCAGATTACAAGCCTGGATCATTATGGGAGAGGAATTGATTTAAATGTATTAGGGTGTGTGTGTGTGTGTGTGTGTGCCCTTGTACATATCATTTACAGTCTGTACATGTATGTGGCAGATCAGAAGTAAGAGGCCTGTGTGTGTGGGCACATGACAGCACGTGTTTCTGTAAACAATGTGACTCAGCCGCAGAGTGTGTTATGAAATTGAAACATAATGCTGTGAAAGAGAGAAATTCATCCCTACAGTTTGATCTGTGCGTGAGTGTGTGTGTGAATTTATGTGCATTTGAAGATGTGCTCAGCATCAACCAGCGGTGATTGTCCCGGTGTTATCTGCAGCTACTAACCACTTCAATGCTGATAAAGAAAAAAGGCCATGTTCTCAAAGACGGGAAGTCTCCTTTAAATATCAAGAGCGTGAAAACAAAGATTTCCTCGATACAATGTCTGTACACATAGCCAGGATGCTTTCCTCTGCCCCTGCAGGTTTTCTTCCCTTCATCTAAACACAATCGGTTAACGGCATTTTTTTTCCTTTTCAGGACTAAGTGCTCATTTTATCTATAGCAGACCATTACAGTGTTTGTGGGAGTGATCAGGTTTATGCTACTGGGCTGCAGCTGCATATACCAAGGTACTACATGCTGTGGATTTTTAGTTACCACAGCCGGTGCAGCAGTGACTGCTGTAACCTATTTACCCTGTATCAGTGATGGAGACCTGCACAGGATGGCAGCCACATTCATGCCTAACAGATTAATGAGGCGTGTCAGATCTGCCGATGACAGGGGCATGTAGATTAAGAATGCCATAAAGTAGTTCATGCTGTGCTTGAGAGTCTGTTTAAGTGTATGCCAGAGCCCCTTCATCTGCGTGGATTATGTCCTGAGACACATTTAGCTCAATTTCCCTCAACCAAACTCTCAGAACCATCTGGGCTCTGGTCCTCAGCTGTGTTCTTGCTGAACTCTGGAGCTCAGTAACCTGGCCTCTGCACATATCGCTGCAAGAGGGCTGCCATCCAAGCCGGTACCCCATCGTGGCAACCAGCCTGACTGCAGCTGTCATGGTAAACAAGCACCAAGCCCCCTGGTTCTTCGCCGTTATTGCTGCAGGGCAGTGGGAGTACAAAAGACAGATGACGCTCAAATGCTTCCCACTTCAGCGGGAGACGTCAAGCCACTACAGTCAGAGCCGGAGTTGACAGTGCAGCCGCTGCAGATCTTTGGTTGTTCGTTACGCACGGCCGCGCTGCTCCCTCTTTTTTTCTCCTCCATCTCCCCACCCTCCCTCCTCCTCGCTCCCTCTCCTCGGCTGAGCTAAGCCTGGCTCCCCTATGACCGCAGGGGGGTATCCAGCACCGCACCGCTGTGTATGCGGGGGAGGAGGGAGAGCGCCAGGGGAAGAAAAGCTGGCTCAGAGCTCTGGTCATGTGCTCTGTTGTTGTTGCTGTTTCCTCAAGGAGGGATCCTGCTCGGCTTCTCTGGAGCAGAATTACGCATTCGCTTACTGTGCTGCTGAGAGCACAAGAGCATCACCTACACGAGGGCAGAAATACAGACCGTGCCATGTCTTAAGAAACCAGCAAGGTGCTGGGTAATGACTGCTGACCCATCATCTATAGAGATATTCTGAGACCTATAGACAAAGCACAGCATAGCAGCCAAACCCTCATGGCTCACTTCATAAATAGCACATGCTTTGATGTAATCTCACATGAGGCTGAAGCTCGCAGACACTAGAAAATACACATACAAAGGTGCATACAATGCACTTAATGTTTCTGGTCCGTTGCTGTGTAAATATTAGAGAGCTTCCCAGTGGTGGTTTGTACTGCTGCAGTCCAGAGGACTCTTGAGCCATATTGTGATTCATGTGGGGAGAGAGTGACTGCTAATTTACTAATTGGCCAAAGAAGCTGAGGGGTGGAGAGGGGAGACACCAAGAAAACTAAAGAGAGGGAGGCAAACAGAGGAGGAGAGGGAGCAGCAATGTGTGTGCCTTATACTGTATGTCGCTGTAGGTCCAGTGCATGTGGGTGTGCATATACGTTCAGTTTGTGTTTGCAGGGCAGCTTTTTAACCCAGATGGGGAAGAAATCTGGGACACTCACTCACACCCAGGCAGAAAATGAGACATCTAACTGATGTCAGCCAATAAGTAACCATCTCACGCCACATTCCACTGTGCCAAAAATCAAACACGCCTGACTAATCCTTCAGAGGTCACATGGAGTTCATTTGTAATCGTGAAAGTAGCATTAGAAAATAAATACGTCCACCCTCCAGATGCAGAGCAGTTCTTTATATGCTGTTTTCTTTTTCAGGAACGCCTTGTTCACACTCACAGTTTCTCACAGCTTCATAGCAAAAAAAAAGGTGGATTTGCAGCAGTGCAGGGAGTTCTGTCAACAGCTGCTGCTTAGTGGCCGTAAACACAGCTAAATCACTTTTGCTCTAAAATGAGTACATTATGTTACCAAAATGACCTTTCACACAAAGAAGTATTTTCAATCAGAAACAGTAGTGTTGTGCTTCAGTGTCAGGTCCTTAACATCGGTGAGCAAAGTCATGTTTGGCTCATCACTGTACAAAAACTGATAATAGAAAACCAAGTCCTCCACTGACGGAGACCTTGCAAATGTTCCATTTTTCTGTGCTACATTGTGATCCATCATAATGCACTACAGAAAGAAGACATGTTGGCCTTCTGTATCAGCAGCGTCTTCTCACATGTAGAACTGGAGTGAAGATGGGTTGATGTGACATTTTGGACATTCATTTTATCAGTGTTTGATAGTGGTATTACACTTTCCTGAAACTTGCAAAAGATGCCCTGAATTTTAGTCCCTGCTGTATAGCTCAAGTCCCTTCTTGGCACTTCCTGTAAATGTTCACGTCTGTGTTAAAGATTTACACTGTGGAGTCGAAGCCCAAGCAGAGATACCTGGGTCATGTTTCCAGGTTGTGTAGTACTCCCTGTGACTAGGAAATTGACTTTCATACATAAAACCAGTGCAGTGTACCTTAAGGCAAATTTACCCTGATAACGCACAACCAAAGAGCTATTTATACATGCAGTAACTTTGTGCACCTTCAGTTGTGATGTCCAGAGATATTAAGGGAAGCACCAACTGTAGGGAAAATGCATAAAGTGGGTTGAGGGAAAGTGGGTCGAACCAAACGAGATAAAACACTCCTCACAATGTGTTAAAGTTCCTCTCCTGGCACAGATTAAACCCAGAAAAACTCATCTCTGTACATCAAAATAACACATTTAGAAGTTTTTCCATGAAGGAAAAAATCCCTTCATGCCTTAAAATTGCTTATATGTAACTACACCTTCCTTCATTTAGTATGCACAGAGTTATGCATATGCAAATAGTGCCCACCTCTATCTCCACCCACCCCTCCGCTGCTCGCCTGCAGCTCAGGCGTACCTGCTCACCTTCGACTCTGCTCTTCAAACACACGAGCCTCTGCTTGTTTTCTGTTTTGCTAGCTGCTGTATGTAACACAGTGGCAAGCGGTAATAGAGGAGAAATTCATCCACACATGTTCAAAGCAGGAACTGATTCTGACTCTGAGGGAGAAGAGTAAATTGTGCAGTCGCCCACAAGTTGATGTATCAGAATGGCATTTTGTGTATTGCTATCTATTGCATTAAAAATGTAGCTGTAATAGATAGCATCTGACTTTGGCTTGACTGCCATACGTGATATGGAAAGCTCCGACCTGCACGGTGACGGGATTGGTTCATTTGGTATTTGATGTATGAAACCCACTGCTAAACCATGGCATTGACTGTTTTTATTGCTCCTGATATGTCTAGTAACCATCCCATGGACATGTAATCAAGGTCAAAACTTGATTTTCCTGGAAGTGAGTCTTCAAGTATCACAGACTGATGATGCATAATATTGTGTTAACTGTACAAATGAAGCAAGGTGGTCCTGATTTGTAGTTGGCACACCCTTCCCTGTGCAAGCGAAGAGGGTCAGTTTCTGGAATGAAGCCTGTCCCTCGTCTCCTGCCCTCGCAGTGATCTGATGTGACTGGATGGAGTTCAGAGGGAAGGGTAATATCTGAGAGCCCAACAGAGACAGAGTGGAGCTGATGTTTGTGAATCACTGGGTCAGTGGGTCACAGACATCACTGGACATCCAGAGAGCCAACGACTCTCTGTGTTTCTCAGAGCTCCCGAGGAGGCGCTCTTGATTGCCAGAATGCAGCTGTGAAAAATGTGATTGGCTCAGCAACACGCATGTAAACACACAGACGCGCAGAGTGCTGATACAGGAGTGAACCCCTCTGAGAGTTGTGCACATAGACCCTCTGATACAGAGAGCAGGCACCTAGAGACTGAAGCTGTGTTTAAACTCCATTACCAGGACAGTCTCTCTAATTAAACCAATGTTTTAATTAGGATTTGGACAGCCAGGAAAGAGGAGGGATAATAATGTTCATTTATCCAACAGAGAGCGCGTGTTCCAGATGACTCCCATCATCAGTATGCTGGGTGGACGGCTTTGTGCCTGATCTGCTGCTGACTCTTCATAGTGCATTACGCAGTGAAAAGCAAGTGTCATTTACATGTAGAGGAAATTCATTAAGGAGAGAAAGACTGGTGATAAGACTCCTTCGACAGAGGAGGCCCACATAAAGGATGCCCCAGAGGATAGACGCTGGTGGTGATGGAAGAAAGCCTGCAGCTGGTTGATGGAGACTCTCTGTTGAATCCGCTGAACATCCTGGATGTCATGGTGGTGATGGTGAGGTGGTGGGCTGCACAATAGTGGGTCTGTAGTTGTGCAGTTGGTCTGATCTCGCATATTTACACCAATCCACTTCGTCATTTTCGCCATGAGACGTTAACTCAAAGGCAATTACATTCTGATCTAATATCTGAGAAATAGCAGAAATTCACCTGCAGAGGAGTAAAGGCAGAACATGAGAGAAAAGATCCTCCATATTGAACTTCAGCCAACGCTTCATGAATGGCAGGAGTACGAGTGGAGGCAAGGCTCCTTTTGTGATGTGACTGAGGATTAAATACAAAGACTAAAGATCTGTTTTCCTTCTCTCCCTTCTCTCTCTCTGTTTGTCTCTTCCTTTACCCTGCTCTCAGCGGCAGATGGCGTGCCAGTCCAGAAGGATGGGGAGCAGGTAAGTCCTCTGGCTCGCCCCTCGTGTTGACTTCCTCTGACGGCCTGACTGTTGTCACTCCACCTGAGGAACCAACATGGCCGCTGATTTAAAACCCGTAGCTCCACGATGAGCTACAGCAGCTCACTGCGGTGCCCTCGAGGTGCCCGTGCTTTTGCTGGTAGATTAGTAAAGTAGCACACATCACGTCAGTGTCAGTTGCTTACTTCCACCACGCTTCCCTGCGCAGGGCGGGGCGGCGTAGCTGGAAGCTGAACAGCCGCTGGTTCGGTTGGCTCATCGCTGCTGCTAAGACGTCTGTTGCTTGATGTCCGTCCGACAGAGTCGCTGCTCAGTGCTGGTTCAAAGCAAAACAGCAGAGGCATCACTTTCTCTTTCTCCAACTTCTTACACACCATTACTATACTCTCCTCTCCTTTCCTCTCCTGCTGCTATACTGATCCCATGCTCTAAAGCTGATCCCTCTGAGACAGGACACAGGAGAGGGAACCATTTTGGACTAAAATGTAGAGAACTCTACTTTTTCACCAAATGCACCGTGGACTGATTCCATCATTTATTTATGCATGGTGTCCCAGAATGCCCTTTGGTTCCTTCGGAGAGGACAGAAACAACTGCGCACACACACACACACACACACACACACACACACACACACACACACACACACACATCAGCGTTGTCAGGGCTGTTGGAAGGAACATAGGAAAAGCTGCTTCAAGGGGCCCAGCTCAAGCACTCAAGTGTGTTAAATCTCTCATCACACCCACTGCTGTGGAGCGAGAGGAAGAAAGCGAGAGAGAGAGATGAACAGAGAGTCAAAGAGCGAGGAAGAGGGAGCAAAGAATAGAATTACAAGAAAAAGAAGGAGTGAAGAAAGGAACGGAAAGAGGCTGATATCGATTAACACGAGCTATCTGGATGCACGCCGCACGAAGCTGATGGAGATAGTGAACACGACCCTGGTAGTCACTCCTTCATTATGTCACTCATTAAATGACCTTTTGTTTGCGTTTAACATTCCAGAGACGATAAGTAACAAAGCACATTTACTCAAGTATAAGTACACAGATGCAGATGCAGTGGTGGTTTATTGAAGTATTTATACCTTGTGCTACTTTATATATCTACTCCACACCAAGACAGAAGGGAAATATTGTGCTTCTTATTCCTCTTAGTTATTTGATTAGAATTATACATAAAATCTGATTCATTATAGATTAAACCACCAACAGTTTACTGTACAAAGTAATTAAAATTAATTCAATCACCTCCAACAGTGAAATCACATTTCGATGAAAATACCTCTGTAAACTTTTTAAAGCATGATTTTTACTTCTGATTGAGTACATTCCACATTATGGCGTTTCTATTTTTCATTCAAAACCCATTTTTGAGCTCAAAGGAATAGTTTGACAACTTGGAAAATACACTTATTCAATTTCTTGCAGAGAGCTGAGATGAGATGAGACGAGTTAGATGAAGATTGCTGCCACTCTCCCACTCTATATGCTAAATATGAAGTTACAGGGAGCAGCTGGGTAACTTAGCTTAGCATAAAGACTGGAAACAGAGGGGAATAGCAATTCAAAGCTAGCTGATTCTGCCCGCCAGTACCTCTAAGGTTCACTAATTAACCTAATATATCCTGTTTGTTTAATCTGTACAAACCACTGTGGTTTCATGGCGGCGTTTTGCCACACTCTTTCTTGGCCAGATACAGAAACGTCCAGATATTAGGATTTTTAGGGTTTTTCCAGGGGTACTTTTGGCGTTGCCTAGTCAAATTATGCCATGTTGATTTGTGGTTTCTTAAATGCGCCGAGTTGCTCCACTTGGAGCTGGGGGATGGTTGTGGTGGCGTCAGATGGGTTGCGGTCACATCAGATGGGTTGTGGTGACGTCAGATAGTCTTTTTCATCATTCAGAAGCAATAACTTCTGCTGCCATTGCCAGATATAGCAGATACTTCATCCTCTTTAATTATCCTGTCTCTGTTTTTCAAACAGTTTACAGTAGATGCCAAAATCATAACAACAATCTGAAAATCCATGATGATTAGTAGCTGGCTACCAACTATCAGTGCTTTTAAATGACCGACTCAAGGCTAGCGTGCCATCCTATGCTATTGTGGTCCCGAAACTGCAGGCTCCTCGATTGCAGGAACATACTACTCCTGTCATCAGCCAAAGACCCGCTTTCAAGTGGGCCGCCCTGTTGTAATGG
Organism: Chaetodon auriga; assembly: GCF_051107435.1. NCBI lineage: Eukaryota > Metazoa > Chordata > Actinopteri > Chaetodontiformes > Chaetodontidae > Chaetodon > Chaetodon auriga. The sequence goes on along the minus strand of NC_135081.1, from coordinate 18,893,398 downwards.
AGGTGCAAATCCCTTCCACGCTGGACTGATGCACTGAGTCAAGCCAAGCCAGCACATGTGCATGGAAAAGAGCTACTAGTTAGCTTTGGACAGAGTCAGGCTAGTCATCCCCCCTGTTCCCTGTCTTTATGCTGAGCGACCCTAACAAGCGTCATATTTACTGTGCAAACATGCGACAAACAAGAAAGTAAAGGATCTTCTTCCACCACTGCTCTTTACATTGCAGGGTGTCAAATACAGTATATAAAGCTGCAGACATGACCGCCTTTGTGACATGCTGGGGGAAAAAAACGAGCTAAATTGTAAGAGAAATACAATTGGAGAGCATGGTGGGATGTGTGCTAAATGTTGGGGGCCAGCGAGACTTGTCCAGTGTTGTTGTTCAGCCTCTACTGTCTGTGCAGATCGACGGGAAGGTGAAAACATTTCCACACAGCCACTAACCCACCAGTGTCCCCAGTCTAGTTAGTGTCAGTCCAGCTGATAGAGAGGAATGGTGTGGCAGAGGCTGCTGCTTATCTGCTTTGTCCCCAGCATCTGCCTTCACACACACACACACACACACACACACACACACACACACACACACACAGTCCCCTTCCTCCTGTTAGCCTCAGTCCCCTGTCTGTCTGCAGCATCAGATACCGTTCGACACAGCACTGACATCTCTCTCTCACGCGCTCGCTCACGATTTTCCGCTGGCTTTCAGTGTTTTTGGCAGCACATGTAACCAGAGAGGAGACTCATTCATCCGTAGCATATTCACTCTGCTATACATAACTAAGAAAATATACTGATCCGCTGTTTAATCCCTTCTCCTTGTCATTCTGGTCCTTGACTCCTGCCTTCCTCGTTCCTGGAAAATCCTGTGTATCTGTCTCTCTCTTCCCTCTCTCCCTGCTCTTAATTTCTTTCTCTCCCTCTGCATGTCTGATGTGCAATCCCCCCTCTGTCCCTCCTCTCTTTGTCTTCTCCCATTTCCCCTCCCATGCATGTCAATGTTCTCTCTGTCCTGTCACTCTCTCACTCTTTCCCCATCCCTCTCTCCTCCTATTTCTCTTCCTCAGCATGGACGTTCAGAATTTTCATGGGAAGGAATCAATGTAAGTGTTGTGACACCATTCCTTCATCTACTACCTTTCTTTCTCTATTTGTCTCCCTCACCTGTTTTGATTTAACTCACCCTTTAGCGATCAGCTCTTCCCTCCCCTCCCCCTCACGACCCCCCTCCACCTCGGCTTTACAGTCGATCTCTTTCGGTGTATCGTAGTGGTTCACGGTAGTGAGCACAGTCAGAATCACTTATTGGTGCAGAATAAGATAAAGACCGCAGTAACCTGGAATGAGGATTTGGGTAACGCAGATGTTATCTTTTGTATTAACCCAACATCTCCATCACTTCTCCTCTCCACTCACCCCTCTCTAACACACACTGTCTCGACGTCTCTGTGTGCTCTGTCACACGTCCCATACTATCCTTTTCTCTCCGCTTCTTCCCCGTCCTCCATTCCTCTGTCTTCTCTCCCTCTAGCTGTCTATGGAAGACACCACGTCAATCCTGCCTCGGCTCAAGAGGAACTCAAACGCCTATGGCATCGGGGCTCTGGCTAAGTCTTCTCTGTCAGGTGTGTCAGGTGTGTGTCTGTGCTGTAACTGGTAAACCGACCCCATGTTGGCTCCGTCCTCAGCGGGCGCGCGAGTCAGCATGGTACCCGAATCGGGTTCCCCTTTATCACTTCCTCTCCACACTGTGGTAATACTCGTCAATGACTCCTCGTGAGTCATTGATGGAATTAATTCAGCCTGAACAACACAACACACACACACACACACACTGTGCATCGTCACGCAGCTTGTTGCTCTAAGAAAAGGTGAGTGGTGAGTGGGAAGTGTAGCTTTTTAATGTCAAGTGGTTGTGAAGTTGTGGTGTCCTGAACAAGTATTAGTATGGATGTACTGGACTGTGTAAAGTGCTGTGTTGAACAGAGTAAAGTGCAGTGTAGTGAAGTGCTTTCTTTTAGTGCAGTGGTTTTTGGTTTGATCCAGATGTTCTGTGCAGTGCAGTTTATTTGAGTGCAGTGAAATGCATTACAGTACAGTGAAGTGTAGTGCAGCTGCTGCACTGTGTGGTGTGGTACTGATTTGTCCTATAATTTATTCCCATAATTTATTCATAAATCTCATCTCCATGCGCCACCATCAGAGAGAATCAAACAACCAGGGATTTACAGTATGTGTCATCATGTGTGGGTCACATGGAATATGGAGCGCAGCCATTATGCAGATATCAGCTGGTGTTAGCTTGGTAGCAGAGGAAGAATTTCTTCTTTAAAAAAAAAAAGAAATCTATGCTCTGCAGTGTTTGCATGAGACAAGTTCTCAGACAGGGAGCAGTTTTCTGCTTACCCAGTGCAGCTTAGCAGAGGTGTGAAAGCTATCATGTCAACAAGCCAACCTCTCATTACTCATGCCACATAGCCACCTCACCCCAATTAACCTATTCCATCCCATGATGCACCTTTGTCAGACAAGACACATCCATTCCCGACTGCGCTCTGTAGCCTGAGCAGGTGACGGCTTACTCATGAATGTCACCCCCACAACCCTTGTCATTTAGCTATTCTCACAATCCATGTTCATGGCAACCATCATTAAACTACAGGCATTTAAATAGTAGGATTTGACTGATAATGTTTTTCTGTAGTGGTTTATTTCTGTTGATATTTTAAGCTAATATCCAGTATTTAAAAAAAAACAAACAATTTCTGTTCTCCGAACATCGCAGAGGTTATTCAGTGATAACACTTCAAAACTATAATCACACATATTTGTATAGACGTGAACCACTACAGGTCAGCCTCTGCCTTATTATCAATCATACAGTCAATATGTAACTAAATAACCTGCATCATATTATATTTGAGGAGAACAACACTGCCTGTCCAAATATATCCTCCCAGTTGCCAAACCAGTTTATCAGTCGAACTCTACTGGATATCCATAGTTTCATAAGCCATCACAGCATCCACCACCACACAGCAGCACACACTGGATGATAACATGTCTATCTTATGTCTGTCTCCCCTCTTTCTCTCTGTTTGTCCATCCTTCCCTCTCCATCTTCCCTCTGTGGCCATCTCACTCCTCCTACATTTCACTTCACCGTCCTCTGCTCCACATCTTTTCCACCATAAGGAGTGACCCGTACCATGAAGGAGAGAGTGACCAAGCCCACAGCCATGGCCCAGGGTCGCGTTGCTCACATGATTGAATGGCAAAACTGGGGCATGCAGACGGTAGGAGCAGGAGGCATCCCCCAGTCCCGCATCACCACCCAGGAGCGGGAAAATGAGCGGCGGCTGGAGAACGATGCCTACAGTGACCTCAGTGACGGGGAGAAGGAGGCCCGTTTCGCTGCAGGTTGGAAACACACACACACACACACACACACAGATGCGGGCAGGCACTCCACAGAGCCTGTTAACTGTCATCAGCAGAATTATGTGCTCATCACCTCGTTTTCTGGGATTTATGCCAGTTAATCAGCCAATTAGTCTAAATGCAGGTCCTCACAGTGATCCTGTCTCGCCCTGTGAATCCTGACCTCAGGCATCCTGCAACAGTTTGCGATCTCAGAGGCGACCCTCCTAGCCTGGTCATCGATGGATGGAGAGAGCCCACGGTCGGGGTCTAATCAGGGCAGCGTGGCTCATCTGAGTGAGGTCAACCAGGAGAGCATCACCAGTCGAGGTAAAGGACTACAACTATGACTGAAGTAGCTTGTCTTTACATGACGGCAAAGATTACGATTAGATAGATAGAATGGTAAATGGTATTTTAAAGTACATCAAAAACATGCTATAAGAACATTTATTTTCATCATCGTTGGAGGAAGTGTCATATTTTACCTAAGTTACTGTAAATATATTCACTAATGCACAAAACTGCACAAATACACTTAAAATTAAATGTACTCATCATGCAGCAAAATGACCCCTGTCAGTGTTATTATGTTGTATTATTATATTACCTTTACTAAGTAATGTGCATGCAGGATATTATGTTGCAGCTGATTTAAGTAATGATTCTTTTTTCTGCTAAATGTGTTATTGGGTAGTTGGATGTAATCATATTGTGCATCATATTTTATAACCTGATCGTATGTTTTGCACCCTGATCGCCAACTTTTATAGTAATCAAAGCTGACAGTGTGAGTATAAAGTAGCATAAATTGGAATTAATCAAGTCAAGTTCAAGTGCATCTAAACATTGCCTGAGCAAATGTGCTTGCTTCCCACCACTGTTGTTTATATTCAGTGAAATAATGTATAATTGTGTATAATTAATATGCATTATAAAGAGTAATAATGATGTAATATATGGCCAGCATTAACACAGCTGTGTCAAATGTTTGTGTAGGTGTAGACAAACAGCTTGCAGCATAGCGTGTATCATACCGTTTAATAATAGGAGCATACTGTTCCATCTCCTCTCCAGGCTGGAAAGTTAGTTCATTATTAATTTTACATGTTCCAGCAGAGACTGTTTGAAGGTAAACCCTCAGCACTCAACCCTCAGCGATATTGGACATTTTTACTCCACAGCACCGTCTTCTCCGTGCAAACTTTTTCTCCTCGAGTCGATTCAAAATCAGAGCTGCGTCTGCACTATACAGTTTGACACAAGTGATGAATCAACAGCGAAAGGTGTGCCAGTGTTCAAACTTCGTTCAGCGCATCAAGGAGAGTTTCTGTCAGAGCTCTCATTCAGCCAATGTGCAGATTTTTTTCTGCTGACTTTTTCGATTTCGCTCCCAGTCGAACTTGTGTATTCTGCTCGGCTGGACAGATCAAAGCCAAACTCAAACTGATTTAGTTTTGCTCTGCTTCTTAATTGTGTGATGCACCGCTTGCACTCCACTTCCACTTCTTTTAAAATGATACTTGACCTTATGCATTCTATGTGCTCTGCTTTTAACTTTATTTTATTCTTATTATTCAGTGTGCTTTATATTCCATCTTATGTTTTGCATTCTTCTTATTCTTCTTATTCATCTTTGTTCTATGTTATTTTTTACTTATCGTTAGTAGTATTGTAAAACAGCCTAAACCTGAAAACCAGATACAATTACATGTATGATTTACTCTTAAATTTTAAAATTATGTCAACATTGCTACAGGCTAAATTGTGGAAGCTAAAGGTAAAGTTAAGCAGTTGAAATAAAATGGTAATGTTTACCAGACCAACAATGACGTGTTTTTGGTTTAGTTCTTGCAAAGATCTGAATTAAAACAAAACAAAACGAAGCATAAAAAATCAGCAGCATGGCATCAGGACATCCCTGGTTTTATATCATAAGGTCATATCATCGAGATGATCCAGTCTGCTGTGCACTAAAAGCAGCTGCTGCCTTTTTTCTTTTTTTCCAGATCAGATATTGCACCACTCCTCAGCAGAGGTGTGGCCTCACACATACGTCTCCCAGGGCCACTACTGCCTCTCCTCCTCTGACGCCTGGGAGCCGATCAACAACGACCCCTCCGGCGTGGCGTCTCCCCCTGCCGGCTCCTACGTTATGGGGACTGACGGGTATGACGGGCAGGCGGCAGCTCACTTCCTGTCGCAGCAACAACAGCAGCAGCAGTTCACTCTCCAGCAGCAGAGTCAGCTACAACAGCTGCAGCAGATCCAACAGATCCAGCACTACCAGCAACAGCAGCTCCTGCAGTATCAACAACAACAGGTGGAGTCTCACTGCTGTGGCTGTGGCAGGGTGTAGCTCCTGTGAGAAATTAGATGGAGCTGACATTTAGTATGTGAGCATGTTTACTGTTGCTCTAAGTCCAATAATGTATAAACTGTGAGCACCTGAGTGGAAACAGGACAGGTAACATTGAACATATGATGCTCTGTGTCCAAAAAAAAATCTGAGGTTCATAAAACTCTTTCAAAACAGCTAGATCGACAGAAAAATCAGTCACTCTGCAAAAAAGAAATGTTTTTTTCACTGTTTTTAAAAGTTTCTCTTGATTTTCATCATCAAATTCTGGTGAAAATCATAAACCCAGAGCAACAGTCTAGCTCCGCTAACTAAGAACGTGTTTAACATACACAAACAAAAACGCGAATTCTTGCTTTAACATGCAAGTTGGAGCCAAAATGAAATGATGAACCTCATATATCAAAAAAAATGAAATAAAATCTCCTGTAGACAAAGGAAAGTGGTATTGATCACTGGCACGGTCAAAGAGTGCTGGGCTGTAAACTGTTTACTGTATTGCTTTCCTAATCCTTTTTCCTTGGCTGGCGACACGAAGCTTTGTGTGTTTTGTCAAAGGGCTTGACGCCGTGTCCTCTTCTGACATGGAAAAACACACCTGAGTCAGAGAACAGGACTGATGGCAAACAAGCAGCAGATCTCAGCTCTGTGCCTAACTCTTCCTCCTCTCCCTGTTTGTAGTCGCTGGAGCACAGGCTGCACAGTGCCAACCACTCTTTGCAAGCGACGCCCAACAGCACCATCCACAGCCTGGTCCATCCCGCTCACCCACCCCTGGTCGATCTGTGGAACACGGGGCAGATGGAGGCCTATCAGACGGAGGCCGGAGGCTACATGGGTGTGTCGGCCGTGGTGGAGCCGAGCCTGTGTGTCCCGTCTGGAGACGAGATGGTGGGAACAGAACACTCCCCGCTGCTGGAGCAGCAGGAGGAGGACGAGGAGGTCAAGGTGAGGCAAGCGTAGGGTTAGATGACATAAAATGACATCTTCATTGTTTAAAGTTTGATCTATGTAGTGCTGAGCAAGCACAGTAAAAGATGATACTGGTGGTTTTATGTATCATATCGGTCGGTTTCAATTCATGTCAGTGTGGTAACAGCAATAATCAAAGTCTGCTTTCCTGTTTCATCTCTTTGTAAATTGAACATCTTTGAGTTTTGGGCTGCTGGCTGGACAAAAAGCAAACAATACTTACTTTGAACACACATTTAAGAGGCTAAACAATTAAAGCTACTAGATTGAAGCATTCTGTAAAAACAATGTTGCAGCTGTCGTAAGAACATGAACTTGCAGTGAATAATCAGTCACCTGTAAGTGATGTGATTGTAACATAAGAACCTTTTTAATTGGTCTCGAAGGGAAACTTAGGAGTTGGCATCTGACCATCAACCTTTTAAAAGGGGCACTTTGCCGATTTCCAGCCACTAAACCACCTGTTATAACAGCTGTTTAATGCCTTTTGTGGCTCTGGAGGGAGCTTTCCAAAGTTTGATAGAAATAACTCGGTGATGTTAACAGAAAGTCTGTGTTATAAACTGAAGTGGGTCTCATGAAAGATGCCTAGATGATGGAGTTTTTCAGCAGCAACAGTTTGGGATTATGATTTAACAAACCACCAATACAAGCGACTCCAGTTTCACCACAGATGACTAAACGTCAGCTGTGATGGATCGCACGTTTCGAGCATGTCTGAGGAGTCTTTTCCAGCTGATCGTCACACTCTGCTGGTTGCCTGAGAGATGAGAAATCAATCTGTAGACCCGTGGAAGTCAGCTGGCAGTAATGTAAATAATATAAGACATGTAGTCAATGGGATAAAACCTGGGAAATCAGCAGTGTGGACCGTGGCTTGTGTTCATGATGGTGATGGTGAATCAGTGATGTGTGGATGGAGCTGAACATCTTCTGTGTTTGACCTAAGCTGACTGCTTCTGTCCCGATCACCAGGAGGAAGAGGTGACACTGTGCATGGAGCCAGAGTCGGCCACGTTGACTCCACCCACGCAACAAGGTGATGCCTCTGGTGGCAGTAGCCCGGGGCAACCGCCGGCAGAGCCAATCACAGAGCGGAAGGCCTCCGATGTCACCCCCAGCCTCGTTCAGACACTAGAGGAGAGGGACGAGGAGGGGCCAGCCGCCTCTGTGGCAACCAACTGAGGTCCTGGCTGTCAAGAGACTCCTTCTTACAAACTGAGCGGAGAATCAGCGAGGAATGAGCATAATAAATACAATATATATCTATTAATCTGTTCCTTTTCAGGTATCGAAAACACGACTTTTTGGTTGCGAGATGAATTCTTCAAAATGGTGAGAAACAGATTTGCAAGTGGACTCACAGTGAGACAGGGGCTGATGCAACAAAGGACACCTATTTCTTTGCAAGCCTTACATCCCAAAGGTAACCGAGGAGAGGAGTGAGGACGGAGAAACTGAGGAGGAGGTGGTGGAGGAGGAGGAGGAGGAGGAGGAGGAGGAGCACCAACTAACTGAGACATTTCCATCAGGGAAGTGAGAGCACGTTGAGATGAAGAGGAGGGGAACGGAAACATGCATGCTTTTTATGAAGACAAGCAACTCGACCGTGTCATCGTCTCACAATAATAATGAGAATCTAACATAATAGAACATTATAATAAGAATAATTTTGTTAAAAAAAAAAAAAAAAAAATCAAGACAAAAATCTATGTATAAGTGTATGATAGGATATAACGGTTTTCCTGCGGGGGAACTACTCTGTTTACAGCTGTTACTCAACATATTAGTGTTTAATCAAATTAATTTCCCTGTTGCATCAAACACACCCAGTACACTTAAACAACCCAGACGATTTCACATGTAATTAACGTAGGCTCAGAAAACGTCAGCATTTCAGTGAAATGCAGATTAACCCTGGAGAATAGATTCCTCTGTGACGTTGTGGCACCAGGCTGCCCGGGCACAACCCAGACGCAGGCCTGTGCGCTGACTGCACACCGAACCCTGCACAGAAAAGGATTGTACTGTAAGATAGCGTGCTTCCGACTCTGTCTCTCTTTATGCATGTTTCTTCAGAGCACTATGGAGTACCTGCACTATACAGCACTGTATAGACTTTGCACTGAACCATAGTATCCCAGGTGGGGCCACAGCGGCGCCTGCGGTGAGCGTGAGCGGAGAGTTTCATGACGGAGAAATAAAGACAGAGCTGCATGAGCCAGTCTCTTTTGCACTGATGCAATCCCACAGATCAGAGGTTGCCTTCGGATGGTCGGCAGTAACCCACTTCTCACTCTGAAAGCTTTCAGCACCAAAACCGAGCCACTTAACAACACAAAACCCTCAGCTGCTTTTTTTTTTCTTTTTTTTCTTTTTCCGTAGAAGTAGTCACGATAAATTGAGGATGATAACCACTATTTGAATGTACTGGAAGACAGATGGCAGTACACGAGCGTTGTTCTTGATGTCTCCTCGCGGTCCACGCGGGACGCAATCAGACGCTTTCTTAGGACAAAGATAAACAAGCGAGTCTTTCAAACGTGTGGGAGGGAGCTGTTGGAAATGGATTCACTGTTTGCTCGCCTGGACCACCACTGCACACACACACACACACACACACACACACACACACACACACACACACACACACAGAAAACACACCAATATCTAAATTGTAACCAGCAATAGGCAGGCACAACACTGGAATCCCAACAGACCAGTGTCAGCTCTGTCGCATAGATGTAAATAGTCTGAGTATATAAAAGTCGCCTCTCACTCACAGTCACAACTGTTCTACTACAGTATGATTTCTTTATTTTTTTACACCTCTCAGTCCCACTTTATTTTGGGATTGTTCTCAAACTGACGTTTCAGGCCTCAATTTCGTTTTTTCCTCGCGCAACACAAAGACAAATGAAACGGGGGGAACGTGTGTTGTAAATAAGAGCCCACAACGCAAACTGGAGCGCGTTACATCTGGTGAGTCCGTCAGTGGGGGGAGGGGGGCGACATGGAACAGCAGCAGGTGTGAGCTCAGGCGGAAATCAGAGCCCGCTCAATCAGCCAATCAGGGAATAGAACAGAAGACCAGAACTGAACACTGGAGCCGGATACGTCGGCGTCTTCCTGCTCATCGTGATTACTGTGAAGCAGCTGCCTGGAGTGTGATAGTGATTATTAATGATGTTTGAGGAAGCATGTTTTCATTTATTATTTATTTTTTTCTTTCGCTTGAGGAAGACCGGGTGTTTTCCAGCGAGGAGGGGAGCGAAAAGCGAAGAACGCGGACTCACTGATGAACTTCACTACAATGCACCACCACTGCTGGCATCTTTTCTCTGCTGGGGAGCACCTGCTCCTCTCACTTTGATGATTGTGTGAGAAACTTTCAAGATAAAAAAAATATATATATATATATATATATACAGTTTATTGACTTGAATGAATTTATTTATTGATTGCTTCTTTATGCAATGTTGGGGACAATGTTTATTTTTCTACTGACTTGTTGAAATCCCTTCCAGTATAAGTTGGAATAAGGTGTCATGGTTGTAAGGCAGTCTGGCTTTGGTCTGGTTTTGAGCACTTTACACCAAGAAAAACCCGCCCTGACACCTTGATTTAGAGATGGATCATTTGGCAGCTCTTAATTATAACAAATCTATTGTTTTAGTTCACTTCAAGGACCCCTGTTTAGTGGCTCACAGAAAGGAGAGGGCTCAAAACTGCAAACAGAATGTCTTTACACACCGGCACATATTCATTTATTTATTGAACAATTACTCGGTGGGGAGGAATAATGTGACAGCTTGTACAGAGTCTATACTTTCATGTAGGTACCAACCCTTCTGGGAGCAGTATCTTTTCTTTATGAGTCTCTCGGCTTTAAAGGCTTAAAACGTGGATGGGAAAGACTGTTGCTTTATATTTGCTGACGGCAACAACTGCAAGGCTAATTTGGCTAAAGAGAGATAAGAGTTCACGAATGGAAGGATGAAAAGAAACTGCTTCAATTTGGGTGATTTTAGTTCTTTTTTGTTTTGTTTTTGTTTATCAAAATCTCAATGAATGAATAAACTAATAACGAGAAGCCAAATATATTTCTGTGGATGTTAAGGTTTACTGATCACATCTTTGTTAACCGACCGGTTTGCAATTGAGTTCCTCTTTTTGTATAATTCTACTGCCATCTTCCAAGAGTTACGGTAACTTGTCTGCAGGCATGACGCTCAAAATCTGCTTCTGGTCCTCTGCCTTTCTCCTTCTCTCTCTTTCTATCTCTTTGTATCTGTTCTGTATATTTGTGTCCGTCTGTTTGTCTGTCTGTCAGTGTACAGTAAGTTGTCTGCTGTCTTGTTGGAAGAATCACTGCCTGAAAAAAAAAAAAAAAAAATTCCACATCAACCAAAGGGGATTTGAGGCAATCAGACATGTAACATAGCTATAATTTGGACGTGTGCTGCAAAAAAAAAAAAAAACTAACCGCTGTAAAAAACGCTGTAAAAAAATTGGATGGCTTGTGTAAAAGTCTGTATAAAATTGGATTTATTTGTTTGAAATGAGGCAGTGTGGCTGGTGATACCAGTGTACACTCACGACACTCACACCTATGCATGCTTGTTGGACGGTTGTCACAGGACGGTTCTTCCACGTGGTTCCCCCCTCTCTCTCCTCTTCTGTCAACAACTCTATCTTTCTTCCCGTTTCTCTTCCTCCCCCCTCTTTTTCCTGCACGACAGAACCTCCTCCAGCTCCTTTACCTGTCTCCTCTTCTTTTCCTCCGGTGGAGAAAGAGCAAATAAAACAAACCGACAAATGGCATTTCTTGTGCATGTGTGGATATCTTTTCCAGGCTGTGAATAATTAGATTCTCACACGTTCACCCCTTTCTCTCCGGAGCCTTAACACATGTGATTTGTCTTTTTTTTTAACCGTGTTTGGCGGCTAAGCTCATTGGTGCTTGTCAGACAAAACGGCAATCACCAAGGACCTGGCAGCAGTGGAGTCCAGCCTGTCATGCTTTTCCAAAAGCATCCCTCTCCAGTCTTTATCGGGGGTTTTATGCCAGGAGAATATTAATGACAAATTCTCAGAGACAGGCCTCCTCTATAGGGAGTAGCTGCTTATTTGTTCAGGCTCACATAGGAATCAAAGACTGAAACACACTGTTGACCTTCACAGCGCAAAAGTGTTTATATGCTCGGAGATATTCTCTTTTCAAGCCTGAATATTGGAACATCATCACTGACTATCACTGATACAGTGATTTACTCTTTTTTACCCACACTTGTGGCATGTCTGTCCAAAACGAACCAAACATTGCAACATTTATTGGATAGACTGCCATGAAATTTGGTACAGGAATTCATCCCACTCCAACGTTAATTCTAATACCTTTGGTGATCTCCTGACTTTTCATAGTAGTGCCACCATCAGGTCAAACATATTCTTAGTTGTTCGTGACTACGCAGAGGCTCAGGCTAAAAACAGCCCAACATTAAAACAACACAAGGGGCTGCGTTGGTGGGAAGGTGTTGCTTCACATACTGGTGAAAGGAAACACTCTCCCGGAAGGCCTCTTCGAATAGCAGATATATATTCTTAATCACCACAATCAAGAGCTAAACAGTAGAAATACGGCGTTCATCCTAAAAAGTAATCTACCAGGAATGTGCACTTGCATGTATCTGATTGGCCACTGCAATGCCTCACTGGATGCTGCTGCGTTGCAGTCAAGCAGTAATGACAGATTCACCCTTTTTGCCAGAGGATCCTGTGGTTTTTTGCTGCGTTGGCACCCCCACTGGGTCGCTGGACTGTTTCCATTCAAATGAATGAGAGAGCTGCAGTTTTTCACCAGGGCTTAAGTCAGTCTGAATGCAGCAACTTGCAAAGCAATCCCATCAGCCTCGGCTGTAGTTTGTGTTTCGTGCTAATTAGAAAACGTTAGCATGCTAGCACACTAAACTGAAAGTGTGAACATAGTAAACATCAGAACATCTTCTAAACATCAGCATGTTAGCACACTGACTTTAGCATTTAGCTCAAATCACCAGCGCTGTGCCTAAATACAGCCTCACAGAGCTGCTAGCATGACTCCAGTTTTTCTTCTGATTGTCATTTTTATTGTAAATAATTAAAATAAGCTAGCAGACAAATTTAACATTTATTCTCTTTAAAAATTACAGACTGGTAATAATGATTTGAATATTTACCATACAGCAAATATATGATATATGGAAGTTAGAATTTAAAATTAACCTCAATCAGTAAACATTAAATGCATGATCTCTTTGGCCTCTAGGTCAAATTAATTAAGTCCTCATCAATATATTATTTCATTAACATACAATTCATTGCTGTCAGTTAATTTTTGATCAAAGGTACTTCATGAAATTAACAGACATTGATATATGATGTGCAGCTACATTCAACATCTCCAAGATATGGATGGACATTGAACATTAGTGACACGAAGGACTGAGCATGTTTGTCCGTCTGCAGTTCAAAAGACACAGGAAGGAACCTGAGATTTTGAGTGAAAAAGTGTGATTGTCGTAAGAGTAGAAAAAATATCCTGCACTACAAGTTTCAGGAGCTGTGTGTGCACAGGCTCGTCCTGCTCACTGCGAGCTGAATGTCTGTGAGGGCTGCGGGTGAGCCCGACTCCTCCACCCGGACAGCAGCTCTGTCTCTGACGAGAAAGAATGAAATCAAAAGAAGGTAAAAGTCTTTTGTCCTAAACCCAGTCTATATGGGCTCATCTGACTCCTCGCTCTCCCTCTCCTCCTGCAGTGAGGATAGTGTAAGGACAGGGCTGGTGGGTGACACAGGGGAGGCAGGGGGTGAAGGTGAGGTAGGGGAGGAGGTAGAGGGGGATGCGAGTTCCTGTGAAGCACCGTCTGCACCTCTTGTGGTGGCAGAGCTGCCACTGGGGCTCCCGGAACTGATGGGGGAGGAGGAATCAGTGTCACACCCCGGAGCTCCTCGGGAAGATGATGCCTTCCCTCGGGAATCCTCCTTGGACTCCTTCCTCACCGGCTCTCCCTCCCTCCTGCTCCCCTCGCCCCACAGGTCTCTGTCCCGCGTGGGAGAGGAAGGGGTGGATGAGGGAGGCTGGTGCTTCTTGGTTTTCCTGCTGGCGTCTCTGAAGCTGGCCAGAGGGGGGCGAAGCCTCACCCCGCTGCGAGTTGAGCCCTCTATGGCTTTCTGTAACTGTTAGCAAAGAGAAAGAGGTTGAAACACACACAGAGGCAGCACATAAAGCAAGGAAACATGTGCTGAAGGGACAATGTTGGATTACTAAAGAGAACATCCAGGGATATGAGTTGGGGGCGGTTAGTGAAATAACCGCATGAATCAGAGCGTGAAGAATGATGCACCCTGTGACAGAACAACTGCCCACAATGTGAGATCATCACATCTCGCTGTCATGCCACATTACCGGATCAAACCAAGAGAGGTGACAAAAAATGAAGAGACAAAAAGTGACTTTACCTCTTTCAGTGCCACGACACCCACCAGCTTTCCAATACTGGTGACATAGGCGTGACTGAGACCCAGCAGAGAGAACAGAGTGTGGGTCTGAGTAATGAGAGAAGGAGAACATGATCCAGTCAGTGTTAAGCGTGTTGTAGTGTGACAGGACTCTGCTGGCTGCACTGTTCCTCGTAAACAATTTCTACACAAGGAAAAGAGGAAATACTGTATATGGCTTTGCTGCATAGCATGAGTCACAGCATGAAATTCATGATTCGGGATTCAAAGCTTTTTGGTCATATGGACAGAGAACAAGCTGTACGATAAAATTCTCAGTTTTCTGCTCTCACTGATTGCCATCCATACGACATAAAAACAGGGTTGTGCATGAATGTGCTGAAAGAGCGCGTTCATTGAACGTGCTCATGTTTTTTGGTGAACAATGAACTGAATGTTTTACAGTACCTGGATGACGAAGGAATGACCTGCCCTCCCCTGCCTCTGATTGGCTCACCCTGATATTCTCACCCTGACCAATATAAATGAAGACAATACCAGCATGGCTACTGCAACTGGCAAATATTTGAAGGAGCTTTATGAACAAATCAGCACGATTGTGTTACCGGGTCAAACAAACAAATCAGAACTTCAACCACATTAGCAACAGGTTGATTTTCTGGAGCCACTGAAGAAGAAGTCTTCAGCTGTTTTTATAGGCCCCTTTAAAATGCTGAAGAAAGACAATGAAAGTAAATGAGGCTAATGTGAAAATTAACTTGGTTCTGTGTTTTGATGTTTGACATTTTGGGAAATACTTTCATTTGCTTTCTTGCCAAGAGTCAGATGGTAAGATTGATAACGCTCTCACGTCTGTAGGACAAATTTAAACTACAGGCTGTTAGCTTAGCTTAGCATCAAGAAAAAAAAATCAAGCATGCAGTAAAAGTTGACCCTGCATTCTTCTGCTGCTTGGAAAAAAGAACTGGTAATTGTGCAGGACATATAACTGCATGATCGGTGTTTGCATGTGCTGAAATGTCACCCAGGTGTTGCTGTGGTCACCTTGTGCAGAGACGTTCTTTCCACCAGCTGAAATGGGGAGGGGTCTATACGTATCTGCTCCATATCGACTGGTTTACCCAGCTCTTCCTCTTCCCAGGCTTTGATCTGCATCAACCAATCACAGGGCAGAGAGATGGACTCAGAGTGTATAGAGCTTCTAATGATTCCTTTGTATACCAGTTCGATTGTCTCATTTCTGGTGGTGTGAATGCTGAATCAATAAGGTACAGTACCTCCTCTGGGGACATGGTGTCAGTCAGCGGAGGGGCCATGGTTTCCTGAGGAAAGAGAGGGGACAGAAAGAGCGAGGGATAGATGGTTGGGCAGTCAGTCAATTTGAAGAAGCTATACAGATGATGATAAGATGAACCCTGGTGGGTTTATATCATCACCCACTGCACAACATGTCAACTCCGTTATGTATGCATCATGTCACACCCCTCCCATCACATTAGTGAGGTTGGCTGGAGCTGCCATGTTGGAGTGATGCCCCTGTCTTAGCTGTCACTGCCAGCTCGACAGAAGATCAGTGATGTGCTCTGAGCTTTTGGGGTCAAAACGATGAGTATGCGAGGCTGATCTTAGCAGCATACCTCAGTTTCAGTCTGGCCTGACGAAGACGTGGAGGAGAAGAGTCTCTGAAGGGTCCTCCTGACAGATGGCAGCTTGCGCTTGTCTGGGGACGTGATATGGCAACACGTGTAAGAGGAGAGAGGAAGCGACATTTGATGGGTGGACTTGTCTTTATGTGCAGTGGAAATGTCATGTCACCTGAGCCTGTGTGGTTGGTGGAGGGCTCCTGAGGTTTGGGGGACGGCATGGGCCCATTACATTCTTCCTGTACTGGAGAAGTCTGAGGGAACAACATGGCTGGTAACTGCATCATATATTTTTTAAGCTAACAAGGTAAACTACTTCCTGTAAGTTCATTCATGGTTTGTTTTTCTACCTTGTCTGCGCCTTCCTCTCCACCCTCCTCATCTACGAAGGTGAAGGACTCCCAGCTGACTTTGGAGCCCTGGCCTGGTGAACTCTGACCTCTTTCAAACACTCGCCTCTCTGGTGAGAGCCACCAGTCAAAGACAGCCTGAAGCTCTGTCCTCTCGATGGAGCCCAGAAGAATCATGGATTCTGCAGATAGAAGTGTTACAGGAATATTTCAGCATTTTTGGATATATGCTTATTTGTTAGATGAGAAGACTGATACCACTCTCATGACTGTATGCTAAACATGAACCTACAGCCAGCAGGGGTTTAGCTCAACTTAGCATAAAGACTGGAAACAAGGGGAGGTTAATTTTTATTTGTTATGGCTATATTTGGGACCATTTCTTGGCTAGGAACAGCGATTTCCTGGAGTGTATAACATGTTAATTAATGAGCTTCAGTGATGCTGGAAGGCACGTTGTTTTTTTAGTTTTTGTTTTTTTTACCTTTGAAGACAACAAAGCTAGCTATTCCAGTCTTTAAAGTGAGCTAAGCTAGCTCTCTCCTGGTTGTAGCTTCACATTTAGAGGACAGACATGAAAGCAGCATCGATATCGGTGAGTCACAGGACCTTTAGAGTCAACCAGGGGGATAGTTTTTAGAGTCGAGGTCTCTAGCAGATGGTTCAGTTCCCGATAGGTGGAATGAGAAGACAGGAATTTCACTTTGCGCACCATGATGTCCTCCACAAAGATGTTATACTTGCTGGGGATACAGAGATACTATTATAAATACTTTTTGTCTTCCAATGACAGCTGTATGGAAAACACTCAAAATATAGGTTCTCATTGTTTTAGCTTTACCTGATGTGCCCAAGGGCCAGCTCAGGCAGGTAGGGCAGCTTCTTCACCTGGATGATGGAGTCGTAGAGAGAAGGCTGCAGACCCTGGGCCACCATGTTTGCAAGGATCACCGCCACCATCATGGGCAGGATGTGGGAGATTTGACCCGTCAGCTCGAAGCAGATTACTGCAGTGGAAACGGTGTGTGTGACGGCTCCCGTCATCGCTGCAGCACCTGGTGGAAAACAGTGAGAGGAAATTTATTTGGTAAGGGTGAAGTTTTATTTCTCAATCTGATTTCTCTGCACCTGTTAAAAATATACATGTCACATCAGTTCATTTTCAAACCTGTTTATTATGCAGCCCAGTTGTCAGAATAACATTGGCATTGTATGTTTCTGCAAACCTTGAATACATTAGATTTGTTTCTATAACAGGTATCAAGGTGACATGGTACTCAAAATAACCTCCAGTTAAGAGGGAATCCACTCATTTTTTCGGTGAACACAGAGCACGGTTACAATACTGAGCTGGACAGCAAATTTAAGAGTTTTCAATGACTTAATGCCACCAAGTCAAGAGAAAATGGTGGAGTTGCTTCCAAGCTGCTGCTAGATCGACATCTTTAAACTGGAGGAAGAAAATTTTAAAGGCCAGGACAAACAGGTCGAGACTGGTAAGTTTGGGCAAAAAAAAAAATCAAGCGCTCTTAAAGTCATTCATTTAAGGTCTATGGGAACCTGTGTACAGCACTAAGACTAGCAGACTGACCAATGACAGCGTAACCTCCTGGCAGGATGCGGTAGACTATCCCATCAAACAGGATTCCATTTGGGAAAAGAGTGGCCATGATCTCTCCTACGAGGCGACCAAAAGCAGCTCCTTGAGGAGAGAGATAAGACACACTGGTAAAGACAAATTGAAGTGAAGCTCAGCAGGAGATACTGCACTCGCATTACAAAATCCTCTTACCTAATATGAACACTGGCATAAAGGCACCCGAGGGGATGGGCATTGTGGTGGAAACTGCTGACATCCAGAACTGCAGCACAAAAACAGGATCAAGGTAGGATTGGGACCAATCCCAGAGGTTTTTCATGCTGTCACATGTATTTCAAGGCAACACCTACTGTACACTGCAAGAGGGAGAGATACCTTCATGACGCAGAAGAGGAGGAGGATGACGAAGACACTAACATGCGGATGGAGCCATGCAGATGAGCGACCCAGGCCGGGCGGAAGAGGAGATCCTGAGATTTTGGTCCAGGTGAAATTATCAAACAGGGAGTTGATGCACTCCCTGGGCATCAGCTGCCAGAGGGGACACATTTTTCAAAAATGCACTTGTGCACATTTCACATCCCACAGTACAGCCAGAAACTGGATTACAGATTCAGTGAAGAAAAAAGTTCCCAAAACTTTACTGAAATGAAAAAAAGTTATAAATAAACAAAATACTCATTTTATCCTGTTGATGTCTGACAAAAAATATGAATATACACTGCCTACACTTCATGTATCATGTATAAAAGAGGGGTACAAACTAAAACTAAATCACTACTAGTTAAAGTGGGAGTGGTACTTTCAAGTTGTACAGACTAAAAAAGCTTGATTTTAATGATTTGTTCAGATAGTCAGGGAGAAAGTGGCTAATGTTCAGACGGCTTGGATCCAATTGATTGATTTTGGTCAATTCAATATGACAAATTCAAACTTGAACTTGAACACGTGGGCTACCGAGCAGAACCAGAGACACCATCTCTATTTTTCCAAGCATTTCTATTTTTCTTATGCTAGTGACGAACATAGCTTTGAGCTGTAGCATCAAGCAGAGGAGCAGGCTACAGAGGTCTGGTAAGCTCAGTTCTTTCTAAGTCCACACCCTGCGGTCTATTTTATTTTCAGTCTCGTAGTCTCAGCTCCAATCGACACTGACTCAAGTGACACCACTTGAGGCAATTTATCAGAGTTCACACAGGTCCCTCTGGAGACACAAAAAGTTTTATACAACTTAGTTCACATATGCAGTAGAGCTCCCCAAGACTCCAGTGGTAGTCCCCAAGCAAACAGACTTTGATGTGTAAAGTCGCTGGAGGTCCCCTTTGAGTTGCTTCTAAAGACTAAGATTAAAGACTTTCTTTGCTTCTGTGTACGGCCTAACATGACAGAAACACATGATCCATACTCAATGATGCACCTTTTCAGAAAGAACACACATCGATAAGAAGTCAGAGAGTGTGAGATTGATTCAGTCTCACCTCTCCAGCCATAAACTGTCCAAATCCAGGAGGAAATGTCAAGGTGGCGATGATCAGTGTCACTGCACCTGGATAGATCAATCGACTAGGCGCACACAAGCACGCACACACACACACACACACACACACACACACACACACACACAGCCATTAACAGGAAGCCCAGTGTATCATCAGAAACCTCCAACATGGCATAATAAGTGATGCTTGTAACAGAAATAACTGTCTCAGTACGAGTGCGTACCACCACTGATTGTACGGCTCTCCTGGTGCTGCTGCTCGCCTCTCTCTAATGGCGGAGACTAATGTTCCCTGACTGCTGAGTCTCGGAGGATAAGTGAATCTCCACACTGAGTGAATAACTGGCTGAAAGGTTGTTAAGGCTTTGCTGCTGTCCTGGCCAGTGTTGTGAGACTGATGAGTTCAGAGAGTGGAGCTGAGATACATTAAGAGGAATTGGGTTTGAATGCACAAATGGTTTGAGTTCCTTGGAACAATGTCTGCTACCAGAAGCACTGTAGTCTAAGAGCCGAGTGCTTCATTAATCTACAGCAGCAGGGAGTACATGGTCCTGTTTGTGTGTGTTTGTGTGTGTGTGTGTGTGTGTGTGTGTTGGGATCTCACTGTTTGGTTAGGAAGCGTGTTAGCGCTGTCGGTCTTCTCATGAAAAGAACCACCTGTCTGTTCAGGTAGACGAAAAACGCCCCCAGAAAGCCACATGAGATCCTAAAACATGAGAAGAAACTTGTTCTTACTGTTCTGCCTGCACAAAGTTTAAGAAAACTATTGGACATGCATAGACACCAAATGTACTGGGGAGAATACACTGGGGTGCGATTTCTATAGGAGACCAAAAACAGATACAAAAAGGACATGCAGTACAATTCCAAACACACACATGCACACGTACTCTTTAACATCCTCACCCTATTATTGCAAATGCAGGCAGCTCCTGCAGGTCAAAGGGGAAATCCATCCGGAAGTTAGTTTTGAAGAGAGCTGTGATTGTGACTGAAGGAAACAGAAAAAGAAAATCACAAACTAAGCTAATTATGAAATCAAACAAATATGTGATCTTAATCGCTCAACTGTGCTCAGTTTCATTTTCCTACACAAGCTAAAATCAAAGAAAGGACTGAAAAATATAATCGAAAGAGAGCAAAAAGGCTTCTATTCATTATCCAACAGAGATTAAAGCATTTTTTAAACATGTTTTGTTGGACCTGAAACCTGCATTACTGTTTTTATGGTGATACTTGGAGGCTGTGAACACAACATCAAACAGACACAGAGCGACATCATCATCCCATTGGAGTCGTGTTCATGTATAAATGATGAACTAAAGTTTGAATTTCACTCTCTTTTAGCTCTATTTTTGTTCTCAACCTCTTTAGCTGCTAAATGCTACACTATGTGCAGCAGTTTCTAGGTGAGCTGTTTGGTGCTGAGTCTTGTAATGTACAGTGGATTTAACAGAGCTTTTTTGCTGCCTGCTGTGTCTGGAAACACTTCATTCTTTTCTTTCTTTTTTTTTTGCATATTTGGAAATATTGCAAAAGTGCATTTATGAATGCGTTTATAAATTAAATAATCTGAATGACGTCCCTCTGTGAGTTCAATCTAGTACTTAAAACTTAATATTTGGACAGTAGTATTATAAACTGTAAGAAGATGACAAAATAAAGGAAATATAGGGTGCAGGGATTTAGAGTTTAGTGTATTTCATTATAGTAGTGCTGCTGGATTGTGGATATACTGTAGGTGATGACTTGAAACATTTCTGGTTTATCTAAAGAAGCAAATATTACTTAGCTGTCATATTCAGCTACTTTCCATAAAATGCTACTTCAGCAGTGTTTTACAACATTGTGTGTGTGTGTGTGTGCGCGCGCGCGCGCGCGCGAGCATGTGTGTGTGCTCTGCTCCTCACCAGCATCCTTGTTCCAAACAGAGAGCACCCTGAAAATGAAGGCGCTGAATGTGGCGGCAAAATATCCCCGCCAGTAATTCCTCACCGCAAAGTAGGTAGACGTGACCTCAATACTGAACAACACTCCTGGTGGTGGTGACGAGAGAGAGAGAGGAGGACGGACAGAGGGAAAGGAGGGATTAAAGAGGAGAGGAGAAATGAGGATGGACAGTGTGAGAAATGAGAGAGGAGGAAGAGGAGCAGGAGAGGAGGGTGAGAGAAGGACAGAGACGGGCAGCGGGGAGACAGAGAGGAGACAGAAATGAGTTCAATAAGCAGAATGAGTCCAAAAACAGTTTAAGCTGAGGGTGTAATTATACACAACGGGAGAACCACAGAGAGAGAATACACACACTAGAACACAACCAAACACACACACACACACACACACACACACACACACACACACACACACACACACACACACACACACAGGGCCATAATCAGCATGTGAAGCAATAAAATAAACATTAGAGCCATCAGAAACATTATTCTGAGCAAGACGAAAACAGCTGAACACAGTGGAATAAATATTTAAGGACTAACAACTGTTTTTTCTTTTTCTTGCGATTGAGAACTGGGTTATTAATGTTTTTTGGCTTTATGTACTTTAAGGGATGTTTGTAGACTTCTGCACATTGAGAGATTTTAAGTGGAGCTGCAACTAACAAGTATTTCCATAATAGTTTGTTCTATAACATATCAGAAAATAAAGAAAAATGTCTGTCACAATTCCCCAAAGTGGAAGTTGACCGATTCATATTTCTAGTTTCATCTGACCGACAGTTCAATTTCCATTGGTGATTTGTTCTCCGCTGTAGAAAGCCAGCACAAAAGCAGAACATTTAAAGCGATCATTACTAAAAATTACTTCAAAGGTTGTCGGTAAGTTGCAGCCATTTAATTTGCTGTTGATTAAAGGAAAATGCCTCCAGCACTCCACTGTTGACCTGGCCAATATATTGACATTTTATTATAGACCTGATAGTATCAGTGTAAATAAGTGACAAGAAATGACCAGAAATTGCAAATATATGTTTCAGGTCATATAGAAACTGTAAGTATCGCCGTCACAGTCTGACCTTCCAGACATAAGACTAACTTTAGATGGTGGATAGTTGGAGTGGATAGTTTTTGATACCCTGTGCTAGTGACACAGTTGGTACTCAGAAAGTACAGGCACAGCCTCAGCGCAGTATGATCTAGTACAGACGGATGTTTGGTGCAGTAGTGTGATTATATGAGGCAGTGTGGAAGTTGTACAGTACCTCCTAATGGAGTGCCGAAACAGCATCCCACCCCCACCGCACAGCCAACAGTCAGAATATCTGTGTAACCATAAGGGTTCTACTGACACAGAAAACAGAGGGGGAGAGGAAAGAAACAAGAGGGAAATAACAGGATGAGAGAGACAAAGAGGGATGAAAGGTGTGAGATGATGAAGGGGGAAAATGAAGGTGACGAGGAACAAGAGCGTAGACAGAAAGACAGGAGAGCGAGTTGGAGGAAGAGAGAATAAAAGATCAAGGTGGAGAGGACGTAATGGGGAACCACAGGGGGAGAATTGACAGAGGGGAAGCAAAATGGAATAAAGTGAATAAATAATGCTCACTGAAGAATGGTAAAAAAGTGATAGAGAAGGGAAGGGGGGGGGGGGGGTCATGCCAAGAGAATACAAAGCAGAGGATGCACATGCCAATGAGAGTAATCAGACTTAGAGGAAGCAATTAAGCAATCAGGAAACAAAGCGAGTGGTCACATCGTCCATAGAGACAGATCCCTGCAGCTGATTGCAGACCGAAAATTAAGGGTAGCAGACATGAAGTATTTCCACTGATTATTCATGACCTTGAATCAAATGTAGGTTCTATGTAACTTTTATGGAGGGTCTTTTATGATCTGTGTTGCATCATTTCTTTTAGAGAATACATATTTTTAACATGTGACTTAATAAGAAATTTGGGCATTGAAATGGTAAAAACGCTGAAGCTCATTACTTTAGAAAAAGCCTGAAAGCGGAGACAACCTTATAATCCAGGGCTCACCTACTGGACAGTATTGCTGGGAAGCTAATCTGTGATAAATATTCATTCACTATGAATTCATGGCTGCTGATGCCTGACACCGGTCTGAGATAAGGTTCAGGGGACCAGTTTGACATTTATAGAAAATGTCCTTCCACAAGTTAGATAAGAGGACTGATAGGACTGATACCATTTTCATGTCTGTACACAAAATGTGAAGCTAGAGCCAGGAGTCAATTAGCTTATCTTAGCATAAAGACTGGAAGAAGAAGGAAAGTGCCTGGCTTTGTCTGAAGGTAAAAGAAAAAAATGTTCACCAGCACCTCTAAAATTCCTAAATTAAAACTCATTTGTTTAATCCACTGGGGGAAAAGACATGTTAAAACTCAAAGTTGTGGTTTTAACACACAGTGTGCCACATGGTGTGCTACATTCACACAATACTGACAGAATGGGAAGGACAGGAAAGTCTCCAGTTAGCCTAGATTAGGTGAATTGATTCTATTAGAGTTAATATTGGATTTCATTTAGATAGAACTGCCAGCGATGGAGGCTTTGCAGCCATGTTTCCAGCGGTTTGTTGACACTTCTTTTTGCCAAGTGGAAAGAAATTCTTAATATCTTTGACTCAGAATTTCATCTTGGTGACAGACATGAACGGTTTTCCCCACAGGACTGCACATAATTACAGTCTGAATAATATGACATAAACACTGCTTTAATTAGACCTTTAGTGGTCCAGGTAGATAGATTTTTTTTACCTTTTGACAGAGTCACGTTAACTGCTTTCCTCCTGCTTTCAGTCTTTATGCCAAACTAAGACGATTGCCTGCTGGCTCTAGCCTGAGGTATCGACCTCCTCCTCTCGGCAGCAAAGAAAGTGTCTCTCACAAAATGTTGAAATATTCCTCTAAAGTAGAAACTAAAGTAGAATAATTGCCAGGCTAATCTGCATGTTTAAACATGCAGTTTAATTCATCACTTGTAATGGAAGGCACTGGTCTGAGGTCAGATTTAACCCCCACGTGTTGATGCTATTTCAGGAGGATAGAGCTGACTGGAGACCTGTGCCTGAGTGAGTCAAGGGGAGGAGCTGGGTGGGACTTGCCTCCCACGGGGGCAGCGAAACAGGTGGCCACTCCCACGGCACACGCACACACCAAGAGGTCCTGGTTATGGGTGCCATTCTGGGGTTAAGGGTCAAGGGTGGAGACAGATGGGGGCAGGGGGACACAAACAAGCACGGATGAATGAGAAAGCCACAGGGAGGTGGAGACAGAGACAGCAGGGAAACGGGGAGACAGGGATATGGGAGGTCACTGTTAATACACATGCCAGACATAACCATCACACTATTAATACAGTGAGACACAAACACAGACGAGGTGTGAGGGGGCGAGCCAAAACAAAGACTCAAGAGAAAGAGGGAGGGGAGGGTGTGAGCTGGGTGGGAGAGAGACAGATGAGGTACAACAACAGTCACAGGGTTCCCACTTTCTCTTCATCAAATTCAAGGACCTTCACAATGAATTTAAAGGGCTCAAAGTTGGCATGTTTGGCAAACTCAAACACTGTACAGGCCTCAGTTGTAATTTCATACATTGTCAAGTGAAGAAAATGGTCATTCATTTAAAAATGTTGATAGAGCTGATGGAATTTGTATGTTTTATTTCTAGGTCATACAACCATTTTCAAAACAAGTCTATGATTCTACAGCCGGGTGCTCACTGCTCTGTGAGACTGTACTAAGTGCTGCTTTGAGCTAAATGCTAAAGTCAGCATGCTAACACGCTCACATTGACGATGATAACATGCTGATGTTCAGCATCCTCAGTGTGATGTCAAAATATTCAAAACACTGGACAAATGAAAGCTTTGACCTGATGATGGCGCTAGATGAAAACTCACTAGGATACTGTTACTTTGGGACCATGAGTATTTGTACGAAACAGTTGTGGAGATATTTCTCACCATCAAAGCGTTGGATCAACTGACTGACAAACTAACAAACAATGTCATCCCTTGAGCCTTCAAAACAACTGATTTTATCAAGTCTAAAAATGAAGATTTTAAGGGCCTGTGGGAACCCTGTAATTACACCAAAGACAACAACAAAGTATGTTATAACGGAAATACTGCATTCCACTTCGTTACTGCATTGACTGTGAGGACATGAGGCTTATGGGTAATGCAGTCTGTTTTGGTCAGGGCCTCAGCTTACCTCATAGACGCCCGAGAAGATGGACATGAATCGACTCAGCACTGCGGCACAGATACTGGCAATGTGGACAAATGGACCCTGGAGGTGACGGGAGGAAATCACTGACACAGATGAGCGACATGTAGTGTTATCTACACGGACACTGACTATTGTCTGTAAAACAGGCAGTCTAAACTGGGACATGTTGTATCAGAACAGATAAATCACTGTATAATTGCTGGATGTGACAGCTGCCCTGCTACTGTAATGCAGAAAATGAATATACTCCTTTGCTGAGGACTTGAATAATTTGCTTCAATCCCATGAGAGGAGGGAGAGAGGGAAGACATGACAGAAGATGATTTATTATCATCCAAGTTTAGAGAGAGAGAGAAAGAGAGGTGAAGAAAGAAAAAAGAAGGGACGGAGGATGATGGTAATGATGTTCGATCAATGGATAGGGAGAGATACAGAGGAGAACAGACAGTAAAGAGGTGAAAAGGGGGGAGGGGGGGTTGTTTACTTCTTTGCCAACTGGCATCCCACTGCCCAGGCCAGCAGTCAGCCCGATGACTTTAGCGATGAAGGCTTTGAGGGTCAGATATTCCTTCAGCACTACGCCTCTCAGGATGGTTTTCAGCTCAGGAATACCAGAACCTGGAGAAACAGATGGAGACAAGGAATCTGGGCGAAAGGATGCTGAGTGCAGTAAATAAAGAAATATCCTACAACAGGCAAAACAAGGTAAAAAGAGGAAAACGGAGATGCTGAGAGAGAGTAACAGAGGCTGACAGGTGATGGAGAGCTTACCGATGGCCTGTGGGGAAACCAAGTGACAGAAGAGCGAGGCAAACGTGACAAGGATCATGGGATAGGTAACCCAGGCAAGGTACTGGAGTGGCACATTGCCCTTAAGCTCCCCATGTATCCACTTATAGGCTGAAAGATGGAAAAATGACAGGAATACAAAGAGAAAAGAGTACAGAAATAGTGCATTACACACAGGAGTATAAACTAAACAATTACTCACAATGGAAACCAGAATCGTATCAACTGCAGATCTAATAGTAATAATCTCTATGACCTTGGCCTGTGTTACCTTGCAGGCTCTTGGCGCTGGCGTAGTCCATGCTCCAGCTGACCAGAGCCATAGTCAGTCCCAGAAGAACCAGAAAAATCCAGTCCTCCCCCATCTTGGTCACTATATACCGCCGCACACGAGCCAAACAATCTGGGACAGAGAGATGAAATGATCCATCCTCAGTCCATTTATCGCTTGATTTAATTACTGTCAGTTATTTTAAAAATGCCTGAGAGGGAATCATTCAACACGGTTAGGGGCACAGCGATGACGCTATAGTTCATCACAGAGGTAAAGTAAAAAATGAACTGAAAAGATTGTGTTTTTTTAAATTTACAAAGGATGTATGCAAACTCTGGAACATGAGAATTTAAAGCACAGTTCACTGGTGGTAGAAAAATAAAATGTTTTCGGGGAAAAAAACAGCAAAGAGATCAGCACAGTCATTACATCTCAGCACAGTCGTGAGGTAGACTGACTTTGAACCTCTTATATTAGGATTAAGATCCAAAATACTGGATCCTACACTTCCCACAATGCAACTCTTTAATTAGACTTCCTTGCCTACAGTATGACTTTCAACCTTTTCCCACCCAGTTTCTCATACAGGTTTCAACCTTTTCCCACCCATTTTCTCATACAGGCTGTCTGTTAGAATTTTGTAGTCTGGAACAAAGTTTGGATATTAAATACGATTACTGAATAGGAAGCAAAAATATCACCTGAGCACAGGCTTTGTAATACTCCATTACCCCATTAAGCATACCTGCACAATGTAATGCAATTCAGTCCTTGAACTAGGTATCAAACATGCTGTTTTACCCATTTTATGTAAACATTCAGTTTTTGTATTACTGCAGCGTGGAGAAGGCTTTAAACCAGCATTTAGAACTTTGTGTTGGGGAATAAAAATGACAGAAAATATGACCAGATGAGTGATGCATAAAATACAAAGAACAAAATAAATAAATTTAGATACTTTGTTCTTGTAGGTAAGGGTGGGGTCCATTAAAGGACTCATGACCTCCAGGTGGTGTAAAGTCCAACTGCCTCATGTTCTGTGTGGCAGCCTAATTCAGCTATAGCCGTGCATCATATTTTATGAGCTCATCGTGTTGCATGTAAAATCATAATGTGCCAAGTAATCAGTAACTGAAGCTATCAGATAAATGCTGCTCTCTCTAGAATGTAGTGCGATGAAAGTATGAGGTTTCACAAAAAAACAGTGAAGAGTGAAGTGCAGCATCTCAAAATTGTGTTTAGTTTAAGTAAAGGTGTATTGTTAATTTCCACCTCTGTTTCACGGTTGACACATGTGCACAAAGCATGACTATGGAAACTGTCACCACAATCTGCATCTTCTTGGAATATCTTCCGTAAAGCATTGGAACAGAATAACTGGTCACCTTGGCATTTGGAGTAGTGACGAGGCTTCTTGGTAGAAGAGGCGTGGCTGTGATGCGACTCCAAGGCCATGGGTTGATGATGATGATGATGATGATGATGATGATACCTCCGGCCGTGCCCTTTGCGGCCGGTGGCTGTGGTGTCCCCCGCCCGTCTCCTCCATTGTCTCTCTGTCAGCAATCGGGCAGCCTCCCGTCGGGCAAAGTTTCCCAGCTGCTCCCTGTATTCTCCGTACAGCTGTAACCAAGAGGAAACACTGACAATCACTTTGAATCAACAAGTCAATAGAAACCATATGTTTCTTGGGCCTTCAAAGGATTGTAGAGAAGGAGAACGAGATGTCAGACAGGAGAGAGGGGAAAAGAAGAGAGGAGAGAGAAGGAGAAATACCTCTGACAACTGAGACTGGGGAGAAGGATAAAACTAGATCCAGTGTGAAGAGTCTTGAGATAACAAGAAAGAGATGGGGAATGTGCGGCGTGTGTGTAAGGGATACACACCAACCTGAATACCCTGGCAGACAGAAATAGACAAAACGGGCATTGAGATCGGAAAAACCCCTCCCTGAGAGGAGGCAGGGGCTGGAGAGGAGCCAGAGGAAGAGATCCTGGAAGAGAGGACATTCCACATCTTCCCCTTCCCACTATGTGTGCACTTTGCACCTACAACCACATGCACACACACAATAACACACACACACTCGGTCAGAAAACACGACACTCTGTAATCCAGCGTGATCAGTTTGCAGGGCACTCGTTAAAGCCATAGAAGCCGTAAAATACTGCAGATCCAGGTGCAGCTACGATGTGCAACTGAAACCTACAGATCACATGCATCCCACCACACAGTAAAGCAAGAGGCTAAATCATAAGGATGGCTGGCTGCCACACATTTCTGTCTCATGTTCACACAGGAGAGGAGTGCTGACACATCCAGCCATGAGGCCCAGGACCAGAGGACCAGAGCGGGAGCTTAGCAAACTGCCCATAATTACATCCACACCAACAATAAAACAAAGCTGCAACAACAATCTACAGTCTCATTTGATGGGAAAATGTTGAAACAGTTACTGTATGACAGAGACAAGTTAGTGTAATCTGGGTTTGGTACGATTTCCTTCAATGTAAGCACAGAAAAACTGCTTTACACAACCAGTCCACGGTAATACATGAGTCACTACAACTGCATGACAAAGTGACTGATGTAGATGTTTATAATTAATACACGGATACAGCACATAGCAGGTGGCCTGGCCAGCAGTTACACTGTTAAAGGCTCTTGAAAACTTTCAATGCCTCTAAATCACATAGCAAGTTATTTTAAACCTCACTAAATACTACGAACCACAAACTGTTATTCAGAAGAATGCTACACCGCTAACAGCCTCTATGAGCCTTGATGTAACCATCCACTGCTATTCCCAGTTTTAATTATTTCACATTATACAAAAGTTAAATATTACTTCCATTTGTTTGTTTTACCTTTGTTCGCTGCCAGAATAGTGGGGGTTTGCTATTAAGGGCCAAACAATGATGTGGAAGAGTTAAAATCACAGGTCGCAGGAAAGGATTTAAAGTCATTTTTTGGGTTAGAAAACTTACCTATCATTAGCTGAGTTGTCCAAATGTTTTGGATGTGATTCTTTGGCTGTTCCATGTAAAATAGATGAATTATCTACAAAAAGTGTCTGACAAAACTCTGATGCATTGTCTTTGTTTCTGGTGTGGAAAGACACATAGGAAAATATGCAAACTATACTGTCTTTTGATCTCTTATTATCATTGCTTTTTCTAGTACTGGATGCATTTAAATCCAATAAAGTGCTGCAAAACAGCAGAGGCTACACATACGATTTAAATTTGAGCTGACTCACATGTAAAAATGATTTGTGTTTTTTAATAACACAAAAAGAACCTGACCACAGCAATTGAAAACAGCAAGCTGTGAAATGTCTTGAGTTTTCCGCACAGAAAATGACATGTGAAAGGAATTATAATAAAGACAGCTGCTGACTAAAAATTATTTATTAAGGAATTAAATGCAGTTTTTGTTGGTCCATCAGATATTTGTTTGAAGAATTTGGCTAAAATCCTATTGGAGCAAATTTTATAAAAATACAACCCTGTGTTTAATATACTGTATAGCCTATACACTATAGATGTTCAATATTTTCCTATAATATAATATATTGTTATAATATACATCCATCCTCATCTAATGTGAGAGGCACAAACAGTTACTGCATTGTACAAACAACCCATTTAAGATAGAGTCGGAAAACAGAAATCAATCAAAATATGTAAACAGATCCACTAAAATAACTTGTGGAGATTAAAGAAAGAAGACGCAGAAGATCACAGGACCTTGCCATTAATAGCAGAGAATAAAAAGATAACCCTCCACCACCTGACCAGATGGAGCCTCTGGTGATCCTGCCTGTTCCTCATCAGTTGTCTTTAGCATGATGTGGTAGCAGCTCTGTCCCTGTTCTGTCTCCTGTCCTATGCTGCAGGCAACCTCACCACCGCTGCACTACACATTAACACCAAAGCACTAATCCATCAACATCATCAAACAGGCGCTGGCACCAGGCGCCATCAAAACCAGGGACAGCAACAAGAGGAACCTGTGCACCGCTCACAGAGAGGGACAGATTAGTTATTTAAACACTGTACTGCCAATGCCACAACAAAAAGGACAACCAGGAGATTACAGTCTAAAGATAGCAAAACAGTCATTCCTACAAACTATATTTTATAATAAATTGCTTAACAACAGCATCTCCTGTGTGTTTTTGTAAATAACTTCTTCATGTATTTCTGTATTATCCCAGTCATTAGCATCACATTTATTTTACTATCAGTGTCCTAGCAGCAGCTTTTGTGACTGGTTTAAATTTTGCGCTCTCTACTTGCTTGATAGTTTTACAACGTGAACATGCAGTCAAACAGTACTTTTATTTAAGTGGCCAAAGAATAGCATCGTATATAGCATTTTGTTTGAACTTTCTGCCTTTACTTGGTCATGTAACACTGTCAGCTAGTTAGCTAGCTAGTAAACTAACTGTTAGCAACAGTGAGCTGACCAGTTAGCTAGCTAGTCAGCTAACTTAGGCTGTCACATAGAGGTGCTATTTCAAATGGCAAAATGGAAATTATTTAGGAATGGACTCTATTAAGAGTATAGCTACTACAATATAGCATTGCATTTCTATTAGATTGTTGGACTCACAATTGGTAGTCATCACATATCGTCATTCGACAGTACCTGCCACCTATATTACCCAGTAATTACCACAGTTCAGTTGGAGTTATGCTAGTAGCAGCTAACGTAGCCTCGAGCTGCTACCCTCAAGTAGAGACAAAGAGTGGGCTACAGAAGTCTGGTGAGCTTTCTAGTCTCGTGTGAGGAGTTACTGCCTTTCTCTATGATTGTATTTTGGACTGTTGGTTGGATAAAAAAAATAATTTGAGTACATCACCTTGAAATCTAGGAAACACTGATGAGTTTTTGAAATTTCTTGTAGCAACATAATTAGCTGCAATGTTCATATATTGCCAGTAAAAGTCCACTGAATTGTCATAATGGAAGTAAATCTGAGAAAGGGGGACAGAGACAAAAAGAGACTGACAGTGTGAGAGAGACATTGAAAGCTGTGATTCATTCGCATCGGGTGACTTTGCTGACTCCATCTCTCAAACTTGTGTTTACCTTTGCGTCACCACATAACCTTGTACGTCCATCAGTGCCACACGGGGCCGAAACATGACATCAGCAACCACCTTCACATCCCCAACTTTCACACGCTTTTGAACATTGCTGCTGCCACTGTTTGACTCTCCAGCTGTGGAATGACCTTCCGACTCCCACTCAAGAACACCAGAGGAAATATCACCCTCTCCATACCCCTCTTCCTTCTCTACTCGCACTAATTTGCTCTCAGCAAGATTCCCTGCCTCCCCTCTTGGCTGTTACTATTTTGCTGCACTTTCCTCTCTCTACAGACACATGAGCGTAGTCAGGCGTTGACACTCACACCGCTCGTTATTAGTTTCTTGTGCTCTACTGAAAGCCTCTAATGTTGTGGTTATTGCACTCCCGTTGGATGAAAAAACGTAAACCATTCCTCCCTTGGCTTTGTTAGCAATACAAATCCCGTTTTAAATTAGGCTAGCAGGCTGTCAAGAGCTTAAAATGCATTCATGGATTCGCCCTTCATGAGGCATCAACTGTATCACTGCGTAGAAGAAAGCGTACACCTACTCCCCTAACCCTGCTCTGACGTTGCTAGCTTATGGAGATTAGTTTATAGCTAACAGATACTGATAGCTAACATTACGGCTCACCCGAGGAGGATGCCATTGATGCTTACATTCATGTGTGGATACACGCTTCCTCCTGTGCAGTGATAGAGTTGGTGGGTGAAGTTCAGTAGAGAGAAAAAAGTTCCTTTATGAACTTGCTCACAATAAGGTCTGTGGATTATCTTGAGTGACCAGCTCATGATTTTTGAGACATTGCTGTTAAGTTTTAACTGCCATCTAGTTCCGTTATATTCAAGAGAAGGCAGATATACAGCCAGCGTGTAACAGTGGAGATGGATAAATAGCTCCACAGGTATGAGGAAAAAACAAGGTGACACACCTAGAACTGTGAAACACAAGAAATTCAAGAGGTAAGAAACTGCGAACAACAAAAAGAGAAACAGGCTTGCAGAGGGAAAGAGAGGGAGAGCTTCAGTCACAGTGAGAGCTGCTAATAGATGCCGAGGTTGAAGGGCAGTGTGACATTGAGAGTTAATTAAAAAAAATAACAGCACATTCCTGCATCCCTCCTGAGAGGGAGTCAGCACTGCATATTCATAAATATCTGTGTGTGTTTGTCTTGCTTCTTTAGCATGCTAAGTTTGTGTTTGTGTGTGCTTATCACCGTGCTAAATTAATGTTTCTGTGTGTGTATTTGTGTGTGTGTGTGTGGTGAGGCCTTACAACACTATAGTCCTGTCCCATAGCACAAGGTTAATGATAAAATCTGACCCGCTCACTGACAGATAGATCAAGAGATTACCCCCCCAACACACACACATACTCTCAATCCTCCCTCCCAACCAACACATGTACACACGTACACACACACGCACACATACAAGCACAAGTCTCCATATGAATACACTAATTAACCAGCACAATAACATTTCCATGCCTAGTCCGAACACTGTTCAAGCTGTCATGTTCTAATTAAGGCATGTCGGCACAGCCAAAAGAGAAAAATAAACCAAACTAACTTCCATGTGTTATGCATGAGCCCACAGTTTAACTTTACACCAAGTAATCCAGGAAAAAGTGACTGGAGGCCCCTTGATCCCTTGTAAACCTGGTTTGCCTGTAATAAGTAATGTCACAACATGAAATTTAAAATTGAAAGTCAATAAACATGTTAGAGATGGTCCAAAAGTAGCCTTCTTCTACCTCTCTTTTAAGTCATGAATGCTTCAATCCTTGCAAAACCTGATGCAACATAAAGGAAGAAAACACTTCAGTATGTAAGATAGTAAACCTTACCAGGAATTGATCTATATTCAGAACTGTTTCAAAGGTGTTGATGCGCTCCCTCATCTTTTCAGCCGTTCCTCCTGCAGGTCGCTGCTCACTTTCCTGTGTGTCTTTCATATACTGTAATTCCCACTCTGGATATCTTTGTCTTACATCTGCCCTTTCCTGTCTTTGCCAGTGTGACGGACACAGACTGTACCTGCTACCTGCCTCCATGCAGTGTAGACCCCCAGTACCTGACAGGTATGGTCAGTGTAGCATGCTCGCACGCACACAGGCGCGCGCGCACACACACACACACACACGTACACACACACACAAGGGCAAAGCAGTAGAGGTTAATACAGACACTTGAGGCTTGACAATAAATTGTCAGCAGCTCTTAATTCAGAGGGGTGGATTCTCAGTCAGGCGGTTGATCCAGAAGATTCCTGCAGCAGGATCATAAATGATACCAGGCAGGCAGGACACAAGCTTAAGGTATGAAAATAATACCTGCTTAGTGGAGACCATAGCCGTATTAACATTGTGTGGGATATAGTGGGTAATACTGAACTGTACTTTAAGTGCCATCAGCATAGATAACATGCTTTCCTAAAGCCTGGCTGGGCTCTGGTTCAGCATTCAGTATCATGTTTTTTGGCTAACATTTGTTTTTTGTCCACAAACAAATGTTTTTGCCAGTGAACGCTGAAATTTGGTTATTAAAGATTAAGTTGAAGCGATGATAAAAATATGTGCCGATGCAAGCTGTTTTACAGTAGAGAAATAAATTTTACTCTGAAAGATGACAGTGAATTTTAAATCTTAGACGGGCATGAAAACTATGAATAAAAGACAAATACATTAAATGCAGCCTATAAAACATTTGTATGGTGCATATCCACTAATATGTAAGTGGAACACTGCTTGAAAGCATGAGAAATGCTCCAAATCTTCTGTAACTTTCACCAGTTTTAGAAATATTCTCCTTCTTACAGCCAACATCAGTATGGATTACGACCTGCACTGATTTCTTTGAATAAGTCAGTATCCGCAGGTCATATCGGCTTGCTGTTTCATCAGTTGGATTCTGCTCTTTACCTTCATGTAGTCATGTTGTTCTCTAGCTGTGGGGCCTAAATTGGGTCAGTGACTGTTCTGTTGTGACCCAGTGGTTCTCATGTGGTTTCTGGGTCTTTGGGGACCAGAGTGCTGAAGGTAGCTGTTTGCATTTGTCTGGCTGTTAACTGGCCCACTCAGTCAGTCCAGTCAGTTTGGTGGATTGTAGTGTTTTAACTGTGTGTGTGTTGGGATTGGATACTTTATCACCTGCAACTACCACTGGCCCTGAATGTGCAGTGTTGATGTCAGCTGAAAATAACACCATTTTATTTCAATTTCAACTGGCAAATGGAGTGTAAATAATCTGGTTTTGCCTTACCCTGCAATAGACTGGTGGCCTGTACAGGGTGTTTCCTTGTCTGTAATCTGGTGCATGCTGGGATACTCTCCAGCCCCCTGTTAGCAAGTTGAACAGGCAGAAAATTGATGGATGGAAGCACCTTTCAGTTTCACTGCAGCAAGGAACACCTGGCCTGAAAACCTGAGAAATGTTCCAAACCTCATTTTAAAACTTTCTCCCTCTTACAGCCAGACTTAGTACACAGTTTGACCAGTATTACATTTTCATTTAAGTATTTTTTGAGCATTATGGTGCTTGATTTGAGTCGATTTCATATATGTACAACACATGAGGCAAAAGAGAGGGAAAGACTTACAGCAAAGGTCCCTGCTCAGACTCAAAGCAGCGTTGATGTAGTGCCTTTTTACCGCAGACATTTTGACTTGTCATGGCAGGAGAAGCAAAGGTGTAAAATTAATCACCGCTCTGCTTCATCTAAGTGTCCCATTAAGCAAAACCAGCGAGCCAACATACATAACACCAGGACCCCGAAACCTGCACACCAAAGTAAATGCAGCCATCGTTAATGTTATTAACTACACGTTTGTCCTGCTACGACACGATAAAATGTCTGCCGTTTATCACATTGTGAGCACCTTAAACCCCAATTATAATCCAAATTTCAATGCAACACAGAAATATTGCTGTCATTTTGAAACCAACTTAAATCAATTTGTATTGTATGTAATTTAAATTTCTCTAAATAATTTGCAGTTCAGTTGACTGGCTTCAAATTGATCTAAGAGACAGAAAAACACATTTCTGCACTCATTTTGAGCAGCTGCAACCAAGTGTGTGTTGCTGGCTCTTGTGTTCTGGGCCACATCTCTCAAGGCAAAAACAATCTTAGTCCCGTTGGAAGCGAATTTGCTCATATCACCTTAACCACGAGATGCTTTTGAGAAACGAGACCTTGGTTTATATTCAGTTTAGTGTTTTATTTGTTTGTCCAGTTGCATATCCCTGTAAGGCACAAACACACATCAGATTTTTCTGTCGTGCGACGCCACCAACAGATTTTCTTGTACTTTCTTTTCCGAGCTGTCTCACCTCCGACTGAACTCTTGTGTGCAGCCTTTCACCTTTCTCCCTCACTCTTCCCCCTGAAACTTTCCCTCTCACCACCCCTTGTCCCGATCCATCCAACCCCCACCCCTGAGGTGAAACCTTACTCGTGGATAAATTTAGCAGCAGTGTGACCCAATGTTCACTGACACACTTCTCCGCACCTCTCCCTCTCTCACGCTGTTTATCTCTTTCAGCCCATCTCTCCCAGGAGGCCTGTTGTACAGACAGATGGAGGGCTTTAACCTTTACACAAAAACAATGACAAGTTATCGATGCTATTTTGCAACGCTAACGTGGCGTTTCATCGTGTAACTACTGATGTAACTACTAATCGTTTAATCATTACATTATTGCCACCTCTGTAATTGAAAAGACACATCAAGTGACTGCGATATCATATGAAATTTAATGGCTTAATCGTCTACATCCCAGTCATTCCAGTCTGCGCGACATTTGGCAGGTGAACATTATCCCTTTTAGTAGCCTGTAACATTTGAGACTTATGAGATCTGTTTCACTGATGTTGACATTCTCACAGATCGAGACTCGTCTCCTCACACAACCTCATTTTTAACCACATCCATCATATAAAATGTAACACACGACGTGCTGTATCAAAGCAAGCACAAAGATACAGTGTGCACACACATTGCTATCTGTTCTCGCCACCCTGCCGGAGTGTGTCTGTCAGTGTGACACAAGCCCACAGTGGGGGCTTCCTCTTTGTTAAGGTCAAGGGTCAACAGCAGCTGTGTGACTTGGAAGTAATTAACACAACCTTACAAACCCAGCAAGCAATAATTTAGTGATTTGCAGGTCAAAAGACATTGAGACGTCTGTGTTAAACCTGGTCTAAATTTGTCAAAAAAACAAAACAAAAATGTAATGTTATACGGGCCCGTAAGTTCCAGATCATTTGTTAAACATTTCCAAGAAGTTTCCTGAAAAGAATTATGCAAATAGTTACTAATTACAGGAAAGCAACAATCTGTCAACACCAAATGTATTACAAATGACTCAACTATAAGCTTAACAAAAGTCTGTGACAGAAATGTTGCACTTCATGCCAAGTGTGCATTACATAACGCTTTGTTTGTACTAATTAAAGGGCGAAAAGAGAGAGAGTTCAATTTCTACACATCAATTAATTACTACTGCAACCTTTCAGTCAGTGCAAAACAATT
Source organism: Chaetodon auriga (assembly GCF_051107435.1). Taxonomy (NCBI): domain Eukaryota; kingdom Metazoa; phylum Chordata; class Actinopteri; order Chaetodontiformes; family Chaetodontidae; genus Chaetodon; species Chaetodon auriga. The sequence continues at coordinate 18,856,147 of NC_135081.1, read as the reverse complement.
CAACACATGTAGAGAATAATGCTGAGCAGATGGCGAGTGCTTGGATGCTTGTTTCTTATTTAAGTGAATAGACGCACTGTTTGCAAGCAGGACTCGGTCACCTGATTCAAACCCTGAACACAGAGGAGGGGACTGAGAAACTGCCCCACTGGAGAGACATGACATCACATGCAAAGCTGGGATATTTATGTCTGTTCAACCTTAAAACGCTAACAACAATCAAAATGTTGGTGATATAATTCTGAAAAAATCATACATCAGTCCATTGTTTTCAGGTGTATTGTCAAATAATTTGGTGATGTTTGATCCGACACTGAGCAACTGAACTGACCATAGTGAGACAAACGCATCAGTGGACAAGATGAAAAAAAATTAGCTCTGTAGAACGTGTGGAAGTAAAATCATCGGTCATCATTTTACTTAGGTCTATATATTCTCTACTTCTATTTTCTGTGTCACAGTGACCTGGAAAAGAGGCCCCACTGCGTGAGGCAAGATGAAAAACAGATGTTCTGTGAAGGATAAACACAGGATGGGGGGGCCTGTATGTCCTGCGTGCGTATGTTAGGAATATGAGACAGTGTGATCACTGCATGTTCAGAACATGACTTTGTGGCAATTGGCCAGATTTTGAGGTGGAGTTACTGATAAGCCAATGATATGGCTCCTTGCTAATTGGTCAGATGTTGGGTAATGGTGGACAGTTAGCAAATCAGAAGAAAGCTTTTTGTTTAGAAGACTAATAACAGCTGAATTTTGTGGAAAACATTTAGAAACTGCTGGCTGTGACTGACTTTTCCTGACCTTAGTTTTTCCTTATGTGTCTCCTTATTGTAGCTACAATAATAACAATGTTTTTAATTAACAACCAGCAGTGTGTAATGATTTGATGTGTTTTTGAGTGCTTTTAAACAGTTTCCACGGCAAACGTACGGATGCTTTTATTTATTTATTTATTTATTTTGAGTTTTGGACATTTAGATTCATTGAAATAAGCCATACCCACTTTGCATCAACTGAGCTGAATTTCTTATGAATCCATGTTGCCCATCACATGAGCTTTTCGCATTTGTGGCGCCACCTAGAGGCAGAATAACCCAGGACTGCACAGCGAAGCTTTTAAAAATGTCTTAATTCAAAACCATATTGAAGATTAAAAATCGTTTTTCCAGACTGGTCCAGATATGATATGTGCTGATTTTGATGCTGAATGCTTAAAATTTGTAGGAGGAGTAGTGGGTAAACAGACTTCACTTAACTGGGTGTGGCTGATATGGATAGATAAGTTTGTTGTTACAGTGCCACCATCTATATATATCTATATCTATATCCATATCTATATCTAGATCGCTAGACAGACAGATATACAGACAGATATTTAGATAGCTGTAGCTGTTACAGTGTCTGAGACAGATACCTTTAGGGCACAAGAAGAAGAAAAAGGAAGAGCAAGAAGAATCTTGAGAGTTACAGTTGGGTTCCAGCAGCTTTGTTTGGCCTCTAATGAAGGATCAATTAATAATAACTTGGGTCTAAATGGAGCTTTTCATTCAAGGAAAATGTATATCTTTTCTAGAGTTACTACAAGCAGATGAGAGCTTACTGGGTCAACACTACAAACACAGACATTATCGTCTTGCAGCAATAGTGTGCATCTGTGAGCCAGCTAAACCATCACCCTGAAAATATACACTACTATATCCTGCTGCTGATCAATAAACAAATTATATTAGGACGATCTATTAACAGCTCTACACATAAACTCTTCAAATCCTTCAAGGCTCTAATTTCCTCTCTCACACACAGACACCATCACAGCTTTCACACCTGAGAGATGTGGGACCTCTCAGGGAGACATTAAGCCTGTAAATAGTGTGGTTAATTGAGATTTCTTATTTATATCTGACCTGTGGGGCCCAGAGGGGCTCCACGTGGGCTGGGAATTAGAGATTTGCTTTGGGCCATCGTCCAGCGTCTCAGAGGAGAAGAGGAAGGAGAAGGAAAAGACAGTCACTGCTCCCCCGCATTTTGTCAGTTGCTCAGGCTGCTCTAACACACACATACACACCCCAGCTGCTCATGTATCGGTCATTCTCTGGTCTTGTAATTCACATTCAACTCTGCAGAAAATGACCTTTAAAAATCCTGCACATTGCCACAATCCTTCAAATCAGTCGCTGGAGAAGATAATCTGATGCTGTGAGTCATTTTTGACCTTAGAGCAGGTGTGATTGGATGAAAACAGTAAAAAAAAAAACAAAAAAAAACAGACATGATGGGTCTGACCAACATTCAGGATGAGCATTTAAACAGATGAACTAGATGATATGGAGACATGACTTCATCTCAACACGTAGGTCTAACCTGTCTGCTCGGGTTTCTTGAATATACAGTAGGTATTTATATCCACCAGCACATGAAAACAGCAATGACTTTACAAGGCGGCAGCACGGATGAAAGATGGACATAGTCACAAAGACGAAATGTACCCAAAAACAATAATAGTCAAACGCCAGGCATCAAGTAGGAGACTGGTGTCAAAATAATTAATAAAATCCTTGATTATTGCAGGGATGACTTTCCATTTATCGCCTTCACTCAGTGTTTTGTGGTGTGGGCGGTGTGAAAGCAGCGGGGACTGTGAATGTGTTTGAGGGCTGTACTAATAAAGTTGTCATTAAGTTGAAGATTCTCTTCTTTGAGAAGAGAATGGAGGAGGAGAGAGAGCGAGCACTGCTGGTGGACAAGAAATGATGTGGTAACAAGAAATAGATGACCAGGAGGTAGTACTGAAAGTACTGAAAGGTAGGGGAGAAAGAAAATGGGGAAGTAAAGGATGGTTGGAGCAGACTAAGTGACAGGTGGGTAGATGCAGGGATGAGGGAGAAGCAGGTGGAGGGGCGTGAAATGAGGGGAAAGGAAGAGACATTTTAAGAGGCAGAGGGAACAGCAGACAGACAGACAGGTAAAGGAAGATTTGGGAAAGACCTACCAGGGTCTGTTGGTATCTCAGAGCCTTCCTTTGCGACGCATCTGCAGCCATTGACACGCTGTCACTGATCCAAAAATAACCTCGCTGGACACCCCAGCATTTCCAATGGCGTGGGCAACACCATACACACTCTCCCACTCTCTCTCTCTCTCTCTCTCCTTTATATGCACACACTTCACACCAGGTCAAATAAACATGCAAACATCTTCTAAAGTTTCTCACACTCCTAGAAACTCATTCTCAAACACACTCGTTACACAGAGAGAATCAAAAAACACCGATGACGTCCTTCCTGAACGCGCTCTTCTCCAGGTGATCCAGAGGCTGCGAGCCATCCAGCTCCACTGCAGACCTGACAGACACACGGACAGAAATCAGACAGGCAGACAAAGCAGAGCAAAGCCATCTGATGAGGCAGTGAAGGACGCAGCGCTTTCCTTTATTAGAACTGCAGACACCTAATAACACACACACACACACACACACACACACACACACATCTTGTTGCCCTTCGCAGCACCCTCCCTGCCAGCCAGCCATTAGGTGTGTGTGTGTGTGTCTGGATGGACTGTTCTTGTTTGGACGGAGGGGGCAGCTGGGGGTTGGAAGGGCACCCCCCATAGGGCTGCCCCTGCAACGTGAGCAGGAAGGTGCACACGACACCCCTATGACAGCTCGCACCTTATCAGCCAATGATGCAAGGCAATCCCCATAACGCTCACATGCAATGGCAGTCCCCCACGGTAGAAGATGCCCACACTAAAACCGCTTGTAGGACCCACTGTAGAGCGCAGTAAAGTGATCTCCATATTGCTTAACCTCTCCAGCAGGTTCAGGTGTCTAGAGGAGCGAAGGCAGGGGGCTGAGCGTGTATGTGCTGCACATCAATCGCTGGAAAGCTCAGAAAAAGCACACAACATCCCACTCAGACAAGTTAATCTGAACGTCTCTAACTCGTCCTCTTGTTCCTCTTCGCAGGCTGATGACACAGGCGGCCATTATGACAACGACAAAGACACACAGACGCACACAGATCCCCCTTAACCCCGCCCTGCTTTGTGGTCCACACGCCAGTGCATAACAGCCTAATCTTACAGCTACAACGGAGGCCAATGAGAAATGTGTTACTCTGACTGCCAGCGTGTGTGTGTGTGTGTGTCAAGGGAGAATGACTGTGGACAGCTGGCTGGGCCTCCATCTGATACGCTAAGAACATTATCACTGGGCGGCGGGCAGTGTGAGAGATACATACATCCCAGTAACAGCGTGGGGAGACCTGAGCGCAGCGGAATAGTGGGGAGCCAGTTATATTATACCTGAGAATGGAGAGGACAGGCTGTACGCCGAGAACAACACACACAAACACAGCAACAAGGAGGATCGAATAAAGTCGAGCACACGCAGGAGAAACCTTCGTGCAGAGGCCTCACACACTCACACACACAAAATTCAGCTTAAAGCAAACATATGCGCTAAAAGGAACATGCAGATACACTCGTGCGCACATGCAGCTGTAAGAAAACAACAGAAAGCGTGTCTTGTTTAGAAACCATGGCCTGTTTATTGTATAGGACATTTGGCAGTGGTTGGCGTTGACAGAAACAAAATCTCTCCGGGCCCCTCACTCTGCACCTCAGCAGAGCTTGGCAGCAAATATCAACCTTCAAAACTTCTCACCCTGCAGGAGAGTTACACCTCCATCGCACTTCAGTGTTTTCCTTTTTTTCATTATAATTATAATTAACACAACCAAAGGATGAGAGGGATGAGCGGCTTCCAGACCAGGGCAAACTCCACCACAAGCACCTCATACAAAGCATCTTTGTTTACAGATGGTTAACAATCAATACTGTTTGAACCATATATTCTGTTATCTTCACTACAACACTGTTGTAACTAAACACAGTTCGCCTGGTGAGGGCCTTTCTGGGAAACATCAATGCTCACACAGCCTTGACAAATTGATTTCTCTCTGTGTGTGGGGAGGTGCCAAAGTGATACAATATACTGTAAAAGCTTCATGGTGATAAAGTCATCTAACAGACCATCGTCTCGTGGCACAGGCTGCGGTAGAAAATTGCATATTGTTTATGGAAGACATAAGGAATGTGTGCTTTGTCCTTACTTTATCAATTCCAGTAAAATACCACCAAAAATACAGTGGCACTAACTAAATGAACACCTCCCACATAGGGAGAAACACTATTAGCAGTTAGAGTGAGCCTAAAGGTCGGAGTTCATACTTTAGGTGTATGACCCCACAAGTAGCACCACATTCCACTGGCAGCCCACCACCCTGACAGGGACAGATATACAGTAACACAGCTGGCACGCAGTGAAATTTACAGCGAGTGCCTTCATGAAATTTAAGGTTGAGAAGCTATAAATTTTCCTGATTGAACATCCAGAAACAGAAGCGAATAAAACAACTGAAATGAAGCACAATCTTGTTTTGAAGCTGCCCTGTAGGTGTTTTTCCTCTTCATAAGGCAAACCAGGTGAGGAAAAAATGTGAACTTCTCTAATGAGAAGACTTTTTACTGTTTAATCATCACTGTAGCTGACTGTAACTAAAATAAAAGCTGTCTGCAATCATGACAGTAAAGATCATTTTGAACTGCGGGGGATATGAAAAAACTGATGAAAGGCTGAACATGAAACGCATTTGTCTCTGCTGTGCTGCCCCCTGTCTGTCATTGTACTAAAAACATGAAATCATCACAACTCATAGCAAACATTATATACAAAAAAAAGGCTTAAAAATCCTTATGAAAACAATTTCATACAAAATGAAGCCACAAAAATAGATCTGTATACAAAATACACTTTAAAAAGAGTGAAACCTCAAAGTAGCCATGAAGAAAAAAAGTCTTTGACTAAAAAGGATTAACATCTAAACCCGCTAACTGGCATTCGACACAGACACACAGATACATGAGCAAGTTGTATGCAAATACGTTGCCCGTTTTCCAAGTACATGTAGATTAACATAAGCTTGCTCCTTTTTCATTTCCAAGATTTGCGGGAGTGTATGCACACGTGTATGTGAGTGCACGTCTGTGGGTTTGAGGAGGCAGTATTTGCACAGAAAACATGAATGAATAAATCCTCTGTTTGGATGAGAAGCTGTGACAGGGGAATGTGTGAGTGTGTGGCAGTAATTGGTGTGGAATCGACAGTTGTGCGCCCTTTATCGAGAGACTTCAATACAAGGAATGGCCTGTGTGTGTTAATCCGTGTATGTACATATTGGCATGTCAATACTGGGGCTGGTACTTGGGGAAAAGGAAGAGGTCTTTGCACAAGGAGCTGGTGAACTCCGACATCTCTTTGCAGCGATGGTGGGCGGTGCCGGGAGCGTAACCCTCCCGCTCCTTAATACGACCGTTGACCTTGACACAGAAAAAAAAAAAGAAGCAGGAAGATTACAGTAACGTCTTAAAGAAGTTCACTAAATAAAAAGTATATTTTACACTGTGGACGCAGTGTATGAAGTTATAGGACACTTTATGCTCACCTGCACGAGGATGTCTGCAAGGTGTGTGTCTCTGGCATGGAGGCGGAACGCCGTGTTAAGCTCTTGGATAAACCAGGATCCTTTCTTGGTGTTCCGCATGGCTGCTGTGCCTTGAGGACACAGAGATCAAACGATAAAGGCTCAATACAGCAAGATGAGATGCAGCGAGACAGAGCTAAGGTGGTGTCAGGCATTTACATGAATGAAACCAGGATAAGTCAGAAAATATTGCTAACATTGAAAACTGAAATAAATGTCTCGGGGAAGCAGTCTAAGTGCTCTTGGACCAGAATGGGTGAAGGCCGAGCTCAGTGGAAACTGAATCAACCAACACAATTTTACAACCCAGAATAGCAAAAAGGGACAAACTTACAAATTCTCTGACCTTTGAGAGACGCGAAGCCACAGATCATGTCAGACCGCTGGGGCAGTTTAATCCTGGGCCTGCCCATGTCTCCTCTCTGTCTGGAGTCTGCATCGCCCTGTCCTTCCCTCCCAGCATCCCTCTGTTCACAGCTTGGTGAGCAGGTCCTCACTGGCCCATCTAGCTGCTCCACGCCACAGTCCATCTCCTCTGAAAGGCAAGATGGTTTCAGGTTAACTTCAAACATTCTTCTTAATATGTGGTGCAAAAAACAGAGCTGAAGCACTTTGCCCTGGTTTCAGTTTCAAGATGCTTTTTCTGTGACTACAGTTATGAAACATTGAATAGGCACACTGCTCGGACGAGGACTCATCTTGGACCCAGTTTAAGGAGGTCTTGACTGTGGCTGTAGCAAAAACTTCAAAAATCAATGCAGTATTTGTGTTAGTATGTCGTATTAGTGCTTCAACTTCTGCACTGAAAAAACCTAAAAAGTGTGACTAGTTCAGCCATTTCTCCAAATTATTTCAGTAAAACTTCTAACTTTTAGAACACAAATTGTTAAACTGCATAATTTTTGACAGGATTTTCGTGAATATGGGAACAAACTAATCATTAGTTTTGACTGAAGCTATTTGCAGAGGTACAGGCCAACCACATCTAATGGCCTTTCATCAGCACACCTGCGGTGGCCTCTGCGGTGGAGCGAGGGAGTATGTGACAGTAATTACAACTGCTCCTGAGGAGTATGAGGATTTGTCAGGGGCATCATCAGCCCTGCAGTCAGACCGTAACCTCCATCACAGACTGTATAATTAGCTGGGAGCCTGGTTAAGTCACAGATTAATTACATGTTTATGGACCATTATCGTACTGCTATTGTATTACTTCTTATTGAAGCCTACACCAGAACATTTGACATTACGACACCATCCACAGCATCTGGAGCTATGCGGCTGATGGACAGCTGCGATACTGTCATACGGGTTACCTGTCCCAGTCGGCAGGAAGCTGACAGTAGACAACATCTGGACACGTGGAGGGACAGGCTGGCATCTGTCTTTTCTTGCACTCGTTCAGTAAAAGGTTTAATTATGTTTCAGGGATCCAACCGGATTAACATGGCCACTGTTAGCACATACTGTAAGCCATTTTAATAATAATATATTTGCATACGTATTCGCACGCGCCCTGAACATGTCCACAGGGAGGCACCCAAGAGACAACCTCAGAAGAGGCAATGACCATCTCAACTGGCTTCTTCACATGTGAAGCTCCTCACTTTATGGGTGATCTCAAGTGAGCCCAAACACTCATAAACACACTTTCTATATAGATATGCATACATGGTTAGTACGAGTAACCTGTATAGGTTTGCATACGTATTGATGAATTTATTTCCTGAATTATTTGTATGTAAATGATGATAGAGATACAGATGATACAGAATAAGACAGAGAGGCTTTACCTCCTCTGCAGGCCTGGATGAAAAACATCTTGGGCTTGTTCTGCAGCAGGGGACAGTGTGCATTGTCAAAGGCCTCGAACACCCAGTCCAGCTGAAATTGATGAAATGTTACATGTTAAATGTGTGTAAAAGAGGCTGCATCTTTATCCTTTTATAGCATTGCATACATCACAAAACTATCAACCAAACACACCTGCAGGAGCTGTCCATCTGTGCCATATATAGCTCCTTCCACCCCGTGGGACAGCAGACATACCACACAGCTGTCCACTGTCCGGTGGTCTGGCAGTCGACAAAAGTTCTCAATGCACGTCCTCATGCCCTGCACAAAGAATGAGGAATCAGGAGAAAACTCTGGTTACCGCAGATGGGCATGTGTCCAGGTTTCTGTTTGCAAGTTTTGCTTTTTACTACTGCACAGGTTGGTAAGGCAACCATGTGGTTACATAAAATATGTTTACTCATTCCTTAGTTTCATTCCTTAGAATAAGCCAAATCATTAAAATGTTAAATGTGTTTGCTTTGTGATAACATTGCCAGACTGAACAGCAGTGAAAATGGGAAGTGAGCTAAAGAAACCTGCCAACAAGCACTGAGCTAAGAGACTTTCCGAAAAATGATTCAAGGTCACAAAGTTGTTCCTCCCTGTTTTACAACTTTCTTCTCTACTTCTGTCAGCTAAAGATGGACTCATTTTGTTTCAATCAGCATCGTGTAAAGATACATATTGAGCCTGCGTCTGTCTGTCTGTGTGTGCATATATGTGTTACCTGAGCAGTGAGGTCTCTGTGAACCGTAACCAGGTAGTCCAGCTCTGTGAAGACCTTCCTGAGGACCTCGTCATCCACCTCGCCTCCCTTCCTCGGGTCGAGGTCAGGCGCAGCACAAGGATCAAAGGTCACGTTACTGATCACCAAAGCGAAACCACGAGGGGATGAAGTCATTCTGTAAGACTGGAGTCCAGGAAGGCAGAGAGAAAAACAAAAAAGCATGGTAAGGAAATGGAAAGGGAAACAATGGATCAATGAATCCAAGATTAACCACATGACATTATACTATCGTTACTTTTACAAATGACTACAATTTATAGTCACTACATTTTCTGCATCTTTGCATGTAGCGCTCTGTACTGACACATGTTCAGACAGGGGGTGTGACACCTAAATATTTCTCAAAAGCCCACAGGTAAAACATAACCAAGTAAGTTACTGCAAACCTGTTGAGCTGATCTGGTGATGAGAAGTGTTTTACCTGCTGGCAGTGCGAGAGGTAAAAGTCAGGAGTGCACGGGAGCACCGGAGTGTTGATGGGACTGTCTGCATCCAAACTGAACTCCATGGACTCTGCCCCACACACACACACACAGACAGACACACACAATGGCAATGTCACACACTGCTTGCTACAAGTTGAATTGCTGATGCAGAGTTTTCACATCATTGTGTGCTCCCACCAGCACTTGTGCATTAACAACCTTTGTACTACAACGCTGTGAGTGAGTCACTCTTGGGGCGTGGTGCCTGCAGGTACAGACAGTAGCCAAATACTACAGCTACCACACTCCTACACTTCTCCCAGTGATACGATTACATACTAAACAATTCACACAGAACACTGAACTCTCAAGCTGCCGAGGGCTACAAAATATTTTTCTGTTGAAGTATATTGAATTACCTGTCTGTTTATTTAAACTGGACAACAGATAAACACTTGTCCACACACTATCCCTTGTCCCCATGGAAACAGAAAATATTGACAACAAGAGAGACCCATTTCATCCTGAATGCAGGCCACACTGCATCACCACTCACCATGTGTCCTTGCTCTCTTGGCAGGAATTCCTTCTTGGGTGGGAAGTGGCAGAGAAGAGTCCACAAACCTCTGAAATTCAAAGTCATGCACAAATTATTCATGACAAAACATCAGCTGCTTCACACAAATGAAAGAAGACAGATAATGACGGGTTTTGGTCTTTGCTGTAGCAGCAGCAGCAGCTGTTGTTTGTTGTGGGAATATGACAACTAGAACCATAACTATTAAGGAATCTCCTGCCTCCTGTGTGGCTCCCTCAGCAGGCCATCTGGCTATCTAACATAAGATGGATGTGGTTTGTGATTCTCACATCTGTCTGCTTATCTCTTCCTCTTTTCTTCATACTCTGTCTCGTCTTGCTGTCTTCCTCCCTGACTGGAACCAAGCACCTGACTGAGGACACCGAGGCTCGTACTGGGCACGATGAGGTGCCGATCACCTCACTCTTCTCGTCTCTGTCTCCTGGGGATGTCTGCAGAAGACCATGTAACTGGAGCATAATGTTATCTGAGATGAGTGACTCTTTACAATTAGGCTGACAATTATGAAACATCCTTAAAAAGACTTATTCAATTGTATAAATTTATCCAGACATTACCTTTTGTTCTGTCTCAGTCGTGTGACAGTAACTGCAATAATTCTGGTTGAGGGATTATAAGCACTCTGCTTCCCCCTCTCTTTTTTTCTGCTGTCTGCATGACTAGTTGTCCTACCATTCCCTCTGGTTCTTCCTCAGGCTGAATACTCTGTCAGCAGAAAACAGTCCAAGAACTGCACTAACTCTGGTAATAATCTGCCGCCTATACTGTAGATTTGTGTTGTGTGTGTGTTAACGTTTGATGGAGTGTGCGCTCACCTCGACATGTGTCTCTTTGCCATCTTTCTCTGGTGATTGTGTGAGCAGGTCACACAGGTGCTGCTGCTCAGTATCTCGCAGAGCGGAGCAGAAGCTGCTAAAGGCTCTGGGCCCTCGCTTTGGTAAGAGCAGTAGTAAGCGCCAGCTTCGTTTCTGTGATGTTGGCTCAGCCTAGAGTAGACAAGGTCACATCAGAAATCTAAAGGTCACTGACAAAAATTAAATCACTTATATCATGACATTATTTTTTTCCATTTTGTCTCTTCAGCTCCATGTCAGCATGATCTGTCTAACAATAACATAGCCTGCATTCAACCAGACACTGTTTTTTTTGAGGAGGGTATCTCAGGTGGCAACTCATCTCAAATTTACCTCTTACTTTACAAGTTACCCAGTGGTTCCCAAAATATTTGGCTGGTGACCACTTAAAAGTGTGCAAGCTTACTTGTGACCCCTCATCAAAGCTTAAGTCTTTAGTATGGACAGTAATGGTAAGCAGTTCAGTTTGATTAATTTCAAATATGTTTACAATCTAAAGAAGTTAAATGCATACTATTCAGGAATTTACAGATGACAATCATGTTTTTTCCTGCAAATACTGATTATTTATGAGCCATTGCAGATAATACACAGCTGATATCGAATTTTTTTTTTTTTTTTTTAGTTTCGTTTTTTATTATAGCAGCTAATATAGCAGCACTATGGGTCAATATGACCCCCCGAATATTGGCTGGTAACGTGGCCAATCAATCTGGGCGTCCCTACAGCAACTGTCGGCTACTGTTTGCAATCAAACAGCTTTCTGAGCTATGTCTGCTATTTTCATAGCCTCCTCTTGGATGCCTGCTGTGTACGGTCTGGTACCTGGTCCCAACCTCACCTCTGTGCTGGCGGCTGCACACCAAGTGCCAAAAGGTTGCAGACCCAACATCCCGACCACGGCCAAATACAGGCATGGTCTCTGCAGATAAATACACCGCCACACACTTCTAGTGGGTCACTAGTGATGACCGAGGATAACTTTTGTATGAGTCTATACATTGTTTGTTTTTTGTTTTTTTTTAGGACATTCCTGTATAACATACCTTTACAGTATTGGAATCAATCTCTGTCCTAATTTTGACCCAACAGATCTGTCATGTGACCTGTTAGGAGTTTTGACAAAGGTTTAACCCATCTGGACAGCTGTTAACAGTCACCTGAAATATTTTCTTTCTTGACAGTTAGGTGATTGACTGTTGACTGTCAAACTGCTTATTAGCCACGTGACCTTAATGAAACTATATCCACATGTCAGTGCTCACATACCAGGATGCTCTCTGCCATGCTTTCTGTCAGGATGTCGTCTGCCTGTAAGGACTGAATGAGCAGTTCATCCACCACCAGCTGTTTGCAGAGAATAGCTGAGCGTCTCCGAAGAGCCCGGCTGTCCCGCTCCAGCATGCCGCACTCCAGCATTTTGCTCCAGCGGACTGGGTATAGGACAGGTAAAGAAACACATAAACCTCCACAACTATTAAACGGAGGTTCAGCCACAGCATAGCGAAGTGACGGGCAATCTGAGCAGCTCCAGTGGTCTCACTACAAGACTCACCGTGTGGTGTTTCTGATTTCTTGCTTCAGGTAGCAGCGAGACAGTATCGATGTACATTTCAGTGTTGCTGGGCTTTCTCTATCGGACATATCGCGGAATAGTTACGCGTTATACATCCGTTAGCGAATCACCACAAAATACTTCTGAATCATGGATATCATGTATATTCATAGTAAACTTTTAAAGCCATCAAAACCAAAACCACCACCAATGCTAACTGATCGCTGCATGTGTATACAAAGGAACATCTAACTAATGCGTTTGTGAAGACAATAACTAACTGTACATGTTTATATTATGTTATGAACAAAAGCTCACGATGCAAGAGACTGTAGTTAAATTGCATTGCAGTTGATGGCTAATTACCAATGCTAACTAGCTAGCTAGCGCTAGCTCACTTGTCTTCTTTTTTCTTGCATGTGTGAGCGAAATATAATTCCTTCAAAACTCACTTCTTACCGTTCTTCTGTTCCTGCAACAGAACACCAAACCGTCCAGAAAAACTACAGAGAAATATCAACGCGTTTCACACTATTTCACACAAATTAACAACATCCCGTACACTGTCTACAAACCAACTTCCGCGGGGTATCCACTGCCGCAATGAGGGGGAGGGGCTAAAAGTAGTTGTTTTGGATTCTGACCAATGAAAGCAAAAGAAAGCTTGACTGGCGTTTCAGGTTTCCAATCACCTGGTTTCTTACAGACCGGTGCCACCAAAACTATATTTACTGTAAAGAGAGATTCAAGGACATTTTGAATTTGAATCCGTTTTCTTTAAATAAGCAGCCAATTGATAAGGGCCGCTTTGAAGATAGACACAAACAGTTAACTAATAGAAAACCATTTGACTAGAGGAGGATGGACTCTCACTGGTTGAAAAGTAAAAAATGGAATAGGATTTAACAGAGACTGATTTCCAATATGTATGTTCATACCTCAAAAAGATATGAAAATGGATGAAATTATAGGCAATAGAAACAAAACGAAAAGCAAATTGCATGGAGGGTCTGCTGCTGGTGGAGGAGGTACAAAAAGGAAAAAGTTATATAGATATATAAAAGGGAAATTTTGAACAAAAAACAATATATGGAAAGAAACGGTGAACAAATTAAAAGCCGGCTTTTTACATTTTTACATTGAAAGTGGCATGACGTTTTGTGTGTTTGGCCATAATATCTGAGTTACAACAAAGAAACAGCTGCATTTGTTGAGGAATACAACTTCCTAATTCTGAGTTATATCCATTGCCTCAAATATATTATTCATCATGACCAATAATATAAAAAACTGTACAGTCATTCCAAAACATGTGTCAGAGTGTCTCCGTCTCTGTACTGCAACCGTCAAAGATGAAACAAAGTACCCTCAACCAATTTAGAGACCTCTGGAGGTCTTTTAAACTTAAGGCTTACGAGACAAAAGAACTGTTGGAAAGTAACTAAGTACATTTCCTCTAGTACTCTACAACGTTTACTTTATCTCTCACTTCAGTCCAGAATGTCAGCTTCGTCATGGACCCTGCATACCTCATTCAATTAAGATACACAGCTAATAGAAATGTGATTCGTGTCATGTGAGACATTTTTTTTAAATATGCACACCTCCTCTCTCCGCTGCCTCTCTCCTTCACTTTCTCTCTTTCTTACCTCCCTTTCTCTTGTTCTCTCTCTCTTCCTATCCTGAGGCCTACTTCACCCTCCCCCGCTGGCTATCTCCTCACCCTCTCTGTGTGTGCTGTCAATAATTGATGATCCTCACTGACTCAAAGGGTAACAGGTCCCGGAGAAAATATCTCATCCATTTATCTTTTATCTTTAAGTTCAGTCAGTCTGAGAAACCACATGCACGAGCGTTTATTCAAGCACGGGGATCGATGGGCATGAACAGGCTGGCCGTGTCCGTTTCGCAGTTTGTGGCAGCTGCTGCACCTGTGACCATGAGTGGGTTAATGCTGCCTGTCTGGCTGACAGCAGGGACAGAGGGAGGAAAGGGAAGCTTAAATGAGTGAGAGGCAGGGGGCAGAAAGGAGGAGGAGTGACAGAATGATAGAGTGAATTAATTCAACCTTAGCCAGCCCTGATTGACTCGGTAGCAAACTGGCATGTACAAACATTCACAGTGACACCAAAGCCATGGAGAGAGAAAAGAGGAATGACATGTCCTTCTCCAGAAAGAGAAGTTTCACTTTTGGGGCATATGGAGGGTGAGTAAAAACACTGTTTCTCTCATATTAGGACTGACATGTTCCACCACGAGTCAAGTGAATAGCTACATAGTGAATAAATTACATTATTTCAAATTTAAGTTATCCTGTCTGTGTAAGATTATTCATTTTCTTCTCTGACTAGTTCTCACTTCCTTGTTTACAGTGTGGACAGATTCACATGTGGGGATGAGACGAGGTGAGATTTTCTTTTCCATTCGATTGCAGCAGTTTCGAGCTCACGTTTGTGGTATGAAGTAACACCTGAATGAGAAGTGACGATGTCTTCTTGTGTCAATGAACCTGTTGCTGCAGACCTGAATCTGCAGAGGACAACATACTGGACATCCTGGACTCTCCTGTCAATGAGAGCAAGACTTTCCTCTCTGCCAGCAGCAATCAGAGGGTAATATCATTATCATGTTCAGCGTGCATCCTCCCCTCTTATTTTAATTAATCACATTTAATGTATTTGCATACCCTGCGTTTCTAAAAAGGCGAGCTTCCATTTGCAGCTGAAGCGTTATTCATGTTCCTCTTCCTCCTCATGTGTCTCCTTCCCTTTCTCTCTGTCTGCATTTCTGCCGTCTGCTGCTTGTTGTTCATATCAGGACACAGAGCTGTTTGAAATCATTGAAAAGCTGCAGGTGAGTTACGGTGAGATTGATCTAGTGTTGTGTGTGGCGTCTGAGCAGCGCAAGTTTCTTATCATCAATACTCCTCTTGTCCATCAGGGCAGCAGGATCGATGAGCAGCGGTGTGAATTCCCTCTTCCTCTGAAGGTTAGTCTTCAATCTGAGACTCTATATATGGGTTTGATCCCGCGTGTATGTGTTGACACTGACCTTTCTATGAATGCCCGGGCATTTGTTTGCGCAAACAACAGAAATGACAGGCCCTCATCATCATCAGGTGCTCCTTTGTGTCTATTTCAGTCTCAGCTTTTAACGATAGGTGGAGACCTGCCGCTCATCCTCCCTTCTAAGTTGGGGGGCTACTGGATAGACCCCCCACTGGATAGGCTTGTAGATGTGAGTCCCACCTCTCCCCACTCTGGCCAAGATCCAGACAGCTATGACATCATGGAGAGAGATGGAGAGGCCAAAATCTACCACGAGTTCTTCCGCTCACGAGTAAGTAGACTTTATGTTATGTCTCAAAGAAGATAATATCTTTCCTGGACTGGTATTCATGTTCAATCTTTTTTTTTCCATTAGTACCATCACTCATTCACAGCAGTGGATCCATCTTTGGGGCCTCTGGTTCTCTCTGTGTGTTTGGAGGACGAGGACAACAAGCTGCGGGTGATACTAAGGTTGAGATCTTAACTCATTTTACTCAATTATGAGACAATCTTTGAATCTTCCAAATTTGATGCCAGCAACATGTTTCAAACAAGTTGGGATGGGAGCAACTAAAGACTGGGAAAGATGTGGAATGCTCCAAAAACACCTGTTTGGATCATTCCACAGGTAAACAGGTTCAATGGTCACAGGTGATAGTATCATGATTGGGTATGAAAGGGACATCCTGGAAAGGCTCAGTCGTTCACGAGCGAGGATGGAGTGAGGTTCACCACTTTGTGAACACATGATTGTATAAAGGATATTACTACATGGACTCAGGAACACTTTTTGAAACCATTGTCAGTAAATATAGTTCATGTAGCTATTCACAGTCCACAGAAAGTTACACTAGTGTGATGGAAAAGCTTGAAACCTCCAGTGCACATACGTATGTATAGTAAAACTTAATAAAACTTCTGTATAAATGGAAGACAAACCTTTCGTGTATTCATATATTTAGAACTTTTTCATGAGGGAGAGGGAGTAGATGTCATTTTAAGAATTATTCAGTGAAGTAACTGAACTTGTTTGTGGAAAAACATATCAGGCAAAAATTATTCAAAATAGAATATATTTATATGTCTTAAAGCGCATCTGGCCGAGATCATCATATTTTCATTTGAATGTGTTTGCATGTTGCAACTGTGAATACTGGGCAATACTGCATCATACAGACAGTTTTTTGTCTCACAGGATGAAGGAGTGCTCTCTGCATGGAGTTTTCTCTGTCTCTCTTTTCCCCAACATCCCATCTGCTGTTGAATTAGCAAAGGTATCCGACTACTTAATTTGGTGGAAGAAGTATTCATATCTGATACTCGAGTAAAAGTAACAGTACCAGAATGTAAAAATGTTACAGACGTGTTGTCAGTAAAATAAACTTTAAGTATGACATTCTCATAAACTCATAAACATTCTCATTGTCCCTTAAAGACTGGTATTTTGAGTTGTTATTGAATTATTTTTGCATAAATTTGCAGGTTTATTGTAGTATTTTCAGTGCTGAGACTACTGTTGGGCACTCATATTTTCTAAAATGATTATATTTTTGTATATAAAATGTAACTCATAACTTTTGTTGTCAAATAGATGCAGCAGATCCCTCTGAAACAGTCAAATAGATGTATGAAGTTAAACAGAAAAACTCAAGTAAAGCATGTGTCTAAAATCCCTCATATTGTCCCCAGATGCTCTGTGACAGAGTGACTGCGTCAAAGTTTGAAGTGGTCAGCTATCTCAAGGTAATGATTTAAAATTACCAATAACTAAATACATTGTCCACTTGTTCCAGACAGATCCTCTCTAATCTCCCTCTCACTCATCCTTCAGGCTCCAGAGCTCATAACTGCATTTGATGAACACAGAGTGTCTCCTAATTTCAAGTTTGGCATTTTGTGCCAAAAGGATGGGCAGGTAAGAGATTGTGCAGAAAATGTCCTGCCTTCATAAAAATGACCTGGCACCATATCATAACCAGCCCCTCTCAGACAACACCCATCTTTCTGTAGCTCACTGAGGAGGAGATACTCAGCAACAATGAGGAAAGTGAAGAGTTTAAAGAGTTCCTCTCTATTTTGGGAGACACCATTCAGCTGCAAGGCTTCACTGGGTAAAGTGCTCTCTGTTGATGTTGCTTAGCTGAACAAATGACACATGAAATGTGTAAAATCACATGGTTTTGTCTCCTCACCCCCTTCTCTCAGGTTCAGAGGGGGACTGGATGTGTGTCATGGTCAAACAGGAAGTGAAGCCGTCTTCACTTCCTTTCAAGGGAGAGAAATCTTGTTCCATGTCGCAACTAAACTGCCTTTCACAGAGGGTGACCCACAGCAGGTCAGTTACTGTATCATCCTCAGCCTATTCTGCGCCGATGACTAACAGGATGGCGTTTCTGAGGATATTTTCAGCATTAGTTGGAAAACAAGTTTCTTGAGAAGATACTGACACACTTGTTTCTCCTTCTCATCTCACCCACACAGCTGCAAAGGAAAAGGCACATTGGTAATGACATCGTAGCTTTGGTCTACCAGGAGGGCCAAACCCCTTTTCTGTCTGACGTTATCAAATCTCACTTCCTGCACTGTTTCCTGGTGGTCCGGAGGATTCAGGGGGCGGAGGAGACAGGCGAACCCTCGTACCAGGTGAGTGAAATCTATCATCCCTATCCATCAGTGGTGGAATGTAAATGAGTACATTTACTGAAGTAGGTAAGTACAAATTTGAAGTATTTTTAATCGAAAATGGCGAAAATAATCACTACTGTGGAGACTGTGGCTCCAAATGATGTCACCAGTGCAACATGGCAGCGCCCGCATCTGCGATCTTATGGCTTTTTTTTTCTCCTCTTCACAGGTGTCTGTCACAGCCAGAGAGGATGTTCCTCCCTTTGGTCCAGTCCTCCCAGATCCTCCCATCTTCACAGAGGTAGGAAATAATACTTTTTCTGAATACTTCACAAAATGTGAGTCTCAGCATCAACCAAGTCATAATTTTCAGCATCTTCTTCTTTGTCGTCAGTCTACCAGTGAGTCATATGCTGTTATTTTAGAACCTCCTGGTCCCTCCCTGTCCAGCAATGTCTCCAATACACGTTTATCATAACAAACATTTTGATTTGTCAAAGCAGAAAAGGCACAGGTGTAAATAATCAAATGAATGATCACTCAGTTCCATTAAGGGTCCCAGTAAGTGTGTGAGCATGCACACGACCAGTGCCCTGGAACCGGCTCACCTAAATGGAGTGAAGCCATCATGAATGCTACTGATTCCACCTGTGCTTTTCCTACTCAGACAAGTCAAAATCTCAGTCACGACGGGTCAAGTCTGCGGTTTCCACACACGACTGCATACCTGCTCTATATTCCCTCCAGCACTCTGCTGTAAGAAAAACACGGGTGGAATTAATAAAATAAATAATGGCTTAATTCCATGTAGCTGCTTCAGGTTCGGGCTCTTGGTATTGTTTATGCTGGCTCACTGTCACACTGTCACTGTGTACACTGTGGGACACTTCAACTGAACAGAGCCTTCAGTAATGTTATCAGTTTTTTCCGCTATGACACAATTTGTTTATTTTTTTCCAGTTGTGAGCAGCTCATCAACTTCCTTTTTACATTGCATTCAGGCAGAAAAATGTGTTAATAGAATATTTGGTTTGTATGCTGTGAGCTTTGATTATACTATGCCCCTTGTCTTGTTAACAAACCTTGCTTTGATCACTCACCCAGTAAACGCTGTTAGTACTCCACCTTTGAGCATTTGAGTCCACACCTTGCTTGCCTCAATCACTACAGCACAGGTGAATTATTGAGATGCTTCATAGGTCTCGGTGTCTTCTGTCCTGTGTTTCAGCGCTCTCTGCTCAGAGAGTTCCTTCTGACCAAACTCATCAATGCAGAGATTTCCTGCTACAAGGCTCAACAGTTCAGCAGACTAGAGGTAGAGAAAAAGCAGTTTTTATTCATGCTCTTTGTTAATGGATATCACAGTTTGTTCTCTGATTCCTCTCCATGTGTGCTCTCCTGTGCCTCCTCTCTTACGCAGCTCCGCACTCGCTCCTCTCTGCTGGAGAGCTTGCAGGCTGAACTCTCCACCCATTCACAGTGCATGATGGGGGATCCATCGCTGGCTGCTCTCCCACCTTCTGAAGGTGTACGGGGGGTGTCTGAGGGCAGTGGAGGATTCATTGAAAACTTTAAGGTAAATGATGGCCTCCTCATCTTTCAAGTTTCAAAAACTCTCTCATACTTGACTTTAGTATTTTCAATTTGCCTTTTCCTCTGAATCTCTGTCATTAGAGAGCCATTAGAGTGAGGAGCCACTCTTTTGAGACGCTTGGAGTACCCAGGAAAACTGGTGGCAGTGCATCACTGAAGCCTAAGGTAAAAATTCACAATGTTAGCGAATGTGATCGACTGAAATAAATACTTATTGAAAGGTTTGAACTAATGTTCTTTTCTAACTTCCATTACAGGCAGAGAAAGATGGCGAGAGGTACGGCTTCTGAACACAGGTGAAAATTTGGTCTTCTGAATGATTTTGGTTAGAAACAGAGATAATTGTTTTATCTGCTTTCCAGTGACAAATCTCCAGGACCTCCACCTGCTCTCCCAGACAGTTTGGCACCAACTGACCTCAAGGATCAAGCAAGTCCTCAAGAAGAAACATAAAATGAAATATTACTTTGAAGATTTTAGAAAATAATACCCTTATAGACATTGCTTGCCTATATGGTTACTTATTTATTATTCTGGTGGATGGCTTAAATGTAAATAGATTGCAAAAGTAAATAGTATTTCTGAGAATATAATTATTTTACTGTCATAAGAGGGATATTCTACATTAATGAAAATCTTTATATTGTATTTGAGTGAAATGTTAAACATAGAAAACTGCTGGGAAAGGACGAAATGTTTTGAGTTTCCACTTGTGTGTCTATGTTAATAAAACAGTTTTACTTCAATGAGGGATGTGAAGAGAGGAAACCAGAGGTGAAGAACAGATGGGGAAATTTAAATCGAACTGGCACAATATGCAGAAAATGAAGAATGCTCAGTGGTTTAAAGATAAATTTAATGATATTAGTAAAGATAATTATTAAAGGGCGCTGATGTTTCTGCATGCACACAGTATATGTGGAAGGCAGCAGCAGACATTTTGACTTGCCATACTAGGAAAAGCACAGGTGTGGCTAATGACATTAGCAATGGCTCTGTTCATGTAAACCATGACAGTGTGACAGTGAACCAACATGCACAATACCAGGAACCTGAAACTGAAACAGCCAAATGGAATTCAGCCTTCATTTACTGTGTCATTTACACCTGTGCTTTTCCCACTGTGGCATGTCAAAATGTCTTTCGTGAAAAAGGCCATTGAGAATATGGTTTACTGGCTTGACATCCACTGAAATTACAGGTGACAATATACAGATTCCACCAAGTGAAAGAGGAAGAATATGACAAAGCATGCTGGTACTGGAAGAATATGGGAAAGGCATCAAGTGGCCAAGTTACTCAGCTGGTATCTGTAAAATAGCTAGGAAATTATATATATTCATATATGTATTCTATATATCACTTCTTTTTTTAAATAAAACAAGTTTTTTGGCTAATCCACTGCCCTATACTCCAGTCCAGGAGGCTATATGTTGTCTTAATGAATTCACAGAAGAAGAAGAAGAAGAAGAAGAAGAAGAAGACCCTCGGAGGGTCGAGTTGGAGGAGGGGGAAGAGGAGGAAGAAGAAAATAAAGGTAATGGATTTAGCTCAGGTGATTTACACCGAGTTGTAGTTGTTCCAGAGGAGGGCAGTAGTGTGGTGCTGTTTGCGTTATTCAAACACAGGCGGCAGACATGTTTCTGAGCACATCCGTGGTGCTTGCAGTTCTGGCTAACTCTTGCTAACTAGCTAACTGAACGCTACGTCTAATCAATTGACTGTCACGCTACAAATAGGTCAAGTTCCACAAATGATAACAATAATTCTGCGCTGATGCGTCTGTTACAACCGACAAAAGTGATCTCTGTTGACTGATTTTACGGTTTGATGAAGCACTGATTTGACTAAACACACCATCGAGCAGTCCTGCGTCAGGTCGGTTGAACTTTGACACACTGCTGTACCCTTGGACTGTGTGCAAGGCAAGGAGCTCCTCAACGTTAACTTACCGTTTCATTTCACCGTAGTGTTAACGGCGAAAAGTAAGAGCCGCTGACTGCAAAGATGACATCCAAGAAAGTGATCGAGTTGTTCTACGATGTGGTTTCTCCGTACTCGTGGCTTGGCTTTGAGGTTTGTTTGGTGTTGATGTCTGCTTCAGCAACACATGCACAGTTGAAGTTGAAAATGAAGCCTCACGCGGGTCGTCTCTGTCCACAGGTCATGTGCCGCTACAGAGACGTGTGGAATATAGAGCTCAAACTGCGCCCTGCTTTTCTGGGGGGTGTCATGCATGGATCAGGTACATACACAACGGTGCAAAGTAACTAAGTACATCTGCTCGAGTACTGTACTTATTGCAATTTTGAGGTACTTCCATTCCCTGCTACTTTCTACTTCAACTCCTCTACATTTATTTGGTAACTCTCTTGTTCCTTTGCAGATTCACATTAGCAATACAAAATAAAATCAGCATATAAAATATGACATATTACTGAAGATCAGAATGAGATAAGGGGGCAAATTCACAGGCTAGCAGTATGTAAAGTTACTAAAGTCCACATTTAGCAGCTGCAACATTAACATCAACAATAATATTCATTATTCTGAATTGGACTGTTTGGCATAACGAGTATATTTTGATGCTTATACTTTTGTACTTGTACATAAAGTAACATTTTGAATGCAGGACTTTCACTTGTATCAGTATTTCTACACTGGTATTCCAACTTTTACTCAAGTAAAATATCTGAGTACTTCTTCCACCACTGCAAACAAATATTTGGCACCTGTGAACTATTGCAGGGCATGTTGTTTGTTCCCATCTGTGTGGACACTGTTGGTACTCGTATGTTTCATATCATCTTTACCTTTCATGACAGACAACAAACCCCCTGGTCTGGTTCCAAACAAGTTTCTGTACATGACCAAGGACCTGGACCGCTTAGCAGAGTTTTATGGTGTTCCCTTGCAGCGTCCATCCAACCCCTTTGAGGCCATGTTCGACAAAGGTACATTTAATGATACTAGTAAACATGATTATTAAAAGAAACTGATGATGTTGCCGTAGATGATAGTAAACTGAATATGTTTGGGTTTTTGTCAAAGAAAACAAGACAAATCACTGCAAAGGAGACAATTACAATTATAATCTGTCATTCGGCAGATGCCTTTATCCAAAGCGACGTACATATGAAAGAGGCTCTTATTATGCCAGTTGATATTAGGGCTGCAACGAATGATTATTTTCATTGTGGAGAATATTTTTCTCGAAGAATTGATTAGTTGTTTGATCTATAAAATGTCAGAAAATGGTGAAAAATGTCAATCAGTGTTTCGCAAAGCCCAAGATGATGTCCTCAAATGTCTTGTTTTGTCCACAACCCAAAGATGTTCTGTTTACTGTCATAGAGGAGTAAAGAAACTGGAAAATATTCACTTTTAAGAAGCTGGAATCAGAGAAATATTTCTCTTAAAAAAAATACCCAACATTTTCTTTAATGAACAAACCTGATCATGCAGCAGGTTTCAGTTCTTCCTCTGTTTTCTTCTCCCAGGCTCCTTGTCTGCAATGCGATTTGTGACAGCTGTACAGGAGAAACAAAAGGATGGAGACAAGCAGGCGGAGAAGGTATCCCGGGAGCTGTGGAGAAGGATCTGGAGTGAGGACAAAGACATCACTGAGCCGGCGTCATTGTGTGAGGTACCAGCTCATCCAGTGTGTCTGTGTTCGAGAAGATTAAGAAGAAGCATCACTTAGTTTTGTCATAGTGTTTCTTTTTTTTCACAGGCAGGGAGGAAAGCCGGATTGTCTGACAGCGAGATTGAAGAAGCGCTGAAGCTGTCCACCTCAAAGGAGATCAAAGACAAGCTGAAAAGAACAACACAGTATGCACTTGAGAACGGGGTCAGTTGTCCTTCGGTTCTCCTTGTACATTCAGGCAGCAGAAACATTACGATGCAATGAACAGACTCTCTCCCGCTGTCTCTTCCCAGGCGTTCGGCTTCCCCATGATGGTGTGTCATATAAATGGAAAGCCAGAGATGTTTTTTGGATCGGACAGATTTGAGCTCATGGCCCACTGCATTGGTGAGAAAACTGTGCCTCATTCACACACACAAACACACATCATGGAAAAATGACAATACATACGTTAAAGGGACATTTGACATAGTCTTAATCGGCTGTTGCACTCACTGTAAATCACCCATGATATGAGCATTAGATAAATGACTAAAATGTAAATATCCTGTTAGTGACAGGCTTTTTATTTTATGACTGACTGACATTATAAACTGTGTTTGTCTCTTGTGTTTCTGTGGTTTTGTTGAGCATCTCATTAGCATTTCAGGCTGAAGCTGTCTTGCGATTCTGGCCCAGTCACACTTTGTTCTCTGTTTCAGGGGAGAAGTGGGTGGGACCTCAGCCCGCCAAATCAGCCAAACTGTGAGAGAAGAGGCTGCCTTTGGTGTGCTCACAGATTTTTGAATTTGCATCTCATCTTAGTCATTTTCCCTGATTCTTCAAAATTCTGTTTTGATGCTGTGCCTTCTGAAAACAAAGCACTAGCTGGATTTCTAACAGACCGTAACAGCAAAGAATAGTGTAAATAATGTAACATGCAATTGTACTGTTGATTGTGTGCCTATTAAAAAGCATTGACACCTTCCAGGTGAGAAAGCTGGTTATCTTTTCTTTTGAATTTTGTAATTGTTGCATTGTAATGTTAGGCTCCATGGATGGTGCAATGATCACTTTGGTCCAAATTGACATATCTAAAAAAAAACTTCATCATTAGTGGTCCCAACAGGATGAACTCTGATTCTAGTGATCCCCTGACTGTTCCTCTAGCACCACTATGAGGTTGACTTTAGTGGTTTTGAGTGAAATGCCTCCATAACTACTGGATGGATAGCCAAGACATCTAGTTCAGACTGTCACGTTCCCCTCAGGATGAATTCCAGTAACTAGTAAGCCTTTACAGTTTTCATCTAGCACCATTATCAGGTCAAGTTACTAGTTTATTTTCAGATTAACATTTAGCATAAAAACACATGATGATCTTATGAAATACAGTGTGTTACCATATATTCAACCAGTGGCTCCGAACCCTTTTGGCTTGGTGCCACCTCACATATAATCAGTGTCGAGCTGTGGCCCCTTTGCACTGTTCAGATGTCTATAAGTTGTGAGCAGTTCCACCAAAGAAACCGAGCGTCTCAACTCAACTTCTCAGGCTCAGAAGGGTCAGATTATCCAAGATTTCACAAAAAAAGCACAGAGACAGGAAAAAAAAAAAAAAAAATCAAAACTTGTTTTGCAGACCTTTTTTGTACACTACTACGACAATCATCTCATGACCCCTCAGACGTACGTCTAGTTTGGGAACCACTGAATTAAACTAGCGCCATAATGTTTTTTTCTTCAGTAGAATTTTTCATGCACTACTTGTAATTGCTAATTTTCACAATGTTCCACCACTGTAATAATGCATTTCCTTAATTGATAGTACACTGTTTAGATATTTTTCAAGACGTGGGATTATTTGTCTGTGTTAAATGCACCTGAAAGAAATGCAGTGTATTATCGCTGATTACCTACTCCAGAGACTGCAGAGCTTGTCATACAAGTTCCAGTGCAGTGAAGGTCGAACATGGTTAACAAAGGGCTAAAAATGACAAGGAGTGGCAGGACCAGTTTTTCTAAACAAAGAAGAGGAAGGCAGCACCAGAGGTAGCTGACATATGTTAACTTCTGAGAAAAAGCCTATCACAGAATGTGGTCGAGCAAACTCTGAGAGAGGCTGGGCAAGGCTGGATTAGCATAAACCTGATATCAGTGCGATGCATCTCCTCTTAAACTGACAAGGAGAGAGGCAGAGAGGAGGAAGAAGGAGGAGGTAAACAACAGAGAGGAGGGATGAGGTGCAGGTGAGGAGGGTGGGGTTAAGAAAACACTGAAGGTGGACAAACAGAGCAGCGCACTGATCCCCTGAGCCTGACACACCACCTGAGAAAAACAAAGACGATGAAGATCTGAAAGCAAAGCTGAACCCGGACTCCACATTCAGCTGGGAGGATGTATGAAAAGTGTCTGACTGTGTGAAGGAGGGAATCATGAGCCTGGAGTGACAGGACTGAACGTTTTCTGTGGGATATAAGACGCAACTGAAGGAAGCTGAGGTAAGGATTCATACACTACAAATTGTTTTCAATTAATCTAATCTCATATATAAACTGTTAGATTATGATTGTGAGATTGTTTTTGGAGAGTGAGCCGGTGCTGTTATGCCATTAACGTTTGCCCTTTGGGTGTGTAGTACAACATTTATGTGTCAAAAAATGCGGACGAGCAGGTCTAGAAACGCTGGATGTGACGTAGAGGGATGAAGAGTTTCCCCGTGACGCCGCGGTGCCACTTCAGCTTTTACTCTACTGAATTTAAAGCAGCATTTAAATTCAAACACACAACGTGAAGAGTCCTCAGGTAGAGAGATGGTTTCTTTGCGAAGGGTGTGTCTCATGCTCAAACCAGCTCATATAACTTCACCTTAAGACAGACACAGAGTCCTAAAGGCTGAAATAAGACGAACTGAAATTAAACTGTTGAGGTGTCACAGCTTTTTTTTTTTTTTTTTTGGCGTAGCTCACGGACAGTGATCCAACATCTGAAGTTCCTGGTCTCAGTTACACGTTCGCTCAGACACCTTCTCATACTGGATACCTTGTAAAGAATCATGTTACCATTCACAGATTCAGCCCAGACACCAAATGGGTGTCAGGACTACCTCTGTCACTTTATCTGTTGTTTTTATTCATCTACATCTATTTGTTTACCCTCAACAAAGATTTCAATGTTTTCTTGTAAATAGAAAATATCCCTAGGCTTCTACATAATGACTGGAAGCATGAGGAAGTATAAGAAGGCTCCTGAATGGAAGGTCTGACTGTGTGACAGGTGTATGAGGAATGGGCAAAAGCGAATAAAATATCCTTTATTCTCATTTCTTCTAACGCAACAGGATGTCTTCACTGTCAGAAGCAGACTACCGCTGCGAGCATGGAGACACGATCTGTGGTGAGTTTTATCAGCAGAGATAGGACTTGGAGATTTTGGCCACTAACTTGTTCTGGCCATAAGAGGCCTTGTTCACCTGAGATGACAGACGAACAGACGACATACCTGCCCCAGACAGACACGTCTGGCACTCTGAGATCACTGTCTCTGAGGATTGTATCTGTTCCCGTTTGCAGAGATCCGTGTGTATGAGCAGGAGGTGATCATTGTGCCCATCTTGCTGCTGGCCAGCTTCCTGGTCACTCTGGTCTTCATTTTCCTGCTGCGCTTTTGTCCAGAGAAAGTCGATCGCATCCGCCCACAGGCCTCAATGTCGGCCCCCAGGAGAGTGCTGCATGGCATTGATGGTAAGACACTGGGCGAGGCCAAGTTTGTTCCTGTTGATTTAAACAAATGAAACAAATTAAATCATATCACAGGTTGAAGAGTGCAGGTTCTTTTTGCTTAATGCTGGACAACTTTCTATGTATCTATTTTTATTGTCTTTTGCATTTTAAGTCTGTTTGTGTGTAAATTACTAACAAGAGCAGTCAATATCAGTTTTAAGAATGTCTTCCAATAGAATGTGAAAGATGTGAGCCCCACATCAGCACGTTCAACTGGTTTTAACAATAGCAATGATTTTATTTGTATAGCACCTTTCATACAAGAGTGCATCTCAATGTGCTTTACAACAAAGAAATCGCATGCACCCAGTGCTCCACATGGACAGGACATAGAAAGAACTTAAAACAGGGACAGAAAATGAATGTAAGATGAGATGGACGATAAAACCCACAAGCTAAAAATAGTAAAAAATAGGATATAAGGATGATTTTAGAATAAAGAGAATGCATTACACAAGATGGAAAATAAAATCCACTTGGTTTTTCATAATGATGAGTTGAAGTATCCGCTGTATATCATGATTTCTCTCTATCTGTGGTTTCAATTAAACATTTCTTCCAACACAAAGATGAAACAGTTCTACAGACCCACTCTAATGTAAATCCTGGCACTTCTCTAATGATCATTATCCTCTTGCTCTCTCTCACTTAACTCTCTGCCCACAGCTCCACCAGGTATCAATGTGCTGGAGCATGAAAGCATCGCCCTGGACGTGCCCAGTTCCTACTCCACCTTCCACCCCCCAAACACTTACCGCCAAAAAGACCTCTCCATGTCTGTGGTCACACCCTCTTTCGCGTCCAGCCCCCCACCGCAGCCCTTCAAGCCCAGTTTCACTCCCATTGTCCAGCCCAGAGAGTTGCCCCGTCAGAGGCTGCCTGAGTCCTTCAACCTGGTCACCCCTCTGCCCGCTGCCTTCTCCCTGCAGTCCGACTCCTGTGTGTCCCTCTACAGGGCCCGCATGGAGAACAGGAACGTGGTGCTGCGAGTCCTCAATGGTGAGAAACTGGAAGTTTGTTTTTGTTTGTGGCTTTTCAAAAGAGCTCTTGAGGAAATGGTTTCTGTAACAGCAGTTTGTTCCTTGAGCGCCCTCTCATTCTTGCCCTTTACAGACTCTGCCGATGCCGTAGAAAGACACAACTTCCTGGGCTTTGCATCCTTCCTGGCCCAGGTGGGACCGCATCCCTTCCTGCCAGAGCTGCTCGGAGTGGTCTCACTTCGAGCCCCTCTGGTTACAGTGGTGGAAGAGCTGGAGAACAGAGACCTGCTCAGCTTCTTGTGGCGATGCAGACAGGTATTTTGTTTTACAGATGGTGAGCCGCAGCAAATATCTAAGGCAAAAAAAAAAAAAAAAGATTGTCTCATCAGAATCTTCTCTTTGAATTTTTCAGGACAATGTGGATCCTCCATGTGAGATGACTGAAAGACGAATATTTACCATGGCCAAACAGGTGGCCTCAGCACTGGTTAGTATGCTGAGAAATATGCCCTCACCTTTTTTAGACGCTTGTTTGACTTTCAAATCATTGACATACAACATCCCTGTCCTGACAGCATCTCAGCACTGACTTGTTGGTAGGGTTTACCTCCAATAATCCTGACAATCCCAAAAATGTCCCTGTGTTTTTGTATCATTGGGTCATTTCTTTTATGCTATGGGAAACAGAGATGCAGTCTACAGTCACACTAACTGGAGTCTGTACTTTCGCACAGTGAAGCTTTAAATGAAATGCTACCATCAGAATGCTAACAGTGAGGATGCTAACATGATAATGTTGGCAGGTAACATTTACCTTGTTTCACCACCTTATTTGCTATGTTAACATGCTAGCATTTGCTAATTAGCACTGAACACAAAGTAGGCCTACAGCTGAGGCTGGTTGCTGTTTCTGCTAATATTTAGTGATAAAAGTGTCCATGATAATTAATGAACTTAAGAAAATATTGGAGAAATTGAAATCTTAACCTGATGAAGTTATTTCAACTCAACCTGTTGGAAACAAATTGCTGACATTTCGCCCCAAAGCACACGTCTGCTTCGCGGTGGTGCTAGAGGCAACATCAGGAGATCACTAAAACCAGCAGGAACCGAAATCAACTGAATGAGTTGTCCCATGTTTTCTGCCCAATCAGGAGTTCCTTCACAGCAAAGATCTTATCCACGGAAACATTCGTGCCCGTAACGTTCTGGTCACCAAGGAGTTCACGGCCAAGCTTTGGGGCCTGCACGGGGTCTACACGAGGAAGAACCAGGGGGCCACTCAGAAAGATGATCCCAGCATGAAGAAGTGGCAGGCCCCGGAGCTGTTAGCCAAGAGACCCGCCAGTCAGAGCAGCGACGTGTGAGTTTTCTGTTAGCATCTCGGGTATTGCCTGTACTTTGTTATAATACTATAATATTGCTACTAACTTCTCTGCGGCGGGGCACTAAATGCATGATGCGTAAATATGTAATTGAGAGCATTTACTGAATGGAACCGTTGTCCGTGTCCTCCTCCAGCTGGTCATTCGGCGTCTTTCTGTATGAAATGGCAGCACTGGGTAAGTTCGGCAATATAAGTATATATGTTACAAAATATATCATGAGATGACGTAAACCTCTCAGCTTATTTATATTGTATTATTTCTTTAATACAGAGGGTTGTATTAGACAATTGTAGGCAATTTTATAGCCCCACAAACAAGACTAGTTCATGGCAATATTAGATTTTAATATGGTCTTTGCATCAATGGGATGAAGTACCTTCATCTGTAAGGTAACAGACGTCGATAAATAGCTTCTCTGTTGATTTCTCAGAAAATGTAAGAGCACATACTGGATTCCTTGATAGAGGATTTTTTTTTCTATATCTTCCACTCCTGTCGACTAAATTTACTCTTTTCTCTCCAGGTGAAGCTCCATTTGCAGAAATCTCAGTTAATGAGCTGCTGCAGTTTCATCAGCGAGGGAAAAGTCTGAAAAAACCTTCCAACTGTTCCAACATGCTGTAAGTATCCATGTGACACAATCAAACCTGAAGCTGAGTTTCTCTCTTCATCAACGTGCTGTAAAGCCTCACATTGTCGCCTCTCTCCGTCAGATACTCCATCATTAAGGGTTGTTGCCAGTGGAAGGATCAAGATCGACCCTCTCTGGCCGAGGTGAGCCGCAAGCTCCTCTCAGGAGAGAAAAGTGCCTCTGACAAAGTCCTCAAGGCGTCGGGGACAGTTAACATTGAGCAGTACCTGCAGGAGGCAGGATACGGGGAGACCAACAACTACACTGTTTTCTGATCACAGCTTGTGCCAGCTCAAATCAATTGCACTCTTCTCCCCAGTGGTACCCAAATGGTGCACTTCTACAAAATCACATCTTTCAGGTGCAATAAAGGTGTTCCAAACTCTGTTTATGAGAGCTTTGGGCGCCGAAATTGTTCTTTTATGTATTTTCTTTAGTAAATGAGGAAAAACTGTACGCTAAGCAAGTTGTTTGGGAAACATTCATTTTCATATACGCAAGACCTTGTTCATGTGCGTCTTTGTCTTGGTAATTCCTAAATCTTTGAAGTTCAGTTGGGGGAAACACAACCAGTCATTTTTGTAGTACACTTCAAGATATGTAAACTTGAGCAATGTACAGCTGCTGCATCAGGAACCTGTAGTCAATACTGTCAGTATATGATGGTTTACAAATCTTTTTTACAGGCTAAAACAAATGTGTATTAACAGATCTAATATATGTTATTACCACATTCTGTATGATTCTTTATTAGGCAGAATTGTGGAATTGAAGGGCACATAAATGTATTTATATATGCTGTTATTACACCCATTTTTTCCCTCTATAAGCTCAGTTTATGCGAGCAAACTGTTTACAGAAACTCAAATGTGAATAAAAATAGTCCTACAATGATCTTTTTCCTTTTCAAGTGGACACCATGGAGGTAATAAAGCATACACACACGCACATCCAGTAACAGGAATTGTTTATTGGTAGTACTGCATACATGTACATAGAGCACTTCCACTCAGCCCTTGAGAGAGCAAACCATGAGGAACACCTATTTTCAGGTAGTTAGGTTGATTAAAGCTACTAAAACTATATCATATTCATGAAAAAATAATTTTGATTGTAGTACAAAATGGAAAAGATACAAAACTAAACCTTTAATAACGGGTAAAACTAACTCAATAAAATAAACCAGGCTTGTTGAGTGTCCTCAGCTCGATGTGATTGGAGCCTGGATTGAACATCTACAGTAACATAAGTAACTACTAAAAGACTGACATATTTAAATGAAGTGGACTGTTGTTGACATCACTTCAAATCATACATCACTAAAGTTAAAGCACCATTTGAAATACAGCAAGAAGGCAACATTTCCTCTTTTTTTTTTTTTTGACCCAACACTTGAACTGTCCTGGCTAGAAGACCTAGCACCAATGACTGCAGGCTGGCAGATTTGCACAGTTCCACAAGAGCCACAAGAGTATATATACAAAAGGCCTCTACACACAGCAACAGTCCCCCCCCCCCAAAAAAAAACAAAAAAAAACAAACAGACACTACTGACATGGATACTTCAGACTGTCTGTGCTCACCACTCACACAACAGTACACACACATGTATCTGCACATTCAATGTCCAGAAAGTAAACTGTCCATCCCCATGTCTCCACATGATCGATGGTGCAACATTGCTTTGTAAAGAACATCATCACTGTAACCAAACATCTTAGTCTTTTCTTACTAAAAGAGGAGCAGGTCCAGGTGTCGACTCCAGTGAGGTCATCGATGAGAACATGATCCTGAAGTGCTGACTGCATCACTCACGCAGGGTGTTGATGGAGGCACAGATCTTGAGAGCAGGACCCAGCTTGATATTCATGGTGGAGATGAGATGGTCCTCTCGCAGAAGCAGCAGAGCCTGCCCGTCTATTTCCTGTGACAGGAACTGGGCAGCCAGCTCTTCACAGCCTGGACAGAAGACAGGGAAGTTCAAACTAGTACAGAAAGAGAACAGGGGCCGTGGCCGAGCCTTACAAAACGGTTATCTAATTGCTGAACACCAACCTTGAAGTGAAGAGATAAACCTGCAGACTTCTTCCACGCTCCACTGAGCAGGAGTTGCTGAGAGAAAGTTAGCGCCGTCTAGTGGAAGGCTACCAGGAGCTGAGCTGTCAGACGGAGGAGCGCTGTGTCCAGCCCTTGAGCAGGAGTGTGAAGAGCTGGGGGACAGTGAAGGAGAATCGTCCTCCTCTCCTTCCCCGTCGCTGGAAACGTCCTCTGAGCGACTGGACTCAGAGTGACACTACGGCCAAAAGAGCAAAGACTCAGATACAAAGGCCACTTCACAGACTAAGTTACATTTGTTTACAATGCAGCGACGTGGTATAAAGCTTTTCTTCCTGTCAACAAACTCCATGAAAAGCCAGAGCATTAGTCAATGTGTTCCTTCCTGTTTTCCTTACAGGCTGTGGCCCTCAAGAGACAGATCACAAGTATAAAGTTTGATTTTTAAAAAAGCTTAGTAATTTCCTTAAGTAGCTAGGCACTGTAGTTTTTAGCAAACGTCACTAAAACAGGAGTAAATAGTGAATCTGTTGGGGACTACTTTCAGCTGTGGAATCATACACATTTGGTACACTACAGCAGCAGTGCCTGTATTCTCTGTATTGACTTAAGTCCTTGTTAGTTTGATGAATTGGTTTTGCTTTTCTCATGGGATTTGTTGACAGTTAGAGAAATACAGTATCACCGTCCTCATCCTTTAAACTACAGATCTTACCTTGACAGGTAGATGCCTGCCTGATATTTTATTGCAGGTGTTATTAGAGCTGCTCCTGCGAGTGGGGCCCCTTCGCCTGGCAGCGCTCTCAGTGGGTGCTGGAGGTGGTGCTACGCCTGCACCACTTCTCCCTCTGCTTGTCTTGAAGTGCTGACTGCAGCTCACATTATACCTGTGGATCCAGGAGCACAGTCACTGCTGAGGAAGAGGTTTCCTGGGGGTTTGTTATCCTAGGAGCTTGTGCTCTCTAATGTGTACAATGTGCTAATTAGGTCTAATCAGTGGTATCTTCTGGTATCGTCTTTGGCTGGTTCCTTAACTACATATGGTCACCTGTCCTTGATGTAAAACACAGGAGAGTATGTAGTTTTCGGAAGTACGTACCAAACAATAAATCAAGACAAAACAAAAACAAATCATACCTCTTAGCACAAGTGTTTGAACAGAACCTCTTTGATCCTCTGAACTGGCTGGCTGGGGCGAGGCTTCCACAGTATTCACACTTTAACACTGAAGAGGAAAAGCAAAGAATAACAAACATGTCACACAATTAATTATTAATACTGACGATGCACATAGTTTCATGATATCATCATTGCAACATGAGAGTTATTCCACCACTTACATGGAGGTCCGTTCTCTGAGCGGCCAACTAGGGCAAAGTCTCTGTCTTTGAGGAGTCCAGCAACCTGTAACATCAAACACAAGCCTGACACTAAGGAAGCGTTTCACATGGCAAAGTGCATAACCAGTGCATTTAAAATGAGATATTTGATTTAATGGGAAATCTATGTTGTCATAGCAGGGCACACTTACAGGGAAGGGCTCAGCTCCTTCCTGGATCACAAAGCCCTCTATGAGGTGGGTGAGGACTTGTGGTTTGACCACAGCCTGGGGAACAGGCGCTCTGTCTTTGTCCCCAAGCCCGACTCTTGACAAGGGCAGAGGCAAGGACAGGGTGGGAGGAGACGGGAAGGCTGCAGCTACAGGAGGAACTAGTGAGGATCAAAAGTGAAAATAATGAGTTTTCAACCAGAATTTCATTATCTACTCTGCTACTAATGATCTATGCTTGATTTGGAGACAGCAAGTTGAAATACCTGAGTCCTTTGTAGGGGCAGGGGATAAGGGAGGAGCAGCATCTTTCATGGGAGTAGAGTCAGAGGATTCTGTTGTCATCTCATTTGGTGCGTCACAGTCAGATTTTCTCTTCAGAGAGCCAATGGCAGGCTTTACCTAATAATATATGGGGGGAAAAAGCAATTCCTTGAACACTGATATTTATTCTTACATCTAACTGAAGAGTACATCCTTTCAATGGTCGATCTTACCATAGCACTGTTGTTGGAGACTGTGTTAACATTCCCACCAGCTGTACTTTCCTGGCCTGCGCTGCCTCGTACCTGTGCCAGGGCCACAGCCTGCGCATTTCCTGCTAGGCCCTGCCTGGCTCCTACAAGCTGCACAGGGATGTGGGAAGTGCTGTGTCCCCCAGTGGTGGCCTGGCTATTGCTAGGTGGTGCTGGGAGAATGGGAGGTGGGTGTCGAGGAGGCAGCTGTACAGGTAAGCGGTGTCCCTGAGCGGTCTTGGGCTGGATTGGCACAGGACCTTTGTCTGCAGTAGTGCTGGCCTGTTGTAGGGGCTGCACCACCAGAGTCTGTGTGTTTACATTGGCCTTTGGGGTCACTGAGCCAATGGAGTAGCCCTGGGTGGTGGTAGGGACATTTGAGGTGGGCACCAGGATCACAGGGGCAGCAGAGGAGGACAGGAGGAGTTGAGACAGAGGGAGTGCTGGAGAGGAGGTGGAGGAAGGAGCTACAGAAGCAGCAGGAGTAACAGTCATGGCAGCCTGGTTTCCAGTCTTTACAGTCATAGTGTTGGCGGTGGGCTGCTGAGTAAAATTGGGTTTGGCCATTTGTTGTTGCTGTTGTGGTTGCACTTGCTGCTGCTGCTGCTGAGCTCTCTGGGCAAACGTCTGCTGCTGCTGTTGACTGAGAGGAAAGCTGGCAACATCTTTCCTCTCAGGAAGCTCAGACTTGACAGCAACCGCTCTAGGAGCACAGTGTAGAGCCAGATTCTGCACCTGTATGAAAAAGAAAGGAGTAGGTTGAGGTGAAACATATTTGAGAAAAGTACCAGGAGCGTGTTTGGTGGAGTCAAATAGTCCTCCCATGACAATCATCTCCCTGAAAATCACATATTTAAGACTGTATGCCTTTAAATAACTCAGACTTTAAATTACAGGTAGGGGATGGTTCTCAAACCTGGTCATTGTCAGACTGGGCACTAGCAGTGGTAGGAGCAACTTCATGCTGCTGCTGCTGCTGCTGCTGCTGTTGTTGTTGTTGTTGTTGTTGTTGTTGTTGCTGTTGTTGTTGTTGCTGCTGTTGCTGCTGCTGCTGCTGCTGGGGCTGTGTCTGGGCAACTGTTGCTACAGTAGCTGTTGCTGTACCACCAGGCATGAAGATGAGCTGAGAAGCAAGGGGAGCCCTGAGAGAGCGGTTGACCTATGCGAGGACCAAAACAGATGGGTCAACCTTGTAAATAGCACATATTTCAATTCATGACTCCTTAACTACATGGAATACTTAGTGACTACAAACATTTTTGTTGAGCTTATTGCGCAAATGACTAAAAGCACTTTCAGCGTAACTGGTTGTCTTGAAAAACTTTTTCTCCATACTTATAGTGACAATCACTCTGGCTACAAGTAGCATAATATACCAACCTAAAAGTGAATCTTTAGAGCACCAAATCAATAAACTTTTAGAAACAGAATAAAAGGTTAATTATATCATAAGAATCGGTGACACAGGGAGGAGCAGTATGCATTCATTCATGTATTCAGCTGATTATTTCTCAAAAAAAGATGATATGCACAGTTATTTTAACTCACCCGAAGATACATCTGTCCCTGTCCTGCAGAGTTTCCACCCAGCAACACTGACTGATTGAGAGCTGTTGTTGTTGCAGAGGTGGCTGGGCCATGGGGACGGGGACTGGTCATGGTACCTCCCGCAGATGTTGTGCTTAGGTTGACCTGGAAGGAACAGAAAATTGTACATTTCCATCAAACCTACCTTAGTATTTCAAGAACTAGCTGTGTGATTCAGAATTCAAACAATAATTAGCATAAATACTTACAGTCGTGGGTGCTTGGGACATGCTGTTACTTGGGGTATTAGACTGACGACTAGCTGCAAGCGTGGCCTGGTTTAAAAAGAGAAAGGAAAGGGATGTGCTGTAATGCTTCTGCTTTCTAAATTTTTGCACATTTTTCTGTCATAATTCTGGTTACCTGTTGCACAGCAGCCAAGTTGTGGAGTTGGGCACTATTGATCTGCTGTTGTAGCATGAGCTGCTGGAAGTACTGAGCTGCATTTGGCTGTCTTTGCAGTGCTTGGAGAGCCTAAACACACAGACACACACACATTATTTTAAGGCTAATCCAAAAGTCTTCTCATTTCTATATTATTAGCAATTCAAAGTAACAGTCTTTTCATCACAAGCAGTTGTTTATGCACATAACACTTCACAAACCTGCACAGCCTGTCTCTCATATAAAGACATGTGGGCTATCTGGGGTGCACGAGAGTTGCCACTTGTCTGAGAATTTCCATTGGTAGTGCCTGTGTTTTGGTCTTCACCTCCATCCATGTTTGCTGCTCAAAACACAGAAGTCAGTCATTAAATATAGCGGTGACCCAACACCACTGTTGAATAAACGATAAATCATTGTAATAGCTGTAAATATCTTAGCATGAAGACTTGTTGAACATGGAATTTGGCATTCCACACAATAAAGATGACAATAAAAATGCTTAAATAATGTACTGTACATATGAAAACTCAAATAATCAATTCCTAACTTCAGAAAGTTACATGACAAACAAACACTCTATCAATTCATGAGGATTGTTTTTAACAGAGGGACGTTGCAGAGGGTTATTCTTTCACAGGGCCCAAAAATCACAGCTTGCTACACCCCTACACATATAGTAGCTTTAAGTACACGCTTGGCAGACGTTATCACTATGGCACTAACAATCGTAGCAAGCAGGAGCATTGTGGTATTTTCATTAGGAGACCAGCTGTCAACATGATAGATGAATGCGGGACAAAGAACATGGAGGAAAGCTCATAACACCAAGTAAGAAAGCCACTAGCCAGCTGTTGCTAACTATAATGGACTTTGCTAGTTAGCTAACCTATCTCTGAATAAAAGTCTGACATACCACAAATAAAATAAATTAATACTTGTAACCAGACTATGTTAGTTTGGCGCTAACAGTAAGGTTTACCAGTACAAAAGGTGCAGCGTTAGTTTAACATAGATCGGCTAACTAACTGGCTATGCTAAGTGGTTACAGCAGGCAGAAAGCTAACAACTAGCTGGCTATCAACCATGCAACAAGTCAACGTTTAGTGTGCTTCGGCGTGCTTGTGTCTTTACCTCTCCTTGGTATTTCTGTCCTTTTCACAGAAAAACGCAATTAAATGTATATTGCGCTCTTGGTTTTAACTACAAACAACGATATCCCCTCTCAGGCTTTTTGCCTCCAACAAAACCCCGCCCCTTACAAATATTTTTCTTCTTCTCCTCCTCCTCCTCCTCCTTCTTCTTCTTCTTCCTCTTCTTCTTCTTCTTCGTGTGTGTTGGCGGGTGGTAAACCAACGTTAAAGGTGCATACAGTGTCCCACTGCATCGAAAAACAGCGTTTGTTTCTCTCTCTACTTCTACATGTCAGTTCTAGTTCATTAAGGTGTTCTCATCTTACACGATTTAGCCAACCGTTTACAATCATGTCAATGTGGTGTGTCTGCGTGTCAAGAATTTTTGGTTCGAAGTCACAAAATATCTTGCATGTCACAGCCCCACGAATACAGTCGACATCAGCGGTGGACTCAGGGGCAAAAAAAATTAAAAGGGACACCAGCTGCGTGTGGTGGGGCTCTAGCATGCAGAAAGCCGCGATGCATTTATGGTGAAACAGATCCAAACTCTGGTTAAGATTATAAGTACTATACCCCTGTAATCACACATGGAATTATAAACCATTTGCTTGCTTTCTTGCATGTAGGGGAGTCAGTATGGCAATGCATTGCGTTTGCTCCAAAGGCACCCGAGAGAGCACTGCACCACGTTTTCTCCATCGGAAAGGCACTTGATCATGTTTTTTCCACTGGAGGGGCCCCTTAGAAGACACTATTTTGTTACAGGTATCCATGTTTTTTTAACTGACAAAGGGTGAGGGTGGTAATGACATGGGATGTGTGGTTTTTAGGACAGGAACCGCACAGGAAGTTTTCTAAAGGGCTGGAACTCTCTCCAGACTGAGGCTCAAGCTGAAGATGTGCAGGAGTCTGGAGTTGACGCCACCCGTGCCTGTAGCCTTCCTCGCCTTCATCCTCCTCAGCTCCTTCCTCACCTTATCGGCTATTATGGAGAGGCTGGGAGGGAATCAAATCTGTTGAAAAACTGGTTCAGTTCATGTGCCCATTCCCAGTCTCCAGATTCAGGGCCCCTCCCGCTGTCGCTGCTGTGCCCTGAGATGGTGTTCAGGCCTTTCCAAGCCTATCTGGCATTGTTTCCCTGAATGCCTCATCCAGCTTTTTTTTTTTTTTTTTACTTTATTGTGGTAGAGACAGCTAAAGACATGACATGAAAGAGGGCAGTGAGAGAGTTTAATATTTAAAATTAGTTTAATATTTTATATACTGCAAGTATACTTTAAAGTTTTCTTTAAGTGAAGTTAACATCATACTTATAGTTTACTATTTCTATATTTTTTCACACTTTAAAATATACTACTAGATTGCTATTTAGTTATACTTAATATATAATGACTCATAATAGTGGCCAGTATGTATCAAGTCTGTTACAATACTGAGACCTTGGAAGAAATGTCAGTTTTTTTTCTCTAATAAAATCAGACAAATGTTTCTCTGTTTCTGTGTGGGTTAATAACACTACATAAAAGATGAAGTTCAGTTCCACCCATGTAATATCTATATATTAATAATATCTAAGCTATTCCACTCAAAGCTGACTTGTTACTGCAAATTTACTTGTGGAATATGTAAGCTCATGAGATAGTATGTAAAACATACTGCAGTGCACTTCAAAGAAGCCAATATGTATGGGAAAATATTTGAATAGGCTACTATCAAAAGAGTAAGCACAACTGCAATCCAAATATACTCGAATATTATTATACTTTTCCCAAGTGTATCCCGATCAAAAGTTCAAGTACAAGTCAAATACACTCAGACTTTTCTGTATACTTTTCAGTATAAGCCAAGTATACTTAAGTATAACTTTGTTAAGTATATCTCTGATAAGTACATCAAAAGTAAACTGAAAGTATACTCTCTTATTTTTAATTTAAAAGAAGTATACTAATAGCATAGTTAAATAAAGTTGTTTTTTGTAAGGGGAAGCCTGCAGGCTGGTCGAGCAGCAGACACCTGGCTTCCAGCAGCTCTGACTGCAACACTGTCCACACCAGCATTGGACCGAGACACCCTGTCCAAATCAAACCAAACAATTACGTTCACGCAAATATAATGGCACGTTAGTGGGCAGCACCACAGTCATGAGGAGAAACAGCGGATCATGCAGTAAACCACGAGTCCACACTGCCCTCTACTGTCGAAAAGTATATATAACTTTTTATATAGTATATAAAAGTCGATACATCGCTGTATCAATCGTATTTCTCAATGTCACCTTCAGTTTTCTAATTATTGTGCTTTTTACTCGAGATGTCGTCAATTCAAGCAAAAGGTGATGTACAGCACACTCGCAACCTGAAAAACCTAACCCTAACATCGCAGCTGAAAAACGAGAAAAATGAGGAACGCTTCACGAATTTGCGTGTCATCCTTGCGCAGGGGCCATGCTAATCTTCTCTGTATCGTTCCAATTTTAGTATATGTGCTACCGGAGTAACACGACTTTGCAAACCTTCTGGTGGGCATATAACCGGTTCCGTGCCGTGTCAGCCCTGGCTGATGGTGCGAGCTCACGCGCGCTGAGAGGGCTGATGGGAAATTTATGCAAATAGCCCTTACGTCATCCAGCCAGGATTGGCCCTGAAGACGAGACAACAAAAGATTTTCTCACAGCTCTGATCCTTGCATTCCTTCCCGAGGATGAGAAGCCCCAGATACCCCAGAGCTCAACCAGGAGCTGTCCACCCCCTGACGACACAAAGACAGACAGAAATGTCTGTCCACAACTCATTCAGCTCCGCTTCAGGATGAGTCAGAAAGCGTCTGCAGTTCCGCAGACTCGCCACCAGGTGTCGGTCTATGAACAGTCTGTGGAGAGGAGCGCTGTTGTTGCCGCCCTTCTCCTCCTCTTCGTCCAATCATCGACAAGCATTTGTTCTTTTGAATGTTCACTGATGAATCACTGAAGCCTCGCGCGTCATCGAGGAAATCTCTACATTTCTGCAGAAGTTGCGAGTTCACAGTGAGATTTTGGCGGTGGCGGCGGAGGCAGCGGCGGGGGTGTGTCTGATAAATGACACATAAATTCGTACGAATAAAAATATTCATTTAATTCAGCGTTTCTTAGTGCAGGTGTGTGTGTGTGTGTGTGTGTGTGTGTGTGTGTGTGTGTGTGTGTGTGTGTGTGTGTGTGTGTGTGTGTGTGTGTGTGCCAGTGAATTACTCACGTTGTGGGGACAGAAATCTGTTTACACAGTCACATGTGGGACAAAATACAGGTCTCCACAATTTAAATCCTTACATTTTAGGGTAAAGACTGAGGATAGGGGTATGGGTTAGGTTAGGTATAGGGTTAGGCAAACAGTGGTTATGGTTAGGGATAGGGTTAGGGTAAGTCTCCAGGAAACCAACCAGGGGCTATTACTCGCCCACAAGACTGCAGGTTTGTCTTTGACCCCATAACTTTATTTATTACCTCACAATGAAGACTGGGTACACTAAATGAAACATAAATATGAAGATAGTGTAGGTGTGTGCTGTTGAAGTGAAGTGTAATGTGTCATTTGTAATTGTCATACTCATGTTTCTTCTCTATTTACCAGTTAAGTCATTATCTGAATCAAATTTCTTGGCAAATTTGCTTTCAGCCTTTAGGCTTGGAAAAACCACAGAAAAAAACCTGCTAAACCTGCTTCTTTTTCCTGAAACGGCTACTAACGCTTACAAGGACGATTGAACGTAACCATTACATTGACTCATATATGAATTCTGAATAAAAATGTGTTGTGCATGAAATGTTTTTATTAAAACATTTTTACATCCATTAAATCTCCAAAGAAGAGTGCACTTGGGTGTGTATGGAGTTCACCACTACAATGGGCATACATAAACTTCTTTCATATTTTATTTTTGATGGAACCAGAAAACAAACCAAAAAAGTTTGTGGCTTGAAATCATCTTTGAAACAAACAAGCTATTATATCTAATGGGAGCTCAGTTCACTACAAACACAGGTGTGACCATTTCCAGCAGATTGTTTCCAGGAGTCTGCTGAACTAAGGACAGAAATGTCAGCTGTAGTGAACACAAAAAGGAAGTGATAGAAACAAAACAAAATAAACACAAGTGTTCAAACTGACAATAATACAGTAACTGGATTCACATCATCTTTCCATCAAAGTCAAAAATCCTGCTTTAATACTTCGCAGTAACTATTTGAAATTTCTAAAAAACATTACAAACCTCATTCCTGATATCATCAGAGCTGTAACATTTTTACAACAATATAGAAAATTAAGTGCTTTCACTGCTGCTATATCTGTCTAAAGGAGCAATGCATCAAGCATGAAGCGGCCTTTAATATTTGGTCAAAGTACAATCTACTCTTGCCAAGCAGTGCATCTGGCGTTTGGGTCGGCTTTATTATGACAGATCAGTTTACTCGTTATAATATTCATTATTCAATAGTTTTGTGATGATCAACATTGGTCTTTTACTGTGACAGTTCACTTATTCTATGAAAATACAGTATACTATATATATGACATATTTTTTGAAATCATACATTTTTAATAGCGGAATTCATACACTAATCTCTTTTTAATGCCCATCACTGTATACTAGCATAATGAGCAAAAGTTGGTCATTTGAGATCTAATTCAATTTTTAATTGAGTTGAATGCTTCGCTTTGGACACCAAATTTGTAAGTTCAATTCACTTCAATTTAATTTAGAATTGTTCACTTTTCTTATAGCAAAAACTAACATGCTCAGATTTCTCTCAGGAAGTTGGTAATACGAACTATTTTAGGGACATATTAACATTGATGTAGAAGCTTTCCCCTTTAATGTGGGAGAAAGGGAAATGCCCCATTAAAAACCAAACTCAGTCAAGCTATCGTTTTTGCAGTGCGTCACAGTACTTAAAATTAAACAATGACATTCTCATATTACGTCTCCAACTTTCCAAAGAACGCATAAACTGATTAAAGCCAAATGACATGAGCAAAAGCACCAGCATGTTTTATAACGTGTCAGAGCACAACCAAGATCCCAGGAAGAACAGCTTGCTGCAACCTGCATCAACTTCAGACAACAATCAGTAGCTAAGCACAACAATATGAACAATATGTTATTAAGTTTAAATCATGGAGAAATCCAACTTCTTAATGTATCCCCTTTGTGCCAGATTTTCATTGAAGAATGGCTCGTTACTTTGCAATCTTGTAATGAATCACTCATTTGTTTGACATCAAACAGCTGAATGAAATGTATGGGGGAGGGAGAGGAGACAGGTCTGTCAGCCCTATGAGTAATATGCCCTCTTTAGTGACAAGCAGATCACACAATAGTTGCCTTAGACACAAGTCTGGAATAAACACACATAGTGTCAACAGGTCCTAACCTAAACCAGTACAAGAAAAACAAGACTTGTGTCTAAAAGCAACTTTGTCTGACCTTTGAAAGACTAAACTGTGTCACGCAGTGAAACTTTCTGTCCCACTTCTGACATATTTAGGTCACATAGGTAGTAAGTGGTCATCTCTCTCCTCTGGCTCTTCTTCTAAAGGTTCAGCAACCACTCCTCTGTACGCCGGGGCCTCGTCACGATTTCGTGACCGGCACA
Organism: Chaetodon auriga; assembly: GCF_051107435.1. Taxonomy (NCBI): domain Eukaryota; kingdom Metazoa; phylum Chordata; class Actinopteri; order Chaetodontiformes; family Chaetodontidae; genus Chaetodon; species Chaetodon auriga. The sequence goes on along the minus strand of NC_135081.1, from coordinate 18,813,018 downwards.
CAAAGTCACATCCATCCTGTAAGGGAGGCAGGGGAAAGTTATGAACGTCATGATATTCCCAAAGAGTCACGAGACTGATCTTTTAATGACGTTATATATCGACTGCTCTTGTCTTACCGCTGTCAGATTGCCAAACTCCACCCAAAAGGCATAATTTGGGAATTGCTCCATCCCTTTGGCTCCGACAATCAGTCGCTGGTAGAGGAAACCTCCAATGAGGTAAACAGCCAGAAGACAGATCGCACTGAAAGAAGAGAAGTCTTATGATCACTGACTGTTTATGATATTAGACGCTTTAAAGGATCCAGTGTGTAGGATTTAGTGTCATCTAGTGGTGTGGTGGCAGACTACACCCAATTAAATACTCCCTTTAAAAGCATGTGGGATAACCTACGGCAGCCCTTGGGTAAGGTAGAGCCAGAATGTTTTGTCCATTCTGGGTTACTGTAGAAACATGGTGGCTCATTCTAAGCTAATGAAAACAGAATGATTCCTAGGCTACATCCACACTAATGTGTTTTCGTTTTAAAACTCATATTTCTTCCTACATTTGCACCTAGCGTCCTCACTACTCTGATGTCCTAGAGACTTAAGGAAATGCTGCTGACCCCATTTTAGTTTGAAAACTTCTAGATTGCATTGCAGTCTCGACAGGTGGGAGGAGACACTTTTGGAAACGATGACAAAGACACCCACAACTGCCTCCTGATTTGTAAGGTTCCTATCACATGACCCTTTTCCAGCAGAGATTAAACAACATCAGCCCGTATATATCCATGATATCATGCTACCACTGCCTAGATAGGTAAGAGGCAGACACCAAACACTGGCACACGTGACTGCCGTTTTTAGATGTGTTTGTTTAGACAGAGATGATTTCTTCTAAAAAGCTCATCTGGAGGGAGACCATGGACAGAAAATGTTTATCAGTTTGGATCTAGCCTTAGTTTCAGGTGATAATACACTAATCAAAACATAAATCTGAATATTGTATTACAATCCTGCCAGTAGATCCTCCTAAATCCTCCCCACTTGTCCTTTAATCAAGGGTGAGGTTAGGGTCTTTGAGTCATTAGAGACTGTCTATACGTACATGATGAGTATTATGGAGCCAGTGCTGAGCTTGGACTGAATAAGTGGGCACACTGCACTGGAGTCCATCTCAAACAGGTAGAAACAGTCCTGCTCCCTGTCCCTGTCCTCCAGCACCACCTCCAGCGGACCCTGGGAGTGCGATGGAGAGAGACAAAGGTAAACACAAGGCAACACAGAGTAAGGGAAAGAGAAAGGGTGCTAGATCACACATGAAACAGGAGAAACATCAGGCCATGTTCAGACCTGTGTGATTCAGTCACGTTTTTCTAGGTAAGTTGTGTACTGGTGATCTTACCGCATCCATATTCCTGTCGCAAGAGATCATGACAATGGCTTTCCTCTTCTCCTTGGAGCAGTGGGCATCATATGTGTCGCCGTTTCTGTAGATCAACATCACCCAGTCACCTGCAAGGGCAGTAAAGTATAAAAACAATGCAGACACAACACTCATCTAAAGCACCCTATGAAACTGTTAGTCCCACGTTCAGAGTGAATTCAAGACTGAACAGTAAGGATGTGAAGATTCTCAGTCATCAAGGTCATGTTATCCAAAGAGGGTTGAATCAAAAACAGTTCTTTAGCTATCTTGGGCTTCTTTTGCTCATAGTTTGTCCCAAAACATAATGTAATTCTCCAACCTAAGATCCCACAGATGGTTATCATTCACACACAGGCTGCAAGCATCTGATCAGAGCAAAGTCAGGGTAAATTGGGATGAAATAAAGAAATATTTTCGAGACACTTACTTCCTCCAATGGCCTGTGTTGAATTGTACGATCCAATCACTATTGGTTTACTTTCTTGCTTGCTGTCCAACTGAACAACCCCTGCTCCTGGAACACCCGCTGCATCTCCACACAACTGGAACACATATGTGTAACTCTCTTTTTCTGTTTTGGTCACGACTGAAAAGCTGAGGACAAATCCCAGGAAATAATTAATCATATATAAGAGAGATTGTGAAAAAAACAACACTGAATGGCAAAGAACCATTAGGCTAAATGCTTCTGCTGCATATGCAACTATTGTTGATTTTCTGATTGGTTGCAGGCAATCCAAACACAACCCAATGTCACATCGATGGCACTGAATCTGCAAGTACACAATGGAGTCACTTACTTCTTATGGGCGAGTGGCTCTAGTCGACTGAGGACTTTCCGTTCTGAATCAGACTCAGCAGGCAGTTTGCAGTTCTTGGTGCTGTCACTGGTGTACACCCCACTCCCACACAGGACCAGCTGAACAGCAAGGGTCCACACCAGGAAGGACCCTCCACTCTGACTATGGGCCACCTGACAAAAAAAGAAAAAAAAAAGATAGTTATTTCATTCATCAGCAATTCTTAAGCATAATTATTTAGGGAAATTAGGGTTGGACAATCTGACAATCCTACAATATTTGTATGGACATATTTATATGCATATACTGTGTCTACAAACTACCTACCATTACTGTTAGCTACTGTTTATACTGCAGTAGTATAAATGTGGTGGCATTATGGTAACCAGCCCCTTTAGAGCATGAAAAAAGTGGTCACTTAATCAACTGGCAAAAGATTGATGGATAATTACTTTGATAACAGATGAATAATTCCAGTAACTTTTCAATTGAAGATTTGCTTCCTTTATTTGTTATTATTGAACATCTCCTGTTCACTGTAATCAATTTCAACATGCTTACTTAACTGCTCTCTTAAGAAAAAACCCAACTAGGAGGAAACTACCTGTTCAATTCTTGGGGGAAAAAAAAAAAAAAGTATTTTAAGTGTGGGCTATAATATGTACGGACAGAAAAAACGAAGATCCATGTCTGCTGCTCATGTAATTGGGAAACTGAGTTGTGTAACCTCTATCTTTAAGCCTTCACTAAATATACAGCATGTGCATGCAAAATGTCTGTTCATCTCCGCACGAGGAAAGAAGTTTTCCTGAGGAAACACAGCCAGTTGAAAATATCTCTCTGAACAGCTTGACAGAGTGCAACTTTTGGCTTTATTGTGCACCTACCTTCATGACTTCTTCTACTGTAAATGAGCGTGAAAAGCTTCTTTGTTCGTTACAGTTTAACAGTCAAACTGACAGTAGTTTAAAAACGTAGCCAGTGGATGATGGAGTGAGCTTCCTCACGCTAACATCGCTTCCTGGTTTACTTATTCAACAGCTGTTCTTTTGTAACGCAGATATAACAAAGTAAATTTGCGTGTAGTCGGAAGTTTTAAATAAACGTTGCTAGCTGTACACCTTTCTGTCCTGGATAATAAGCACGCTTTTCCTCAAAATGTGTGAAGTGTCATCCTAGAGGCTAACAAAGCTACTGACAGGAACGTAGCGTAGTGCGGAAGTGAAACTAAACACACACGCGCATGTGACTGTCCGAATGAAGCGCGACCAATGAGCGGCAGTTGAATCGTCACGCGCACAAATCATGTGACCTGCGACGTTTAGATGAGTTGCAAAGAGGAAAAGCTCAAACATGTCATGTCTAGTTTATTCAGTGTGTGTCTTGAAACTTAGTACCGCTGTCAATGCTGCACAAACCACTATACCTGCTTAATCACCATTTGACAAGATGAACCTCCTGATTCACCCAGTTTTTTTTTTAATCCAAGTAAATACAGTATTTTAAAAGTGACACAGAATTTTATTTTATTTTTCATAAAAACTTCTGTTTCCTCATACCAACATGTTACCATGTTACCCACTTTGAACATTATGGTGTTAGTATGCTACCATTTTCTATTATTTGTTCATAAACCAAAGTACTGGAAAAAAAAAAAAAAAATTTAGATATTTGCTGAGCAGTAAAGGAATCACTAAATTTATCAAAATTGATCCCTTGGGGAGATCAATTCTATAGCAATCTGGCAAGCTATCCAGTAAATTTTGAGGTCTTTCACTCAAAACCACAAATGTCACCCATGTGGTGGCGCTAGAGGAAACGTCAGGAGCTCGCCAAAGACAGTGTCTGGGGGTAATGAATGTTTGTACAAAATGTGCCAATCCAACAAGTAGGTGTTGATATATTTCTCAAGATAACTGAAAATCACCTAAGTCAGTGGGATTCATCCTCTGGGGACCATGGATATATGTACAAACTTCTAGGACAATCCATTTAATAGATGTTGAGATATTTCAGTCTATATCAAAGTAGTATTATGCAATACAGTTTCAGAGGGCCACAAATTGCAAATGCAGCAACCATTGTATTTTTAAAAAAGAGAGGTCAAATTATGGCTTACGGTGAACTTGAAGTGCAAGGTGATTGTTCTAGTTGTCACTTGTATATATTTCTTCGTCATAATTAATTTATTGATGTTTGACTTGGAGTGATTATCTGGTTGATAATGTAGGGATTGGTGTTAAAGCAATTTTTGTAATGACATATCACATGAACTCCTTTGTCTGTACTCTATTTGGGGACTTTGACTATGTGTAATACTTGACTTTGTATATATAGCTGTGATTTAGTTTCTCTCTAAACCGACTAAAGTAAACTACAGGATCCAAAATGACCATAAAGTTGATTCAGCACCTCTCTAAAATACTTCTTAACAAAAACAAAACATTCTCATCTTCGTGGAGGTCGGATTTATTGCAGGGCTGTTATGTTGTACTGCATTAGTTTTATTAAAGATTTCCTGGAAAATGGCAGCAACTGAGTACATTTTGTCACTGAAATTGCATGATAATGTGTAATCATCTATTTGAGAAAGACTGGTTGTTAAAATAATGTTCTTAGAAAATATATGTGTGTATTTGACTGCATGTAAAACTGTGTGTGTAGAACACGTTGCTCTGGTATGAATTAAATGTTTAGGCAGATATATTTATGGTAAACCTTACGAAGTAGAGTACCAGTATGTCCAGTTTACTGTTTCAATAGCAGCAGCATTTCCCAGTTACATTAGCAACCACACATGGCTCCACCAAGCTCGTTTATACAGTCGCCTGAACCTCATCCTGCCAACTTCAGTTTATCATGAATCTGAATACAAGGCAGCCTTTAACCTGTTAGGAGTTTGATTGATTGATTTCCCTGAAACATTGCCCCATTCTTCTAATCCAAACCTAATTTGTAAAAATCTAAAAGCACTGTTTAAAATGATAAGATTTACGGTGATAAACAATCCTCAGGAGTGTGTGTGTGTTTGCTCAGTGAATTTATGCTCTGTTCTATTTAATTTACCTTTGGGAGGAAACAGCTGAAAAATATCCAGCGATTCATAGTTCGTACTGGGATTAACTGGCGGATTTTGTTACCTTTAGACAGAGCCGTGCTACCTGTTTCTAAGATGAACAACTGCTGGCTGTAGCTTCATATTACCGTGCAGACATGAGAGTGGTGTCAATTTTCTTGTATTTCTCAGCATGTTGAACTATTCCTTTAAACAAAGAGTGGCCTTACATCTAGTAGTACACCTAGCTAAAACTGATGCCCTCATTGATATAAATGGAGCAGGAAAAATATCTCAAATATAAGCAGCACCACAAGTTACAGTCTACAAAATAACCACAAAACTAAGTATAACCCTCATGACGGCAGGATTTGTTGCAGAAGTGTGTTATTAGACTCCATTGGCTTTAAAGGTCCTGTATTGTGAAAAACTCACTTTTTCAAAGGATTTGGGGTGTTATTTTGGGTCTCTGGTGCTGCCACACGCATGCAAAGTGTGAAATAAATTAGGTGTGATTAGTGTGGAATAAACAAAATTAGGTGTACCAAATAAACTGGCTGCTTGAGATTCAAAATTGCTAAATGTATTCATCTGAATTATAAAGGTCTTCATCCAAATTAAGTACAAATCCGAACGACAAAGTGGTTAAATGTACATAAATAAGTAAAACTGCAGTGAAGTCAAACATGAGTAGTGAACGTGAGGCCTGGGTCTTATTGCCTTTAAATGGTCATGTTAATGACATGGACCTTTCTCTCAGGCCACTTCAACACAGTAAAACCGTCACTGTTGAACAAATGATTCACAGATCAGCCGTGTAATGCCCCTCCCTTGGTTTCCTCCTCTGTGATTGCTTAATCTTATTATTTTTTTTTTTAATCATGAGGAAGAGCGTGCGTTTCATCTTTCTCTCCCTTATTAACTACCTCTCTGGGGATTGTTGGGAAGTTTTTATTGTGCTCAGCGAGCTTTGTGTGCTCTCATTCCTCACTCTCTGTCTCCCCTCCCCCAGCTCTCCCTTGTGTTATCGCAGCCTTTACCTTACCTGGCTGTGTCTGTTGTGCAGACACACCCGGCTGCTTCATGTCAACCAATCGCTGCTCCAAAGGCAGAGACACCAAGGAGGTGTACTTCCTGTGTTTCAGCGAGAGAGGAATGGGGCAGGAGAGAGGAGAGAGTTATGTACTTTTATTTTGCCAGGGGGTGTCCACACAGGCGATCATGTCGGCAGTAGAGAGGAGGGAAAAGAACTGAAGTAGTGGACAGACTTTAGTTTGATTTATTGGAGGTCTCCTGGTTCAGCAACAGCAACTGAGAAGACAAGACAGAGAAAAGGAGGAGGGGAAAGATAAGTGTCAATCTGTTGAGACTTGTTTGGGAATTTGAGGAAGGAGGGGAGGTGGAGAGAGAAGGCAGCAAGAGGGAAAAGCAAGGAGAGCTCAGGCGTAAACATTACGTTTTTCACAAGAGTTGAAGTATTGAGAGGAAAAGATAGACACTGAGTTATCTGAAGAAAAGGAGGACGTTTGGTGTGTTTCCTAGACAATGTGAATACAAGGAGTGAATTCTTCTGTGTTGTGCAATCCCATGCGTCTGAGCTGAGCTGGACCCGAGGGGGGAGACCACAGACCTCCCCAGGATACTACATTCAGGTGAGTTGCTTTACCATTTTTCACGGATTTCAGATGAACACTTCAGTAACTTCTGCTTCTGGTTTGGATGCAGATTAAGGTCTGGCTTAGTTGTGGCTTACTTGTTACATGCCTTGCCTATGTGTCACAGGCCCTCGCTTTCTCAAAGACGTCTTTTGGTATGTGGTGCCTTGCAGGACTGTGCTGCATTCTTAGACGACTGTAAGAGGGTGTCACCTTTTCTTAGGCCCGCATGTCCCTTTCTTACTGTAAAGTTACTATACAAACAGACATGCTGAGAATGTCACGCAGCTTTTAGCTTCAAAGTACAAGTGCAGCAATTCAGCATGTATGACAAAACAGAATAACAGGCTGAAAACGCAGCTACCTTTGTGCAGCTGCCCTGTTTTTCAAAGGTACAGTAGCTGCAGCATTTGTGTATAAGTATAGTTTTCCACACTAATCTTACTAAACTCTGTGATATTGAGTAACTATGCTTAATTTGACCTGCATATCTGGGATTTGTCCCTGAAAATGGCTTGACTGGTAATGTTTGATTTCTAACTCATGATGGTCGTGTTACTGTCTTTTAGGTTCTCCAAATTATGATACTATGGGGACCAAAAGGCCCAGCTGCACCCTCTTTGACACTTTATCTAACGTAAACACATCTGACCGCAAGCTTCAGCCAGGTGGAAAAGTCTCCCGGGATCCAAGTCCGAGGCCAGCGATGACTGCCCAGTCGGATCGAGAGAGAGACGGCAACCGAGACGAAGACTGGAGGAGAGACAGAGAAACAGACAAAGTTAGAGACAGAGCGAGATACAAAGATATGGACCCACGGGAGAGATACTATGAAAGAGACAGAGCTCCTGCACCCCGGCCCAGAGAGGGAGAAAGAGAGTGGAGGGACAGAGAGAGGAGGCAAGGAGATGACAGGAGCAAAAATGGGAGGCCGCTGTCAAATGTAGAGAAGGAGATTGAGAGAGAGGTACAGAGGGGGGCGAAGAAAGGTGACACATTTCCCAGAATGAGAAAGAGCAGCCCAGATCGGGGCAGAAGGATGACGGCCACGACTGAGATGGCTGAAGAGAGACGAGAAAGGAGGCAGAGAGACAGGCCGAAAAGAGTGGAGGCAGATGAGTGGGAGAGAGAAAGAGAGAGGGCACGGCAGAGAGACAGGCACAGAGAGAGGGAAAGAGATGAGATCAGGGCAAAGGAAGAGGGGAGAAACACTGGACGAAGACCTGTAGAAGAAGAGAAATCACGTCATAGGGAAAGATATCAGGAGTCTGATGTTGGCTTTCAAGACAGGAGAAGAGAAGTGGGTGATTCGTGGGACAGGAGAGAGAGGGATGCAGGGAGAAAGAGAGAAAAGCCAAGGCTTGACACAGGAAACAGGGAGGTCAGAGTGTCTTCTCCACACAGAAGAAGAGACAGAGACATGTACTCTAATGAGAAGGAGAGGGAAAAGGCGCAGAGGAGAGAAGGATGGAGGGACACCAGGAGCGAGGGAGACAGCGACGAAAGAGAGCTGAGGAGGGAGAGACAGAGAGAGGAGTTGACATATCAACACAGTAGAAGTGAGGGGGAGAACATGGGCAAAACAGAGAGGGAGAGAGCTCGAGATAGGCAAGGATACAGGGAGGAGGACAGGCAGCCGTACAGAGACAGGGACAGAGAAAGAGAAGAGGATCGATCCAGGAGGAGGGCAGCGGAGAGGGATAGGGAGAGGTACAGAGAGGTCGACAGGAGAGGAGCAAGGGAGGCAGACAGGGAGGGAGAAAGATGGAGGGAAAGTGCAAGAGACACGAGGGATGACAGGAGACAGGATGACAGATACAGAGAGTACGAGGAGAGGAGGGGGAGGGAAACTAAGGAAAGAGAGGCAGATCCTAGGTGGGACGATAAGACAGGCAGAGGGGGCCGATCCCTGAACGAGATGGCTCCCAGGGTGCCGCCACGAGCCCAGAGCAGCGGAGAGTGGAGCACTACTGAAAGTGACAGAGATGTAGAAGAACAGAGAAATCCAAGGAGAGCTGCTGAAAGGAGTCAGAGGGAGCAGAAAAGAAGTGAGAGACAAGAGAGAGACAGAGGAGAGATGGCAGGAGGCGTGCCAGAGCAGAAGAGGATGTGGTTAGAGCCACAGAGGGGCACATATCGGAAAGAAGAGTTTGTAGACAGAGAGAGACACACGAGGGGGGAGGAGAGGAGGAGAGAAGGAGAGAGGGGTATGGAGTCGCAGGCTGAGTGGAGAGGAGAGGAGCAGAGAGTGAAGGAGGAACCTGATGAGAGGTACTCGGACCAAAGCAGTTACAGAGGAAGACATGGGGGAAGAAATGAGTACAGAGGAGACATAGAGAGGGAGTCAGAGGGTGTAAGTGTAGATGCAGAGGAGGTGAGTGAAGGCTGGGGTGAAAGAGATAAAGGAGGGAAGGAACATCTGTCTGGGCATGATGGAGGGATAGAGGGAAGGCGGCGGAGCTGGGATGCAGAGGGAGAGCACATGACAGATAACACAGAGGAGAGTGACAGAGAGGAAGAGGGTGGGAGCGATTACTGGGGCCGCTCCGAGAGCGAAGGAGGAAGTGAGACAGGGTGGAAGCAAGACAGAATGCTGTCAGGAGAAGACGGCTTTGTGACCGTGTCCAGTGGAGGAGATGGAGAGGATGAAAGAGAGGAGGATGAAGAAGAGGAGTTTGAGGACTGCCAGGAGTTCTGGGAAGGTGGAGGTTCATATAATGACCCCCCACCTGTCGCCTTCAAGGGGCATGAGGGAGAGGAGGAGAGGGAAGAGGAATGGACAATGGGAAAGGAGGAGATGGATGATGAAGACAGACAGGGAACGGAAAATCCAAAGTACGTCTTCTGTGTGATTGGGCAAACATTGCCCCGGTCAAAAACCAGTGAGAAGTCACAGTCACAAGTTGATCAGACGAAGGGAGTGGAAAGAGATGACACAAATTTAGAAAGTCATCTTCATTGCAGTGATGACGCCACACGGCAACCTCAGGATGTCCTGCATCCGACACTGAGTAGAAATGATGAATACCCGATCATCACCAACCAGGACACAGAGAGCAAGAGCAGGTGTAACCTGCCCAGAGAAACAATGGGAGAAACAACGGAGGTGAATATCAGGTACAGACTGTCATCAGAGCCTCAAAACACAGAGGCTGGAGAGGAACTCAGGCGCAAAAAGGAGCACCCGTACGCCGAAATAGGGCCGATTAAGAGGGACTCACAGACTGAAAGGCTCCTTGTGAAGTGGAGAGAGAAAAATAAAGATGAGGTGGAAAGAGAGTGGGAACAATCTTCGCCTCTCCCGAGTAATCCCTACACTGATGTTTGTTCTCAGATGAATTTTGAACAACTTGAACCCATCTTGGACGGGATTAAAACTGGAGCGATGAGCCCAGAAGAGGTGGAGGCCATTCGGATCCGAATGAGCGGGGCGTGGAGCATGTCCGAGGAGCCCAAACGGCATTCCCAAGCCCCCCACCTTAAATGGGCCAAAAATGTGGTGCGGGAGATTCTGGGACGCTCAGAGGAACAGTCTTTGGATGAATGTAATGCAGAGGCGCAAGGAGACCAAGGGTTCGACCAGTCCGAGGCGGCAGCGGAGAACGACAGACGACAGCAGGAGGTGGCACAAGAGACTGGAGAGACGGCTGTTGGTCAGTTGGGTACGGACGAACAGCACTCAGAGCCAGAGCTGGAGGACGAAGAGCAGTTGGAGGTGGAGGGATTGAGAGGTATGGGGCAGAGTCAAGCCGACATGCATGCTGACCAGTTCGCAGCTATGCATGGTGACACACCTACATACACTCATGCTGACACACTGTTAGACACAGGAGGGAAGGAGGATCACAGTATGGACAAAGACACTGAGCCCTGTGGTCACCTTCAGGTAGAAAAGGCAGATATAGAGGTGAAAATCAGTGAGAAGGCGGGTGAGGAGGGGAGTTTGTCAGAAATGGAGAAAGAAGCGAGGAGAGAGAAGGAGGTGCAGATGTATTTATCTGTGAGCAACACGCTGTACAAGCCTAGCAGCTGCCCCATTCTTAACTATGAATCTGGGTCTGACATCCTCAAGTCCTCCAGGGAGGGTGAGGGCCAGGAGGCGGAAGACAGAGCGGGTGAAAGTGAAGAAGATAGGCAGGGAGAGGAGCCTGACGAGGAGGGCACTGCAGAGGAGGTGGGGGAGACGAGGGAGGGAGAGGGAACCGAGGTGGACAGCAGACAGGTGGCGGCAGAAGGGAAAGCAGGAGGGGGGGCTGTTAAGAGCAGCTGCAGCTTCCGAGATTTGGGTCCCGAAGCTCGATTTCGAAGAAGGGGGATCCGTAAAACCACTGAAAGAAGAAATGGACAGCATGTAGAAGTGCAAGAAGAGGAAGGTGTTGGAAGGGATCGCAGGACCAGAATATTCTCTACAACAGGTAACGAGAGAAGATGGGAGACGCTGGTTCTCTGCTCAGATCAGTTACAGCCACACGATTACCTTTGGCATCCATGTTTGATTTCTGTCTAGGTTCAAATCAATCAGCATTTTCCATTTTTTTAATCATCTAATCAGGTTGACATATTTGGGCCCAGACTGCGCACAGGGGATAACCTTTGAATGAAGTTAACATTTAATTTTTACACGTGGGAAATTTTAATCACAGATGATCTTTTTGCCATTTCCTTTTTCTGTCCGACAGGTTTTTTGTTTGAATCATTTCGGTTTTACTTCTCACGCACGATCCAATATCAATGGCAGACATCTGCTAATAGACACTCTCAGTGCAGTGATATCAACACAGCGCATTACCTGAAACTGGAAACTGCGTCACAGTGTTGTGGTTGCAGGTAATGGAGGCGGGGATAAGTGGAGGTGGAGGAAGTGAGGGAAAACCAGAGGCACGAGCTTAAAGGCTCGGGTCGATCCTGTTTTGAGACATAACACGAGAAGCATGAGTTCTGGAAACACACTAATCTTTTCTGTAATTCAAGGCTACTAAGTAAACTATTTATTTTATTTATTACCTACTTATTTATTTGTGCATTTTTAGGTGTTTTGTTTCTATTTGTTTACATTCATTGTTGTAGTTCATAGTGAATTCGGGGACACATTGCGCGCGGATAGGTATGCTGTTGTGTAATCTATCAACAAATAGATACTTTTATATTCCAGATGATGAGGATGATCGGAGCAAAAGCTGGGGAGAAGTAGAGCTGAGGTGAGTCAAACAACCACACTTGACATGATAAATAGGACTGTGAACACATGTTCTCAAACAGTAGTGGTAGTGATTGTTTGTTATTGAGTGTACCTGTTATTAAAATCTGCCATAGTTTAGCACTTGGAGGGGCCAAAGCTCTATAGCATTACTGAAATTATTGGGTTTTTTTTGTTTTTTTTTAATTTAATCTATTTCTGTGTACTTAATACAAATGTTCCACACTAAAAGCCCTTTTAGACCGTTTTAGTCAATTGATTTTTATACAGTCTTCACAGTTGTAAGTAAACTGTTGCTGTGATTCTTTCTCGGCACCGTAGGAATGTTTTAGAGACAATCGACAGACGAAAAAGGAACTCCAGGTTTTTCAGTGAGTATCTCTGTTCCACCTTTATGTTTCATTCATTTCATTTCATTCAGGTCAAGTGTTACAGAACGCTCCAGGCTCAGATCAACTCCATGAGAGCCTTTTTTCAAAATGTGCTGTGCGTCTTACTTTTTTTCGTCACTGTCAGTTTTGTTTCAGAGTTAATCTTAAGACTGATTATTAGAAAAATCTGTGTAGGCAGCGCAGTGACGTGGCCTCAGATCATATCTTTGGCTGTGGTCGGGAAATACACGACATGGTTGAGCACTTCCTTTCCGTTTGCGTGATTCATCTCTGTGTTAATACAGGCCCACTAACTGTTTACCTCTTCCTCATTAAGTATTGGCTCAGAATTGAAATGAAATGCACAAAGGAAAGGGAATCTGTGCACAGTTTACTGTTGGCTCACACAGTTACAATATTACATTTTAAACAACCTGAAATGGCCGCGGATACTTGACCTATGATTCACATGGATATTAGGAGAAACGGGACGGGAGTGTGTCTGTGTGTATGTGCTGTATATACGTGTGTCTGTGCGAGTCACAGACAGGTTTCTGCAAGCATTCAGATCTCCTAACTTGAGGGAAACACAGCTGCCTGCTTCGACTTTGCATTCCGACAAGTATGTGTAAAAGGAATGTCAAATGCAAACAAGTCTTCTTGGCTAACGCTGTTCCTGTCTCTGTCTATCTTCTGTCCTTTGCTTCCTGTATTTTCAACCTTCTTTTTCTGTTTCTCCTCTGCCGTCTTTCTTTGTCTGTCTCGCTTCCTCTCTCTCTCCCAGATGCTGCCCAGCTTTACCAGCAGTACAGCGAGGCCGCTCAGAACTTTGAGATCCTTCGCCAGGCCCGCTCCGATGTCATCTCTGTGTGCGAGGACATTACCCCGTCCCCTGCTCCCTCACCTCCTCCTGCCCGCAGACCTCTTCCTCCTCTGCCTCCTGTCCGGCACCCCCACTCCTACACAGGCTCAATCACCAGTGTCAAAAGCTTGCCTCTCCCTGAGCCCCCCAAGCACGAACGCAGGTCTTCCTCCCCACGTCTATCCATCTCTCTCACGCAGTCATCCACGCTGTGGCGGGAGCTGCCGGGGGTCAGGAACAGTGCCGAGCTGGAGGAGCTCACGGAGGACGAGAGGCGACTACAGGAGGTAACATATACTGCACATGCGAAAGCCTAGTCACCATTAAATGCAAAAAGAATGGACAGTGCCTTGGTAAATGTGAGAAACGTTTCAGTGAATGAAACACAAAAAAATTCACACTGAATGAGTGAGCTTTTATTGAAAATTCCACTCTAACCAAAATCATGCGTTTGCACATCTTTGGAAAGCTGCTGGCACAACATTTCCACCTCAATGAAATTCAGGAGAATCCTCCAGGCAACTGGATGCCTGATGGTTATCTGTCACTTTTCCTGCAGCTTTATCTCCTTCATCCAGCTTGTTTGATCTTGCTAAGATTGGAAATTCAGATTAGAGCAACAAAAACTGCTCCATTTATGTACAGTAAATATTAAACGGTGAAAGAGTCAGTGGGAAGGTTTGTGCGTCATTCTCTGTGAAGTCACTAACACAACACTGATTTGTCATTGAAATTTGGAAGAATCTTGCGAGGGTCAATTAAATGCATCACGGAAATGAACTTGTTTTCATGTACATAATGATCAGCCATATTTAAATTATTAGTTAGTGACTTTACTTTGGGCGTCTGTTCACATCAGCAGCTTCTCTGTTGGCGCTGACTTCTGGGAAATGGCATGACGTACATGAATCAGCTTTCCACTGTTGTTACCTCACTCCTCAAGCTACTAAAATCACTCAAAATATTCTGACTTGCCACATCTTAGAATAACCCTCCCACTGATCCACTTCTCATTGGCAGAAGAGTGTCTCTTGCCAGACAGTGTGGTTGCATAAACGTGTTGTGTTTCTCCCTTCTAAATCGTAAAGCAGACATGTGTCTTAGCTGGAAAACTTCTGCTCATTGTGAAATCTTCCTCCTTAGTTAGTCACATCCTTGAGAACTGACAAACCTCTGTTTATTACCTACAATTTACTGTCTCGCTCTCGCTCGTCTTGAGTCTCTTGCTCAATGTTTTAATCTTTTCTAATGTATCTCACTTTGTTTTTTTGTTTTTTTTGCCCTCCAGGTGAGGTTTGAGGTGGTGACCTCAGAGGCCTCCTACTGCCGGAGTTTGGACATTGTTGTCGAACACTTTGTCAAATCCAAACAGCTGGGGGTGCTGTTGACCACTCAGGACAGGAACTGGCTGTTTTCCCGCCTGGCGGATGTTCGTGCCATCAGCCACAGGTCAGTTCTTTATCCACCTGAATGCAGTCTACATTCACATGCACTCAGATTGTTAAGATCTGACATGAAATGTACATGAAGTGACTATCAAACCTGTTTGTGTAACAAATCTGCCAGAGAAATAAGCTCAAAAGACTTCTCTGTGATTTATAGTTTTTTATCAAAGCTGGAGGAGCGGGTGGAATCAGACATCATGCACTTCACCGTGTGTGATATCATCGCTCGGCAATGTCAGCGCTTCAAAATGGTTTATGTGCCCTACCTCACCAACCAGTCCTATCAGGATGCCACCTACCAGAGACTCATGTAAGCCACTCTTGTGATTTCTCTGCTGGATCCAGAGAGAACCAAAGCACTATATACTCTCTGTGAAACTTGCTTACTTATCAAATTTTGGGGCGTGAAAATGATTTCCAGTTCATGAAAACTTCAGCTGCTGTCGGCATTCTTTCATCTGTTGTTACATTCAGTTTCTCTTTTTCTCACAGGAATGAGAATCCAGGATTCAAGCGGATTGTGGAGAAATTGGAGAGAAGTCCCGTCTGTCAGAGGCTTCCTCTTCGTTCCTTCCTTGTCCTTCCTTTCCAAAGGATCACGAGACTTAAGCTGCTGGTTCAGGTGTGTGTGTGTGTGTGCGTGTGTGTGTGTGTGTGTGTGTGTGTGTGTGTGTGTGTATGTGTATGTGTGCGCGTGTGTGTGTGTGTGGCCTCTCTCAAACAGCAAAGGTTGATGGTTCAAAACATGTTCGATCCTGTACCCTTTATCTCACATACACACCATTTCTCTCCAGAACATTGTGAAGAGAACAACTCCTGGTACTGCGGAGTCGACTCAGGCCATCAAAGCTATGAAACTTCTGGAGAAGGTACAGCAACGTCCCCTTTTCACTGTCCATTAAGGCAGGATAGCAGTGATATAGCTGAAAAATGTCCTGGTTAGCCTCTTGGTGACAAACCTCTCTTTTTATTCATTCCTCCCTCCTCAAGTTGATTCAAGAGAGTAATGACAGCATCACTCAGATGAAAAGCATCGAGTCGCTGGTCTCCCTCAGTGCGAAGGTGGACTTTGAGTGCAGGGTAAGTAACCACTACAAGATGAGATGGGAGAAAATCAATGAGATCACATTATGATGATTTGACCATAACTTGTTATTGTTTTCCAAAGCCTAATTTGAAAACTAACAAAATAAAATGTTGACGGTTCTGTTTTGTGTTGTGTCATGAGATTAATTTCACCCATATTTTCCAGCATTAATGAGAAAAATTGCCTGTGTTTGTAGTGATGTTTATGGAATCTACAGCAAAATAAATAATGTGACACAATGATCTTAACTCAAGGTCCACTTCCTAGCTTTCAAGTCAGGGTCTTCATCAGTGGAGGGAGTTAAATCTGAGAAGTGGGCTTTTACATGTACAATAAATGAACTTAACATTATTTGACTGCAGCTTAGGAGTATGGCGGAACCTGTGGCATCGTAAGTGCATCGACAGTGTTTGTGTAATTACTCTCACTGCCAGAGGGGGAGACAAAACTTCTATGCTGCCAGTTAACCCAGTTGTTACGGGGATGGCTCAGTTGGCATCCCCTGATCTACAGTCAGGTGGTTGTATATATAGGACAAATATGTAAGTGACCATGAGATGTAGCTGAAAGCCCCAGAAAAAGCTTGTAAGTGGACCTTGATTTATGATTGTTTTGTCAAACTGCTGTTTCTATTGTGAACAATTAGCTTCCCAGCTCAAAAATGATAACATGCTAACATTACTGGCTTTTGCCAATCTGTTTTCTGTGTGTGTTTTACAGACTCTTCCTCTGATCAGTCAGTCTCGGAGGCTGGTGCGGGAAGGGCCGATCACTGAGCTGATGGATTTCTCTCTAAAGGACACAGAGAGGAATATTTATTTGCACCTATTCAATGACTACTTGCTACTTTCACTACAAAAAGAGTGAGTCAACGAACATGATTTGTAATGTTACAATAAGCCGTTCCCAACTGGCTCATTACCGTTTGCTACACCCTGTTTTCCTTCATATCGCCGTCTTTTATCATCCCTGTGATCTCATCACATTATTTCCTTCCATCAACTCATTTCTCTGTTGTGCCGTCTGCTGCTTCCAGAGGAGGAAGGTTCACAGTAATCGACCACTCCCCTGTATCAGACCTGCGTGTAGAGAACTGCCGAGTCAAACTTCACTCCCTCCAGAAGAACCTGTTCCGGCTGCACATGTCGCACAAAGCCCTGCTGCTGCGGACTGACACACAGTAAGAGAATGAGGCCATTGCAGGGGAATGTCTGCGTTGGCTGTCACAGTTGCAGAAGATATAATCGTCTTTGTTTGTTCCTCCAGGAGTGATAAGCTACGCTGGATATCCGCTCTTTCAAGGCCACATCCTAAAATAGATTTTTCTGCTGCTCAAGGTGAAGACATTACAAAAAGTTGTTTGAAATCTCTGCCCAGTTCACTCATTCCCCACATCATAAACACAGTCAGTTACTCTATTGTGAGTTGTATATTCAGATTCCGAATGCTGGAAAATTCATCATTGTCTTGCATCCTCAACCACAGTTTCAGTGTTACATGAAAATAAATGTAGTGAAAGAAGGTTCTGTGGAACTTTCAGCAAAAACAGTGTCATGGTATGGTGATACTGCATTTTCTGTTTAACCATACAAATTGTGCATAAATTTGACACATTACATGACACTAGACCTGTCTGTGATAGTGCCAGTTGATAACTAGGTGTCTAAACCTCAATTTCCTGCGCTCTATTGACTAAAGCATTGTTTCCTTATGTAGGAAATACTTACATGCATTTTAGACATGAGAGCAAACAAAAGAGCATTACATAATTTACTTAGACTTAGACAAACTTTATTGTCATTCAGTAGACAGCAAGTGTACACCGAATGAAATTTCGATTGCAACAGGCTCAGCACAGGGTTCAAAATACTTAAAGAGTATGTTAAAGTATGTTAAAATAAACAGTGGAGTATATACAGTATGTGAAATAAACAGTGTGTAGAATAAACAGTAGGAATATTCAGTAAGGTAAAAATAAGCAGCATAAATTTAGACTAAAACACAGTACAGTGCAGTGCAGTTACAGTATTGACCTACTAATATTCGTGACTGTCAACCTGACCTCTCTCTCCTCTTTTCTCCATACAGATTTTCCACAGATGCAGTGTATCCGAGCTTTTGTTGCCCAGCAGCCCGATGAGCTGTCCCTGGAAAAAGCTGATATCATTCTAGTGCACCAACAAAGCAGCGACCGTAAGACCACCGCTCTACCTTTCCCATCATTCCCTTTGCTTGATTGTAGAACTGCCCTGATCCTGCTGTTATTAAAGAATAAACATTTAGTTACTCTATGTTGGATGCTTTCTTCTTCCCAGATTGGGTAGAGGGGACCAGACTGTCTGATCGTCATCGTGGATGGGTGCCCGAGTCCCATTTGGAAACCATAACCAACTCAAGGGTCCGGCAACGCAACCTGTCAGATGCCCTCAAACTGACAACAGCCACAGCTGCTGTTTGACCAGGATGCTTAGAGTGGGACTAAAGTGAGGGACGTCCTGGATGCACCGTAAAGGATAAGTCTCAGTTGTTGGCGTCAAACTGCTGGAAACGGGACTATGGAGATTCAGTGCTTAAGCATTGAATTGTTCACAAGCGTGAAGCAACTGAAATGCTGTAAGATTGCACCTCAATGTAGCATTGGGTCTCCCTTGTTTCACTTGGTGGAACAGTGCATTGCCTTAGAGCAGTGTGTGAAGGCTGAGGCCTGCCAAAAAGACATTAAGGACTATGTGACTCTATTAACTGTTGTCTACAGTACATTACAAACATTGTATGTACTATAATACATCAATAAACTGGTGTTTTAAGAGAAATAGTTTTAAAGGGAAATCACCTTTTTCCAAGAAATCGTTTTTTTGGAAAATGTATTATTATTTGTGTATATTGAACAGAATCTAATGATGATGCACATCCATTAAAAAGTTTACCCCTGCGTGCAGGAGTGCCGACGGGAATCATGCAAAGTGTACAAGGCAGTTCAAAGATGCACAGGGCTTACCCTGTTATAACATTTCAATAAATTCAGATCGGTGGAATAAAATCATTTTTCATTATGTCCATGCCTTCTTGAGAGTGGTCTGTGGCACATTTCCTTCATCATATAAGCTGTTTTGGTCAATTGTAGATACAACTGTGAGAAATTGTACATCAGCAGCAGTATTGCACGTTCACAGCGAGCCTTTACTGTCAGTTAGATGTGATTTCTGGCATGTGTATGCAGGAGTTGTTTACAGAACAACGAGAACAGTACATTTACTGAAAAAAACCTCTCACGCTAGGCACGTAACTTGGCTAAGGCGTGACCATACGGCGTCCTGGCCCATTTTTTAAGACCCGCTATTGGTTTTCTCTGCCATCACTCACAGAGAACGGGGCGGCAGGAAATGGAGATGGTGTGCAGCACTCATCCAATGAACGCACTGTAACCCTGCCTTTGTCTTCTATTGAATGGACAACTTCTACTGTCAGTCTACACACTTATCTCTGATTGGTTACAGCTGTGGTGGGAGGGCGTTTCAGTATTTGTTGTTGTTTTTCTTCAGCAGTTGAGATGCCCAGTCGACATCTTTGATGTAGGTTTTATGCCCGTGTGTAATGGCTGTAGTTTGAGCTAATAATTAACCCCGGGTATTACTTTGAGAAACTTGACCACATAAGGGACCAGCGGAGCTTATCTGTATTTGTCCTGTTTGGAGTGAAACTTGTTTTTTTGTCTTTTTGAAGGTACGTGAACAGTAACGTCTTGTTGACCTATTAGCTGCAGCTGTTAGCACTACTGTTGTTAGCTAGCACCACAAACAGCTGATTTCGGTACAGATAGCAAAAACACCCTTTACGTGCTGTGTTACAGATGTGGAGACGTAAGTAGTTGATTACAACGATTCGTGTTATTAGGTGGTTTGGTTGCTCTCTATGTAAATACGCTAGAGGGAAGATAGTTTAACGTTAGCCGATGTCAAGACTGTGAGAAGTGACGTGGCCTCGTTTCACGATGACCCAAACCACCGCGAGCCCAGAAACTCGTGATCTGCACGCTGAAAAAACGAGTTTGGCCGTCAGTGACGGTGTTTCCTGATCATTAAGGGACATTGTGTGGATGAGTGTTTTCATCGTTAGCTGTACTCTCGAAGCTTACCCACCGATACCGTTGTTTACTCCTCACGCAGCTAGCGGTAAACAGGGGCATTTGTTTGGAGGTTCCTGATATGAGAAGATTTTAAACTGAGACTGTTTAAGTTACAGACACTCCCATTTCTGACTGTATGTCGAGGAGTAAATTCTTCAATCACGCGATATGTATTTTATATCATGATATCAGTGATATTATATATTTATTACATGTATTTATGTAGAAAATTAACTTGAGATTCAATTCACAGATGAGCGGATTAGAGTGTCTGTTTTTGGGTCAGTCCTATTGGCTTGCAACAAATGATTACTTTGATTATTGATTAAAAAACGGCACCGTTTTAAAATGTCTCGTTTTCATACTCCGTTCACTTGAAACACGACATAATTAATCAAACGATTACAGAATATTTTCTATATTTGCCGAAAAGATGGATTGAGTAATCATTTCAGCTCTTGATTAAATGCTTAAAAAAAAAAAGTCCTCACATTGATGCAAATGTCCTATCAATCAATTAATGCTACAGAGCAGTCCTGCTCACTGATTTGCTGTTAGAGCTGATACTTGTGCTTCATTGATTCAATCAGTCAATTGAGTAAATTTAAAAAAAAAAAATGTCAACAGTCTCTAATGAAACCATGGCTGCTTTTCATCTTGCAGTAAACAATGATGTGCTCTTGAGGTGGTCAGTCACTTGCTGACTGAATGCACTGGTTGGTGAAGTCAGCGTGTGCTCTTTCTCCTTTGTCTGCTTCTGCTTGGTAAATAATGCCGTTGTGAGAGACTTCATGTCTTCTGGTGTTGTTTGTTTCCTTGTGTTGTTTTCAGATGGGCAGTCAGTACCAGCGCTCAGTGCCACTAGAGGTGAGGAGAGCAGAGGGAGAGAGAGTTCGGGCCAAACATCCTGACAAGATACCGGTCAGTTTCATCTCTGGCACATTTTTTAATAACATGGTGCGTTTACTGTTAGTGACTGTTCGATGGTCACGCTTATATGTAGACTTACATCCAAAGCAAGTTCTCTAAATACAAGGGTAGATCTATGATTTATTCAATTAAATTTAACTGTAAGTAGTGCAGATGAATTTGATGGTGTTTAGATTTTGGCATGCGAACACATCCTCTCTCTGTTACTGATGACTGATCGCTGTTTGTTTTTTTCAACCAGATCATTGTGGAGAGGGCCGCGAGGTCTCGAGCTCCAGAACTGGACAAGAAGAAATACCTAGTGCCCTCAGATTTAACAGGTGAGTTATGCAGACACATGTGCGTACTTAAAATAACTCTCACGTCCAGCGGTCTCGTGAGCTAGCCCGGAGCTCACAGATTTCCAGATTGTCAGACACAGCTGGTCTCCCAGAAAAGTCAGGATGTAAAGAGAACGTGGCTCTGTCTCAGACGTGAACAGTTCTATCTATTTTGATACTGGTACTGATATTAATATTTGGAAGTTTAAAACAAATCTGATGAGGACACATTGGCTGATAAGTATTTTGTTTTTAACCATAAACACATAAACAATCTTGATATTAATCACTTAGACTTGTTTTTTATACATATATTCAGTTGTAACCAAGATACTAACTGTGAAACATTTTACAGTTTCAAAATAAACTTGCCAGTGCTCTCTGGTGGACAAATTATGTAATGTTGAGACTGTTTCTAAAAGTAAACACAGATATCAAAGTATCTACAATAAATTAATATCGACTGATATATCAGCCTGGCTGATTAACCAGTTACAATTAATCTGTCAGTCAGGAAGTACTTTTTGTCTCGCACTTTGATTTCTAGACTTTTTTATGGCAGTGATTTAACCAGGAGTGTTTAATAGCAGTAATGGTGGCGGCACTCCAGTTAGATGAATTCCTGGTAATGTATTGGCTCACTGTCATGTTGCCTGCTACACGTGCCATCATTAAAATTTTTATTACCACCTGTGCTTCTCCTGCTGTGACATGTGCAAATCTCTGCCATAAAAAAGGTCTACTGGAGAGCCGGACAGTGTGCTTTGAAGTGCAACTGTACGGGGTTCAACTACATTTGCTTGTAGCTTTTTGTGGTTGAAAGTGATAATATTACTTTTCGTCGGACACCTGTTTTGTTTTCTGTCTCTGAATCTGTCTCTAAGCCGACCTGTGACCTGGCCGTGCCCCGCTGTCGCATGTTTTCTCACTCTTCATATGACATGAAACTCCCGGGTTTGACCCTTGCTGACCATCTCATTCTCTCGATCGTGCCTTCCTTTGTTTTAGTTGGCCAGTTGTGCTTCCTGATACGCCAACGCGTGTCTTTGAGACCAGAGGAGGCACTCTTCTTCTTCGTCAACAACTCCCTTCCCCCATCCAGCTCCCCTCTCTCTGCTGTATACGAGGTAACTGCACTCCTCCACACACACCATAACCTCTACTGGCCTGACCCTAACCTTAACCCAAGCCTTCACCCCAAAATGTAATGATTTACATGATGGGGACCTGCATTTTGTCCCTACAAGTAAGGCGAGTCCCCACAATGTTACTGTGTAGACAGATTTATGTCCCCACAATGTGAGGATACACATACGGACATTTACCCTATCCTTAACCACTACTTGGCTAATCCAAACCATTACTCTAACCTTAACCCAAGCCTTCACTCTAGAAGTTAATAATTTACATTATGGGAACTTGCCTTTTGTCCCCATAAGGAGGGTGAGGCTTTTTATGAAATTACCTTTTCACAGCTTTGTAAATAAATAGTTTCAACTTGAGCACTTATGTTTTTTGCCCCTCAGCCTTGACACAACATTCCGCAAGTGTCATCACAGTCAGACCATGCTCGACAGCTCTGCTTAGACAGCAATGTTGCTTCACTTTTTTGGACCACAAATAGATTGCCAGTAACCCATGAACATTTAAAAATATATGCAAAAAAAAAAAGGACCAGATTGATGGTGCTCAGCCATCAAATAAAATCCAGTGGGTTGTAGATATAAAACCAGCATATATTTGGAGTCATTCGAGGATATGAATTGTCTTAAAAGCTTTGTATTCCCCAAATGATCAAATGAGGCCGACAGGTACATTTCTGACTGCGTTTATCATGTTCAGGCAGCACCGCTGCGGTTAGTGCGGGTGTGTCAGTCTGTGTACGTCTTTTGAAGTACGCTTGTCACCCTGAATTATGCATCGTTCTCCGCTTTGTTGTGTTGTAGGAGCACCATGAAGAGGACCTATTTCTCTACATGACCTACAGTAACGAGAGTGTGTACGGTGCCTGAGGGAGGACAAAAGACTGGAGAGAGAGAGAGAGAGAGACTGGGGAAAGAGAGAGAGAGAGTCTGAAGAATTAAGAGCTAAGGCTGTTTGTAATGCACCGCTATTATTCTTTATATTAGTTTTGATAAGTTACTACAGTACAGGGTGGAAGAACGGCTACGCACAAGGGAGAGGGCTCTGGAAGGTTTACTTTTGTCAGTATTTTGGGGTGAGCATAATGCATCTTTAGTACACTTCAAGTCACGTTAATTCCAAACTTGGTGAAAGAAGAAAGAGGAAGGAGGAAAAGAAGAAAGAAAGAATGCATTGCAAAAGGAAGTTGTTGAAATTATGTTGAGCGAGCTCTCGTTATCTTTCTCAGTCATCTGTATTTAATGCAAATAGTATTTTTTTTTTGTAAATTAATATCATAAACTTTTGTGAAAAATAAAGGTGAAAATGCATACATTTCTGATTCATTCTTTTTGTCATTGCTGTACGCCCGCGTGTGTATGTGTGTCTACATTTGCCACACCTGTGGTTCTAGGTGTCATTGATTTAAAAAAAAAAACAAAAAACATCTGAATCCAATACTTTTCATAGCTAACTGGGCGTTATCAATCAAAACCTGCTCACAGAGAATGTTGACATATCACGTACGCACAGAAGCGCCATCCCCCAAAGCTGCTTGTACACTGTATATATGGGACTTGTGGGAAGGGCAAAGTCAGGAGAAATCTTCAGGGGGAAGTGTTCTGTCTTTACCGATCAGATGAGTCATATACTGACTGGACACTTAATATTTCACACATCATTTCGCAACTGGCACTTCATCTAGGCTGCAGTTGTGTCTGCACGACAAAAGGTTACATAACCTTGCCAGCTGAATAGTTAGATCTGAAAAACTTCCTAGCAAACCGAAAGTTAGAGAAACAGAGGAGAAGAGCCATGGAGATGAATACGATCAACACAGAGGAGGAAAGATATGTGGAAGGGATAAAACCAAGTGAACCGATCCTGAAGGCCAGTGCTGAAGGTAAGAGAAATGTATTTGAATGAGGAGATACCTGATAGTAAGGATACAAAACACAAGCTTAAACTGTAGAACTGCAATGTAAAAGTTTAAAAGGTCGTGCTAATATTAAGAGAATTTATATAGTTTACTTCTGTGTAATGTTTGGAAGCAACGTGTAGATGCTCGTGTCTCTGTAAAAATGTGTCTGTATTTTTGTCTGGCTTTAGAGGAAGCAGAGCTAGACCCGTATTCTAAGCTGCAAAGTCCACCTGAGGACATCTATTCAGAGGCTTATTGTGGTGTCGGTCCAGACAAACCAAAAGCAGGTATACTTTGTATCAAGTGTGTGTTTCGTGCAGCTCAAATGCCCACAGACGTCATGCTTCAGCTTGCCTTTGAGCGCGTCGCTGAGACAAAATCACTAACCAGTGCAGCATTTCAAACTGCATTCTGTTTAAACTCTGCTCGGCTGCTTCATCACACGAAACATACAGTAAGTATTTCAGTTTGAAGGAAAAACAAGAAACTCGTAAGGACTTTCCATGAAGTTCCTCACATTGCTGAGCGTGCATGTTGTCGTCATTAATTGAGTCATGGTGCTGTCGAGAAATTGCTGCCGAATGACAAGAATTCATGACTTTAGTATTTCTCAGAAAACAGATCAAAAAATGAAAAAGAAAGTAGAAGCAAAGTGGCGACGGTTTTGCCAGAAAACTACGCCTAAAGTGTAACTGCCTGCAACATGTTTATCGCAGTGATAATGTCTGTTTGACTGCCGGTTCAGGTAAGGACAGCCGGGTCACAGTGAAATTCTTTTCATTTCCTGTAGAGCAAAAATAAACAAAGCAAAACATGTTCACGCCTTTGGGATATCAAGGAACAGTTCACCTAATTTTAGCTCATCATTTTCTCCACCAAGGGCTCATTTAGATTATTTTAGACGAACACTAGAATATTTACAAAAAAATCACCTAAATTAACTTTCTTGTCTCACAACTTTAATGTTATTTTTTTAAAGATTCATTAGAGGTTTTTGCATTTCTCCGATCTAACTGAATAATTGTACCTACGGTGTATTTGCAACATGGCATCAAAACAAAGCAGAAACGTGTAGTAAGAATGTACAGCTAACGAGTATTTGTATTACCCAGTCATCTGCTAATTGTTTATTAAATTCACGGATTAATCGTTTGGTTTGTGTTTAGTCTGAAAATAGACAATTTCCTCTTGCTCGTCATATTCACGTTGCTTGTTCTTTGCGGTTTGCAGTCACAGACGGCCGAGAAAACCTGCAAATAAAAAATGAAAAAATGACTCAAACAATTAATTAGTTATGCAAATTCTAAACCAATTGATTCAGCTCTAGGACTAAGCAAACATTAATTAATCATCAGAGAAATAGTTATTTTATTTACGTATGTACGATGGTAATTAGACTCAGTTTAGAAAATTCTCCTGCAAACACGAACCCTTTGTGTTTACATCATACATGTTTCACCCTTTCTGTGGTTAATGTTGGCTCCAAAGATTCAATGTGAACAGGATGAAAACATGAAAATACACACAAATAGATATTTATAATAATAATAATAATGATGCGCATTTCTTTGAATACACAGACAAATACAAAATAGCAATTACAGATAATTTATATCTGATACTTTAAATCTTTCGTTTACATCTCTTTTTTTTGTAGGAACGGAAGTAAAAGTACATTTCTGATTCACGCTCAGTTGACAAACACAAACTATTCTTCATCTAGAAAACAAACCTTTATTTCTATGCTTGAATGCATCTGTGATTCACGGAGAGTGAAAGCAGAGTTAAGGCTGGACTGAAAAACAGTGCCTGAACTCCATTTGGCTGCTTCCGTTTCTGGGTGTGGGCATTGAATAGAGCGTAGCTAATGTTGTAAGTAATCTGTTTGCTTCTCCAGCTCTGACAGGTCAGAGCACATTTCATACATCCTTTTAATACTGTTGGTACGCAGCTGCAGCAGCGGCGGCAGCAGCAGTAATTTTATGTGTTGCACTTGACACAATATTACATTACACTGAGAATACAGATATGTTAAATTGACCTCAAACATATACTTGTTCTAAACACTGTTGAGTGGGTAAGCGTAGGTTTGTTTATCATGTTTTCTTAGAAATCTGTGGCACAGTTTATCTCACATTTGATAAACTCCATGTTGTCCAGTGCTCCTCCGTCTTAATATCTGTACGTTCTGACACGTTCACTGTTCTTTATGTCCGTTTTATGCCGTTTGTCATACCGCCCTGGTCTAGAAAAAAGAAACTAGGGACACGGCCAAATAGCGCAGTAGTGTATGCTACTGTTTGAAAAGCCTCGAATCCAAACAGTGTTTTATCAGAATCAGCTCAATCAGCCAAGAATGTGCACAGGAAAAGGACTTCGCGCATACTTGACTTCGGTTTTAAGTGGCCCTCAGTGTTGCACGCAGTTCCAGAAACATTGTAGAGGAAAGAATAAACATACAGCAAAAAACAGGGACAAGAAAGAAATCTGAAGCTTAAATATACTCTTACAGTACTATTATAAGTAAGTTAAAAAAACATGCGTATGTAAAAATATGGAATATATTAAAAAGCTGTAACATTTGTTTGAGCATATTTTGATAAATCCCACATACATGACATTCTGTTGTTGCTGTTTTGGAACCTTTTTGCTCATTTTTATTTTTTATTTTTGGTGCCGTGCCTTTGTGACACTTTTGTCTTCATCTTCATTAGAGGCTGTTGCTACTTACAATTGCATCTGTAGAGCCATTTCACTTATTTTCTGATTTTTGCGTTTGGCTTATGCTGCATTTTTCTTGTCTTATTTGTGCTATATTTTTGGCTTGTTGGCATTTTCTTAATTCTTGGTGTTTTTGAGTGGACGCCAGGGTTGACCAGCGGCCATGCTGGAAGCTAATGAGGAACTAAAGAAAAAATAAAGAATGTACTATTAAACTGTAAACTAATGCAAAAAGTGCAAAGGTCAATAAAATGCACCAAAGCTACTGCATCACAATTAATCTTTCATTTAACTGGACTGAATTAAATTATCGCCTCTTTGCTCACAAGAATTCAAGAAGAGTGAATTCTTGGAGTGTTCGGCCTGTTCTTTATAGTAAAGAGAAAAATGCTTTGTTTATATGTCAAGTGGCTACAAAAATGCCTTGTGAAGAGTCTTGAGCAAGGTCCGGTTTGATTCCTCCTGGATATGTGATGCACTTGTATCACGTCTCTTGTGCGTCAAATTGATATCAGCGCTGGCTTTATGTTCTGTCTCTGCACTGCTTTTGGCACTAACACTCGTCTGAAATGACCTCAAGGGAGAAATCCTATCTGTTGTTTTGGAACATCTGCGGACAGGCGGCATCTGTCTGTGTCCCTCTCACACACAGTCATTCCTAAAGGGAGAGAAAAAGAGAGATACAGCTAAGTTTTTGGGTACTGAAGGACAAGTCAAGCACTGTGCTCCATGAATAGATATCAGTAAATGCCATATTGCCATGGTGACGAGACGAGGGGGGCGTCTTAAAACTGCACTGCTGCAGGCAGACGTGAGCCAGCAGGACGGGCAGAGGGAGCAGGGAAAACAAGCTCCGTAACAAAATCCCAGGACACTTTTCTCCATGTACATCAAATTCTGCCGCAATTATGGCGAGGATGAAAAAGAGAAAGCCGACGCTAACGTGTCACCCAAAGCCAAGCTATCTGTTGATCTGGAGGGGGAGAAAGGTAGGCTAGAGCAGGTTTTTCCCCAGGCCTGCTGGTGGTTTGCGCTGTGCTCTTTAAAATAGCTCACTAACATCCGGCTGATATCTTCTTCTTCAGACAAAGAGACTGTGGGAAACACACGTCTGTACCGTGCGGTGTGTGTGCTCCTCGGAATAATCTGCCTGACCCTGCTGCTGGTTGTCATTATCCTCAGTGCGAAATGTGAGTATCTGCAGCCATGGATCTGTTTTCATGTAATTACAAACCCCTGCTGGCTGGATTATTTTTGTTATACCAAAGCAGAGTATGAAAGGATTGTAGTTTTTCACCAGCAGTGCAGAAGTAAAAGGAATCATGTCAGAATCACACTGCTTTTATTCTGTTTTTGCAGCAGACAGTGATGCAGGAAAACAAAGCATGTTCGCTTGCTTTGTTGAAGGCATTCTTCTTTTCCCTCACACTCCTCCCACTCTGCTCTAAATTCTAGTCCAACATGGACCCGCTGTCTGCCAGGAAAGAGAGGAGGCTGTAAAAACCAACAGGCAAAGTCCTTCATTCTCTTCCACCTGCAGCTATGAGCAGTGCCAGGAACACCTCCCCAGCATTGAAGTCAAATGTGAGTGTGATGCCAGGTGGCAAAATGCAATGCAGAAAACCTTCCTTTTACAAGCAAAAGAAACATCCAGATCCAAGAACAACAAACAAAAGTTTCTTCATCACCATGTTTTTAGAGACAGTTCTGCTTTCGCAGTTTCTCAGGCCTCAGAGGAAGTCGGATCATGTGCTCGTTTTTAGAGAATCCAAACCAGTTTTTTAATTTAAACCAAGATTCAGCTGATTTTGATCTGATTCATTGTTTCCTCTTGATTTGTAATGGCCACATGGAGAAACAAAATAGGAGCAAAAATGTTGAGAAAAATATAGATATAGAAAAGATGGAAAGGTCTGCTTTGGAGTTAAAAGTGCAATATTTGCCTCTATGATGTTGTGGAGTAGTTGCATAGAACAGAAATATTCAGTACACGTGCCTTGAATTTCCACTTAAGCACAGCACTTGAGTGAATGTACTTGATTACTTTCCACCACTGAATTGAGTTCACTCTGATTTGCAGAGCAAGCTCTTGTGACTTCTCCACACTGTGCCCTCTCTCCTTCCAGATCGCAGCTGTCCGCAGTGTGCTACCGGATGGGTGGAGTTTGACAAGACATGTTTTTTCCTGTCCACCGTCAGGCTCAGCTGGGAGGAGAGCCAGAAGAACTGCAGTGCCAGTGGAGGATCTCTGGCTGTTATCAACGACCCCCTTTTTCAGGTGGATCTGATCGTACTTCCTTCCCTGACCCTGAAGTATAACCATGCAGTTCATAACATAGTCATAACAGTGTATTGTTTTGTAAATGTCGGTGGTGCTCTGTCTTCTAGTATTTTCTGTCCAAGGAGGGTAAAATGAATTACTGGATCGGACTGAGACAGAAGAGCAACACGTGGACCTGGACCGATGACTCTGTTCTGCAGAAGAGGTGAGTCTTTAAGAATGGCCTAGAAATATATAAATATGTACCAGTTCTTGTGTTTTATGTTCTGGGTTGGAAGGAGAAAAATCAGATAGAAAAAGAGATGTATTTATGTATCTTTATGTATCTTTGTGTATGTGACACTTTCAATATAAATGTGCACTCAGTTGCCACTTTATTAGGTACACCTGCACAATCTAATGCAATCCAACAGCACTGCCATCAATTAAACCTTTGCCAAGTTTACAGTCTTCAATTTTTTGGTGCTGTATTAGACTACAATATATTGGGACCTGTTTCTATTTTTTTGTCCTTCCCATTTACACTCATTAGGCGGCGGAATATTGAAAACACCACTGACCACCACGAACTATGACCTCAGTGCTTCAAACATATAACTGAATCTACACATTTCCAACAAAGTCACTATGGACTCAACATTATGAGCTTTATTAAGGCAGAACAGTTATATGAGCCAGATTTACTCACTGAAAACCTGTGGTTACCCTCTAATAATCAGTGTTCTTCTCTTTTGTTTGCAGTTATTGGGCAGAGAACAGTGGAGGGGGGGACTGTGGGATCCTCAACAGCGGAGGCCCACCTGAGAAAAACTGGGTGACAGCTTCCTGCAAAGCCTACACCTACTTCATCTGCCAGATGCAGCTGTGATGGCTCTATCTTTTTTGACAGACTAGCAAGCAAATCAAAATACTCAAGCAAGAACAAGCATCAACTTCTCAATAGCACTGCAAATCATTCCTCTTTCCACTTCACACATCAATCAGTAGTAGCCAGCCAAAAAAGACAAGTAGCACAATGGATGATAGTTTTATACTAAATACATGAAGAGCTGTTTAGTTAAATTTTAGACAAAGTTATTTTGTTGTCTGAGCACTGTGTCACCTGATTTGTATTGTGACCCATCAGTCAGAATTCGTCATGCCTATAAGAAGCACCAATCAGGGTGCCTCACTCTTGCATGCTGTATCTTTGTACTGCTCTCTGACTTCTTGACAAATAAAGTTTGACAAATAAAGCCACTTTGTCTCAACAAGGTTTTATTCTCATATAAAAACGTTCATGCATCTACATAATAAGTTGAATGTCTATGTTTCACTTTGCTTTAGCTTAGCATATATTACTGCTACATATTTTCTATATTGCTATAAAAATAACGCACTCTTCTCTATAGCATAATACTGCAGGAGTAATTGCACCGTTGACTATATAGACAGATTGAGCCAGCTGAGTCCTCTTCTTGCAAGTTCGTGCGTTGACTTTCATCAACTTTTATATCTACTTCAAATGTTCAGGACTGTAAGATGGCGGAAGGCCTTGGAGAATTCACTTCAGGCTCAGGTAGTGTCTCTTCCTAGACATATTTAATGTCCTGGTCTTCCTCCGACTCTTCCTGCCCCATCTCCAAACCCAAAGCGCTGTGGCGAATCATCTGCCATCCCGTTAGAGACCTCCTGTTGTTAAACCCTCCTCTGTTTTTAGGTCTGAGCTTTGGGGTTCCTGACAGCGACCCCTTTATTGCATCAGTCTTCTCTTCCTTTTCCTCGTCTTTGGAGAAAGCTTTGATGTAACGCCGCATCTTCTGAAGCATCGGATCGTTTCTGTCCTCAACCCTGCAAAGAAGAGTAAAAAAAGCAGTCAGAGTTGCTTCAAGGGGAAAATATTCTCACTATGTAAACTTTCATCAAGATGTTTAAAGTGACTCTGCAGCAATGTAGTATCGCGCTTCCCTAAATTTGACTCAGAGGCAACAAATCAAAGAATGGATGGTCAGAACTGAAGCAGCAGATGGGAAAATATTCTGACTTTTGATTGGTGCTATTGATCAAACTCCAGACACCTACATTTCCCATAATGCAGATGGACAGTGGTCTTTCCTGCCTTGTAAATACGCAAATCTTTCAAACTCCAACCCCCAATTTGTAATGCACACTTTGAATGACGCTGGAAAAAGCCTAGGAGCATTTCTCAACATCAGTAGTGAGCTAGTCTTCTTATGTAAAACAGGTGGAGAGCTCCTTTAATGTTTAAACCCACATAACATATCAAGGCTAAAAAGAATGTAGGTGGAGGAGGTGCGATACTGATGTCGTAAGATCTGTGAGAGTGAGAGTTGTGCCTCTTACTCACAGCATAACATGACTTGTGGTTGACGTGCATTAAAAACTACTTAGGTTGTGGTTGATGGACAAACTTCTCCCTCTGTGATTATTTTGAGCAAAAATAGGAAGCCTAAAAAAAGTTTGACCACTGGTGTCATTGCACACTCTTTGTTATTTCCATTTTTTGCTTTTGAAGGGGATTTTTGGTGTGTTTCTTCTTCATTTTTTAAAAATTCTGCCTCTCATGATCGCCTACAGGGTTCGTCATGGACACTCATTTTCTACTAACGTCCGAAAAGTTTTGGCTAGTTCACAAGGGATTTCTGGAGGCGTTTTGTGCTCTTCCTGTTGGTTTGAAGCGGGCGGGACTCAGTTTGGGAAAAGGTGAGGTCATGAATTTCTGTGCACCAATCAGGATGTGGCAACATTTGAATCAAAATGGCATGACGGTCAGCAGGGTGCGCTTGCTTGTATTACCAACTGCTGTCAACCAAATCTGATCAGATCCCATCCACACAGCCCCGAGGAGGCAGATTAGCTGAATCTTTGAGTGTTAAACTCTGAACAAATCATAACAAATTAAGTGTGATTGTTGGATTTAGCAATGAATATCTACCATTCCATAAAAAAGGCTTTAAGAGTCTGTTTCTCCTCCTGTTACTGCAGTACTGTCTTACCTGAGATACCAGCGCTCCCTCAGACCGTAGTTGAGCCCACACACCCCGAGTCGAGGCCACAGGCAGCGGGGCAGCCTCCTCTCCAGCATCAAAGTTGTAGCTACCACCTGCACAACATCATTATAGCTGTAACCATGACAGTGTTAGGCACACTGGGACATAACAATGAGGCGTTTCTGTGTTGTGAGTGTCACCTGAGTCCTCCAGAGCTCGTCTCTCTCCTGGGCCACCCTCCAGTGTGTGTCGCTCATCATGGCGATCAGTAGGTTTAGCAGAAGGATGTAGGAGACCACAGAGAAGGTGCAGTGCAGCACGTGAACGATTGGGGGGGTATCGATGGTGTGGTCCACGGGCAGATCTATGAGGCCCACGCTGAGCTCAAACTGGGAGAAGAGGGTGATGGGGAAGGAGCGATATGCAGGAATGGACTCCGGCTCCTGGGTCATGTACACCATCCACAGGGCTGAGAGGAAAATTCAAATAAAACCATATGAGTGGAAAAGTCTAAATCCTTACCTTACAAGCTTTGTGAGGGTTAAAGATTTGTTTGTACACATCGCCCAGAATATACTCACAGGTGGAAAAACCAATGAGCACAATGAAACTCAGCCACATAAACTTTGTCAGGTCTCCAAATATAATCTAGGGGGAAATGAGACACATGACATGTCAGTCTGCAAGCGCAAATAGGTGAACCTCAAAAACCAAAACAACTGAATGCATCTGCGTCACAAACATTTTGGCACAGGTGTGTGTGGAACAAACTGTGTCTACATGACTCATGAGCTCCCATCGCATGCACCACTGTGTCTGAGCCCCGGCTGAGCTGACTCCTACCTTCTGTATCATGATGACATAAGGGCCCAGCATTTCAAAACCTCGGGCGAAGAACATGACGTTGCTCCAGCCGAGAACTAAACACAGTGCCATCACCACCGCCTCTCCCTGCACCTCGCAGGCTCTGAACACACACAGCAGCACCACCAGGCAGGCGTAGCTGATACTGGTGGAAACAACAGCAGAAAGGTTAAAAGTCATTTCAGGACAGGGTGCTTTATTTTACTGTATGGAAGCGTTTCTACTCACAGGATCACATGGAAGGGGCCTCCGAGTGCTGTCTGGCCAAAATAGCGCTTTGCCCCCACTCTCAGTATATCAGGGATCTGTCGGATAAGGGGGCACAAGAGGACGCGGCAATGAATGCACTGTTTGTAAGAAGGTGGAGCGTGAAGAATGATGGAGCATAAATTCACCTCCAGCAACAGGATGACAAAAGCTCCCAGAATGCTGATGATCTCGCCTGCCAGCCGCAGGTTGTCCTCATATGTCACATAACTCTCCTGAGGCACAGAGAGAGGAAACATGGATGTATAAATATTCAAAGTATTTTATAATTAGACTGTGTGTCAAGTGTTGCAGCACAGTTTGACATTTACACAACAGCTGTGAGCTGAAGCCCCTGCTTTTTATTTAGTTTTACAGTATTTGTGTGATTAGAGTTTGCTTTTAATTCATCTTCATCACATTACAGAAGTAATGTGCATAAACCCGACCTCTTTCTGTGCCCAAAATAATTTGAGGTAAAATGCCTCTTGAGGTTCAGAAATAGATCGAGTATCTTTACTTAAGTGGTAAAGGTACCACATTCCAAGTAAAAGTCCTGTATTCAGATTTTTACTTCAAAGTATAAAAGTGTTATTATCATAAAAATAAAATGTGCATTAAATGTACAAAGCCAGTACAACAGAGCCATATTGTAACTTTGTCATGCACAAGGTAAAAACTAAAGGCCCTATATATGTATACAAATATACATATATATAAAACATACATGTTACAGGTACTAATATGCACAGGGTTTACAGTTCTGCATACATATATTACAACACATCATGTTTTGTCAGTATGAAGTATTTATAACTCTAACACACATGGAGTGCTTTCTGGACTCGGATGGTTTTGTCCATGTCTGACTTCGTGTAGTTCTCCGGAGCGTCCTTTAGAGGGCGATATGCACAGCACAGTGTGAAGGTCCCGATGTACAGGAGATACAGTAAGAGCAGCAGCCTGAGGCAAGAAAAGGAGAGGAAAGCACTGTGAAGAGAGACTGGCCATGTGTACAGTTCAGATATTTACTTCAGGCGTCATTTTTTTTACCTGAAGTAATGTTTTCCATACAGGTTCCACTTCAGACTAACCAGCTGCCTCACAGGGGTCACCTCCAGTATCCCTCTGGCCTGGAGAGCGAAAACAAGGTTTGACGTTGTTACTTCCGGCCAAACAGTCTGCGATTTCACTAAAACACCGCCGCTCTTGAACTGTACCTCTCTCTGGTGGCTGCCCACGATGAGCTCCAGCACTGACATGTTGTCGGCCCATGAGTCGATCTCCGTCAGGTCGTACAGGTTGGAGGTCAACGGGCCCAGACTCCATTGGACTAAACGCCTTTTATTAACCAAGTGCTGGAACGCCTGAGAGAGCCAGAGGGGATCACAGCAGTGAGGATGGGATTAGTGAAATAATCTGGTCCACCTTTCATGTTGGGCTTTCACCCTGTGAGCCCCCCCCTACCGGGCTTCACTCACCACAATGTTTCCCTCTTTGGCAGCTAGTTTAAAAGGTGTAAGGCCTCGGTAGTTGGGCACCATGTCGAGTGGCACTGACTGGTCCAGCTCTGCATCGCGTGCCATAATCAGGTCAATGGCCTGGCACGCAATCGTCTTGTTGGGCTGCAGAACCAAAATGTGAAGCACTGTGTTACCTAGACGGAAAACAAGGGAATACAAGGAGGGAGTGTGTGTAGACAGAGAGAGACGACAGAAGACTATTAATGATAAACATATCAGACTGATACACAGATGTAAAATAATACTGTGCTTTTCTCTAACTACAAGGCAAAGTGTGTCATACCACGGTAATCCTGGACCCTGGTGCTGGCCCCTGCGTCGATCACCATTGAGATAATGTCCTCATTCCCAGCGCACGCAGCAAACGACAGAATGTGCTCACCTGTCCACCAAATTTACATTTTTAAAAAACACCATTTGTTTTGTGTCACTTAGCATAAAAGCATACATTATATTTAATTTGCTAAATGCTCTGGTCCAAAACAACTTGCATTTTTATGCAAACACAGCCATTAGGAGCAATTTGGAGTTCACAGTGGCTGCAGCCACCTCATACATTTCACTGTGAGCCTGCTGACAGCGAGAACGCTGACTTACCGTAATATATGAGTCCTCCTATCCTCTTCCTGAAGTACAGACCGGTGACTCGAGGTGTAGCCACATCGCCCCCACGACTAATCAGATGATGAACCATATTGATGTTCTGATTCACCACAGCGATGTGGAGAGGAGTGACACCTGAGGCAGAGCAGACAGAGCAGAGTACATCAGCAAATGAGCTGGTTTTAAATTCGCCTGCTGTGTCAGTGAAACTTAACCCCTGTGTCACCAGCGGCAGAAGACGTATTCAGATCATTTGCTTCAGTAAAAGTAGAAATACCACACTGTAAAAGTACTGCGTTACAAGTAAAAGTCTTGCATTGATAGTTTTTCTTCAGTAAAGTACAGAAGTACAAAATGTATGTTTTGTCAGCACTTATTGTCCTGTAACAAGTGTTCATATTTGAGACCTTTAGAACTGTAATGAATGCATTTTGTAATTGGATTTTTCAAGGTGAACCTACACTTATACTACATTTACATATAGATAATCCATCATAAATCTCAACTGCAACTATTCACATCCATTGTTTCCTCGCTGTGAAATAACTCTGGTTACTCTGAGAAAAGTAAATGCACCATAGATCCGTATTTCACCTATAATCTAATTTCATTTTGTGCTTGTTTCTGTGTGTGTGACTGCAGGTCAACCTTGGAAGAGCTCTGAGGTCATGGGCTCGTTGATGAGCTCAGGAGCTCCGTCCATCAGGGCCACGGCGGCGTCCAGGTTGTCATTCATCACTGCGACATGAAGCGCCGTCTCGCCAAGAGCTCCTGAGTGAGACGGTCACAGTTTCAAAGATTACGACTGACACTGCACGGCCCTGAAGTAACGGCTCAGTGAGGTTTTCACAGTTCAGCCTTACCTCTCTCAAAGATGTTCGTGGATGCACAACTCAGCAGTTTCTTGATGCAACCAACGCTGTTCTTTTTAGCCGCATAGAACAGAGGGATGTCATTTATGCTGAGAGGGGAAGGACAGAAGAATAATCAGGTAAAGCTTTACACCTGCGTGCCATTCATTTAGACATAATCTCTTGTTGAAGACAGTGGAAAATCTGAGTTTCTTACTGTTTGGTGTAGAGCAAAAATGTCTCATCCAGCATCTCGTTCCATCCTTTCTTGTTTTGAAGGCGAAACCTCAGCTGGCTCCACCAGTGGTTGAGCTCGCTCGGAGCGGATCTGGCCAGAGACGGAGACATTGACACCTGACGTTCGACTGGAAGAAACAAATGCAAGGCGATGTCCACACAGAGGCACACACACAGAGAAAAGTTGTCAAAGTCAGTTTGGTTCTTGGACATGGATTATTCTGCTGTAGGAGAAAGTGTCTCGTTCTTACCCTTAATCAATAAAAGTGCCGCTCCTCAGCTTCTGGTGATACTCAGTCATAACACGTGGTCAAATTTGGAAACAGCACCTATGAAATGTCCCTAAAGAGAAGTGATATCCCCGTGGCATCATCATTATATATGACCCAGGCACGGGGGAGGAGACATGTGGAGGGATTGAGAATGAATGGGTGGAGAGGGAGGATGAGTGAACAGCGGACAGGTAAGACAGAGAGAGTGAGGCTTTAATGAGCAGGTAGACTTTCACCGCAGGTCAGGGCTCCCACAGGGAAAGTTGCGCTTCAAGATTTGAGTCACCGTTGCATAAGGAACTCCTTTATCATGCTGATCTGAAATTATTATCAGTTCTGTCACCTTCAAAGTGAAGTGCCAATGGTCCTGTTCCTAATGCCGGTATATCACCCTGTTATCACCAGGCCTGTATGCATTCCACTCCCCACCACCAAAACCTGCATGGCCACTATGAAAATTCTGCAACATCATGACAGTCAACGCATAGCAGTCATTGTTTCTAGTGAACCGTTAAGGAAACCTGTTTGGAAATTGCAAGCATGTAAGTTTGAACCCAGGTTGATAATTTAAACCTGATACTAAGGCACAACTGTCCAAGTTGCGTGTTATTCCTGTTGCTCTATTACCAGTTTCTCCAGGTGAAACTCGGGATCATTTGGCGGAGTAAACATGGACATGATGTGTGATTGTCCGACACGCTGCTTCTTGTACACACATGCACACCGAGCTAGTTTCATTCATAATGATTTAACATGTTGAGCACCATTGATGTGTCAACAGGAATGATCACAAACAGGGTAATTGCCACATTACAAAGACCATAATGATCATTTAGAGGCTGGCAACATCATGTCACTTTCCTCTGAAGGCATGAAAACAAAGCTCCACGTAGGTTTGTTTTGTTATCTTATTATTCTTT
Source organism: Chaetodon auriga (assembly GCF_051107435.1). Lineage (NCBI taxonomy): Eukaryota > Metazoa > Chordata > Actinopteri > Chaetodontiformes > Chaetodontidae > Chaetodon > Chaetodon auriga. The sequence goes on along the minus strand of NC_135081.1, from coordinate 18,775,205 downwards.
ATTCCAGGAGAGCCCATTCGGCAAAAAGGCACCAACCGAACCTGGACCACGGATCTCATTTCCACACATGTGAAGTATTTGTAAACTGCTGAATCAGTCAACTTTTACGACGTCTCTGGTTAGCTCGGATGTAGTGTGCAGGTGTTTTGCTGCACCATTTATAGGTCATGACTAACAGGCTGGTCAGCCACAGGATAAACTGGGTTTAGGAAGACTCTATAGGAGGCCCTGATAATGGTTGCAGATGTCGTGGTCATTTAGTATTGTGGAGATAATAGCTGTTTACCAGACGGAGAGCACCATCTTTAAGTAGTGTGATAAAGACCAGTGGTTTCCACTCTGTTAATGTCTTTATAAAGAAACAATAACACCATAAAAACATGATTTTGTGGTTTGTGTGTCTACTGTTTCTGGACATACGTACATGCACTTCTTTCACAACACTGTGTTAATTAGAGCCGGGACACCACAGCAAACAATTATTACAGATATCTCTGCTCCGTTTGTGACAGTTGACAGATGCTCCTATTCAGAGTGACTTAACACAACGGAGCCCAGTGATCACAATTAAAGCAAAAGCATCACATTAAACAAATAGACTGACATGATTTCAAGAGTATCATCATCGTCGTGTAACTTCACCTCTTTTTCAAACACGAACTTCAATTTAATCTTTAAACTCTCAAACTTTTAATGTAAACTTTTTTTCAATTTCTCCTTTTGCATCTTTAAAGTGAGATTAAACAAAAAAAATGAAAAGGTCCACATGATGTGAGTAATTTTCATTTTTCTCTATAATTCAGCGTCATATACTTTGTGTTGAGAGAAGTATTCAGATCCTCTATTTAAATACGATTAGTGATACCCAGTGGTGGAAAGTAACTAAAGTACATTTACTCAAGTTCTGTTCTTCAGTACAATTTTCAGACTTTCAGACTTTACTTGAGTATTTCCATTTTCTGCTCTTTAATACTCCACTAGATTTCACATTGGAAATACTTTTTACTCCACTACATTTATCCAGCAGCTTCAGTTACCAGTTACTTTGTGTATTTTGGTTATTTTTCATTCAAAGCACATCATGAACTTCTAAGACGTTCTTCGATAAAAAAAAAAATATCTCCCTGTGATTCAGTCATTTTATTCTGGAATGGGGTCCTTAAAGTTTTATTATATTATTACAGTTCTATTACATTATATTATTATTTTTAAAGTGGCTAAAATCAGCTTCACCTCGACCGAGTACAACAAAAATGCTGCGTACACATCAGGGCATCGGTGATAATAATCCTGTGAAAGGGGCGATTTCCATAAGTGTAACTTTAAATATATCGTGCTGATAATACTTCTGTACTTCAGTCAGATCTTGGACACAAAGTTTTTTCTCGTGTGTTTCATTGTTGCATTACTACTTTTACTTGGGTAAAAAGTTTAAATACTTCTTCCTGCTTTATATCGTAAAGCAGTTAAAACCTGTAGAGCGTTCTCAAAGCATGTGGAAGTGAAGTACAATACTTGAGTAGATATACTTATTTACTTTGAACCACTGGATATTGGATATATTGGAAGCGTTTTGATCTGATCTGCAGTTTAAAATAAAGTTCTGAGGGTTTGAACAATGTTTGGCCACCCAGCAAACCTTTTGGAAAACTGACGCTGGGACAATGTGGAGACCAGTTATCACGCAGCCGTCTGATATGATCCAGTGTCAGACTGGCACAGTAACGTGGGAGCTTGTGTAAGCGCTCTTACTATCAGTCCAGATCTGCTGTGATATCAGCAGCAGCAGGACATGCGGGAAAACCAGAGTCTGTTCCTGAACTGCTGCTGATCCCAGCAGATCCCCGACTCAGATTCTGCTCAAACCTGCTGATCTGTTCACTCTTTAACATTGTGAAGGTGATATTAGGTCATCAAGGTGAACATGTTGTATTTTACTGTGTAACTCATGAATTCATTGTCTGAACAGCATGAAACACTTCCTCTGTCGGCTGCTGTTATGAACCATTTCACTTGTGTTTAGTGTTCAAACATCAGCCCTTCAGGCCATGAAAGACTGGCTGTTGGATGAATTTCTTACGATTTGGTTCAGACATTCATTTTCTCCAGAAGATGAATCCTAAAGACTTGGGGCATCACACAAATATTCACCAAATCATTAGGTCAAAATTTTTATTTGGTTTATGACTTTTGTTCAGTGCTAATTCGTAAATGTTAGCATGCTAACATGCTTAACCAGGATGGTGAACATGGTAAACATTGTACCTACTAAATGTCAGCATGTTAGCATTCTTACTGCGTGTTAGCATGCCCACGTTAGCATTTAGCTCACAACACTGCTGTGTCTAAGTGCAGCCTGACAGAGCTGTTAGCATGTCTATTCATCTTTTTGACATAATAAATGTGGCCTTTTGTTGCATGTTTGGTCTGTGCGACGGCCTTTGTCTCTTTCTTTCTTGGCTCCATCAGGTTGTTTTTCATGTGTGACAATTTCATATACTGATCAAGCCCAAATAAAGACATGGATATTACTTTTTTTCATGTTGAGTAGCAGGTCAAATTCTAAAATAAGGAGCAAGTACAATATTTTAAATAAAATCATATCATTTATTTTACAAATTTGCACAATTATGGAGTAGTGGTGAACACTCATACAAGTAAACACAGCTAATAATGTGTGTAGCCTGACACACTCAAACACACACGCACACGCCCACACGCACGCACGCACGCACGCACGCACACACACACACACACACACACACACACAGCATCATGTACAGCGTACACACGTTACAGACACACAGGTGCGTACTTACAAAGCATTTTCCCTCCTTCCTTCAAGTGTAAATCAGATCAGGTTTCGTCCATCTTTCCCATTTCACACATTCACAACGCTTCCATGACTCAGTGGCTTTTCTCTCGCAATCAAACAGAAAGAGGTGAAGTGTGAAACGTACACATAAAGGTGGGTGCTGTTCGGTTCTGTCCTCGTCACAGACGGACGTTTGTGTTTGCAGCTGAGGTGAAGTTTGTAGCATCACAGTACATGAGCTCTGTTGTCGCAGAGAGAGTGAGAGTGAGCTGTACAAACAGGGCTGCTCTCAATCCCTGGATATGTCTTTTAAAAAGGGGAAAACACGGCTTAGAGTTTTTAAAAGCATCTTTTTGTTTTGGTTTTGTTTTCCCAATTTCATGGCAGTGATTCTTGTCTGACCTCAGGGTTTGCGGTACTGATTTTGGCGTTTGTTGGAACACTGAACAAACATGTTTCTGAAAGCTAATGGTAATACCTCATAAGGCCAACCATAGGCTGCTAGGAAGTACAATGTTTACTTTTTTGCTAACAGGTTTTAGCATTTGGCGTTTAAAGTAGAGAGGAAGTGATACAATTTTACAAACTCAAAAAAAAAAAGTTAGAAAAAGGCTTTGATTGTCTTCACGCAATTCTTTGTGTGGAGAGATCTCCATGAGTATTTTAACAAAAAGCGTTTATATCTTTTTTTTTGTACTGAATGAGGGAGAGGGAATTGAAAAGTTTGAGGGAGGGACGGTCGTGGATGAGAAGGTGAGAGGTAGGACTGCAGATGGGTGAGGAGCGAAGAAGGCAGACAACCATAAAGTGAAATCTAGTGAAAAACATGGAGGGATCTTTAAAGTCGTCCTTCTCCTCAGCACCTCCCTAACCTCACTTTGACCTGGACTGCAGCTCCCATAGTGCATCTCTTCTCTGTTATTTGTGTCGAGTGGCTGGCAGGAAGTCCGTTCCTCTGTTTCGCCCCTTCTGGCTGTAGCGTCGGGTTTTTCAGACCACATGGAGTGGCACTTGAAAGGTTGTTCTCTTCCTGTTTTGGTGTAAAATGTGCTCCATCGAAATGAATGTAACAGAAACCAGACACCACAAGCACAGGAAGGTGAAAACCACAGAAATCCATGGCACAGGTTGTACTGTAGGTGGATTTCACACCTCCACCTGCCCCTGCGTCAGATGGGCCCTGAGCTGCTGGGCTGCACTGACGATCTTCCTCTGGTGTCCCAGCAGGCTCACCCCGAGATTCTGGACGTCGCTGAAGGAGAGAGCAGATGAACCGCAGAGTTTAGTTCAACGCTTCAGCTTGATCTGTGGCCTCAGTGATATTCTGAAGGACAGTACTGGTTCTGCCTGTGGTAGCTCAGGCTTTTAATTGATGTTCATACTAGCCCTGATTTGTCTCTGTAATACTTTGACTTATTTTTATTTATTTTTTTAAAGACATCCAACTCACTTATCACATACTTACCAATGGTTGAAATGTTTTGTAATGTTCTAGTTTACATAGTCAAAACTCAAGATGTGAGCTCAGCTTTCACAGCCTCGATTTCCAAAAGAGCTGGACTGCTGAGTGAAACATCAGTAAAAGAGAATGTGATCATTTGCAGCAACATGTTTTAAACATGTTGGGACAGGAACAACAAGAGACTGGGAAAGATGTGGAACGCTCCAAAAACACCTGTTTGGATCATTCCACAGGTAATCAGGTTCACTGGTAACAGGTGAGAGTATCATGATTGAAAGGGGCGTCCTGGAAAGGCTCAGTCGTTAACAAGCGAGGGTGGAGCGAGGTTCACCACTTTGTGAACACGTGATTGGATGAAGGATATTACTACATTGGGCTCAGGAACACTTTGTAAACTGTTGTCAGTAAAATGTGAATGTTACGTTTCCCACAGCGTCCAAGCTTATTTGGAATCTGGGTTGTACTCAGTTTGCAAGAGCATATAATTGAGTAATTGAGTGTGAAAGTTCGTTCTTGATGTTGGAAATAGATGTTTGCTCGGCTGTCATGACAACTGCTGGAAAATGAACCTTGAGCTCAGCTTCTTTTTGTCAATATAGTCAATATACAAATTGTGTATACTTCACACTTGTGCTGCTACTGAGTCCACTTCACACAAAGTAATACACTTTGAGACAGTCTGAGACAGTTCTCACCAATATGTTCTGTAAACGCATTTTCAAATCAACCTGAAACTTGATCCATCACAGACAACATGCAGCTGGAAACAGTGATGAGACACTGGCTGGTTTTGGCTGTCCCTTCCACTAAAATCTGACTCATTTCTAAACATGGCCGGAACATGTTTCATTCATTAGTTACATAAAACAAACTTTAACAATAAAGACCATACTCACTCCATGGTGAGCATGCTGACTCTGTCTAATGTGTCCAGGTGTGCCTGTTCAAACTCATCCTGATATCTCTCCATCCTCAGCGCCTTCAGCCAATCACTGACTGTTGCCACTGCTGATAAGTCTGTGGGGGTGGGGCTGAGCAGCGGCTGAGAGCAGCTTCTGTAAATGTCAAAAATGAGAGCATGAGAATCCAGAAATACAACAGATTGTTCATCGCCTGCTGCCTCTGATATGTTTGGCCAGAATCTGCTGTCTCACCGCGTTGGCTCCGCCTTGAGGGAGGCAGGGTGCCTGATGAGCCGATCCAAGGAGGACAGGAGCGAGTCAAAGCCTGGCCGGTCGCCTCGTTCAGCCTGCCAGCACTGAAGCATCAGAGAGTGGAGGGCTGGGGGGCAGCTGTGTGGGGCAGGGAGACGATACTGGTCTGCTACTGCCTTCATCACCTGCAGAGAGAGCGAGGGACACCTCAGACATAAGTAGAACAGACTGTGTGAGGATTCTTGTGTAACTGCATTATGTAAAAGGTCACAGACCACTCAGGGCTCGTAAGAGTGACTAAGAGGAAATTATGCAAATTCCAGATGTCTGACATTTTGTCAACGTTTAAATATGGCTGTTAAATAAAAAGGAGGGGTAATAAAGTACAGCTGTCTCTAATTTGTAAGTACCCTCCTTGTGTTTTAAGACAGAGCACTTTTATTCAACAGATTTAGATGTTGGATGTAAACAGTGGATGCTGCAGTTCAGCGAGTGCCTTAACCCACAGAGGGCCTACCTTTAATGGCATTTAGTACACTGTAGTTGTTGAATTTGCACTGAGGCAAAGGATCTGACTGCATTTCCAGTTAGTAAATCATGGCCTTTTGTGCTCAGGCAACATTCTCCTGTATACTCACTTCCTGATTGCTCATGTCCCAGTACGGACGCTCCCCATATGACATCACTTCCCACATAAGTATGCCGAAGCTCCAGACATCACTCGCTGAGCTGAACTTGCGATGCTGAAAGGCTTCTGGTGCCGTCCACCTCACAGGGATCTTGCTGCCCTGATGGAGGAAGACAGATGGTGAATTAGTGAATTATGTTACACTGAAACCACAAATCAGGTGCGTTTAAAAGCCACAGGAGCTCAATATGTACCAGTGAGGCGGTGTAGGTGGGTATGTTGTGGTCCAGGCCCCTCATGAGTCGGGACAGGCCGAAGTCGGACACCTTACAGACCAGGTTGGAGTTGACCAACACGTTCCTTGCTGCCAGGTCCCGGTGGACAAAGTTCCTCTCAGAGAGGTAACGCATCCCTGCACCGATCCCTCTGAGCATCCCAACAAGCTGGAGGACGCTGAACTGTCCCTCGTTCTCCTGAAGGAGTTATGAGGGCAGGAGAACGGGAGAGGAGAGGAGGAGATTCTTTGGTTTATAGTCAAGTGAAATGTGTGCATTCACTAAAAACATCCCGAAGATGTAAACAGCGTGTTGTTGTCTCACCCTGAGGAAGGAGTCCAGGGGCCCGTTCTCCATGAACTCAGTGATGATCCTCTCTGGGGGGCTACGAGTGATCACACCCTCCAACTTCAGCACATTGGGGTGGTCAAACTGTCCCAGGACCCCTGCCTCACTGAGGAACATCCCCCTCTCTCTGTCGGACGCCCCCCAGCGCAGGGTCTTCACCGCTACCAGCACCTCCCTGCGACCCAGCGGACGGTAGCGGCCCCGGGAGACCTCCCCAAACTGGGCTGGAGTGGAGAGGAGGTGGAACAGATTATTACTATTACTAATATTATTACTATAATATGATTGAAAAGAGAATCTAGTATCAGGCCCACCTGCACCGATCACCTCCTCAATCTTGACATGAGTGGGATCTATCTCACGGGCGAACTCTTTGACAGCCTCGCTGGGGTCCTCGTATGTGGATGGGTCCACATAGTACTTAACTCCACCTGGAATTTAAAAGTAAGCAGCAATATTTTAATACATTTATTGTCATGACAGGAGGATGAGATGATCTTTCACCGCCCTGCAGAGAGAAATGACTGTACACCATGATGTGCAGTACTGTATTTCTAAGGATAAATATTAATTTAGAAGACATGGGAAGTTTAATCCTATTTCAAAATAAGGTCTGTCCCATTCATTCAGATAGATGTGAAGCATTTGTCTACTTTTTCAGGTGAAATGAAACCATTAAATGAATCAAAAATGAAATGAATCATTCACTTGACCAAACTGAATTTAAAGTAAATGAAATGACATTAAACTAACGCTCACCTCGGTTACTGATGTACCTCTGGAGTCTGTCGCTGTACGGACTCTCCCTCCTCTTACTGCCGCGCAAAAGCAAACAAAACGCAGGAGGTTAAAAAAAAAAACAGATCCTGTGTCTGATGGTGCGAACTGATCGGAAAATTACAGTACCTGCGAAATACCACCACAACCACAATCGCTGCCACCACCAGGAGAAATGCTGCTCCGCCCATCACTGACCCGACCAGCAGAGGAAGCCGATTCTGGATCTGCTGTGAATGTTCCTCTGCGGGAGAGAAGGAGGACACCATCAGCTGCTGGAACTAAGTACAAACACTGCTGTTACTGGAACTGAACAGACGTCAGTGTTGTCATGAGTATTTTCTAAAACCAGCCATTGTATTTTCACTTACAGTGGAACCGAGATCTGATCTTTTACCCTGATAACCCTGATTTTCGGATCTTATTGAAGCTGTGATTTTAAACTGTTGTTTTGTTATGGTTGTTGTTTTTGTGTAGACCCCAGCAACCACTTTGTGAAGAATAAAGGATTTCACTGGTATGACAGTGAATGAGCGTTGTACCCAGAGGCAGCGTGGTGAAGTAGATGGTGTTGCTGTAGGGGCCGTAGCCCCGTTCATTTCGAGCTCTGATCTGGAAGGCGTAGATGGAGCCCGGAATCAGAGAGTTGACGGTCACTGTGTTGGTCTCACTGTACACACTCGCGGCGCTGTCCACATCTGAACCCTGAAGGACGCAGACGAAGGACATTTAGTGGTGACTTTTGTCATGAGTCAGTCTGGACGGTGGTGCAGCATGTTTGGGAGTGACTCAGTGTACCTTGTCATAGTATCTAAGCTGGTACTCCAGGATGTCTCCGTTGGGCCTGTCTGGCTGAGGCCACGACAGAGTGATGGAGTCTGGGGCTCGGCTCAGCTGGTGCATCATGGGAACTGTACTGGGAACTGTGGGAGACAACCAGCGGTGGAGGAAATATTCAGATCCTTTACTTATGTAAAACTATCAATACTACATTGTGAAAACACTCCACTACATGTAAAATCCTGGATTCAAAACATTACTTTAGTACAAGTATGTATCAGCAAAGTGTACTTAAAGCATCAAAAGTAGAAGTACTCTTTGTGCTGTAAAATGGTTTAAGGTTGTCATGGCCTGGCTAGCTCAGTCGGTATGAGAGCATGAGACTCTTTATTTCAGGGTTGTGGGTTTCAGCCCCATGTTGGTCACTGACCTTTTACTGCATTTTGTTGTCTCTGTGTTGCACTCTGACAATGACAATAAAGTTGAATCTAATCTAATAATTTTATCTGCTTTGGATATTTTAATCCACAGCAATGCATCATAATCTATAAAACCACCAGAAATACTCAAGTAAAGTACAGGTGTCGTCCTTAAATACAGCACTTGAGTGAATGTGCTTAACCATGTTCCACCACTGGAAACAACCATCTCATCCATCTGCAAACCCCATCGTCCCACAACAGTAAAACCGTGAACTTGTGTTGATGCAATGGTGACCACAAGGGGGCAGTGTGATAGAACATTTAGTAGAGCATGAAAGTGGAATAGGCGTTTTCATGGCTCACCTCACAGATCTAGTTACAGTCACTATACTGACCGGCCAGACGTCAAAGGGAACTTTCTGCCATCCCGTTAATTTAATCAATAAAGTCTGAGAGCAGACACAAGAAGGTTTTGGATTATTTAAGTTCTAATCGATCTTGATCAGTTTCTTGGAAAATTGTATAATGGACTACTTCTGTCTGCACAACGCTCCATTCTGCTCTCCTCTCCCCATTCATCTACTTTCTGTCCGTCTTTTTGTCTTCCCATCTCTCATTTGTCCCTTTCTTCCTCCACACTGACTATAATGGGATCTGACAGGATATTGTAACCTCGAGCTACCTCCCGTCCAGAGAGCAGGAGCAGGAAAGATGGAGCAGAGACACAGAAAGAAAGAAGGAGAGAGTTTCAGGGGGAGAGAAACCCCAGACAGGCGCGCACACACACACACACACACACACACACACACACACACACACACACACACACACACACAGTATCTACACAAACATCATCATCAGAGCATCTTTTCTCTTTCATCTCATCCTTTTCATCCTCTCTGTCCCGCGCTCACCTGACTGGCTCGTAGTGAAATTGATGCTTGTGTATCGCGCTGGAAAGGGGCTCAAAGCTGACACCTCATTCATGGCTTGCACCTGTCAATACGAAGAACACACAGATGTGACATTTGAAGCTTTTTTCTATTAACTTTTATGACATGCACCCGTGTTTGAGAAACAAAGCGTGGCACTTGCAGCTGTGTTGGCCAGTCAACAAACACCAGAAGATGGGAAATATCGGCCCATTATGAATAAGAAATAAGCTATGATTTAGTTGAGTGATTCCGAGCTAAATAATAAATGTTACTGTGTATTTGCTGATGTGGAGCTTATGGAATAAAAGAGCCCGCCTCCTCTGTGGATCCAGGAAATGTTTCAACATTCACAGAAAATCCTTAAAAACAACTTCCAAACATTCACCAGTAACCCAGACCTGCAGTTTAAAACAGTTACTACTGTAAAATCAACTCCCACAGACAACTTAGACTATTTAAAAGGTGTTAAGGGAAAGTGTTTTATGCCTTAAACAGACAGCTTAGCACAGTACCTGTATGAGATAAGTGACTCTGGTCAGCAGGTTGTTAAGGGTGACCTTGGTTTGTTTCAGGTTGGTCTGGGAGGGGCTGAAGGTGACGCCCTCCCCACACCACGAGCACGACGCCGGGTTGGAGAAGGTGGCTGATGGGCAGATGCGACACACCACCCCGTACCACACTTCGCTGCGGCCTCCCATGTCCACCGGAGGGCGCCACCTTAAGGACACCCCGCCGTCGCCGCTCTCGTACTCCCAGGACAGAGAGACCGGAGCAGATGGAGGAGCTGTGGAGAGAACACAGATATAGAGGGAAGGCTTTGACATGCATAATGTAAGCGGTAGACACTTAGATGGCAGCATCTGCTAAAAAGTTTAAGATATGAAAGAAGCTGCATGCTGGCAAAGATGTTTAACCATGTAAAGTAATGGAAAGAACTTTATAAAACAAAGTTTGGCAGTGACACAATTTGAGCTCAGCGAGCAGAAACTAAATACTTCACAGTTTTCTTTCTGCTGGGGGAATTAAATGTCCATTATATTGTGCTAAAAAAAGAGGATGGATTCCGGTCACTGACTGTACATCTCGGTTCTCACAGTCTGAGTAAATGACAAATGACCAATGAGGCCTCTTGAACACCTCCCAGAGAGCCAGGCGTAAACAAACAAACCAACAAAGCTCACTTGTGCAGGCAGAAGAGTTGGCATCATTCGCTGACCGATAAAAGCCGCTGCGACATTCACACACACTCGATCCCTCTTGGCTGGTTCTGCTGTTGGAGGGACACACTGAGCAGGGAACAGAACCTGAGACGGACTTGAAGTAGCCCACCGGACAAGCTGCGGAGGGACAGGAGAAAAACATGGAGGCTGAGGTTCATCCTCTGTTAAGAATCAAATAAATAAAGTGATCAGTGTTCACGCTGAGTCAGTGGTAACCAGAACTGTGCCATGTAGGAGTCTGCAGGGTTTCAAGGTTGTATCACACTGTCTCTCCCTGCTGGTTTCACTAACACATCCTCATCCAGAGGAAAGAAGACAATTTGAAAAGAGACACTGAAAAACAAATTCAGTGTCAGACTAAACTAAATCTGCCAGTTCTTCCATTTGCAGGCAAAAAAAACATGTAAGAAGTGTATGTATCAGTAGGAGAGCTTGACAGCAGTTGACAAAACACTCTTAAGTCAAGGTCCACTGACTCACTTGCTCTGAAACCACATCATACAGGTGGAGTTTGCTCAGTTGTCATGGAACTGCAGATGTAGACAATGGAAAGTTTAAGGAGCTATAGCTCCATGACGTGCTGGTCGAAAGCTCGAGAACAAGTTAACAGATGGACCTTCAGATAAGAATGTCTGTAGTTTGGTTCATGATCACTGAAAGTCAAGTAACCAAATAAACAAAATGTTTTCCACAGTTTTTCCCCTCGGCTGAGCAGAGGACCATCTTGAAACGTCTGTGAACTGGCAGTATTTTGAGAAATACACAGCTTGTGTACTTCCAATTTGTCCCGTTTTATTGTTTTGGTCCATGGTGTCCAGGACAAAGTCAAACACCAGAAGCTATTTCGGGGTAAAGCATCAATTTGAGCTTGGCTTGTGGTTCCCGTTGAGTCAAAAGTTCATCTAAGACATGGCGGCCTGCTGTTTGTTGTTGGCTTTGTCCAGCACAGTCATTTACTGTGTTTACAGAGGAAGTGGCCTGTGTTAGCACAGAGCAGCAAAACCATCAGTCTCAAGTTCAAAAAGCACAAAATGGTCACACTGTCCCTACATCAGTGTGTCAGAGGAGTAGTTTGACATTTTCTCAGCTTATTTTCTTTATCAAATAAGATAAGAAACCCATATAACTTTTATGTTAGTACAGTAAATATGAAGCTACAGCAGCTAGCCTAGTCACTATGTGTCATTTTTAAATCTTGGTTTTTGTACAGACCAAACAAATGAGATAAAACGTGTGAAATTGTGAGCTTTAGAAGGGCTGGTAGGCTGATTTTGTTAGCATCAAACATAGCCCGGCTAGCTGTATCTGCCTGTTTCCAGTGTTTGTGCTAAGCTAAGCTAACCGGCTGTTGGTAGTAGCTTCATCTGTTGCGTACACATGTGAGGATGGAATCAAAGCTTTCCTTCATTCTCAACCTTGGGAACTGGATGAATGACAAAATAATGTCAACTCCAAGGGCCGCTTAAAAGCTAGTTTTTCTGAGCTTTCAACTGCAACGTTTTTACAGTCTTCATCAGTAAATGGAGCTAGCGCAGGCAGGGGACGTGTGTAATAGCTCCAAAGCTAGTAAACAGATGTTGGAGTTGAGTTGAAGTGTCACATATCATCACTGTCCTGTGAAAACTATGCACCTCCAAAATGACACCTTTTCATGAACTAAGAAAACAACTCTGTTTTCAACATAGTGACAATGGTTTTTCTGTATAATCCAACAGGCTTTAAACATCTATTTAACTCACAGCAAAAACTGGACATTCTGGGAAATATGCTGATTGACTTTCTGGTGAAGAGTTAAAGCCAAGCTAGCAGTTTCCCCCTGCTTCCAGTTTTTGTGCTAAGCTAAGCTAACGAGCTGTTGGATTTAGCCTTACATTTAATGGGCAGACATGAGAGTGGTGCCAATCTTCTCATCTGATTTTCCAAAATGTGAAACTATTCCAGTAAGAAGTGGGAGAACTTTCTTATCCCATAAAGGAAACTTTAGTTCATCAGTTTGTCTTTTCACCAAATGTAATTTTCACTGGACAGCAACAAAATGTGTAATTACTCCCTAATGAAACAGAGAGCGGAGCAGAAACTCATAAAGAATTACATTAATAATAAATTCTGATCATTCAAGTAAAAATCAAAGTCTGCATATATTTCTCTCTCTCTCTCTCTCTCTCTCTCACACACACACACACACACACACACACACACACACACACTGGAAATGCCATTTGAACCTGCAGGCTGTTATTCAGTTTAACGGTGGAAAATCTGTGAAATGTGCCAATTGTTAATGTCAACAGCAGGACAGTCGAGCGCTGAGGTCAAGGTAACACACACGTCACGTCATGCTGCTGCCTGCCAGAGCGCCGAGCGCTCATCCTGAGCAGGACTATGAGAACACTGACAGGAGTGCCTCCGGATTGGTCTGCTGCCATTTTCACACTCTGTGTGTGTGTGTGTGTGTGTGTGCGTACACCTAAAGTAGTGTCAACTAAAGGTTGCATCGTTCAAAAGAGGTCTCTCTGGCTGTCGGCTAAATGCAGACTGTGTGTATATCCTGATACAGTGAGGCTTTCTTGTACCTCTGAGTGTGTAAATGGCACACCTGACCCAGCAGCCTAAAAGAAGGACCCTCTCATACGGTTTTAAACAGAGTAAACACACTCCTAGAGATGGAGGACGAGGGAGGATGTGTGTGTGTTGTTTCTGGTCAGCGGGAGTGAACCCCTCACCTTATTTATATAACCCTGTCAAGAAGATGAAGCATGTCTCAAATCTGACATGCCGTATATGTGTGCGTGGATGCATATGCTGGCTGGTGCCGGGGCAGCGTGGGAGTAGAAGATAAGAAGGCAAGAAGTGAAGGAGGGAAAGAATAAACGGATAAAAGGCTTTCTGTGTTCTCACTCGTCTCAGAGAGCGACTTTGCTTTCAAACAGGTGTGAAGAGGGAAAAATGGAGATAAGAGAGAAGTAAAAGCATGTTGAGAGACCACAGAGAGAGAATAAACTAGAGAAAGGGGAAGAAGTGAACATGGACATGGAGGACCCAGGACAGTTGTCGGATGAACAGGAGGATTATGCAGAGGAGGACAGCGAAAGATCCTCCTTCCTCCATCTTTTATGTCCCTGCTGCACATTACCAGACGTGTTCTCTTACAGCTCTGACACGAAACATGAGTCTTCTACAAAGCCACCCCCCAGCCCCCCCCAGCCCCCCTCCTCCCATCCTCATCCACTTGATTACACCGGCCAATGAGAAAGCAAGCCCTCTGCCCTCTCACTTGATCTGCGACTCCCCCCTCCCCCCAGTGACATCCATCCATCCATCCATCTTCTCAGCTATACAGTTGACAGTTCGTGGCCATAACAAACAGAGACACACATGCTTTTACATCAGTACACTGGGGGAGGTGAGGAGAGAGGAAGGAGGAGAAGGAGTGAAGGAGAGGAGTTACAGTGAGGGCTGGTGATGACAGACAGACATGGGTACTACATGTATTACAGGAACAAATATGAGCGATGCCTGTTGACTGAAGTTGATAAGTGTCATTTATCTAATCTAAGGTGTACATCAAACTTCATGTCACACCCTTCTTTGGCAAAAAAGCCCCAAAATTTGATTCCAGCTTGTCAAATTGACTTTTTAAAGATTTCAAAGACTAAATGATAAAAAAAATTATTAACAATAATAATAAAATAATCATAAGTTGCAGCTCTACTTACAGATTTTGAGTCAAATTACTTGCAAGTGGCAAAATACTTTATCAAGAAACCTCATTTCAAGCAGGAAAAACGCAGAGATACTGTAGTTGTGAGAGAGCAAGAAAAAAAGAATAAATAAAGACAAACACCAAAAGAAGAAACATACATAGATAGATAAGGGGAAAGGATTAGTTCAGCAAAGGCGAGACGCATGCAAAGAGAAAAAAAAAATAAGTACAGTGGAAAACAGAAATTAATTTGTGAAGAGATAAACAGAAATAGAAACAAAGGCAGCAGCGAGGTGAGTAATTTGATGTTAACATAATACGTTGGTATGTAGATCTCTGACCCAATTTCTCTCTTTTTCTCTTCCCTTTCTGTTTCATGCACTCATTCCCTCTTTTGGCTCCCAGCATAATCTCTCTCTCTCTCTCTCAGACACACACACTCAAAGACACACACACACGCACACACACATAAGCTCGGTCACAGATGCGACCACACAACAGGAGTGATGGGTACACATGGTTCCAACGGTAAATGCCTTCCTCCGTCCTTCATTTTCTCGACGTTCTGTCGTTCAGTGCAGCCTGGAAGCAGTCAGACTGAATCACATGTGCTTTAATATCATCCATTTCCATATAGGCTCCAACAGCACGTGACCACATGTAAAAGCAAGTCAACCTTTGTTAGATCTTCTCATATAACGAGCAGCTTTTCGCAGCACGTGAACTACACTGCCACAGTAACAGAAGGCGGGCGTTACCTTAAGAGAAAATAATTCCTTCTCCTGCACGTATTCTCAAACATGACTGCGCAAGATTAAATCCACCAGCATCTCTTAGAGTATCTCTTAGACTTATCATTATTTGGAGCCGAGTTTGTGGCCACCTGGCGAATGTAAGCAAATATTCACTCTCTTTTTGCTCCGTTTTTGGTCTCCTGAGAGAAATCACTTTCTCTTTAGCAGCTAAATGCTCCATTGAGGGAGGAGCCGCCGTACCTGAATTTGCATCATCGCTACTCCACCTCAAACCGTCATATAATGCGAATACATAAAAATGCAGTGGTATTTTTTTGTAGCTAGTCAAGCCCAAAACGTTTGGGGAATTTTTATTCATGAAATTCTGTGTACCGCCCTGGCTCTAAAAACATCCCAGCTAAAACAAGCTTGAACAAAACAGTCAATGGCCTCATCATTACACCGGATCATCACTGCTCTGATGGTCCAGCAGGCTCAATAAAACTGACACAGACGGCTGATGTGAGGTAGTTATGCACTGTTAATTTGTCATCATCGTCTGGCTCCACCCACACAGCGATGTCCAGCCAACACTCAATACTGTAACTCATTGATCGTTTCACTCAAACTGTGTGAAAACGTGACCTTTATTAATAGATTGGAAAAGCAACCGAATGCCAACAAGTGCCTGTAATATGAGACAACACACCATGGTGGGGGACTGAGGAAAAAGTAAAAACTGCAATAAAAAAGGAAGCAAATCGCATCCTATTATCTGCTTTGAAGAAGATATGAGGAAGGGGATCAGACTCAAAATAATACTGTCCTTTAACGTCCTCCCCTGGCCAAATGTTCTTATGGGAAGCGCCCGCATAACCTCAGGATAGTTAGCAGACGTGTCTGTGCTGAGACTGAGCACTGTGGGTGACAAATCAGGACAATCTGACAAGCTGAATATTTCACCGTCAGTGACACGCCACAGAAGACACCAACATACTTGAAAATTAACTCAAAGCCCATTTGAAGACTCGGCACTAATCCCTGGCCCGGATCCTCGGCAGTGGATTAATATTGATTAGGAATCAGAGAGAAGAGCTTGTCTGATAAAGCACTGGCAGCTCGGACCGGCTCGGGGAGCCCAAAACTACAGGAATGGTTCATGTTTGGCTGAACAGGTGTAATTGTGCCTCATGCTCAGTTGTGTTTCCGCCGGAGCGTCCCGCCTCTCCATCTCTCTTGTGGCATGCAAACGTCAGCAGAGGAAAAACATCCTTCTGTTTCTTGGTAGAAAAATTAAATAACAGCAGCTGCTTGTCATCTGCCTCTGTCTTCATCATTTTTCAAAAGACTGAAGAGTTTATTTTTTTCCCAAACTGAGCTTTGAATATTACAGTGGTCGTGTAGAAGCCTTGCTTGTGATAAACAGTTTTATAAATAATTGAAGAACGATCTTTTAATGTCTGTCTGCCAAAATGCCAGCTGTGTTTTTATAAGTGTTTGATGTCTCAGTTGGCAACCTAATTCATCATCAGTCCAAATGGTGGAGTGTTGTTTTGGTGAGTCTGAATTATCAGGCGTCACACATGTAGTAGATTAACAAAGTTTTCACAAGAGTTTCTCTCTTGATGTTGTCATTTCTAGTGATTCGTTTTCATGTCAAACAGACAGGATCCTATGATCTCAAAAAACATGAAAATCATACAATAAAATTCTAAATACTTACTTTAAAGACCCTGAAAACCTACTTTTCCAATCAGCTTCTTACTATGAGCGATGGGGTCCTTGATGAATGCACAATAATCTGTTACAGCAGTTTTGTTTAATTCACATAAGAGATCTCTGTTTTCTTTTTTCTGCGCTGTTTTCACTGGTTTAAGTGGGTGGAGTTGAATTCAAAAAGGTGATGTCAAGTATACCTATATATGTCTTAAGGAGTTAGCGGCTCTGAGGCTGCACTTAGTTCATTGTTTTGAATTTGATGCTAATATGAGCATGCTAACATACTCACAATGACAATGTCAACATGCTGATGTTTAGGCAGGTGTTCACATCCAGTTTAGCCTGTTAACATGCCAACAATTGCTAATTGGCACTTAACACAAAGTACACACAAGGCTGATGGGAATGGCATTCACTTTGCAGGCATTTAGTCACAAACCAGAAGCTACAAAGTGAAATTTTGATGTGATGATGGCGCTAGATCAAAAGTTAAGCATCATCAAAGTTATTACAGTTCATCCTGAAGAAGACGTGAATGTCTGCACCAAATTAAATGCCAATCCGTCCAATAAAAAAGCAAAACAAATTTCACCCTCATAGTGGAGTTAGAGGATAAGTCATGGGGGTCACTGAGCCACTAAGTTCATCCACTGGAAACCACGAATGTCTGGACCAAATCCTATAAAACATGGATATTTCACAGCAGTGAGAAAATGTTTACCTGCTGGTGGCACTAGAAGTCATTAGGCTTCATCCTCTGGGGATCACGAATGTTTGCACAACATTGTTTGGCAATCCATGCAATAATTGATGAGACATTTCTCTCTGGACTGATGTGGTGGGCCAACTGGCCAACCGACTCAAAAAGCAAAAATGGCATCCATAGCACCATTACTGCTAAAGCGTGCTCGTCTCTTGGACAGATGCGTCAAACATTAATGCTAGATGAATGTATAAAAAAGCAGCAAACACCATAGCTCAGTCGATACCGTAAAAATGGAGCTTATTTTTTCTGTTGTTGAGTCTCAAGTCCTTTCCATAATAATCCACATTACAGAGGACCCTGCCAATCTTAAAATAGAAAGCAATTAGAGCTGTGTGTAGTTAAAGGCAATCATTTAACACTGACTTTCATTTTCACTTGAGACTGAGGGGAGGAGAGTCCACCCAAGAGTCCCTTATGTGTCCCTAAAAATTATGTCTTGCTTGAGGGGGCAAAGCTGCATTGTGTGTGGTATTCTCAAATGGATATTAAATGGCATTAATTTACACTGTAGTGATTTACTTAAACAGAAAGAAGCCCAACAGAGTTCAAAGAAATGGTGAAAATGGAGAAAATACACTGCAATTTGTCCTCAAAGGGTACTGGTTGATGTACTAAATAATGTGTTTCATGCACGTGATTTAAGATGTCCACTTAAAGAACTCGATAAAGCGTTTTGTTGTCTCAGAAGTGCTCAAAGTGCTGGCAGCAGAAAAGCAACGAGCATTCTGCAGAATTGCACAGCTCAGCAGAGTCCAGCCTGTAATTGCCCGCTATTATTAAAATGTCCTTGGCGCTAAATTCAAATGGGAATAAAATGGACGAGTTCGAATAGTTAAAGTTCGGTGCTCCACTTTCTGGTGAGAACGAGGATCGGCTGCTGTTAATAATCCTTGACGTCTGCATCGCCAGTTAACCATCTGCCTCTTTTCTCGACATTCCCAGGGAGCCAGAGAGGACAACAATATAATGATGCCAAACCACATCATTAGTCAGTGAAGTGATCAACAAAACATAATCATATGAGAGTTGGAACAAAAAGCCGGAGCAGCGTGGGCAACAATGTGTTAGATCATTCATAGACAGTCAGTGGAAGCCATCGCTCCGGCAGCTCAACAGTTTCGAGGGGTGATTTGTCAGTAAATATCAATCAAATGCAGACAAACACAAGCGGCGGGCCGAGTGCAGATGTAAAGCAAAAGAGCATGAACACATTTCACAGCTGACTTGGCAGGATTGGAGGATTAATTGCGCTGGAGTTAGTTAGACTTTGAGGGCCCCCATGCGAGGGAGCAGAGCAATTATGGCCGCTGAAAATCCTGGTAGACTCCAGTTTTTCACTGTAATCCTGCCATTTAACGTCATCAGACATATGCGGTTGGAATGGAAAGCACGTATCAGCTATACAGCAAGACGCGCTCGTGCATTCACACACAAACCATCCACTCGTTTGCCTTCGTGCCCTCTGATTTTTTTGCCTGCTCAGTTCTTTAAGTCATTAACTTGCATCCTCCTATCTTTCACTCTCCCTCCACCCCTCCCTGTTTCGCCTCCACTCCCCCTCGCTCCCCCTGCGGTTTCTGTCACTTGTTCACAGACGAGTGGCCATTACATCGCCATGACCTAAATGTGTCACATCCCTCTCACTATGGCTCTCTCCCTCTCCTCCTCTCTCCCTCCTCCTGCTCTCTCCCTATATCCCTTCCTGTCCGTCTGGACATCTCTCAAATTTTTTCTACTTCTTTTGTCCCCTACTTAGAATCACTTTGAGAAGTGCAAACGCTGTTGACCAGTTTCTGCTGACCCTGTTATGGCTCTCAGCTGTGTGCTCCTCTATACATGTATCTCCTCTCCTCTCCTGATACGTTGCCAGTAAAAGATCAATATATGATACAACAGCTCTGTAGCAGCTGTACAAATCAGTACGAATGCGCTGCATGGAAAACATACAGCATCTCTCCCTCTCATCTCATCCCGACCTGACCTGCCTGCCCTCGTTTCTCTGGACCTCTACATCAAGCACAGTCGTGTATCAGAGTGACAGCAGCTCCTTTCAGTATTGATCCAGATGCGTCGCATCTCAGGAAAAACCAAGAAGAGAAGCGACAGGAAGTCAAAATTGGCCCAAAAAGATGACTGACTACTACGACTTTTTATGGACATTTTAGTTGAAGGAGTTCTCCTGAATGCAGTCACTACTGTGTGTGTTTAATAGGAAATTTACTAGTTAAAGTCAGTTAAGAGGTGATGGTGGGTATCACTCTTAAATCAGAAATTTGAACTGCCATTCGAACTTAGGGAAAAGTTAAATATTTTATCTGTAATGACCTGGTCAAATCTAAAAGTCATGGTGTAAGTGTGCAACAGGCCATGTCTCGTACAGCATGGGCCATTCACAGAATGCACTGTCCATCTGATCTACTGCATCAGTAGACTTACTACTGTTGTTCTTTTAGTTAGCACAAAATAGATAAAACTAACAATGAGTTGTGAACAGATAATCATGACGGAAGTAATGTAAGGAAGCTTTTGGATGAGATGGAAAAATTGTGCATTGGGTGTAATGAAAAGACATTATCTATTAACATTATGAGAAGTGTAGGATCTTGGGAGGTGGGACATCTCAGCCTCTGCTGCTTGAATTGTGACCATTCTTTGCTTAAAATGTCACCTCCAAGTCAGCAACTTCATCACGTGACTGACATACTGAAGCTACTTCATATTTACAATCGAGAGGACATGACGCCCAGATTAGGAATCAGGCTGATCAGTCTTCCTCTGACTTACCCAAGCAGGCAGAACCATTGAGGTTCGGCTCGTGGCCTTCATCACAGACACATCCTCCGACGGGGACCATCCACTCCCCTTCAGCGTTGCAGTGCATACGAGGGGGCGTGCCTCCCTGTGCTTTACTGTGGGGGACGCATGTCCCGCCCACAGGAACTAAGGCAGTTGGCTCCGCCCCTGAAGGAGTCGCAGGGTAGGAGGCCAAGTAGAGGCTGGTGGCTGGACAGCGCCGGTAGAAGATAGACACACCCATGAGGGAAACACAAGCTCCACTGTCGACGATGGCCAGGACGAATCTGAAACAAGGGTCCGATGTTAAGGTGGAGGACATTCAGAGCATTGGGAGTACTGATGTTGGTAAAAGACGAGCAGCAAAGTGTAGCACAGTGATGGTTACCCATTGCGTGTGAGTGGAGCAAAGCTCCGTGTCTTGATGTTGATCCGGCTGTATCTGTTGGGTTGATACTGGTGAGGTGAACTGGGCTCCACCTTAGAGAAACTCTTATCAGCTGCGATGGTGTCGATCTTCACCCAGCCCTCCCTGCTCTCCTTCTCTCCGCTGGACGGCTGCGGTGAGGAGAGAGCAGAGTGGACAGCAGACAGTGGAGGGAAAGATAATGAGCGGTCAAGAGAACACAAAATAGCACGGAGAGTGTGTGGTTGACAGGAAGGAAAGAAGCAAACAGGAGGAAAATTATGGCTGTTAAAATTAGCTGGGTGATGAATAAGAATAGGAAATATACAGTGCATTAAAGACGAACAAATCAGAAATAAGAGGGAAAATGTCAAGATGAAGCTTAGAGTTTTGCTGTATTTTTCCTCGGCTCATGTATAATATGAAGCAGTTTAGTGAGAGGAGTAAACGTTGACTTAGATGTATGCGCGTCCCAGAGGGGGGTTCGTGCTCAAGTCCCTGCAAAGACTTTCAGCGCTGCAGTGCTTCCTGCTCTTCTGTGACTCTCCTCTGATTCCTCATCAGGCTTTGATTTGCATTTTTAAAAAGCATCTCCCCTCCCTAAGGAGAAATGCATTCATCTATACAAATACTGCATCCCCCCCACTGTGACTGCGACTGCACATGTAGCTCAGTCAGTTCAGACTCAGCGGCTCGGAGAGAGAGAGAAAAAAAAGGAAAATAAAAACTAAATGCATAAATAAATACAACACATTTGGACAGGCAGTGTCAGTCGCTAAAACACATCACTGACAACACATGAGGTTCAGCAAATTTCATGCAACTGTAAAATGCTCACTGTTGTCTATCTTGTGCCATAAAGATATAATTAGAGGGACTGAAGTGACGTTTCTGGAGACCACAGTGGCACATTTCTGCATCTTGTAAACCACAATCCTCAACAAGTATGTACTTCTCACCAGTGCAGCCAAAGGAGGCCATCAATCTCAACGGGTTTTTCTTAAGCACAACAATAATCAGGATGATTATACAATTACTCCTTGCCATGAGATGATGAGAGGTTTTGCTGTTTTGGTGTAACATGGGCGTAACATCAATGAAAATTGCATTTTACTGCGCTTAACGATTCCATCTAAAGGTTGTTGGCCTCAAGCGGTGATTAAAAAAACAGAATAATGAGAAACATCAGAGGAATTAGCCCTTGTTAAATTTGATTGTGATCAGACACACCTTAATTCGAGCACTTTACATTTCCAATTCGGCTATTTTTATGAGGACGCTGAGCTGTATCATTAACATTTAACTCTTAGCTGATGAAGACTATTGTAAATCCAACTGTTGCATCTGGTACTTTAACATAAATGCCTAAAATAACAGATTTACAAAATAATTTTAAGGTGTCACTGGTTTATTTCTATATTTATAGCTACATGGAGAATTATGTCCTTTAGTGTTAGTGGTATTCATCCAGTTTAGAGATGCGAAATATCTGATTATGCTAACTTAACAAGCACTTTGAAAGCATTTCATCTGATGTTATTAGCATGACATGCAATTTAAGGTCGTGTTATTTTGGTAAAAACCTAAATCTCAAGTAAACTTACACGTTTGAATTTGGTGATTTAGAAATCTCTATTTTGTAAGAAACACTTATGTTAGTGTGTAATTAGCTGAAGTTTGGTTTTACAAAGAGCGGCTGCTGGACTCTTGGCCCATCAAAGCTGGATGCTCCGTGTTCACCACCAGGTAGAAGTGAAATGTAGGAACTGATTTACGCTTTCAGCCATGTTGCACACTGATCTGTTTTTGTCCTCCCTCCGATGGGAAAAACATTTGACTGGTGAAGTTAATAGCTGGGAATGAGCGTCTCCTGCACTGCAATACTGCGGATTCAAACTGGGGAAATGTCTTATCTGTACTTGTCAGACTTGTGTCGAGTATAACTTTCTCCTGCTCTTAATATAACAAGATATTTATTATGTAAATACAACGATATGGTAATTGCATGGTGATTGCAATGGAGCACATTCAGTGCTGTCTCACCTCAGCTACCCAGGTCCTCTCCAGCTCTCTCTGGGTGTCGGCTTGTTTGTAGAACAGGGTGAGCGTCTCTCGGCAGGTGGGTGACGGTGATCGCAGGCTGGCGCAGTCGCGCACCGAGAAACGCAACGTGACAAACACCCGCGGAGCAGAGTGGCGGTACAGGAAGGGCGTAGCCAACCAGTTGTCCTGCAGACGGGGGTTTTGGTTGACGTTGCAGACCTCGAAGGTTCGTATGAGCTTCCCCCGGTCATCCAGGACGCTGACCTCATCCCACTGAGGGAGACAGAAACAATACCGTGAGCTTGTGGAAAGTCAACTTGGCAAAAGAAAAACATGATCTTAATCAGGGAGCTCTTGAATCAACCTGTATAAACTGTAAAACCCTGGCGCCTCTCTGGTCTGTCGGCAGTGATGACGTTTCCTTGTATCTTAAAAGACGGTTTATGTGCAGCAAAGTAAATACTGAGCACACTGCCGGTGTTGCTGGCATGTGGGTCGAGTCCTTTACTAACATCACACACTGATGTTTGACATCTTCATCCTTAGATAAGTATAATAGAGTATTTGTTTTGTCCCCATATTAAACACACACTGGTACTGAATCCACAATTGGAAATCTGTTCTTTATTGTCCCCACTGATGTAGGTCATCTCTATGTCCTTGTTACCCACAATAGACTTTCCACTGTCTAATTAGGTAATCAATGATTATGAAACCAGGAGTTAATTAAACCACTAGAGCCATTAATTCAGAGCATAACACATTTCAAGTGTTGTAGACAAAATTGTAATGATCAAGAGCTAATCAAATATTTATATGTAAAAGAAGTGAAGATGTATATATATTCTGTTTCATGATTATGTGCACTGCTCTGTGCTACGCTGTCTTTTGTCTCAGTGCACAGTGCGACACTTTGTCTTTTCTGCTCCTCGTGTGAAAATGTTCAACCGGCGACAGGTGTGAAATGCTATCAGAGGCAAAGCTGAAAGGGATTCTGTCGGCTCTTCAGATCAATAGCTATGACTGAACAAACAAAGACCGACTGTGGATTAATTAAAGGACAACTGTTGGTCTCCGAGGGTGATGAAACGCTCTGTGACGTATGAGATGTCTGTAGGAATATGACTGCTGAACTCCAGCATCTCTCAGCCCAGAGAGCTCAGAGGTCCGTCCGCACACGACGGACTGAACGCTGCAATAAAGATTTCTACGACAAATATATTCTAATTTCTCTTAGTATTTAATGAGTCGCACCCAGATGCAATGAGGTGAATGGATTTCTGCGTCCACTTCCATAGATAACCTGCTGATTTTTGCCACTTTGGTTTCCCATGTTCGTGGTCTTAGTTTAGCATTTCATCATCGAGGTTTTTCAGAAAATATGTCTCGATTTGTCAGGAAAACAGACAGAAGACAATGTGGATGGTTTTCTCTCTTCAGCACAAAGTGTCCAGAGCAACGAGGACATTTCTGAAAAGACATGTTGATGCTTAATTCCTTACAATTCATTTCATTGGGCGGATTGAGGCGGACGTGTCAGACAAATGTTTCAAACTCTCAGCAAAAAACATGACAAAAAGATTGAAAGGAAGTAGATTCAGCCAGCGAAACAGACAAACTAAAGGTCAATGACGGCATTTTCCACTTCAATATGTTAGCGGTGTAATCATGTAATGGTAGAATTGGCTTGAGAGGATATAAAAATTTCATGTCATGATCATCCTGGGCAAAATAATTCACAATGTTATCCAGCTAATGATCAAAATATGCGTATAACTCTCAAAATGGCACTGAACCATACTGGAATCACTTTACCTTTTATTAAGAGACAATTCAAAATAAATCAGGAAATCAAACAGGACTGTATGTTAGCGATGTTCGCTTTTTCAAGTCGCCCAGGTGAGGATATTCACGATCATCCCGATGGAAATTTACCACGATCAAGGATGAAATCTCACACTGCCTCATCCCCATCGTATAGTAACAGTGACTCAGTTTTATGCGACATGTGGTCAGTTATTCTCTTGCACCAGTTTGGCATTTGCATGTATCATTGTTCTCATGTGACGGGTGGTGGACACTTGTGCGTCTGACTTGTGGCAGCTGTTGTGTAATAAAATGAGCAGATTTTGTCAGATTTTAGGGAATCTGAATACTTGCAGATGTACAATTCTATTTTACATTCATTTATCTGTTTTTACGTCCTTTCTGTTACACTGGGTTGTGCCCTGTAGGCAGATAAGACCTATGAAGTGAATCAGTATCTGTATTTTTATCTGTTTTTTTGTCCATTCTGTTCTCTCTATGTAAATCACTCGCTTGGCGTGTGTGATTTCTTTCTTGCAAAGCACCTTGAGCTGCAGTTCCTGTATCAAAGGTGCTATACAATTAGAGTTTGTAATTATTTTTATTTTTACAAATGGATCTGGGTATGAGTTGTACCTTCATGGAGAGAGAAGGAGCAGCACAGAGACTCGGCTCTGAAAGAGTCTCCGTCACATGAGTCGAAATGTAAATGTAGGCGCAGAGCTTAGTTTCACCAATTATACAGTACGATGCCTCCAGGGATGAAAAGGCTCTGCTTTAAGCTTGTGTAGCCCTGAGTGACAAGCAGGGCCTTTTCTGTTGTAACACAGAGGAATTATGTATTAGGCCTCATCATCATTATTCTCCCTGCAACAATAGCAAGAGGACAAAAGGTCCTGACACCCTATCAGGGTGCTTTTGGTGTGTGTGTGTGTGTGTGTGTGTGTGTGTGTTTCTGTGTTTGTGTACGTCCGTGCATCCCTGCATGCTCATGTCTCTTTCTCTGCGTGGCTCTGACAGCCAGTACGAACAAAAATCTTTGCAGCAACACACACGAGAGAGTGCATTCATATTTGGTCAAATTGGAATAATGATAAGATCAGTGAGCAGATAGAAAGCGTCTGAGGCGCCGTCAGTCTAATGGAGGGAAAGGGCACGTTTTCTCTCTCCCAGGCTGTGATTCACTCTGTCAGACAGGAGAACGAGGGGAATCGGATGGGGGGGGGACAGCAGAGGGCACATGGTGGGATGGAGGGATGCAGTTGGGGAATAGGGTTAGAGAAAAGTGAGGAAGCAGTAAAGAGAGAGAGAGAGTGTGTGTGTGTGTGACAGTGTGAGGTGGCTGCAGTAAAAGCCTGACCATGTGGACTTTCAGGTACTGAGAGTAGCCGCTGGTATCAGTGTGTGGCATCGCGTGCAGTTTGCTTCTGTACCTTTGAGAAAAAAAACAAAAACGCAGCATTCATTTGTTTTCTGACCCCAAACTAAAAACCCCACCTCCCCTCCTTCCTCTCTCCTCCCGCTCCCTTCCCTGTTTC
Organism: Chaetodon auriga; assembly: GCF_051107435.1. NCBI lineage: Eukaryota > Metazoa > Chordata > Actinopteri > Chaetodontiformes > Chaetodontidae > Chaetodon > Chaetodon auriga. The sequence goes on along the minus strand of NC_135081.1, from coordinate 18,748,881 downwards.
TCCCCCTTGTTTTCTCCCTCTCTTAGGAAGAAAGAAAGAAGATCAAGAAAAAAAAAAAAAAAACAGGGCAGATTGGGGAGGAGGGGTGGATGAAGCGTTGGAAAGCAAAAAAAAAAAAAATAGGGACGACTCATCTTTATGATTTAATTTGAACCGAAATGCCAGAGAGCCAGAGAGCAATCTCTCCAGTGACGGAGGGCAGGGAGGGGCAGGGCCTCGGACACGACGCACACACCGAAGCACGAAGAAGCAGCGAGCCGCACGCACAGATACCCCGAGACATATGCATGTGCACACACACAGAGCAAACACACAGTGGAAGAATGGCGAGTGGAAACAAGGGGAGGGAAAACAGCGAAGACGACGGTAGGAAGTCGAGAGTCTGCCGGTTTGACACTGAAGGGAAATAGGGGGCAGAGAGGAGATTGAGTTGGGGGATAAAAGGATGAATATGAAGCAGAGACCCACTGGCTCTGGGACTGTGAAGGGCAAAGGGAGGGAAGATTAAAAGAGAGAGAGAGAGAGAGAGAGAGAGAGAGAGAGAGAGACGCAGAGTCAAAGCTTGTCAGTACATTAAAAGAATGGAAAGACGGCGCGAGAGCGAGAAGAAGCAGGAGGAGAGCACAGCAAAGAATATCCACAGACCCTCGAGCAAAAGAAAAGATGGGATGTGAAGAGAAAAGTGAGGAGAGGGTTAAAAAAAGAGCACACACACACACACACACACACACACACACACACACACACACACACACTCAAGCACACATACACACAACTTCCCTCTTTCTCTCCCCCTCTCTTGGTCTGTCTTTCTACTTCTCTCAGCTCGATGCCCCGGGTCAAATAACCATATCTCCATCTCAGGAGCACTTCTCATCCAGGGACCATAAAGAAAAAAAAAAAAAAAAAAACTCATGCAACACACAAATGGATGGGCTCCTATTAGCATCGTGATTCACAAACACCTCACACACAAGGCCGTAATTAATCACACAACATGTACAATTATGGCCGAACTGGAGGCAGGACTGGGGTGATAATGACGGCGGGTGAAAGTTATAGTTTAGCGTTAAGTTGAGATAAAATGCTTGGCGTGAGCGTGTATGCTCTCCACATGTGAAAATCGTTAGCATATACAAATGTAGCATTGAGCTAATCTTATTTCAGGCACTGTGTTTCCTCTGTGGTAACAAGGACAAGTCCTGTCCCACAGCTTCTCACATTGTTCGACTGATTATCTCAAACGTGATGACAACGAAGACAATGTATGTGTGTAATTATGAGCCATATTAGAACTGAGCCACAATCACTCACAGATGAATGAATTTAACTGACCCGGGAGTTGACCCTAGCACAGTCACGCAAGTACACACACATGCACTCACACATGTCACCCCCCCCACCCCCCCCGGCCACCACACACACACACACACACACACACACACACACACACACATATATATATTTACACAGCTCAAGGCGGTGCGACAACCTTAAATAAAAAGCAGCTCAAGAATGGGAGATCTATGCTTCAATCACTGCAATCTCCTCACAGATAGAGTCCAAATGAAAAAAGCGTTTTAGCCCTCAAGGTTGTCTTACAGGCAAGACGAGACCTTGCTCAGGCTGTGCACCACCTGCCAAAAGCTCCACCAATCAATGTCAGATGCCAGACATTCAGCAAGATAATAACACTGACCTCAACCCTTAACTAAACATACCCGTTCATAACATTATTCCTAATCTTCGAGCTGAGCTCTGTCATTTTCTGCGCGGTGTAACTGTCTGCAGCCGTGAGACGTCCATCAAAAACAGCGGACAAGGTTTTATGGAAACCTGCTGTTTATTTGAATCATTGCAATCAATGCAGCCTTGGAAGACGTGCCAGCTACCACAATGTATACGACAGGGCTCATGCTCGCTTTTGATGTGTTAGGAATGTGTCAACACGGTGAGAATTGCTTTGTATTAACTGTACAGGCTTCACTTTAAAAGGACTTTAAGGGCTTGGACACGCGCGAGCTGAATTATCATATCTACAGAGCAGAGCGCAGAGATCTGTAGGCACGGCTAAGTGTTTGTTTTTTAACAACCAAGCGAAGAAATGTAAATAATATGTAAATATTTTGCTGTCATTATAATCACATATTGGATCTTTAACTGTGACTAACACATAATACTAAACACAGACATAATCATCTTTAATGCCAGCCAAAACTTCATCATTATTTTGATGAATGATAAATTGTTTAAGTCATTTTACATGCAAAAATGTAAAATATTTGATGTTTCCAGCTTATATCTTACACCGTCTTACATTACAGTGCACTGAGCGAACTTGAAAAAAAAAAAAAAAAACGGTGATGAGCTTTTTTCACCATTTTCTGACATTTTAACATTTCTTACGTACAGTATTCTTGTGGTTAATCCCTTTCAGAACAAAGCCCAACGAACAACGTGAATCTAACCTTAAACACAACCATGCGTAACATGTGTGCAACACATTTGAGTGGCCTCCCAACTCGACTGCTTCAGTGCTCCAACAGCTGGAACGCACACTGGCAGCGAGCTCCCCGCTTACCCCCGTGTCTGGATAGGTGGTCCAGCCCAGCTCTGACGTAGACTCTGTTGTGTCCAGCAGCATCACTGACAGGTAAGGAAGCAGAGACAAAGACAAGGTATGAGAAAACAGACAAACAAGTTTAATGCGACCAACAAGATGGCTGTGATTGGGCGAGCGCTAAAAAACAGTAGCAGTCCACCACCGGTCTTTTATCCTTTTGTTAAATAGCACCAGTTGCTGGAAGCCGGTCTACTGTCGGTGGAACAGGTCCAGGTTTCGTCCACATTTCTCTTTGATTTCTCCCCCGTGCAGTAAAATCAGGGAGGACTCCAGCTGTGCACATCTGTCAAACCTAATAACAGATCCTGAGAGATGATGCATTTTGGCACAAAGTTCTGGTGTTTAAAAAATTAAACTGATTGACCTGATGGGGCACCGTGATTAAAGGTCAAATTTCCCAACTTTAAAAGGCCATAACCGTTACTGTCACATTGTGTTGAAACTCAGCGAGCTGATGCTTCTTGTAGTTTGGCCCAGAGGGGACCTTCATCATTTCATGAAGGCCGACATGTTCGCTGATGGTTTCCCCTTTTGTTTCAGGTTTTAACAGACATTTGTTCATTTCCAATGATCGAGGCTGAGAGCACGAGAATAGCGTGACTTTTATGTTGGAGTGTATTTTCCCATAATTTGCTTTTAGGTTTAAGTGCTTTAAAAAGCAAGCTGGCAAAGAAATCTCTCTCTCTCTCTCACACACACACACACAGACACACAGACACACACACACAAAGTGACTTTAATGCTGAGTGCTGCGTGCTGACACATGGCAGCTTCCCACACAAAACTGAAGCCCTTGAATTTTCCATTAGTATTCCAAAACTGTGGTGGCTGCCGTTTCTTCAGTCTGGCTCAGTCTGTGCTCGAGTTGTGCTGGGGAGACGCCGATTGAACGCAGGCCAAAGATTGTCATGCACACAGAGGTGGCGGAAAACATCAGACTTTCTGTTTAGGATGCTCGCACAGACGGAGTTAACGGAGAGAAACACACAGCGCCCGATTTCATCAAGCACAACGCTAATCACCTAAAGGGCTGTAGACACACACGCGGCACTGCGGCCTGTTTGCCAATAAGTGATTCTTCCCGTTGTTGTCGTGCAATTTTCATGCTTTCGTTTCCATTTCATGTCACACACTCACTCACCAGAGAGAAGGAGGCTGTCTCCGTTTCCTCTCTCTGACAACCAGACAAAGAGCGGCAGAAATATTTTATCGGCGTAATCATCACACACGCAGGATGGGATCTGAAAAGGTGCCCCATCTCGCCAAAATACCGGCGACCCGCTGAGACGCCTCGGTTTTTTCTTTCTCAGGTGTGCAGGCTGGCGCACACGCCGCCCGCCTGCTTCTTAACGAATCAAATAAGAAAATGATATCACTTCTGGCTTATGACATAAATTCACCCCCCACCTCTCTGTTCTGACTGTGCTATAAACCGATTTTTTTTTTTTTCTTTTTAGGATTATGCTCACAGATGGAGACCCTGCAAATCTGTCCTCCAATCCTTCATTTCCCTCCTCTCTTTTTTTTTTCTCTCTCCCCTCCAGTCTGTCGGTTTTCACCCACTAGCTTGTCTTCTTGTCAATCTTACTAAATTCACACATTTTTCCGTGGAAGTCCTCCAGGATTCGGAGAGATATGAATTGTATCAAGAGAAGAATACAAATGGACTGTGACAGCGAAGGCTTACATGCAGCCACAAGCATCAGAATAAATAGTTTTTGGTGCGGCGTATGTCTGGACAGCTTGGCGGCTGGAATCGCAAAGCAAATCAGGATAAAATCGGCTACAGGCGGAAGACTAAATCCACCAAGCCAGGATGTCTAAAGCCTTTCAGGAGAATGATGATTTCCATTAGTGACATACCTATCTTGCTTTGTTTGATGATGCTTCTGTGGAGGCTATAAACTCAGTTTATTGGGAACAGCTAAAAGTAATGTGGTCTAACACAACAGTCCTGCTTTAAATCCTTCCATCAGAGAGGTCAGACTGGTTGGTTTTTATTGAAAGTGCTTCAGAGAGGTGTGGATTCAACTTTACGGATGTCGTCTGTGGTATTGCTTTTTACGGAGCGGTGTTTCTATTATTTAGCCTGTCCTCTTCGATATCAGTCAGTGTGTGTGATGGCATGGAAACAGCCTTTCGATTAGTTTTCCAAGTTCTGTGTCTTTTGAATCAGAATCATCCTTCATATCTCAACATAATAAAAGATCGTTATATGTATGAACATGTCATGCGTGAAATGCATGCACTCACATATGTATTCTGACCTCATTAAGCACCATCCTATTTATATCAAATAAGCACACACACGCACACATGCACGCACGCACGCACACACACACACACACACACACACACACACAGCAAATGTGTCACCCCAAATTCAATTAACCCTCTGCTTCGGGGCAGAGTCATGCATAAATAATATATAGCCAACTATTTTGACATGAATATTTATGCCTCTACTATTTAGCGTCTTGTCGTGAGGCCTTGGGGACCACAGGTCCTCACGTCGCCTCCGCCCTCCCCACGACAAACCTGTACATGAGGATTACATGGAGGGGCGTTCAAAGAGCTTCATGCATGTCTCATTGCGTGACATTAGCATGTTGAATAATTCACCGCGGCATCCAAAGACAAGCGTTGAGTGCCGTGTTACACACACCTTTCAAGGGTGAGCTTGGGCTGAGGCACCATGACCGGATCTTGTGTGTGAGTGCGAGAACAAAGTTGAACAAAAGAGAGGGACGTTTGCTGGCAGGTCCACTTGCCATTAAAAGCCCCTTTATTTAACTCTCAGACAGCTGCGCCGCAGCATCTCCGTTATTGGTCCATCTACGGGCCGAGACACTCAAAGTTTGTCCCTGACAGGTTGGAGAAGTGCTGAGTCTGCAATCTGGACCTGAGTGCTGTCTTAATGCACGCTGTCTCTCACGTCTTCCTGCTCCACTCTGGTCTTTTACTTACTCTGCTCGATACCTTTCCCCCCTCTTTCTACCTCCATTCTGTCCCCTGTCCCTTTCATCTCCACCCTCTCTGCATGTGTGTATTATTTATCTGAAAAGTGACAGCGGGGTCGGCATTTCTGTACATTAAATAAGGAGCTACGCTGCGCTCCATTATTGATGCCAGATGTGCTGTTTGTTTGGCTCGAGCTTTGATAGAGAGAAAGGACAGACAATAGAATGAAAGAGGCAGGATTACGAGGCAGGAATGAGAAGAGGAGGTAGGGACTGTGTGTGTGTGCATATGAATGTGCTTCTTTCACTCTTTCCCCCTCTCTTCCTGTCTGTGGCGTGGGTGTAAACACTCTTTTCTGTTGTGCAGAGGTGACCTGCATTAGTTCATGACTGTCCCCGCTGCCACTCGAGTGTTCACTTCAGCTGAGTGACCCTCTCTCCTCTCTCTCCTCTCTCTCCATCCATTTCTCTTTGCCCAACACTTTGTCTCTGTGTGGCCATGCATGCATCGACACTCTCCAGCGCTAAGTGTAGTGCTGTTGTTCACGTCACGCCTCTTTGATGGCAGATGTATGCTCCTTTACCGTGCATTTTCCAGGCAATAGAGCCTCCCTGACACTCAGCAGAGAATTTCATTGTTAATATTAACGCGGGCTAGAAGGGTGTGAGTGTGTGAGCGCGTAATATGACTTTACACCAAAGTAAATGCACCTGCGACGAGCTCACAGAGTCACGGAGCTCACAGGTAACAGCGAGTTTCAGGAACGCACACGTGCGCACACGCTTTCACAAAAAATTCCCACTGCCTGCGAGCGTTCTCGGTAGCGGTCAGGTTGTGTTTTGTCTTTTGTCCACTCATCCACCCATCTCCACCCATTCTTTATGTGCTCCAGATGCTCCCACCCACAGACAGTCAGTCAAGGACAAGGCCCACACCAAAACCATCATTACAAACAACCACAGTGAGAGAGTGATCCGCCAAGACAGAGAGGGAGCAGGAGGAGGAGGAGGGCGGAGGAGTGAGGAAGAAGGGGGATTAACACGACTCCAGAAATAAGCATGCACATGTCAAAGGGAGTTATCAAAAACTCTCGAGCGGTTAAGCTGAATGAAAGTGCAGCTGCAACAAACAGTACTTAAGCCAGGTTGGATGACAGAGGAACATCTGCACTGAACAGGCAGCAACAGGCACAGGTAGGAGGACATTTCACGAAAACTGGCTCTCTTCCTTAATTACAAGACTTCTGCAAAGACTGGCTAGGTTGTTATCTGGGGCCTGCTTCTGGGTAACTACGTGTTAAAGGAACTGTTCCACGTTGTGGGAAAATGCACTAGAAAGGTACCAAGAACTAGTGTTGGCTGAGCGCCGATCGGCTGCACTCGAAGGTGGAGGTTAAAGTTGGTCATCACGGACATTTTCTCTCCTGGAAGGCATTCATAGTGTTGCACTCTGAAAGTGATGAATAAGTTAAAACCAGGCCTACTTTCACACCTCCACACGGCGAGCCAATCACACCCCGAAGTGGGTGTGAATATCGGATTGTCGGTTTCACGGGGGTACATTAAAAAGCGGTTCTGACGGAGCTTACTGGCGTCTTTAGATGAGATCGATACCACTCTCAGGTCTGTTGGTTGCCAGCAGCCAGCAGTCGGTTAGCTTACCTTAGCATAAAGGCTGGAAACAGGGGGAAACAGCAACCCCGGCTCAGCCCAAAAGTAAACTCAAAGTAACTTAAACCTAAAACTCACAAATTAACATGCTCCATATTGTTTCTTTAATCCGTGTAAAAACAGAAATGGAAAAATGACTATTTGTGTTTCTATGGTGGGTTATGTGCTGGAGTTTTTCTTGGTTAAACAAAATGAGATGCGACATGTTAATCAGGAAGTTTTAAAGGTGCTGGCAGGCGTATTTTGTTTCAAATCCAGGCCAGCTGTTTCCTCCTGTTTCCAGCATTTACGCCAAACTAAGCTTACATCTCCTGGCTTCATATTTAGCGTGCGTACATGAGAGTGGCACCAATCGTCTCACCTAACTCCCTGCAAGAACGCGAACAAGCGAATTTTCCAGAATGCTGAACGATTCCTTTAACCTGTTCAGGTATTCCTACACTTCACTCTCCTCTCCTTCGATCAGAGGGCTTCAAAACAGCTTAGACACATTCTGGGTGTATCACAGGCACAGAAAGGCTTGGACTTGTCATGAAAGAAGCAGTCATGACAGAATTTAATGAGACCCAGTAAATGCTGCTGGCCAACAATCGTGTGGAAAAATACTCCTCAATGGTGCTAGAACGGAGAAACTCGTCCCTCCCTCTATTTAAATGTTCACCCATCAAACGAAATCGAGGCTCATTTTCATCGACATCTCCACCCTCAACAGCCACTACGAAGGAATGAGAATCTGAGACGAGATCAGTTTACTATAATCTCATTGTGCCATTTATGAATAGTGAAGCCTTCAACAATCAAACTTTGTTCTCACCCTGCTCAGCCGATGCCAACACGCAAACTGCCAAGCGCAGCTTTAATGTGAAATTCAAAACTGCAAACTGCATTCCACTGTGTCACAGCAGTCCATACCACGTGTTCATCTTTCAGTTACATTTTGGCTCTAAATCACTGCCTGTCTGCACAGGCGTATTATCTGTGACTCTATCTGCAACGACACTGACTGACTCAAAGCAGAGAGTCTTGGCTCGCAGCCGCCTGAAGGCTTCAACCCCTCATATCACAAATGGCAGATACGTGAGTCATTTGAGGGAAAAGTGGCCTAATGTCATTACAGAGCTCTCAACAGCCACAGAAAATGATGTTGCTTTTGAAAATGACATGCAAAAACACGGCTAAAAATAACGCCTGGTCACAGTTAAGTGTTGTAGTGTCAATGATGGGGATGCTGTGACCTCCACTTCCCACCAGCGTGCGATCTCTGTCTATGCAGCTCGGCGAACACGCAGGCAGGAGGGAGGAGAAAAGGAAGCTTTTCAGGGCTGTTGGTGGCATCTGTCCTGCTGCACTCCCACTGTGACAAGCTTGCCATTTATTTTCTTATCACACTTTGTCTAATTTATCATGTCCCGAAAAGGCGGCTTATGACACCCAGGATAAGGATAGTAATCAGCCTCATTAATACCGTCAAATCCTGCCAGCGAGTGACGGCAGGAACGATGGCCCAGATGACCTTAAAGTGAGACCGTAAACATGGCTAAAAGTTTACACAGCCTGGTGATTAGATGCACGGATAACCAGTGGTGGAGAAAGTGTTTTCTGTAAAAAGACTCCATCATCAGTGATTAGTGCGATCAGTAAGTCCTGCATTCAAAATCTAACTGAAGTAAAGGCGCATAAGCATTGGCTGCAAAGTGTACTATCAAAGTGAAAGTACTTGATGTGCAGAAAAATGGTCCCTGTGACTGGTGTAATATTACATATACATCTATTACATAGCTGGAATGGTAAATTGGACAGTTTGATAATTCAACCAGGCTAAGCTCATTGCAGATGTATTGTTATCAGTGTATATATCCCCCAGTGCCAAACTATGTTTTGGCTAATTTAGTTTTTCCATTACATAATGTGTCCCCCAGAGAGAATCGACAGGTTCAATTTCATCCGTAAAATGTCCATTTTAATACGCATCTTTGTCACAGAATAATCTCATTTATCCATGCCAAGATTCTTTATGTTACATGTTTATACTTTAAAAAAAATACCATTGTCAGATTTTTGAAAACTACCAACTACTGCTATAATGTGAAGTATCAGCATGTATCCGTTGAGTCATATCCTTAAACTGGTGTGTATCAGTGCAGAAGTAGTGCTGTTCTACTGCTGTGGCTGGTGAGATATTTACACCAGTGGTTCCCAACATAGGGATCAGGCCCCATGAAAGGGTCACAAGATAAATCTGGAGGGAATTTATAATTCAGTAATCACATTACTAATGCCAGTAAAGCTTGTTCGCTGCCTCACTGAAAGTTAGATGATGGGTTTATCAGTTTGGTCTCTCTGCTTTCAGTTGATAGTGCAGGAGCTGGAGGTGGGGGGGTGCTGCTAACGTTAGCCACGGCTATGCCTACTTTGAGAGTCACCTAGTTTCATATCAAATTGGAGGTTGTGTAACTGCGCAGCTGAAGTTGGGACTTCCACGAAGCTGTGAGCAGTCATCAAGGGTAAACTCGCAGCTGGATGGTCAGTGAATGCTGAGGAATGTGAGGCTGCTGCGACAATATCTCATTTTCTATTTATGCATGTGTTAAATATAAAATGTGACGTGTGGGTTTGGAGGACCTGGACTTGTTTAAATGCACCTTTGATGGTAAGGCGCTGAATAATTAAAGTAACAAGTAATGAGAAGAGATGTGTTATTAATGAAGAAATATAATTACTTTTTCACGGAGTAATGTGTAAAGAATAACTGGTAACACTTAGTATCCTGGAAACATTGGGAACCACGGGTTTAATCTCTAACCAAGCACTGTATTTTATAACCTTGTCATGGTTCTTTTGTAAAATGTAAATCTGAAAGGTAAATACAGCTGTCAGATAAATATAGTGGAGTAGAAATGCACAATATTACCCTCTGAAACGTGGTCAGAGAACACCTGCAAAACACCTGGTTTGAGTTTCACACACAAAAAAAAATCATTCACACATTCACATTTTGTGCAGCTTGTTGCCTTTTGTTCAAAATCAGATTAAACTGCCTTTTCATTGTATGACATAAGTTTCACTAATGATACGAGGTTCATTTGTGGATACGCACAGCTCAGTGAGCATCACTGCAGCTCCACTCATCCATGACGGAATGGGCCGGAGGGGCTCAGGTGTGATCCTGCACAGGCTCCTCCTTTAGTGTGGTGTGTTAATCCAATGTGAACACGCAATCCTCGACACAGATCCAACAATTCAGAGGCCGGCCATGTGGCTCCACATCAATACCTCACATCAACAATGCATGTGGGCGAACGCATCGACACTTCCACAGGCAGCATGTGAGAGTGACAAATCAAAAGCCCTGTCACTCACACGCTCTGCAGTTTGTCTGCATTCAATGAGGTGGCAAACTAGCTTTTATACTCTTCACTGCACGAAATTAAGGCAAAAAAAAAGAGGGACCCTTCTTTCTGGGTTGTGCTGTGAAAACAGACAAGAATAGGGGTTGTTAGTGGTGGATACACGGATGTACTTCAAAAGCAGCAGACAGACAATAAACAATAGAAAGACAGACGGCAAACATATCACTTAGCCAGTCAGTCCAGACAGACAAGTGATCTGCTGCAATCAAAGTCGAGGCAGACGCCAAATCCTTCCTACGTGACATAACTACGTAAATGTTTCAGTTTATGTGGATTTATATGGACGTCCAAGCTATTGGGTTAATACTGTATTACGAAGAGCTCTATTTCAATTACACAAACAGAGTCAGTAGGCCAGTAACACTGTGCAGCCTCTCTCCCTCTCTGTCATTCTGTCTCATCTTAGTCCAGGCCATCTGTTACAAACGCAGCTCAAATCATGTGGCAGGAGGCTGACATATAAGTTACCTCTGTTATAGGCTATTACTGACACACACCTCGCAGTAAACTAAAGCCAAAGGGAGATGAGCATGAACAGGTGCAGCTCCTTCCAACGTGCAGCCAGATGCTTTGAAAGTAATTGCGTGCTCATGGCTGAGACCCTCTCAAGTGTTGGGGACTGGATGCAGGCGCTATGTATAGGCAGACGCCAAAGCATACATGCGACGATGAGAACACACGCTCGCACATTCGTACAGATGCACAAACACACAGACACAAACACGTGCGCGCACAGACACACAGAAAGGCAGCTTGAGTCACCAAATTATCATCAGGTTTCTCAAGTCAGCCCACTCTGATGTGAACACTTCATAGATGGAGTCTCACTTAACTATCAGCCTTTCCAGACACTCTCTCTCTCTCTCTCTCTCTCTCTCTCTCTCTCTCTTCCTGACTCGCTCACTCACTCTGGCACTTTTAAAGACATCTAATATTTCCATTAATATCGAAAAAAGCGTGGAGTTAAGAGCAGAGCAGCGGAGACACATTCATTGAGGAGACAGGGGGTACTTATAACAGCACTGGAGAGGGGGCAGGGGTCTCTGGCTGTCACATCCGTGAGACCTTGAGTGACACGGGGGCCCGAGGTGGCGGGAGGGGGGTACACCAAATACATGGGCAAAGAGAAACGGGTTATGCAACTTATTATTCATTTGTCTCCTGCCTTATTTCCATATTCTTTTGTTGTGGGAGCTTGATAGGCCCTGGCACGCACCTGGCACTTCCAACAAAGTCCTATCTGATGTGCGCGCACACACACACACACACACACACACACACACACACACACACACACACGCACGCACAGACACACTCAGACACAATACAGAGCACGCAAAACTAACGCACACAGGGCTGTGTGAGCAGGGGGAGAAGGTGGTAATTATTCAGGGAGTCCCAAGCTGGAGCCAGAGCCCCCAAAAAATTGAGAATGAATGGGAGTTTCTCGAGGTGCTGCGGCCTTTCGTGCCACAGTTTCACACATTGTCAAAGTGCCCGGCGCTCCCAGAGAGCCACATTCTTAGAGAGCTACAACAGAAGCGTACCAAGTGTCCATCCTTCACTTGTGGACTCATTATGAGCACATGATGGGAGCGCTGTGCAAACTCTCCATCCCGCAATGTCCGTAAACACGCACGTGCGATCACAGGGGTGACGTGAATAAATTCAAGGAAAAGTTTAGTTCTTACCTTCCTCCGCTGAATTAGGCTGGAGAAACACACAGAGAGACAGAAAGACACTCCACATCTCCACTACAGAATGACACTGACAGAGAGAGAGGGAGGGAGAGAGCATGAAAGAGGGAGATAGAGTGAGTGTGTGTGAAAGAGCGAGAGAGGGAGGGAGGGAGAGGTGGGTGAGAGAGGGGGTGGAGTCTGTTTGCTCCCTTTATCTGGGAGAGAGAGAGAGAGAGAGAGAGAGAGAGAGAGAAGGAGAGGGAGTGGGGGGGTGGATGGATGAATGGATGAGGGAAGGAGAAAAATATTTACAGAGCAGCACATACAATAAGTACACTGCCAACGGAGGAAGTAAACAAAACGCTGTTGTCAGAGAGACGAAGAGAGAGAGAGAGATCAGAAAGAGTGAGAGGAGGAGAGTGGGAGACAGTTTTTTTATTTGAGAGAAACAAAGACAGAGAGAAGGCATGGGAGACTCAACAAGAGAGAGTGACAGAAGGAGAAGGAGGTGGAAAAATTAATAAACAAGTTTGCCTGGGCTCTAAAACAACTGTCTAGACATGTCTAACGGCGTCAGTTCCAGCTCTCCTCCAAATCCTCACACACATTTCATTTCACTGCGAGGCCGCCTGGCAGACTGTGTCTCAAACTGTGGCATCCCTCACATGTCTGGACACTGTGCTAACTTGCATTTTTTCAAGCTGTGGCATGTGAGAGTGTCCAACTTCTTTTCCCCCCCAATTTTTTTTTTCTTCCTGATCTCTCTCAGTTGTACCTTTTATGGAAAATGAGTATAATTCAGACACATTTTTGGATGCTCTCCATCCTTCGTGTGGCTTCGTGCTTCCTCTTCCTAACACCCCTCCTCCCCCTCCCCCAGACACACTCCTCGCCTCACAGGATTGCTCATCCAGACAGCATCTAGACACGCACTTAAACACACACACACACACACACAAGCACACGGACCTGAACGCTCGTCTGGCCCGTGCACGCCACCCGCTGGTCAGAGCGCAGCACTGCAGCTTGTTGATGGGCTTTCATGCCCCAGTTCACCGCAATGAGTGAGACTTCAGTAGACTCTTGCAGGGAGATGTTGCCCATTGGCTTGACACAGTTAGATGGCCCCATTCCCAGCCAGCCGGGGGCCCTTGACCCAAGGCTCTTCGCTCGGAGGGGCTGAGGTACAGAAGGTACAGTGGAGAGGGAAATGGATCACAGCCCGGCAGTTATTAAGTGGGGAATAAAAAGCTTTTGATCCATTTTGAGAAACTGTGTGTGCCAGCGAGCGTGAATAAACTCTGTTATGTACATTTTGTAAAGCTGAAATGATTATTGATTAATCAGTTGGTCAGTTACCAGAAAAGTCACTGTTAATCGATCAGTTAAGTAGATTTTTAAGCGAAGATAGCAAATTTAAAAAAATAAAAAATGAAAAATAAAAACAAACAAACAAACCCACTGGTACCAGCTACTCAAATATGAATATTTTTTGCTTTTCTTAGTTTTCTGTGATAGTAAACTGAATACCTTTATGGCTGTTGGTTGACCAGAAATAAATAAAGATATTAAGAGGTCGCCATGAGCTCTGGGAGCTTGTGATGGGCATTTTTTTCTATTTACAGACAATTTGTCAGCAAAGAAGGCAACAGAGTTAGCTGAGTTAGCTTACTTTAAATCCCTTAGCGCCAGATGGCCGCAGGTTGGGTCAAATTCATTTTCCTCAGAGTCATTAAGTCAATCAAATCTGAACACACAGACACTAGAAACATATTTTCAGATTCACTGTGACTTACAGTCTCCGATGTCCGTCGCGAATAAAAATCCGGATATCGTGGAAAAAGACGCTCCTCATAACTTCTGGACTTGCCAGACAATAATCAGTTCCTGTTTCCAAACTGATAATAGCTGATTTGGCATTCTTTAAATTACGTAAATAATAAATAATGTAAAAATAAAGACCCCACCCCCATCTAAAAAAAAGACTATAAACGGCTACCTAACCTAATCGATGCCAACTATATACTTCCTGTTTTGTTTTGTTTTGTTTTCTTCTTCTTCTTCTTCTTCTTCTTCTTCTTCTGCGAGGTTTTACGGCAGCCTGTTTACATCTCTCAGAGAATTATGGGAAAACTTGGAGCATAATTATCCCCCAAATGAAATAAAGAATGATAATGACAAAGTCCATTAATATTAAATTTTCCATGTTCTATTATAAATAGTGTCAGACCAAATTATAACCTGACCCAAATTACAAATTTGAGAATTTGAGAAAATAGGTACATTAACTGATAACAAAAATAATCTTTAGTTACAACCCTGCTTTTTTAGCCTCCTTCCTAAAAACAAAATCAACAATTTGCATGATTTTCCTTGAATGCAAGAACAAATACATGCATAAAACAGCAGCAAAGACCTGTAATATTAAAAGAATGTTTTCTTAAAATACATTTTAAGAGGAAATTCTCTGTGGGGTAAAAATTCTCTTGCATCTCTACATGTGTTCTGGTTTGGCTTCTGAAGCTGTGCGACCCGGGAGAAAATGTGACCTCATAACTCCTCCTCACACACGCACTCTTAAAAATGTCAACACAATCAGGAATACACCTTTTTACAACCCAACTGTTCAGCAGCAGCAGCGACAGTGAAGAACTGAGATCTGGTTTTCAGCTCATGGCTTTATTTCAGTATTTCAGAGTGCTGGTTAGTTCTGTGTTGAATGACAGCACAGCTAACTGAGGTTTTGTCGCCAGGCAGTCGCCACAGTGCAGGAGTGGGTACCAGACAAAATACCTCACAAACCTCTCACACTTTCACTTCAGCACAGGCTGCAGCTCCATTAAACATTCATGACAAGAAACTTGCTTTGACTCATAGTATTACAGACAGAAAAAAAACAGACTCTTTATGCTCATAATTCAAGTCACACATTCCCTTAAAAGATGGACAACTTTATTTCCTTTTTAGTTTCTCAAAGCAAGTGTCACTCATATTATTACGGCAGAGAACAGAGGACATAATAATAGAAAAACAGGAAAGGTCATCTCTTATCTGACTCTCAAGTATATGCTCAGTCTTCCTCAGTTCTGTCTGCGGTTGAGCAACATAGTGACATTTATCATAGTAACAGTATTTCCATAGTGCAAGACAAATCAGTGGCTGTAACATACAGTAGATGAAACAGGATTATGAGAAACAAGCAACCAAAACCATACACTCCCTAACACATATGGCATATTTACATGTAACAGAGAGCCACACACAATACAAGCAATCAGTATGAAGTAGTCTGACTACCAAAGTGCAAACAAAAACGCTGCTGAGCTCAAACATTGACAAGTGCTTCCTTATGAGCATGCGCACATCCAGAGGAAGATGCAACTGTACAAACATTCGCATGACATTTGGAAGCATGCATACTGTGCTGAGATAGCTGATCATGATATGGGAACTGAAGATTCTACAATATATACACGATTTCAGACAATTAGAAACAAATGCAGACGATAAGACATTTTTTGTGCGTTAACCATTGAAATAAATACAGTTTAGTGTTTTTATTCAACGTCACTGTTCAACATGGCTAATGTCTTGTGAGAAGCGTGTTGTCGTTTAATTATCGGTCGACTTGAATGTGTTTCAACACACCCCCCAAACAATGCTTTAACACTGACGAGCACTTTTGATTCGATGTCACAATATTTTAGAGATTGTAAGACATTTTATTTCATGACCTGTGATTCAGAAGTTACTGCTACCTGCAGATGTCAAAAGAGTTTCAAGTACAATGACGGATAAATGCATTTTTTAAGCCATAACAGTCAGAAGCCGATTATGCAGTATAACACGATGAGCCACCTGAGTTTTTGTATCCAACTGCTGTAATGCATACTATAAACAACTGCAGTACAACAATTTCTCTGTCACCCTGGTTGTGCAATGAACTCATAAAACACAAGAGGTTAGGTTGTGTTTTAAAGAGCAGAAGGAGACTTCTTTCAGGCTTGGCAGTGCTAAACTACATCTCATCCTCTTACAAACAATATACTTTATGCAGACAGCACTGATTTACAGAACCGTCCTTGTTGTTACGTATTTATCAGCATAAACATTGCTGACTTCAAACAACACAAAAACATCCTCTACTCTCAGGGGATGCTGTGCTACAGGATGAGGAGAAATATTTATTTTCTTTGACTGTGTTAAATATATTTATTTTAAGTCGGCAGCACCTCCTCCATGTTTGTTCTGTCTATACAAGGCAACATGGTTCCCTCCCCCAAGGCACACCAGGCAGGCAGACAGGACTGCAAGTCAGTCTTTTTTTTTTTTTTTGGGTCAAACCACCGGGCTCCAAAACCGGCTTTTCAAGCTTGACCTCAATACGTAAAACCCCCAAATCCTGCAACCTTTTAACACTGGGGGTAGCTGAAGATCTGGGACTTAACAGAGAACATACGTTGATCCTCTTATATGGCAAGATGCATGGAGCTGGTACTGGGAATGTCAATAAATATTAAGTACTGCTAATTCACTTAGGTTTGACCCATGTTTAAAGTATGATTACATGGGATTCTGTCAATTATTTTAGCATTTGTAACAGCTGAATCTTTAAAAAACATTGAGTTTAATTTTTTTTAAAAAGGCACACTAAAAACATAAAAACCTAACATCTTATTTCTGCATTAATACACTGAGTTGGCTTTTTCTAAACACGCCCCCACTGCTCAGTCGTCATTTGTGAGTTATGAAATATAACTCCTTACAATATCTATGTGCTTGGAACCTGTTGTCTGTCTTGTACCCTGTTCTTCCTTCTCTCTAAGGATGCTCACGGCTTCTCTGGAAGATCGACCATGGGAACCTTCTCTGTGGGGGACATGGGTGTGGCGTCTTTGCTCTCTGGCAGGCCGACGACCACCGCCTCAGGAGAAGGGGACTGGGAGGATTTCCCTGCACTGGCAGCGAATCCCTGAGCGATGTCATCAAAGGTTCTTCCTTTGGTCTCAGGCACTCGCAGGAATGTGAAGATGAAGAACAGGATGAGGAGGATCATGAAGATGATGAAGACGTATGGACCACAGAGTTCCTGAGAGAAGAAGAGAAAGATGTTTGTACAGTAACGCCATGATAAACTCATGTACACCTGAAGATTTTCGAGAAATCATGTGTTCATACCTCCAGTTTAGGGAACCCCAGCCCCACTAGGAAGTTGGCAGTCCAGTTGGAGAAACCAGAGACAGCAATGGCAGCAGGGCGGGGCCCCTGGGAGAAGAGCTCTGCCACAATGAACCAAGGGATGGGACCTGGACCCATCTCAAAACTGGCAACAAAGCCGAACACAGCTACTATGGCCAGGTAGCTCAGAGATGCGTTGGTCTTCTGCTCAGAGAGAGAAACAAAGAGGATGAGGAGATGTAATGAGGAAGAAAAAACCTTGCTGGACAAGAGCAGTTATGCAAACATCACTCACCACCAACGACAGGGAGATCGTCATAAGAAGGGCACAGATAGCCATTCCAGCCAGGCCAATCAGGTGCAACGTCCTTCGCCCCGCCCGCTCAACCAGGAAGAGCTGGAGTCAAAACAAAAAACAGATTTCTTAATAATCCAATAGATATAAGACACACCTCGTATTGAGACACTGCATGTGTAGTCATACACTTACAGAGACAACAGTAAACACAGTGTTGACAACTCCAGCTCCTATGGTGGCGTAGATGGGCTGAGTCACACCAGCTGTGTCAAATATGCCTGTAGAATAATAGAAGACCTGGACAGGGAGACAGAGGAAGAGTCAGTCTTATTCAAGTGAACAAAATGAATGTAGTCTGACATGTTAGCGAGCAGTTGTCTGTTGTTTGGTTATGGTTGACGTGTACAGGGGTTTTTAGAGATTGTGAGCTAAAAAAAAAGACGACAAAAATTTCTAAAGACAGAAACAAAAAGTTGCTGGAAATGACACTGATGAAAGCAGTGAGAGCGGACGAAAACTTTTCATTTTAAGTTGTGGGACATACTAAGATCCTCTTGATAAATGTACCCTCAACTTTTTGGAATAATTACACAGCAGAAACTTACACAAGCTGTATTTTGTATAACTCTTCTAGCTGCTGTGCTACGATTGATATAGGCCATGAGCGTTGATGTGTCTGTCAGAGTTCAATCGACGTCCCGGCCTTTAGCCATAGGCGATAGCAGCTTAACTGTAGTTGCCAGGTCAGACGCAGCAACCGCTAACGCTTAGTCAGCCTGGTTACATGACCTCATTAACAAAATACCGATTACAAACCACTGGGTTTGTCTCTTTCCATTGACACTCAGAGGCTTAAATTATTCCACTCAATCTAACATTGCCTGGAGCCAAGAAGCATCTCTTGTCATGTGCTTGTCATAAACATGTATGATTTCAGTGAATGCTCCTTTAAAGATTCATGTGTGAGATGACAGGTTTATACTTCCCTCTCACTTCAGGCTGACATGTGATAATTACATCCTTAACGCTCCATTATAGGATATGATGTTTACTCACAGCGTTGATGCCGGACAGCTGCTGAGAGAGCTGGAGGATGATGGCGATAATGATTGGTTGACGGTAGTTTGGGGAGCGGAAGAGTTCGAGGATGGTCACTTTCTTTTCCATGGTCATCTTCATCCCTTCTTCCTTCATCTCCTGGATATCATCGTTCACATCTTCACAGCCGCGCAGACGCACCAGCGCTGCATAGAGAAGGGACGAGTGAGAGGAAGTCAGTACATTATTTATGTAAATATAGTGTATAGAAAGGCTGGAAGGGTCTTGGAAATGCTACATTGTAAAAGTTTAATTAAATCACAGGGCTGCCTCATCATGCTTCAATCCACAGATCATTAAAAATTCACAGGTAATTCTCGATTCAGTCTCATTAAAACCTAATGTTGCCGTCTTGTTAGCATAGTGCAAACTGTCTCAGAACAGACCTTTTCTTGCCTCGTCCTCCTGGTTGAGGACGATGAGCAGGTAGCGGGGGCTTTCGGGGCAGAAGGGCAGCATGATGCTCTGCAGGATGGCAGGCAGGATGGTGAGAGCCAGCAGCAGAGGCCACAGAGTGTCTGAGCCGAGCAGAGCCTCCAGGCCGAAGATCTAGAATACACAGACAGCAGGGGATGAAGTGCTTCCTTCGCCTCACCAAACATTTCTGACTGTCTTTGTGTTTGAGGTTGTTTCCTTCTATACGGTCCATTGATCATGTGACCTTTAACCATGAATATGAAGAGAGGAAAAGCTGATATTGATTTTCAACTCATAAAGTTAAATATTTTGTTTGCAAAAGCTGATACAGTATCTTATGTTATCCAGCAGAAATCCTCAGCTTCTGCGCAACCAAATGTAAAAACATCAATAACATAAACTCTAACATGATCACCACACCAGAGCGTCATACCTGTGCCACCAGGATGCCGATAACGACACCCAGCTGGTGCAGGGTGCCAAAGGCTCCTCGGACAGCGGTGGGAGAGATCTCTCCGACGTACATGGGTGTCAGTCCCGTGCACAGACCGCAGAACACACCAATGATCAAACGGCCAAAAATGACCATCTCAAAAGATTGACACAACAGCGACAGTCCCATCAAACCGCCTCCGAGCAGAGCCAGGATATTAGAGAGCAGCATGGACTTGCGTCTGTGATGAATGACAAGGAAGAAAGAAGGTCATAATTACTGAGAGTACAGAGAAAAGCAACAAAATAAACAACCATAAAACACATGTCTAAATAAGGGGGGCTGCAACAAATTATTATTGTTATCAGCAATTACGCTGCAGATTACTGTCTCAGTTAACTCCATGTTCCAGGCTTCAAGACATCACTTCACATGTCCTGTTTTGCCCAATTGTCCAAAACTGAAAACATTTAATTTGCTGTCAGATTTGAGAAATCCACTCATGAGAGACTGAAACTAGCAAATGTTTTCCATTTCTGCTTGATAAATGACTGAAACGATTAATCTGTTTTCGGGGATGCTGAATAATTTTCTGCCAATCATTACGGTCTTAGAGGAAGTAAAGCAAAATAGCTTTGCTTGCTGATATCAATCACGTTCAGTAAACTGCACTAAGAGTCTTGAAAAGGATTTGTCATTGTCTGTCATCTTGCATTAAACCATTTACTGCACCGCAGCAGTTTATTATTGATGTTCTCACCTGCCAAATTTGTTGACCATGGCTCCAACAGAGAAAGACCCGATCATGCCTCCCACACTGAAGATGGCCACAGAAAAACTCCACACCATGGTGTTGGTTCCTGGGCTGAAAGGCTCCCCGTACCGCGCCATAGACACATTCTGGAAAAACCTACGCAGTTTCTGTCAAATCACAGAAATAGGTGGCGGAATAAGAAGTGACTCCTTTTAAGAAAGTGTTGTCTTATGTGATTTGTGATTTTTAAAAAGAATCACTTTGGAAGTTTCTGACACATCCACATGGGGGCAATATAGCTTTCTGAACTGCTCTCAAATGAGCCCAGACACACTGAAAACATGATGACTAGCACCATAACTCTAATGGACGCCTACTTGCAAAACCGCAGATGCAGAACAAGACCATAAAAGCATTACATTTATTCAGTAAATGGCATTGAATCAGTGCCCTTAGCATATTAATAACAGAAAATGAGAACATGTGCGCTGGATCTATTGTGAATCCAGGAATTATGCCCACTCCTTTAATTGTGAAACCTCATCATGAACCATTAAAAACACTACATGTCCTGCCATGTGACTAACATGATGCAAACACACACATGCACACACGCACACACACACACACCTGCTCTGGTGCATTGATGACGCCGGTGTTGTAGCCAAACTGTAGCGAGCCGATGACTGCTGTTGAAACACAGTAGAGAAGGTAAAACGTCACCTTCTTCTTCGGCTGTTGAGAAAGCAAAAGACAGACAGACATGGCAGATTAAAACAATGAGCAGATGGCGTTTATGTACAATCATCCCCTCAGTTTTGCGTGGCGGACATGGCCTGTTCCTGGCTCCACAAAGCTCTTGTTGTTCATAGTGACACTGGTAACTACACACAATGAGCCTTTCTACATCTGCCCTCCCTCCTTGTTTTCAGCTTTTTGCATTAGCAACTCGCAGTGCGACTGTGAAAACTAGGTGTTACAACACTGCACAGGCTCCACGATTTGCAGCTCTGTGGTATTTCTCAGCTAAGTAGCTAAAGACACCCTGAGAGAATAAGACTGAATCCTGTTGAGAATGTTTTTCCCTGCTGGTTTGAGAATTAAAGTGGGCTTAGCTCAAAATAATAAGCTACTACACCTGACATTAATCCCATACATGGCAGTGCTCCCTGCTGGGGAGTGAAATTCGCAATATGTAAAAATATCCAACCAAGCAGAACTGAACGGAGTAAATGGCTTAAATGAAGTCTGCTATGTGGCAGCATCTAGCCAAAAGCGGAAATCCCCAATCAAAGTTTCACTTTGATTAAACAGCTAATGTCCACGTAACTTTTACATTGTCTGTAATACATCAACTGTCTAAGAACTTTTGCAAAGCGTGTTACAGGCTACTGGTCAAGGGCTGATGTCCAAATAGACTCATTAATGGAAGGAAATCCATTTCATCCAGTTTAATCCATCTATTTTCAAAATCTGCCAGCTTTATCAAACCTAACTCGCCTACACAACATCAGTGAAACATTCATGATGCTAATTAACACATTGTTTTGCACAATTTGTAATCACACTCGAGGCTAAAACAAACACTTCCAGTGACAAACATGTGCAAAGACAGGCACAATGAGCTTTGTCTCACTGCACATGATACGACTATCTGCACAGATAAAATAACAAATTCCTCAAACGTCATGAAACGGCATGTTCGTTGGGAACGACCTGCCTCATTATGAACAGCATTTTGAAAGCAAAAGGCAGTTCAAAGTCTCCTGAAAGGAACTGCCTGTTCATTCATCTGAGCAGCCACCTCCTTTTTCTGATTTACTGCGATTCTACAGAGAACTTGAGGTTCTTAAGCTCCTTAAAAAACTGAAAGTGTTTTGGATAAAGGGCATTTGTGTCTGTTCGTATCAGCTGCTCATTAAGTTACCATGAACCACCACATGGGTCAGAATGAAACAACCCACAGGAGGAAGTGATGAATTTCTTGCAATAACGATAACAGAATATTTGCCACACTGAGATAGTGACAATCAGTTATAATTACGCCACAGTGTGTTTCTCTGGAGAACATCATGACCTCGTCTCATAATAAGGACTTAAACAAGTGGAACGCTCTGGTGTTAGTCATGTGAACTATATGTGACAGACAGACAGACACAGTGGAACAGGAAATGCTGCATACATGATAAAAGTGACAGTGAAGGGGAAACAAAGTAACAGAACAAAGACGTGCCAAGGATGAAGGGACAAGAAAGGAAAATATAGAAGACGTGATCTAAGATTTGAGAATATAAGCACATTAAATCTGTTATCTTAAAAAAGAGAAAGACAATAATTGTAGGATTGCATGACATATTTGACTTCCACCACAAGATCATCTCAGATAACCTAAAGGGGGGGATTAAAAACATGTACGGTTGGCGTGGTGGGACAGATCAGATGAGGAAAAAATGAATGTGGTTGTACATACTGTATGTGTACGCATGTGAAACTCACAACTGTATCTGCTGCAACATGCTGGTGTTGAGTAATATCTAGGCAAAACGACTGCGTCTATAAATCAGCCTCTTGCTGTAACAGCGTCAATGAACAAGGAGTGGCCGCATTATGTGGTCGCCCAGGCGTCTGTTAACTCTAGAGAACTTGTGTGTGTTCTGTCGAGTTATGATTAGAGCATACCAGGTAAATGCTGAAGACCTGCCTGAATAGAATACAAATACTGACAACTCCAACAGGCTGATGTTTAGACTGCTTTGACAATGTGGACATTTGGACAATTCATGACAATTTGGAAAGTCATGAAGACCTGAAGACTGAAAACTCCACAACGGCTACTAAATGAATCTCTTAGCCGTGGTTTCCAAGGTCAAGAAATCTGTCATTGTGGTCATTTCCGGTTCTTATATCTAGTTCACTTTTGCTCTAATATGAGATAATTTCACAGAAAGAATAACAATTACGTGTGTCTTCTCTGCAACACTTCATGTTTTTGGACTACACTGCACTGACTCTTTCAATATTTCACTAAAGAAAGACAAACGTCCTCTATGATAATTCAAGGAGTGCACTTCAATATTCGTTGTGGCTTGGAGGCCGGTTACATCAACGCTCATTATGTGAGAATCTGAAGAAACAGGCGTGAAAATGAAGGAACTGCATGCAATATGTTTCAAAAGACAAGCCACAGGGAGGGTTTGCGAAAGCACTCACTAGCGGGCAAATTCAGTCAGTTTAGATGTTTTACAATGTCAAAATTTAAAGTTGAACATTTAATTAGTAACACTAACTCTTGTGTATGTCACTCTGAGCATGCCCTTTTCCTCTGCTCTGTTTTTGTCCTTCTCCTCATTTCTACTTGTCCTACTACCATCCTCTCAGCCCATCTCTCTATGCAAGATACAAATAAAAGCAAGAAACTAAAACATACTCAAGTTCAAACTTGCCACCCACCAGCCCTGTTTCCCACTCTCTCTCTCTTAGTCACGCTCTGAAATGCTCATCACCAGTTCCTGCCCTTGCCAGAGAGGAAAAATACAGAATTGCCAGCCTGTGACTCGTAAATACCACACACTTTTTCATTAGGAGGTGTTGCCTCAAAACTGGCTCTGAGCAAAATCAAACAATGGCAAAAGCCAAGCTGACACTCTTCCTCAGGAACCGCTGGGACGTCTAACTGAAAGCTGAAATTAACGTGGGAAATGTGCACAAACTGAACAGCAGTATCATGTCTGCAGGGTTTAGAGGTTGAAATTGTTCGGAGGGTACATATCGAAGCAGTACCAGCAAACCTTGCAGCTATAGAGGAAACAGTTATATTTACCTTATCATCCTCCATCCGCTCCATCTTTTCTGCTTGACAGACGATATTCAGAAGAAAACTGCAGGTATTCTTCAGATCACAGGGTGAAGCTTCTTAGACTGAGCTGTCTCTTATTCCTTATGAACGCACACCTTCTGTGCAAACAGTCAACAGGAAAACCTGACAAACACAAGAGCAACGTGACAAACTTTAAGCAAACATTCATTACAGTTTCTCAAGGATAAATGTTTAAAGAATCTGATCATCATCATGTGGGTTATAATAGAAACAATGAATACACAAAAGAGTAGACTCACTCTATCCTACAGACCTGAGTGTGGAGCACTCTGCGGCTGCTGAGGCACTTGTCTGCACTCAGTTCAACAGGAGTCAGTGCCCAAAATGACAGCAAACCCCTCCCTCTGCTTCCGTGTTCAGCCTCCTCTTCTGCTCTCTCTAATTATGAAGTGAAAAGAGAAAAGTGATGTAACTCCTTCTTTTCACATTAAATTACTGTCGCTTAGCTTGTTTTAATCAATACACTGGGTAAAATAACATCTCAATGGGCTGCAGTGACTATAATAGAGCACATTACTGCGATGGAGCCGCATGTGATGCCGCACTGATCAAGTGAAGTTTTACTAAAAATGTTCTCTGCGCGCACTTGTGTCATTCTAATATGTGGACTATAACGATACAGACACGGAGTCTAGCACCTCAAATTAACACATGAGCAACACTTTCTTAACTTAGACGAATGTCATGAATGAATCAGCAGGAGGAGTAAAAATAAATGTTTGTTTACCGTTATGTGGGATTTGTGCCAGTCTTTGTTTATCCAGTAAAGCGCTCTTGTCCAGACCTGTTTGCTATGACAAATGTTCACTCCTCCCTCCCATCTGTGTGTTTTTATAGAGTCTGTTACACGTACACCAGCACGTTTCAGTGCTTCAACATTCCCCTCAACTCTCTTACTCATACTTATTTGGATGCGTGCGTAAAAGACGCACGCAGAAATTCCCATCCCGTCGAGTCACTTCGGGTTTACTCGTCTTGGGTCGTAGCGGCGCAGAGGTATTTCCGCTCAGCTGAAGAAGGGGGACGTGCTCGGGCGAGCGTGCGGAGTAGCGATGGAGAACAAACGGTGCCGGTGAAAGGAGGCTCTGTGCTGCTGCTGGCCCGTCGGCTGCCCACCGGGGGCGCGACAACAAAAGGCAATGTGCACGGAGTTCAGATACAAAGCCTGGTCATGCAGAAATCATGAGACCGGCTCAGTGGGTGGCAAACAAACGGGGAGCCCTCCTAATTCTTCATCAACTAATCTTCACAGCCCACCTAAATCCCAGTCTGGAATTTGTCAAGTTCCCCAGAAAATGAAAGTGAGGAGGGCCATTATAAAATTCCCTTGGTGAGCAGGTTGCGTCCATATTGTTTTTTTTTTGGCGGTTTTAATTGGATACCAGGGACTTGCGTCTGATTCTGGATTTGGGTGACGCTATAAATATGGAAATACTCATCTGTTAAGGTATTTGTCTAGAAAAATAGACCTTTAAGTCCAAAGATAACAACTTCAAGACGTGAAGGTGTGTCCGCATCATCTCTGTGCAACCCTGATTCCAAAAAAGGTTTGGATGCTGTTAAACAAACAAACAAAAAGAGAAAGCAATCATTTGTAAAAGAACTATATCTACTGATAACGGTTTTACAAAGTGTTGCTAAGATCATGTAGTAATACACTGAGCCTTTCCAGGATGCCCCTTTCATACCCAGTCATGATACTATCACCTGTTATCAATGCTCCAAAAAGACCTGTGGAATGTTCCAAACAGGTGTTTTTGGAGCATTCCACAACTTTCCCAGTTTTTTGTTGCTCCAGTCCCAACTTGTTTGAAACGTGTTGCTGCATCAATTTAACAATTAGAATATATTTACGAAAATCAATTAAGCTGATGAGGTAAAACATTAGATATATTGTCTTTGTTTTCAGTTAATAATATGTTAGAAAGGATGATCACATTCTGTTTTTTTATGTTTTACACAGCATTTAGAAATACTGAGGTCATTAATACTGGCCCCACTCGCCCCATCCAGCAGATTTTGACCATATGGCAAAAATAAAACTGAATGAAAGAATAAAAGCTGAATTTTTCACGTTTCGTTCATTTGGTTACATGTTCAATTCAGCTGCTCAAGTCAAAGTAATCAAAGATCAAAATCAGTTACAGCTGATGGCACACGTTAATCGTGTAGGCCTGTAGATAACGGTCCAGCTGGACATAAATACACACATCTATTCCTGAGCTGAACCAGTGGAAACTGGATCATTTTTGACATCAAAGCTAAACACAGATTGATTATTCATTTAATCATTTATTGACGCTCTTATTTTGATGATCTACAAAGAACAACAATTCTGGCATGAGTTTTAAAGCAGCGTCTGGCCTCATCAATGGGAGATTATTTGAACAATACACCCAGGTGACATCTATTTGAACCTTTGTTAACTCATAAATGGCTCGTTAATGAAACTTCACACATTGCTTCAGAGTTAGAAGTCGCTCCGACATCACAGGAAAAGAGTCACTATGATGCAAACAGGAAAGATTAAAAAAGGGTTCCTAGGAAATGTTCAGAGTTCAAACCGCATGGGTTGAACCCACGGTGACTGTGGACATATATGGCCTTGAATATGACTTCTGCTAAGCCTACTTTTGGTCAGATCCACTGACATTACAAGTTAGGTAACTAGTTAGGTGGGTAAGAAAGTGACATCTGCTGTAACCATGACATTACATGAAAAACATCAGGTTCTGTGTACCGTGGGTGGCTTTTTGTGCGCGAGTCATCTGTGGAATCACAATTATGTCATTCAGTCTGGAAATAAGTACTAGAAAGAAAAGAAGGAACTAACAGAGATGGGGATGTGCAAATAATCAGGTTCAGAGCCTTCAGGGCTCTGCCTGCTTCCAATAATTCTCTTCATTCATTCTTCAGGAACCTCACCTCACTGTCCCAGCATCCCATCTGGGTCCTGTCACCTGTTGCCAGGAAACCAAACCTGCAGCATGTCCTCCAGTGACCCAGTCTGAGCGAGCGAGTGAAATGATAAGACGTCTGCAGAGGGCAACCACAGATAACACAGATACAGGGGGAGGGAAGAAAGTTACAGGCTCTCACCGTGTCTCCCCATCACCCATTACAAACCACATCCTGTAGCCAGAGCACAAAACATCCCTGTGTGTGTGTGTGTGTGTGTGGTTGTGTGTGTCTGTGTGTGTGTATACATATGCCTATACATTTCTACATATTTGTTTTAACAATGTTTTTTTTTCACCAGGGAACAACTAAAAGTCATAAATCAAACCTAAAATTTGCTCTTGCTTTAAATTAAGGAAAGAAAACTTCATGACATACATTTTGACTATTTCAAACCAAACATTCAGAAGTTTGGAATCACCTACCACAAAATCTTGATTAGAGTCAGATGGCTGAGAGGACTCTTAATATTTGAGTGGTCTGTCATGCTTTTGTGTTGTAGAAAGTCCTCTTTGCAAATAGAGGTTGTTTTGTGTGAAGGGTTTGCAAAAAGAGGTAATGTTTTGGTACATGGAGAACAAAATGCTTCACAATGGTTCAACCAGGCTGACAGATGAGGGCAAAAAGAGACAAATATCCATCTGAGCAACAGCTAAATGAGAATATAATAAATCAGTCATTGGTCAGTGTAATTACTCAGCATCAAAGTCTCTGTGGATTTAAAAGGAGCAGGTGCCTGTTTCACTGTCCAGTGTACAACAATGCTGATAACAAGCTGGAATGTGTTGCTTAGCAAAGCTATTCTTAAAACTTCCATATAGGAGTAGAAGGCTAGTCTGGAGTGAACCTACTGAATGTAATCACTGAGTGGTCTGCAGAGGGCCCAAAGAAAAACAGGCTCCTGAAATGTATTTAGGGCCCAGTTGCACCGTTGTGGTTCAATAATGATCTAAAGTCAGTTACTCTTTTCTGGACTGAAAATCAAATTCAGAGTCAAAGGGTATTTTGGGAGAAAGAAATAGTTAAAACAGTATTCTCAGTGTTATTCAATACAATGGAGAGATCGAATAAATGAAAATGTTAATAATTGAACTCTTTTTCTTGAACTGTTTTTGTATGAATAATATATTTGGTGTTTGAATCATACTGTCTTCATCCATGTTTAATTAGCTGTTAGTGAAGGAGAGAAGGAAAACATCGGTACAAGAGGTGACTCCAAACGTTTGAAAGGCAGCATATACCCATAGACCTGTGGAATATCACAACAAACAGTCATGTTTGAAATGGCTGTGCATGGCTCCAGCATGACATTTTAGGTATCTTTGGTTTGTTGGGATCTTTTGTTGGTTGTGGGTTTTGTGGACAATCTGGTGGTTCATCGTCGACAGGGTTATAAGGCACCTGGGGGGGCTTGTTACAGAGGAATGAAGCCTTAAGAGAACAGTTTACTGTGGGTTTTACTCTTGTTACGGTGGAAGGTAGGCAGTAAGCTCCACCCCTTCAATGATGTGCACCTATTGATGGCACCTGCACTCATTAGCGCAGCTGGGACTAATCAGCCGGGCTGCTCTGTAAGAGGAGGCTTGTGGCTCTGCTTTAGTTGGGTGTGTGATACCGGAGAGTTAACACCTTCAGTTGGCTCTCCTGGTTTTGTGTGTGGCATTGATGAATGAGTGTGTGAATGGTCTTAAACTGTAGTGATTCTTTCTTTTCCAGAATTTCACTCCCTCCTTTTTAATGACTCTCAATTTTTGTTTTTTAGGCTCATTTCTTTTGTCCTTCTATCATTTTGATAGAATTAGTGGGTGTGTGGGTAAGTTATTCCCCATCACCTTTTAGGCCCCAGGAGGCCCATTTTGTGTTGAGTGCAGTTTGTTTTTTTGTTAGTTTCCCTACCAGCGACCACCATTAAGTTTGTTTTGAGGGGAAACGCAACACTCTTGAAATTTGGTGTAACACTGCCACCCAGTGCATATGGCTCGCCATTGACTCATGTTGACACCCACTGACCCTGACCAGATAAACTCCACGACGACAGTTCTCTGACAGTCACAATCTTATGAAAACACTGTTGTTTCTTGCAATATTTCGCTCACCTGACGATCTGTTAATGTATCTTTTCTAAAAATTCACCACCACAAGTAACAGTGTTATCACTATCAGTAACAAGCAAAGCCTGAAGAAAAGTTTATTTGGTCTACAGATCAACACGGAAGAGGGGAACACACCCCCTCTGGCGTGTCAGGACAAATTGTAGCATACCTGAAGTGAATGGTTGCCAGTGGAGGATGTGGTGAGCTGATGAGAATCAAAGCAAGATCACAGCTATGGTCTGAGGACTGTGGTGCCAGCAGTGTTACTGTTACACAATTCATGAAATCAAGGCCATCAAGCTTAAAATGGCCTACGGTGACAATGTGAACTAAGAACTAACATGAAATAAATCTTAGTTAACCTTCATCTGCCTGACCGCTGTGTGATAATGATACAAATGAAGAGTGGAAATGTGTTCGCAGTGGAGGAAGTAAGACAGTGTGCTTGACTGCCACCACCTTCATGAGCTTCGTATGTTGGATGTTGCTCTTGAATGAAGGTAATGAATAGTAAACTTTAATAATGCTTTTACATAAATCAGCAAAGGCTGCATTTTTATAACCCTTTTAACAAAAAAGGATATCCGACATCTGTTAGGACAGATGAAAAGTTTAAAGCTGATCTTTCCACTTGTATATTCCCCATATCCGCCTCTGATGAAATTCTCTAATGCTTTGGTTTCTTTGAATAAGTTCATTTAAGCAGCACACATCTGTTGGAGGGTGCAGCTCTAACTAGGTCGTCACAGCCTATCCAACCTATTAATCACCTTCCTTTGGTTGTCAACATGCAGCACTGACTCAGAGCACTGAATTAATCCAAACACTTCCGACACTGGTCCTCAAAGAATTACTGTTACTCAACATGAACAAGCTTAATCATGAATACAGCTCAATGGTGCCGCAGTGTGGTAGAAATTGAGTATTACACCAATACGAGCAGCTGGTTTATCACCACTGCCATCCTCTGGAAAGTCTTTGTTATTGTTGCTTTGAGTTTTCACAGCAGACTGACCTGAGGGTGTTTCATTGAGGATTAAATGAGCACTTCTGCAGATTGCTGTGCATACTGCCATTTCCAGTGTTTATATAATTATCAGGATAGCTGAAGAGACACTGTTGGCGAAACCAGAGAGACTGCAGGTCTCTGCAGGTTAAACTGAAAATCTAAACGGAAACAAAATTCAAGTATAAAACCTGTTTCACTCCAGAACACTCCAGAGCTTTATAGGAGTAGCCATACACATGAAGAATATTTTATTAAAATCACTCAGGGATTTTTCAGGACTTGACACAGACGTGCAAACACCCTAATGATTGGAGCTCAGCCATCTGAAAGATCTGCCCCACAATACCTGCCCTGCCATCAATTGGATATGATGTCAGTGAGAAGACATTTCCATTTCATCTCTCCCTGAATAGGCACAGTTACTTCACAATATCAACTTCACTAGCAGCCAGTCAGACATGTTTTGTTTAATTAAATTACAGATTTAAGAAAAATACTGTCTGACTTGGAGGAAGTTATTCCAATATAACAAAGTGCGGAAACTGTACAATGAACAACACCCTTTTAATTACATCCGCACTGTATTTATTGATGAATCAATGCCAGAGAGTAGTTTACAACTGCAACGGGAAACAAACTTCAGACCTCAACATGCAGGGTAAAAAGTTGTGCGTGTTTTAAGTTAAGAACTGTAACATCAATGATGATGATTTGAAAGCTGTTTGAAGATGTCCTTAGGCAAGCTACAGAGATAACGGTGCAAGTAACAGAATGTCCTGCAGTGGACTGTCCTGATCAACAACAGATTTCAGATCTTCCCCGGGAAACTTCCACCCTCCATCTGCTCGTCCCACTTGGAAACCTGTTAGGAGATAGTAGAAACAAACTTTAGTCCTCTCTGACAAACTAATGCTTAACTTTGAATTGTTGCTTTACATCCACAGTTGTTTCCTGTCTATCACTAAAACACACCACCAACAGAGATTTGAGCATGGAGGCTCACTCTTGACCTTGGGAATAGTACGTCTGTGAAAATAGTCTCACAGCTGTTACATCTGATGTCAAAAATCTCACCTCAAATTGAGGTTGGATTACAAGCTTTTCAGAGCTTTCAATTCCAGCTGTGAGGCTATTTTGGCAAAACATAAATAAATGATGGAATATGAACTCAAAAAGCAGGAAAAAGAGGTAAACTGTATTTATTTTATAGTCCTTTATCACATACAACTAAACGCATGTCTCAAAGAGCCTCAGATTACAAGCAGCTATGTAGAGAAAACCGATCAAAGGTAGGAACAGAACAAAATGAAGAAAAAACAAACACACAAAACAACAAGAAGGTAGAAAAGAACAATCCTATCTGGCCTACACAGGGTAGCCTGGTCTGTCCAGGACTAACACCTGAGCACACTGAGGAACTATCAGAACTGGAATCCTGTAACTCACCCAGTTCAGGGGACAGAGGGTCTTGTAAACCCTCTGGTACCAATCACAGGGAGCCACATCCTGGTCTCTGGCTGACAGGGCCTTGGTGCACCTATGGAAATCTAGAGCAAAAAACAACAAAAGGTTTCAAGGTTACTCATCTGACACATTGTTCACACTAAAAACGCCATAAACAAGCCACAGAGATCGAAGGACAGTCAGTACCAGCATGACAACTTCGACAGAACAAGTGAACGACAGGAGCATATCTTGTTTTCTGCATGTGCATATTATTAACAAGACGTTTGTACCTTCTTGTAATTGCCATTCATAAAATTGGCCAATATTCCCATTGCAAAGATTAACGACATATTGAATTGTGCTCTCTGAAATTGTTTTTTCATTTTGTTTTGTGACCAGTGGTTTAATCAAAATACTGATTACAGTTGAGCATATATTTGGTAATTTAAAGAAGAAACAGTTGAAATGCTGTATTAATAATACCAATGTCATGTGGAGGTCATATTCTAAACACTTTTTCACGTGAAAACGTTCCTTATGGTTGATTGATGACTGATTTCTAAGCATTCGCTCTCAGCTTTCTTAAGGTGTACCATGTAAGTTTGACGGCTGTAGCTTCACAATATGTCCTAGATCTATGCAAAGATTTTAACCAAACAACCACAAACCTGCTGATTTAAGCAAATTTTACTGATGCACCTTGTATTATGATGCTGCATTTATCTGTAAGTGCTTTGATACTAATTTCCTGCATAATTTGGGCTAATAATCTAATAATCTAACATTACAAATGTGACAGAATCACATTCATTCTTATACACATAATGACGAGTTCAGGCATCGATCAGTTTTCATCTGTAGTGCTTGCCCTATGTCTGAACAGTTTTTTTAAAAGTCTGATGAACAAGTAATCACAACATATTGATCCATGTCCTCACCCAGGTAGTTCTGGAAACAGTTACGGGTCTGGTTGGTGTTGGGGAATCGGGCGTCAAAGGGAGCAGTCCTGTAGTCCTTGATCTTCTCCTCAATATTCGCAGCCATCTTTATGAGCTTATATACAACGTCTAAACGACACTGAAACAAGGTACAAGGTGGATTTACTTAATGTTGCAACAAGTTGCTAAAACGCGTTGGATGACAGCTAACGCCAACAGAGCTATCACAGTGTAACGTCAATGTTAGCTGGCTAACCTAAAAATAGCGTTGTGATCAAAGTTAAATTTAGGTTAGCCTTTACTCAATGCTAGTGTATCATACGATCTAAGGATAAACATAGGCAAGCTAACTAACTAACTTTTGACAAAACAAATCTTAGAACTGTGACACGACCACATAGCTTTGAATACAAATTAGCATAGTTTGCGTAGCCTCGCAGACTTTAGTTGGTTAGGCTAATGCTAACAGTTAGCTCGTTGCTAATATGTTAACATATCTGGATCTGATTGTTAGCTAATATATTTGAGAACTCTTAGTTGTTCCAATAGTATTTGTTCGTTAGAACATTAGAAAGTCAGACAAAGATGAAAATTAGTATTAACGACGCCAAATTTAGGACTTACCAGCAGCTAACCTTGGGACGTTTCTCGTTGTGTCCTCGGTGCTCTCCGGAAAGATGTCCTTCCTGGTCAGGCGCGCAAAGGATGCTGGGACACCGGGTGGTGGAAATGCCTGGAACAGCAGACATCTGTACCTAACGTTAGTTTTCAGGTGTCTAAAGTCTGTTAAGTTAGCTTTATTGAGCTACAATAAAATGATCAATGGCATTTGTTTGCTCTGAGCATCCTCCATGTTGTGACTGAAATTTAAGCATAACATTGCACAGAGAAGGCATCTCATCGGAGGCCCGTGTAATAGAGAGGTCAGTTCAGGTCAGTCTAATGCAGCAGGAACAAAATAGACCAATTACAGTGGAATTATATAATATTGCTTTATTGATATTTCTCACCCCAGCAGTTAAATAGATCCTTCCAAATGTACATTTAGGAGAAGCAGCATTGACAGGCTAGACAAACAGCTAAATTTAGTCATTGTTAAAGGTTTATCATTTTGAAATGTCACATTATGTTTCCTAATCTGGATGCAGACATGGCCTCAACTCACTGACTACAAGACTAACTGATTTCAAGGTAAAATCACCTTAATGCAACACTCCACCTAAATATATATCCGTATAGTATCAAATAGGCCTGTTAGTGGCAGACAAACTTGAGTACTATGTTTAAGTTTAGTACATTTTTCTCCAGAGGACTGCAGCTGTGGTAAGCTTGAATTTTCGTTGCTTTCAGTGAATTACAATTTTTTTTAAATGGGGAAAAAAAGTATAAAACCAACACAATTGTTATTCATCTTTAATCTCAGTGTGTGAGATATATAATAACCAATTGGTTTAGGCTGGGTACTTGAAGTCAAAATATATAAAGTCTGAGTCAAAGTCTTCTTCATTTTCTCAAGTGGCATCTCAAATAATAAGATTCTTGACTCAAGTCTGTCTCAAGTCTTTGATGGGAAGAAAATACAACTTTTATGATGTAACCAGCACACCCTTTGAATTCCTTTGTTCAGATATTTCTTTCCAATGTTTGACAACATCGCCCATTGAGCCTATATTCTGTATTTGCCTGTTCCACATGTGACTGAAGCTGTCACGCCTCAGTTTATGGATGCTGAATGATTTACTGCTCAAAAATACGACTGGTGAGAAGTCTAATGACGGGACTGATTTGTTGAATTAATATGATGCCAACAGTGACGACTGAAGATAATGTCAGGCTAATGTCACAGTTACAGCGCATGTTGTCCACATTTGAATTGAAGTATTCTGTTGGTCTCCTCCCTCAGTGACTCCAGACATCTGAAAACAGTGGAGGAGCCTTTGAAATGGGACAAGGGTTACAGAACCGTTATGACGTATTCGGTCTGGAAATGCAGATTTCGGAGGATCCAGCCCCTGAACTTGGACACAGTGACAGTCCCCTTTCTCTTTCCATCGCCATCTTCCTGTCGAAGACGAGGTCAAAGATCACAGGTGTCTCTGTCGCTCCCTCTAGCTTCCTGTCTCACTGTGTGCATTTCCTTCATCCTCTTTTCAGCAAAACTTCAAACTGGGCCGTCTGTGCGTTTTGTGATGTGTTGCGATATCCGTTCTGAAATCACAATGTGGTACCGGATTTAAATGGCCACAATCCTGATTGTGGCTTTAAGACTATGTTTGTTGTAATTAAACTTTATTAGGGCAACACTGACACCTCATTTCTGTTTAATCTAGACAGACCAAAAGATAGGTATCTAGATGGCTTTGTGGTGTACAGTACAGTATATAATATTCCAAACAAGATCTCAAACACTCGTGTGTGTATGTAAATTCACCCTTCTCTTGCTTTCTACCAATCTCTCCCTCTCTCCCTCTCTCTCTCTCACTCAGTCAGGATATAGGTGTTGTCCACTGCAAAGGAAGGAAATTCTGTCACTTAGAACAATGGGCCTGTTTCTCTATCTATAGACCCAGAGAGGCTGTGAGCCAGACGGAGAGAGGGAACAGATCTTGTCCAGTTAGGAGAAAAGGCTATTTCAGTAAAAAGAAGATCAACTCAATGGATATGGAGATTTAGAGATGTGCATGTAGACGTGTGACAAGTTTAGGCCTTTTGAAAATGGAAGTTCGTTGTGGGGAAAAGGAAGCATACAGAGTTTTTCGGTTACTTTGAGCTGCGTATTTGCATTTCGGTGGCTAGGAATCATCATAACGCACTAGAAGGATCAGAAGTAACTGTGGGTGAGTCTTTTCAAGATCTAATACCAAAAAGCATTTGAATGTCTTTTATGTACCGTTCGGATTTTGTCATTTTCAAAATATTCCACCACAACATGGAGTCATGCTCATTAAAAGAAAAGGGATCTTTGAGAATGACAACAGCCAATTTTAGGTGCAGACAGACATGTCAACATGTGACATTTGCAGTCTTGAGAAATCATACTTTAGTTTGTCAGTTGCATTCATCTGGTAGTTTTCCAGAGGAATGCAGTGATTTTGTTTAAACCTCCAAATTCCATCTGCAAGGGGGGAAAAAAACAAGCGTGAGCCTTAATTTTGATGGTAATTTACATAGAAGTAACACTGAGAAACGGACAGGCAGTGACCTTTGGAGTGGGTATTTCCCTGTCAGTAAAACAGCTGGACCTGAGTCCTAAAAAAAGATGCTTCCTGTTTGAGAGTGGGAAATTCGCGCTATGACTTTAGGGGCTGATTGGGGTGTTGTGAGTTAATGTCTCTCTGTTTGTTTTCACCATGTTGACAACCTGCTGTAGGTATCCTGTTGGTATTTTTTGATGGTGACATCATGCCATTGTTATATTGTTTCAATCCTGGCATTGCTGACACACACATTCCTCACGACAGGATTAAGCAGATGATACGCTGCAGATTATTGAGTTAAAAAGCCACATGTTTTCTGCGTGTCTCTCTCTCCCTCTGTCAGATGGAGGGGTCTGGCAGTCCTCGCTTCAGAAAGCTCCATTTCCCAGTGGGTCTCTGGATCAACTCGCCCAGGAAACACTTTGCCAAGCTAGGGGGTCGCTGGCCAAGCGCCATCTCTGTCAAGTCAGTCTGAAGTTCTCTTGAACTCACTTGTTTAAACCTCCTGTTTTGTTTCTGTGTCATGTGTACTTGTTCTCAGGTTATGCCATGTTCATGCCATTATTGCTTAGTTAGATTTCTGTTCCCATTCTAAGTATTGTTGAATGAAGAGTTTATGCATTGATGCCATCTTATCTGACTTCCGCTGTCATTAGCATCCTTCCAACTCTGTAACCTTTCTCTTGTATTATTTTAGTCCTTGTTGTTTGTCTGTGTTTAGTCAGTCATAATTCACAGCTGACTGGTCCCTTCCTCTCTCCTTCCTCTCTCCTCCATCTGTCTTCCCCTCCTCTGTTGTTCCCAGGTCGACCACCAGCTCTGACGCAGCCTCCCTCCACGAGGCCCCTTCTGCTCCTTCCTCTTCCCTTTCTAACTCCACCCCCTCGCTGGCTTCCCCTACCCCATCCCCATCTCCTTCCCCGGCCTTCCTCCGGCCGCGGCCTGCTGGGCCCCAGTCCCGCACCAAGCGCCTTTCCCATCTCTTCCTGCGAGGGCGCTCGAACAGCGACCGGGACCGGGCGGTGGGGGAGAGGGAGAGAGAAGTTTGGGCTCATTCAGCTGCCCCCTCTTCCCACCACTACTTGCCCCCTGCCTCGTCCTCTGCCCCGGGCCTGATCAAGATCTACGGGGATGCCCTCTCCAGCGGGGCCAACTATCGCTCCCTGCTGGCCAACATTCACTCCACAGCCAGCCAGCTCATCGCTCAGGTCATCACTCGGTACACTGAGAGAGAGAGGGAGGAGACAGATGACGCAGGTATGAGAGAGGGAAATTTTCTCTCACTTGGACCTCTGCTGTGACCCATTACTGGGAATTGTTTGCTCAAAATTTTTTAACCAATTGGGAATGACTTAATACAAACATAAACCCTAGTGTTATGGAAAAATAATTACCCCCCCTCCTCCTCCCTTCCTCCATTACCTTCTAGTTCTCCAGAAACACAGCCCAGAGGACTTCCTGTTGTGTGATGTCATTGGAAAGCCCATCCAGCAGCCAGATGGAGCTATCAAATGGGAGACAGAGTGCCGGAGAAGCGTTGCCCCATGGGAATGTCCCTTGTTGTTAGTGGACATGTGGCGGCCTAAGGACGGATTTGAGCGGCGCTTTGAAATCCAAAGAAAGGAAGACTATGAGAGAGAAGAGCGGGAGAGGGAGAAGGAGCGTGAGAGGGAGGGCGAGAACTATCAAGGTATGTTTAAGACTCAACAGGCAGACATGTAGCATGCAAAGGAGCTCTTAAACATGACGTAGAGTCCGACTCACCAATCCTCTGATTGTCTGGGCAACAGGTGTGCGCTGGCGGCGGAGCAGGATGTCGTCAGGGGGCGGCCCAGAGGAGAGCGAACGTGGTCACCGTGGGAGGAACACGGAGCTCAGGAGGAGCATCAGTGACATGAACCTGAGTCTGCGGCGTCGACAAGGCAACCATGTCAGCAAAGACCCACGTGGCTCTGGTAACCGGCCTAACAACAATGGAGGGGTGCAGGACAGGAAGAACATCGTGAGCATGATCAACCCACAACCAGGAGAGGTAAAGAAGACGATGTGGTGAGAAAGAAGCGTTGTGCATTCGGTGTTCTAACCGTCGTGTCTACGCCCACTTTTTCAGGTTAGAGCTTCAAAAGCTGAAGCAAAGGTTGGGTGGACGAACCAGCCAGCACAGGACGAGAGGGATTATTCAAACTGTGACCTGGAAGTGATGTCACAAAGTCTGATCCTTCCACCCACAGACCGGCCCTACTTTCTGTTGCTGCAAGGCTACGACCAGAGCAAGGCAAGACATGCTGACAGATGATATCGCACGCACAAATACTCGCAAACAACACCCACACACACGTACACTATGCAAACACAGGTCACACACACACATTTACTTGGTATAGGTGCATTCACACTGATGTGCAGATATGCAAACTAACAGGCATGTTGTAGAGGATTTGTGCAGATGTACACGCGTGCACACACCCTGTACATGACATCATACCTGCATGTCTGTAATCGCCACATACCATCAGGGTTTCCATCGCTCAGCAGACCTCTCCCATTCAGCATCCTGCACAAAACAGCCCCAGAACAGCACAATGCCTCAACAATTTATCCACCGAAAGCACAAAACCCCTCTGTGTACACCACTCGCACACAATGACCTCACACAGGTCTCCATTGTAGCAAACTGTGACACACTTCATACCTTATCAACTGCCCTCTGTTCAATTTAACTCCTCTAAGATGGAAGATTGATATAAACCATAGCACTTAAAAGATAACAGACCTCCCTGACTTTCTTCTGCTCTCCACTCTGTGTTTTGTTCAGGATTTTGTTTTGTACATCATGGTGGGACATACGCATGTGTTTGGAAGAAAGCCCACAATGAGGGAGCGGGAGAAGGATAGAGAGAGGGAGAGGAAGGGGAAGAGGCTTCTGAAGGTGGAGACGTTCCTCTCTGCTCCTGACCTCTTGACCAGACATTTATTGGTCAGGAGAGACTCGGCTGTTCCCGAGACGCCCACTGGACAAGGTACTAAAACAGTCACTGATTTATATCATACTTAGATCCGTGGTGCACTTGCTGCATTACAGTCGACTTAATCTAATTTTATTTTATTGTAGCTTTGATGCGGCCCTTCAGAGGAGGTGAAGTCACACACAACGGAGTGGCCCTTTACAGGGAGACGGTCCTAAAGCCAGGGGATGTGATTGGTCTGGGGAGCCACTTCCTCTTCCTGTATCGTGACCCCCGTGTGGTTCCGGCTCCACCGCTGGCACTGACCCTGCCATGGCAGGCGGATGTCTCCACCACTTGCTGCCCCTCAGGGTTGGTGGACAGACAGGAAGCACTGAGGCAGTACCTGGGATCTACAGAGGCAGTTCTGAAGTTCCACCCCCGTCACGCAGATTCCCTGTTGCAAGTGAGACAGGAAGAAGAAACTGAGTGTTTTCTAGCTGCCCTTGTACTGCTTATCTGGTATTGTGGCCTTGATGACATACATTGTTGTGTTTATCCCTTACTTTTCTCCTAGGAGATAATCTCCAAAAATTCCTCTCCAGACTCTGGGGGCGGGCCTTTAGCACCTGCTTATCTCCTGTCAATCATGATAGATCATGCCTCCAAACACCTGGACCCCGCTCTCACACCACAGATATTACTCAAGTCAGCCAATCTCATTAAAGAAATTGTCTGGGTAAGTAAAAGAAAAAAAAAAACAGCTTGATATGTAAAATAAAATATGACATGAGGGGGAGCGTGGACCTTTATTGCCTGTCAT
The DNA here is from genome assembly GCF_051107435.1 of Chaetodon auriga. Lineage (NCBI taxonomy): Eukaryota > Metazoa > Chordata > Actinopteri > Chaetodontiformes > Chaetodontidae > Chaetodon > Chaetodon auriga. Next base: position 18,709,074 of record NC_135081.1, on the reverse strand, counting down.
CTCCCTTCCTCTCATTTCCTGTCATCTTTCTGCTGTTAGCTCTGTAATCACGGCAGAAAAAAATGTCCAATAAATACTAAGAAAATTCTACTCAGACACAGTGGTGCTCCGAGCTAAATGCTAACACTGGTATACTAACATGCTCGTAATAACAGCGCTAACCTATTGATGTTAAGCAGATACAAGATGTTCACCATCTTTGTTTAACATTTGGTAATCAGCACTAAACACAAAGTGCAGCTGAGGCTGATGGAAATGTAGATTTGCAGGTATTTGTATTGGACAGTGGATGTTCTGACTTGATGAAGGTGCTAGATTAAAGGTCAGGGACTCACCAAAGTTATTATTATTGAACCTAGGGGGAAAATAAGTGTCTGAACCAAGTTTCAAGGAAATCCATCCAATAGCTGTTGAGACATTTCAGTCAAAATTCGCAATTAAAGTAGCGCTTGATAAGTCAGGGATGACCAACATCAGGGGATTTCATCCTCTGGGTACCATGAATGTCAGTCTCTCCAATAGCTGAGTTATTTCAGTCTGGACCAAAGCAGGGAACCCACCAACACTGCCACTCATGGAGCCATGCTAGCCTGGCTACAGCTCAACATGTAAAATGAGCTGTGACATGTTAACTAACATGACAAAATATCTCAGAGTTTTAGCAGTACTTCATCTCTGGAGCTCACAACAAGTGAACCATTATTTACTGACTGCTTGTCAGAAAACATCAGGTCGGCAGGTTGAGAGGGCCACATTCAGTGAGACAGAAAAACCAGCAGACAGACGTTTGCCGTTCATTGTGGCCTGCTACGTTGTGGACAGGAGCGAGGATGAGCTGATGTCACTGCCCTTCTGCTGGAAAATGTGCTGTAATTGTCCTGGCTACAGGGCTAGACTGCTCCCCCTCCTCCACCCCCACACTAAGCCAAGATGTCTCTCCTCTCTTCTGTCTCCAACTCTCTTTACAGGATAACATTAAGGAATTTGGGGATAAGCATCCCACGCAAAAGTAAGAACATTTTTGTTCTACGTCATGTTTCCTCTGTTTAGAGATCTCCTGCTGAGTGATTCATGATACATTTGTGTCTGTGCTGTTATGTCTCTGGTAAATTTTTGTAGTATGATGAAAGCATTTTAACACGGTGATGTTGGAAACTGGCTGAAATATAGTTGAGTAATGATAACTCAGTCTATTTTTATTCACAGTGTGCTGCGCTTCTCCTTCAAAATGCAAACAAAACACTGACAGGAGAATGTTCACAATCATTTTACAGCTCATATAACTTTGACATCACATAAATGTGTCCAGTTCTCCAGAGCAAGAAGGTGACATAAGCACGCCGAACGTCCTGAAACTGTCATCCGACCTTCGACCCCTGATGTTCTGGATGTCAAATGCCACAGAGCTCCTTAACTTCTTCCAGGTCAAAGTTGAAGCCATGGAGAAAGAGTGGGAGTTTGAAGGTGAGAGTGATTAGCAGCTGTGACCGTTAAAAGAAATATCAGACCTTTGGGAATGCTAGAAATTAGAGCAGACAGAAAAACCTTAATTCATCTTAATGATTGTTTCCTGAAAGCCCTGGGGGACCCTCTTCTGACAGCTGACATGGACACCTGCTCAGAAGCTCTGGCACAGCTGGATGATGTCATTATGCACACCTTCCAACAGTGTGTGTATCACCTCACCAAGGTACAGTATAAAAAACAAGACACACGCTAAATCCACACTAATTCTGCATGCTGCCTTTCTAATTGTCACTGTGTACAGTTTTAGCAGTTAGTAAGCAAAAAAAAATATCATCATAATTTACCATCTGAAATGTGTGGCGCCAGATGTCAATCAAACTGGTACTTTGGAAAGCCACTGCCAATTAAGCCTTACACAGAGACAGCAAAATGTCTTTCTTAAGAGTTAAGACAAGACGTTTTTTTTGTTTTCCAAGATTCTGGAGCTGTCTCACCACCACCCACAATTTATTTTAATTTTTTCCAGCTGTGAGCAGCTCCTCCATTTTCTTTGTGCTTTGCATTCTGGGAGAATAGTGCATTAATAGGACGTTTGAAAATCAACCGTATTTAGTATGCCTACTGTCTAATTCCAGTAAGCACACCACCCACTAAAAACCTGCTTAGAATTCGAATGTATTATAGATTTGGGACTTGTCTACATGTCTGCACTGGAGGCTCATATGCCCCCAGTGACAAAGCTAGCATGCTGATGTTCAGCAGCTATGATGTTAACCAAGGTCAGCATCTTAGTTTAGCGTACAGCTAAGAATCATGGTTATTTCATGTTTGCAGGTAATTAGTGATAAACGAAAAATTTGACCTGATGACAGCAGAGTTATTAGAATTGTCTGTACGAAATGACATGGCAGTCCATCCAGTATTCACATTAAACACATGAACTAAGTTCCTCTCCTTTCTGTCCACAAAGACCCTGTACTCACTCCTTCCAGCTCTCCTGGACACCAACCCATTCTCCAGCGAGGAGAAGGAGAAGGACAAGGATGGAGGTGCAGAGGGAGAAGAGAAGAGAGGAGGGGAAGGCGAGGTGGACGATGTGTCCACCTTACCGCCCAAAGTTGCCGGGCTGGTGGAAGTGTATCGCTGCTCCCTGATGCTGTCGCGGGAGGCGTGTCTGTCCCCGCCCCTCACCTCCCAAACCTTTGGCTACCTCTTCTTCTTCACCAACACCTCCCTGCTCAATACTTTGCTGGAAAGAGGTGAGAGGTTAAAGTGGGCTGATCTAACTTTTGCCGAACAGAAGAGATGAGAGAGTCAAACAGTTAGTCATATTAATCAGGAATGTCAGTTTTATAGCAATATCTAGTTTCTAATGTTAGCTAACAATAAGCTAATGGTCGTACCAGACCGAGTAAGGCTGTGTCAGCAAAGAAGACAAGACTGTGTTATCTCTTCTTTCAAAACTGTCTCACTTTAAAGGTCAGAGTTCCTCTGAGTTACATGTTATCAGCCGGAGTTATTAGTGCTCTCTGCACACTAATGTAAAAATCTCACGTGTTATTATTGTCAAACAGAATTCTATCCATTCCATGTTTTTTGGAAATTGACTTTTTTTTTTCTTTCTGTTCTCTCCCATTAGATGGGCTGTTTTCGTGGTCCAGAGCAGTCCAGATCCGTACAAACTTGGACCTGGTTCTGGACTGGCTACAGGGGGCGGGATTAGGAGACATAGCCTCTGAGTTTATGAAGAAACTGTCAGTCACCGTCAACTTCCTGTGTATTCCCAAGACTCGACTTATCCAGGTAACACAAGGACATGCACAGTGTGACTTCTAAGCCCTATAGCCACAGAGTATTGACTGTTATCTCTCTATTAAACTCTCATCTTCCAGTCGTCCTGGACCTCCCTACAGGAGGACCATGTCTTGTTAAGCCCTTCACAGCTGCACCACCTGCTCACCCATTACAAGCTGGGTCCAACCAGAGCCCCACCTGCATTATGGGCCCCTCCGCCAGGCACAGAGCTGAGTGGAGGTGACACATAATAAATAAAAATAACAAGGGTGAGAATTCAACCATGCAGTTGGGACAGTGAAATTATCTGTTATGCCAATTGTTTGTTTTCCTTTTGTGATCTTTCAGACATCTTTGAGAGCTTCCTGGACCACCCTCCTCTAATCCTGCCAAACGAGACTCCACGCCTTGACCTTTCCAAGCCAATCCCAAGCCCTGAGCTGCAAAAGGAAGTGACACGTCTCCGCACCTTCTTGTGGGGACTCGACCAGGATGAGCTCCCTGCCAATCAGAGAACTCGGCTTTGAGGAAGCCCATATTTGTCTCTCCATGGATGTCTCATAGGAGTAAAAAGAATATCACCAGAAACAGCAAACCAAAAAAATGCACACCACAAAAAACCTAAACTGGACATGTTTTCTCTGTCTTGTTGCCTGGTTGTTGCAGTTTTTTCATGACATTTCCATATCAATTCATTTATTCATTTAGATATTTTCAAGTAAGAGAAATGTATTGGCTTTGGTATGTCTTTATAGATTTTATTCTAAAACAGGGAGTGAAGCACAACATCTGTTAGGTCACTTACTGTTTAGCTTGGCTTTCACGTATGTTTTAAAACTACTTGTTTTGAATAAAATACTGAATTCTAGTTCAAACAACAGTCAGTTTCTGCATGATCTTTGTCAAGCTTGTTTCCCACAGTGGGGCCCCTTGGGCTTGGCACCCGCCTCATCTTCAAACACCAAAGGAATATTCCACAAGGTGGCAATGCAGGACTCATTTCCCTCTGACGCTAAATGATGAGTCTGCAGGTAGAACTGCTTGACTAAGGAGGCAATCATACGACTGCTCCAAAGGCTCATTCTCATTTCCTGTAATAATGGTAACATTTTACAAAGGGTCATGACTCAAGCAAGCAAATGAGACTGTGACTACCACACACAAAGGCTACCTTTACCAAGGTGATCTGTCATAAAGGTAAAAGCTGGTGACTTACAGTAAGAGCAGGGGGAGATTTTCATTTCCCTTTGGTTGGTGTGACACACTCAAGTGGTCTGATTGGTAGGATTTCCCATTTCATTAATGTGGTTCAATACCCTGGCTCTTTTAAAAACATCCATGTCGTTAGGCAGAAATTAGCAAGCGGCTGTCATGTGCAGACATCAGACAGGTGATATCATCAACAGGAGTGAGTAACATCTTAGCTTGAACCTGACCTGTCACAAATTTGTAATATCCAGTCAATTTCACCGTCTAGTCGGCCAGACTTCTTCAGAAACCACTTTCTTTGTTTTTAGAGTGAAGCTCTATGACGTCTTGACAGACTCAAGTTATCACGCTCCTCCTCTGGCGTCCGGCCAAATGGCTTCCTTTCTTCCGGTCAGCTTCGCAGATGAATTCCTTTACGGTAAAAAGCTCAAAAAAACATCAGTCCCGTGAGAGACCCCTGCTTACATCATCACTGTTGCCTCCGGTTCTGTCTCCCCAATTTCTTACTGTGCTGACATAAGAAAAACATGCCATTGAGAAAGGCCGCTTATAGGTCATGAATCACGAGAAGAGGCTCCCTGTGGTCACATTTATCAATTAAGTGATTGTAATCACTCTCATTTGAAATTCAATGTGGTGTATGAGTGAGAGTGAGACTGTGTTTGTGTGCTAATTTCAAGTTTCCAGTAATGCCAAACAGATGTAGTCTGTAGCTTTATAATTAAACACAGATGGGGTTCAGACTGCTATCGGTCCATGCTGATTGTACAATATCACAGTAGTCTGTGATACAATACGGTGACCAATATCTGAGTACTATCAAGTTGCATGTAAGGTTTAGTAAGCCTGTGACACACACACACTTTTCTGTGATCTCAATCACTGACACAGACAAAATGTCATACACACTTTCACCCAGAATTGTGTAGTCATACACACAGCCCTCTTTCTCTGTCTCTCTCTCTCTCTCTCACACACACACATGCACTAAGTAGAGTTCTTTACCCAGGTGCAGAGTCCCACACCTGTTGTAGCAGCTCTCTGTAATTAGCTCAACACAATTATCATTGGTGGATGGAGGGGGGTGTGTGTGAAGACAATGGGGCAGTTATTCTCTCCCTATCATCTCCTTCTCTCTCCCTGCTGTCTCCCTGTCGAGTAATGAAAGATTCTTCCATTCTTCAAAGAGACGGAGTTTCCTACAAAACAGCTGAGTCAGAGGAGAAAAGAGAGAAGGATGAAAAGAAACGGAGAACAGTAGGGAGGCAAGTGCGGTAATGCAATGCTGCTGGTGTGAGGCCCAGTGGACCACAGTGATTGTGTTCACTGTTGTTACACACAGGAGTCATTTTCAGGAACCGGAGAGGGCCCATGGCTCTCACACTTAACGCTAACAGCTACAACCTGGCACGGCCTCAGTATCTATTTGTGATCTGGTAACACTTTACCTGAGCCCTGCGTCATCCTAAAGCCCTCAGTATAAGGAGGTTTTTCAAGTCATACGTCAGGGGAAAGGCCAGAATGTGATGACTGTGGGGCTACTGATGGAGGTTGTGAGGCATGTTTTATCAGGGAAAGTGTGAGAGTTTAAGTCAAAAGTAGTCATCATCGACAAATATTTCGGGATTCTGGGATAAGTTGTGTTTTTTTAATCTGGTCTCACATGGCAAGGCGAGCAATACTTTTATGACTGTGGCTTCCAAGAAATAAAGCGAAATTTCTCATCTGGGGTCACAGACTGAAAATATTTAAAGACCTGGCCGTACGAGACACAGTCAGCAGAGAGTCAGCTCTCGTCTTAAACAAAGTCAGAGTGGAATATTGTACATGGCTCCTGGCTAAGTCCTGTGTTAAGGCCAGGAAGGAAACAAGAGCGCAGGGAAATCTGTGTTAGGTTGCAGACAGACAAAAAGACAGACTGGGGGTGTAGGAATCTGCATGAGGTTTGAGACGAGCGGTGAGAAGGTCAGAGGTGCCGGGGGGGAAATCAGTTAGATGCAGACAGACGACGGACTGTGGCTGCAGACTTTAGGTGGAGGAAATGGACAGCGGGGCCTCAGTGAGATGACTAAAAGGCCAAGAGAAAAGCCTTGATCTGTTTTCTCCTGGTTACGTCACCTGAACGTGAAATGCACACATAAACACACAAACTTTTTTTTTTTCTGGTCCACACATGCTTGCCCCTACACACAAATGTACACGGGCGCACGCAGGGATATAAAGAAGCCCTGTGAGGTCAGATCCACCGGGCTGAGGCTGTCCACTGTTAGTAGGACTAGCCAGCTAAGCCTCACAGTCTCACTGGCTGCTACAACCACCACCACCAACCACTGTACCCTGCCTTGCCCTGCCCTGCCCTGCCCCGGCCTCCTCTGCACTGGCGGCTGTCTGTCCTGGCCTGCTGCTGCTGCCGGTTCTCCGGGGCAGCAGCAGCAGTGTTTATGTGTGTGCTCAATTTGGGACAGGGCTAGCGCCACCAATTTGGGACTGGTGGTCTTTTCCTCTTTTCTAAAATGTCCTCATCTACCTTTCCCCTCCTTTCTTCTCCTTTCCTCCTCTTTTCCTCCCTCTCTCTCTTTCTCTCTTATTCTCGCTCAGTATGTTTCTCTCGGGCCGGGGGGCCTGTGGGCCTGTGGGTAGGGGCCTTATTCCATCAGCCTGGGGCTTCTGTCAGAGGCTTGTTCCATTTTGCGTCATGGTGTTGACTGAGCGGACCCCACACTTAACTCCCATAGAGCTATGGGGTTGGGCGGCAGGGCGGCCGGCGCGGGCTAACGCGGCCCCGTGTTCAGCGTGGTAATCTGATGGCCATGTTTATTTTATGCAGCTCTCCTTTGATGGAGCAGAAAAAGTCTTTGGGCTTTTTGTTTCAGCACTTTCACTGCCAGGTCAGAGGTGCTCGCCGTGGTTACGCTCAGGAAGAATAATATTTGCCCTTATACTCGCTCCAAACAGGCTTTTTTCCATATTAGTGTCAGGGATACTCTCTGGGTTTCTGCCTTCCACTGATTCGGCACATTGGAGGTGAAGGGTGGTGGGGGCCCGCACCTCAAAAGCATCGCTCCCTGGAGGATAACGAGGGTGTTCCACAGGTCGTCCCCGGGGCTTGTTCCTATACCCCTGAGTGAACCCCCGTCACACTCAGCTGCGGATCTGAGAGACAGCCCTGCAGCCATATATATATAAGTCCCAGTAGTGAAGGAAAACACATACATAAACACATGAAAACACTCTCCCTCCCGCTTGGCTGCCCCGGACTCCACCTCAGCTGTCAGTCGTCCAAACCTCCCAGGGGTTCGTTTTAATGGAGTTACCAAAAAAACAGAGTTACCTCTCCTTGTCTGCCTGCGCCTTTCACTGCCTCACCTCAAAACTCACACACCCACCTATCTTTCTTGTGTCAGCTGTTTCAGATGGGTCGAAAAGCCAGGGAACCGCACAGAGTCATTAGAAGAGGCTTTGACCTAAACGTACAAGAGAGAGGAAACTGTCCACGTTCACTGGATCGAATTCTGACCCTAATTTGTTCTGCGCGACCACATCATGAAGTACAAATAACGTCTCATGTATTGCCCCTCATCACAACGTTCTGCGCTTACTGTGTTGAGCTTTACAATGTTGATCTGACCTGGGAAAGTGTTCTCCGTGTGGCGACTTAACAGGACTCGCTTTGTCACGCAAGAGTGCCTTTCACTTTGAACATTAATTAGTACGTAGCCTTAGAGAAAAGGAGCCCAGATTGTGGCTGGAATATTGTTGATCTAGCTCGATTTTGTTATTGTAATTGGCTAAGGTCTGTGCTGTGATCATGATATTACAGGAATGAATCATTGTCATACAAGATAAGACACCCTGGGGAGTTTTATATGGATAATGTTTCATTTCCTTCTAGGTTGTTCATTATTTATGATCTGAATACAGAAAAGACTGGGTTAAGGCCAGATAGGAACAATAAGCACACATACACACACACACGCATGCATAAACAGAAACTAGATCACCATCAACCGACTTCTACTCCTCTTATCTTTCCAATGGACATGAATGGAAAACAATGTACAGGAAGGACTGTTTACACCTCCTCCATATATCCCATTATCCACCTTTCTGTTCTAACACATTTGGCATGTTTCTGGCCTCCCGTGTGACTGTGAGGTATGTGCTTACTCACAGAAGGAGCCTGTACTCTGATGCAATTCAGGGGAAACAGGGAAACGGGGGGAGGGGGGGGGGCTACCTTGGTGGTAGGTAATCCAATCCCACCTCTTGCAATTTAGCAGCTCAAAACAATTACCGACCGGCTGCCCCCAAATCAGCACCAGCAGCCAGACAAAAGAGAAGTAGTGTTGGCGTGCTAATAGACACTGATGTAAAGTCAGATTTAGTAGGCCACTACAGAGAGGAAGCTAATCTGGATCAGGGTTTGGTAATGTCGTGTTCGCTGCTGAAACGGAGCCTGAAAGCCTCTGCAGATGGCACCGTGTGGGAGACAGTAGAAAAGCCGGGTCAATGAGTCATAAAGAGGTGCTGTCGGTCCAATCCAAGGATTCATCAGCCAGAAATCTGCCTGTGAGATGTGTGTGTGTGTCCTACTCTTCCCACTCACTGTCACCCAATCAGGGGCTGATTAAAGGGGATCGCCTTTCCTGTGACATGCTTCTATCTCTACTCCCGCTTCCTGTCAAGCAGTCGTCCCTCGCTCACGCCCAACACCCTTCAAATGGGTGATAGCCTGTTTTACGTCTTTGCCATCGCTATCTGTGTTCAGTCATTCTCCTCCATGGCATCACTTTGTTTTTTCTGATCCCAGCTCTATCGCTGGTCATTGCTTCTTTTCTCCATGACCGGTTCACCTATCTCTCTCCACTCATCCCAAACCCATCCCATTTCTTTCTTTTCTCTTTTCATGTGTCACCATCCTGTCCTCGTCATCACTTTCAGCTTCCAAGGATAGAAACTGTCGCTGTGTTTATTGTCTCAGTGTCAAACATAAACCTGTGTCTGTCCAGGCATCCTGTTCCATCCCCTCCCATCCCACTCTTTGTCGTCATCCTTTTCATTTCTTCCCAGTGATTGTCCATGGGTCTGTTGTTTCTGGGCTTTTAGTCCAGTCTGCTGTGGGGAATTTCCTTCTTATCGTTCACTGGGCCATTCTTTGCATTCCTGGCATGCTTCCCGGCACTACCGGGGGTCCAGCCAGATGCGAGGGCGTCTGTAATACAAGGCAGACGCCGAGGCCAACTGACACCATTCATACATCCAGCGGTGACCTTCTGATGAGAATGGACAGACATGATTGATGAACAGAAAGAGGATGAGGAGCCAGGGAGAAGAGGGAGTGGGAGACATAAAAAGACAGTGGCAGCGGGGGCGTAATGGTAATGCGTGTGAACTCTGTGCCAAAAATAGAACATCCTGGATAGTTTTCATTTCTAAATCCTTGACTCATGGACTGTTATTGATAAAATCAGACATGAAAAGCATTTAAATACCTCCTGACAGAGCGGTCTGTGGCTAATTGGGAACAGCAGGGGGTCAAAGTGCACACAAACACTGGGAACAAGAATAGCAAGATTAGAATAACTTTCATGTCATTCCTCTTAGTCACAGCCCTCCAAGGATAAAGGTGGTTCTCTAACTGCACACTAAACAAAGCTTTTGTTAGTTCCCACAATGAACAAAGGTCAAGAGAATAAAACCGGAGAGACGCTGGGATTGTGACAGGTCGTGCAGATGTACAAGTAAAAGATGGCCGTCTCAGACTTGTCAGCTGGAGATAGTGATAATGGTGGTTATGAAGAATGCACGCAAACACATCACTTCCATATCTTTCACTCACTATTCCAGAGATTAGATAGTCTGTCCAAGAGGTATGAGGGCTAGATAGCTCACAGTTTATATAAACATTTACAGTAAATGTTTTCCTTCCACAAGAGAATGCAAAAAAAAAAAAAAAAAAAACCCAAACTGCGATACGACAACTGCAGAAATTTCAATCTAAAAAAGGAAGACAGTGCGTCTTCTGTGCCGTGTTTTCACCGCTTCAAGTCAAAGTCACTTCAAACCAAAGTTGACATTTCAGTGAACTTGAGGTCCGCCTCCCCTCCCTGTGCGGTCAAAGCACAGCCTACTGAATGTGGAGAGAGGTCTTTTTGATTTACAAACATTTTCAAATGCACTCTGCCTCCAAACTGTTGTGCTCAACTCTCCCATCCGTGTTCGTACGTGATTTCAAAACATAAACAGTGACAACGTGCGGATATGAAATTTCCTTTCCTGTGTTTGCTCTTCGTTATGATGAAATTTACACACTCTGCATGGCTGACGCACAGGAAGTGGTCAGTGGAACGACGGTAGAATCAATACAGCTGGCCATGTGCTCTGTTATAAGTAGTGTTATCTGCCATCATTGTTGTAGGAGGTTGATTTATGATTGTCGTCGTGTAACAAGCGTTAATTTAATGAACAGCCCGTGATGGAGGGGCCCGATGTGCGTCAGCCTTCACAGAAAACAGCCAGGCCATGTCAGGTTAAAGGGGGTAGTAGGTTATAAATTGTTTTAAATACTGGAGTGAACTGTCTAACAGACGTAAGCATATGTGTGTTTCTGTGAGTTTGTTTGTGTGTGTGTGTTTGTGTGTGTTTGCGTGTGTCCATCTGTCTGCAAAAGGGCATCCTCCCACCCCCCCATGTGACTGAGGTCACGTCACATTGACAAAGTGACTCGGTCGAGCCAGCTGCGACGTCACACCAGTCCTCTTCCTTTTGTCTTCCCGCTCCCCTCACTCTTTCCCCATCGGCGCTCCAGGCCCCGCTGCCCCCTTGCAGACACACACACACACACACACACACACAGCCCCCCCCCCCCCCTTTCCCCTGAGAGTTTGTCAGCAGCTTCCGTAGAATAACACGACAACAGACTCAGTGTGTGGCTGACGCAGACGCACGGCGCGCCGGCAAGTAGTGGTCAGCTCTGATACAGTATACATCACTCACACACACACACATGTAGTAACTCACCACAGACACAGTGCAAGACTGACAAAGAGACAGAGAATGCACAAGTAATGTCTCCCGGATAACTATTCTGCACGCTGAGGAATGCACCAAAAATAGCACCTTCACTTTCATTCTGCTCTCTTCTCTCTCTTACTTTTATGATGAAAAGTTCTGCGCATGGTCACTGGTGCAGAGATGTTGCAGCCAGGTGATAAAAAGAATTCACCGTTTACATGCACATGCTGAATTACATCCGCTTTCATTGTTTAAAGCTCGTCCTGTGCACCAGACTGCGCAGGAGAAAGACGGGGAGACCAGGGGGAGAGGGGGATGCGAGGTGGAAACGAGTGAGTGGGTGAAAGAGAAAGTAAGAGGGAGCTGAGGGGAAGCAGTCTGAAAAGAGGAAGAGATGGGGAGAGAGAGGGATGCAGACAGGACACGCAATGACAGGGGAGGAAAGAATGTTTAGGGCGACTGAGAATGGCGGTGAGAGGAGCGGGAGGGAGAAGCGGAGGAGAAAGCGGGAGCTCTGAGACAGGCCTGGGCTCTCCAGTGTATTAACACCAGTCTGAGATGGAGGGAGCAAGCAGGGTAGATGGAAAGAGTGTTTGCACAGTAAAAAGTTCCTTTTGCGTGGGTTGCTTACTTCCCGCTGTACCCTCCTCCTCCTCCTTCCTCTTCTCCTTCTCACACTCTGTCTGTGACCTATTGCTTCAACCAGTTCATTCAGAGATTTCCTCACTGGCAGACGCAAAACTGCTTGTACGCAGTGAGAGGGGAACGTGAGCAGGTGAGCAACGCAGAGTCAGAGAGGGAGAGGGTTTCGGCTGATACACATGCACGCACGCGCGCACATGCACACACATTCAGTGTGTTTTGTCACATACCATGGAGTTTGGTTTCCAAACAAAATGAGCCTCGTAAATGTGTGTTTAATAGAGAGCTGATTTAAACATTTTGCTCCCCCGGTTTCTGCCGGGAGAGACGTTTGCCTCATGCTCTCCCTTTCATCCCTGCATCCTGCCCTTTGCGCGGCTCCGTGAGCTGAGCCAGTGGAGGAAACCTGCAATAATGATGCTGGTTAATGTCCCCCTTTAATGGTCTAATAAAAAGGCAAAGCAACAGATGCGCAACAGCCATATCTGCCTCAACTGGGCAGCTCGCATGAAAAAGGAAGAGAGCAATTGACACGCATAATTAGTAAATCACGTCCATGGGGAGCTGTCTCAGCTTAGGACTCGCCAGTGGAGGGGGCGTGGAGGGGGGCTTCAGAGGAGGGTCTTGTCATATATCCATTTGAAAGGGGACAACAGTGCTTTAACACTGATCACTGACAGTGAGACAGAGAGAGAGTCAGAGACGTCACTTTATTGCCCAATGACTGCAGCCCCCTCCTGTGTGTCACTATTTCTCCCTCCAGCCCCCCCTGAACTTTTAACACACTCACTTGCTCTCTGACGTAGGTTGAAGTACAGGGGGCAAGCGGAGGGAAGAGGGGGGTGGCGTGATGATGGCAGTGGGTACCGAGTTAGGGTGAGGGGTAACCATGACGATTCCCCGGATAGCAGTGGTGGAGGAAGTAATGAGCTCCTTTACTTGAGTGAAATACTGGTATTACTTAAGTAAAAATATATAAGTATAATCAGGGAAATGTACTATAAGTATTGAAAGTAAATGATGTCCCTGTGACTTTTCTACATGTCATTAGATAATCGTTACTGATGCATTAAAAGCAGGATGTCACTGTTACAGCTGGTTGAGGTGGAGCTCATTTATAACTAGTTTGTACAGGACAACAACTAATGATTATTTTCATTACGGACTCATTATTTTCTCCATTCATTGATTCATAGTTACCATTGCGAATTCATTTTCTGTCAATCAACTTATTTCAGCTCTACTAACAGTATAAACTGTTGAGTATCTTATAAGCTTTATATTTTTATGCAAACATGTAACTGAAGCTGTCAAGTAAAGTAGAAGTCCTCAGATTTGCACTTCAGTACAGCGCTTGAGTAAATGTACTTAGTTACATTCCACCACTGCCAGATGGGATACCCTGCCAGAATCACACACTTGGCAGCGAGCTGGAGAGAATGAATGAGGGACAGAATGACGGAGTAGAGAGGAAGAAGAGAGGAGGAGGAGGAGGAGGTCATGGGGAAACTTGAAAGTGCCCTGTTCTAGGAGAGTAAATATTAACAGTAATAGGTCGGACCTTTGGTTTTGCCTTTGAACGTAATCGCCGCGGTTGTTTACTCAGGCCCTGCTGGAATTCCCTGGAGGAAATGAGGGTGCAACATAAAAATGATGAATTTATTACTACTCCTTCTCCCATGATCCCTTTTACCATCGCAGCAGCGTTGCGTCACGACCAGCATTTGCACTGTTTACATATGACACTCTGAGGTAAGCAGAACATGAGACTTAACCCTAAAACCCACAAGACGACTTTATCATCCACCTGGACATGGAAATTAACCCGCGGCGACAAACATTTATGGGAAAAACCACATTAACAGAATGGGCTGATTTGGTATTTGTTCCCATAATCAAACTACAACCCTAATTAAACTAAAGCAAACACTGAAAAAAATCCCCAACATATAAAAATCTGTTCTTGCAAAAGCTCTTCCTTGTCAGGTAAATAAACCACTCACACTCATTCTGAATTTGCTTCAATCAAAGTGGCGAATGAATCACGCAGCTGTGTGGATTAACAGGCCGGCAAAAGGTGAGCAAAGAGTGTGAGGCATTCAAATGATTTGAAGCCTGCGTAATAATGTGTGAATACATGCCGTGGCGCACAGGAAACCTAGTGTAAAGCATGAGCGAATTGAGTGAAGCTTGTGTGAGTAAAGTTTGTCTGGCAGCGAGGCCTGGCAGACCCTGTCACAGGTTCCCCTTCCTCTCTGATGTCTTTGAGGTCGTAGTCTGAGTGTCTCACTCTGTTTCTCCTCCTATGGTGGTTTACACAGATTGGTGATGTAATGGGTAGCATATGAAGGCCACACACAAACACACACACGCAGACGCACACACAAACACTGATGCACATGCACGATATACAGACACCGCACTTATACCACCACATACCCATAATTACACACATATACTGTACGCACACCCATTTACACAAACCCTGGATTCCCCCTTTTCCAACAGGCATGCGCCAGTGTGCGCTCGCTCTCTCACACACACAAAAACAAAATTCTAAACAAAGATACACAATTCGTTTCATTTTGCGTGCCGACGTCTATGCATACGTGCACGCGCACACGCCACACACACACACACACTTAAAGGATACCCATCCGGTGTCATGGTGTGTGAGTGATCAGCGCTGGCGGACGGCCTAACAGAAGGCTGTGTGCTTCAGAACCACCCAGGAGACCCCCATCATGAGAGGCAGCCCAGAGAGGGAATGAGGGAGAGTGACTAACTTCACTTTTTCTTTTCTTCTCTCCCCAGCTGTGTCTTCAAACGGCCCTTTGATGTGGCAAATTAAAAAGAGCGAGTGTGTCAATATCTCCCTACGTCCAACCGCACTCATCTATTTCCTCCCCTCCTTCTGCTGCTCTCCTCCCTTGCCTGCTTTTCTTCTCTACTGTTGACCCGAGAAAACAGAGTATGACCCTTTTTAACCACAACAACTCTGCCACCCACTCACTGCCACCAGGCCCTCATCATTTGGAGGGTGTTTGTTTGTCTGTGTAGGCCCACCACCGGACTGGCAACTCTGTGTGTGTGTATACTGTACGTGTATGAGTGTGCGAGCGTGCGCATTCAGGGCCCACCACTAATTATTTTCTAACCACACCATGAGTGTATGTCTGTGAATGAGGGTCTCCTAATCTCACACCCAGACTCAAAAGCGCTTTCTTCCCTTCCCCTGGTCTCTCTCGCTCACTCTTTCTCCCTTTGTTTGTTTGTGTCAGTAGCCAGGTTTCCACCCAAATGGAGGAAAAATTCTAACCAAATTTTCAGGAAATTGGCAAAAGAAAAGGCCTATTTACACCTACCGAATATCAGGAGGTGAGATAAGCAGCGCTGATTCTCCGCTCAGGTGCCGTTATACCACTGCAGAAGAAGAGGGCGCCACAAGATGATGTAATTAAACGACCGCCAGTCAAACTTCAAATGATGTGAGGGGAAAAAATGATGCTGGAAGTGTAGCCTTTCTGTTCGTTTCATGTATTAATGTGTTAATACAGGTGTCACATCCCGCTCAGCGCTCCACACAGATCTCATATTTGTACACATTTCACTCCCTTGTGATATACAGTACGTGTACGCTGTGATGCCTCGACTGTCCCTCTGTGATGACTGGAAATCATTCTTGCCCTTTGCAAAAGCAGGCCACACTTTACTGCACCTGACAGGGTGTTTCCAGACTGCCTCTGCGCGTGTGTGTGTCTGTGCATGTTGATGTGTGTACAGGAGACTGTTATGTTTCTACATGTATCAGAGTGTGTGTTTCGGAGCTGCAAAGTGCAATTTTGGTGTGTTTTCGTTCTTTTACAGCAGCATGTTTTTCTTTGACCGATCGTGCGTGTGCATCTATGTGCATATCGTGTGCGTGTGTGTGCGTGTGTGTGTGTGAAGTGTCGACCCCATCAACCACCCTGCACCCCTCAAACATGTGTCTGTGTTAATGTCCTGCGGTGTGTGTATATGCGTGTGTGTCCGCTCACTGTTTCTATGCAACACTTTCAGAGGCCCCTTCTGGTCTGGACAACACCTCTCTCCTGCTCCTATCCGTCTCTCACTCCTCACTCTTTCCTTCACCCTGGAGAGGGAGAGAAGGAGTGAAAAAAAAAAGAGAGGAGGTGGGTGGGGGGGCAGTGGAAATAACAGGCTGCTGTCTCAGGAGGGGCTCTGAAAAAAAAAAAGAGCAAGGGGTGAGAAAAGGAGGGAAATATGGTAGAGAAAAGGTGTTTGCTGTGAGTCTTAGCCGTAATACAGGCAATGTGGCATGTGTAGCCGAAATTAGCTGTGAATTAAATAACACAAGCGAGAACACACTTCCTGTGACATTTCACCCTTGAATACAGCGCATAACACCGGGTGAGCGCAAGAAAAAGAGAGGGCAGGTCAAACTGGAGGCTCAGAAAGACACATGGTTACATGAGATATGCTGATACACATGAAAACAATGGGCTTTTTAAAACGTCTGCAGTGATAGAGAGAGGCAGGGGGGAAGAGATTTGGAGATGGGAAGATAAAAAGAGGTAGATGGGACTGATTGGTGCAGGTAGCGGGATGCGACGGAGGAAGTGCTGGAGATAGCGACGGCACAGGACGGGGAGAAAGTGATAGAGGAAAGAAAAAAAACAACGGAACATTTTTTTTTTAAGTTTCGCAAAGGGAGACAGGCAGCAGGGAGGGGAGGAGGAAAGAGGGAGAGAGAGAGGAGGGAGAGAGGGGGAGAGAGAGAGAGAGAGAGAGAGAGGGAGAGCGAGAGAGCGTGTGTCTGTGTGTGTGTGTGTTTTTATGAATGAAGTGAGTCACTGCCGATGTGTCATAGGCCCGACGTCTTTATAAAGGAAGTTTTAAACAAGCCTAAACACTTCACTGCGCGCAAAAAATTGGACTTACCACACTCGCATCCCTCTCTCTGCATTTCTGTTGCCTCTCTCTCTGTCTCTCCAAACTGTCTAAGTGTCTCTCTGCCTTCAGCACTCCATAAAGACTCATCTCAAACTTTAACCAAAGACAGAAAAGTTTGACTTTTACCTTCCTCTCCTGACTTTCTCTCTGAGTGCCTCAGTCATCACTCTGCTCTCTCATTCATTCTCTCTCTCTCGTCCTGACAACTTTCCTCCTCACTCTGACTTCAAGAGTGCGAAGAAGAAACCGGAGCACGTGACAATTTCCGGAGTTCAATTTATTTATTAATTTTCTATTTATTTATTTATCTGCGTTTGTTTGCTGGTTTACCTATCTCTTGGATCCGAATCAATATGAAATGTAAGTGTTTGTATGAGCGCATTTGAATGCCTAATTGCTTTAATTGTTAATTATTTCTTTTACAGCTTTATTTTAATTCTAAACGCTTTGCTTTAAAGTTGTGAGTGTATGACGTTTGTGTGACTGTTAGCAGCTGTTTTGTCGTCCTTTTCAGACTGATGTGATTGATTTTTAGATTAAATTCTAAACAATGAACTTACTTCTGACTTTCAGTATGGACAACTTTACTCTCTAAACTAAAAGTTGCACTCGACTGGGAGCTCAGATGCTCCTGCAGTGTTATTTTGGCTGCGATTCTTGTGGTTCACCTGTAATTATCAAGCATTCATCATTTCAACAGCACTGTGGTTCCCTTTTAATACTTAGTCTACCTTGTATTTGAACTTGAAAGGAAAAGAATGAATGAGCTTACTGTTAGAGAGTTGACTTGGCTGGGTCTATATAATTTATACCACCAACTCACGTACCTATCCAGTTGCAGGTGTGACAATCAGCAGCATTCATTTCGCTGCTTATGGTGAAGGGGTGATGATGATATTCAGTGTCAAAGCCCGGCTTTTAATGATTTAATGATTTGCATTCAGCCTGTGAAAACATGACTCTGACACTGAAGCTCTTCAGGATTCCTCTGCCAAGTCTGGAGCTATTGTTTATATTATGGTGCAATATCTTCCCCTGGAGCTGACAGCCGTGGCCTGAGGTCATTATCATTATGGCGAGATGACAAGCGCCTCTCCACTAATTGCTTCCGTTTTCTTCTGCCCCTGCAGTGCTGCTCGACTCCTCCTCATCGCTCCTCTTCTCGCTGCTATTGGCCCAGCTGCCTGTGTTCACGTCTGCCTCTCCAGTACCACAGCGGCGGCCCAATGACATGGATAAACTGTCCAATCAGACCAAAAATCTAATGAAGCTCACCCAAGAACTGCTGGTAAGTCAAAATGTCGTCATTGCAATTGTCAGTCTCAGCTACTGATTGGAGGAGAGGCTAATGAGGCCCTGACCATCCTATGCTAATTGAATTGTTAGTGTGAGGGTGGAAGAGGATGCTGGTCATTGTGCCACAGCCTGTCTTGATTGATCTTCCTCTAACTGGATTTTGGTGTTAATGTCACCTCTCAGTTTTGGTTACATCACTCTTCAAGCAGCACTAACTTTCCACCATGAGTTGTTGTGGAAACTGTTTGGCTGAAGTTTACCAGGTTTACTCAGGATTCAGTTTGACTTAAGCTGCTTTCATTGATGACAGACTGGCTGGAGTCCATATGCATGCTTAGATCAGGGCAGCAAAAGCCTCAGGGGAGATTTGACTGAGTGATCTCACTTTTAATCCACACTAGACTCGGAAGGGAGGGGAGGTCTGACTCAGCAACCTCCTGGTCTGCCTGGTCACCTGACTGGTGGCGGTAGCAGGAAGATTGGTGGCCAGGTCGGTGCCTATATCCTGCCCAGTGAACGTGCAGTGAAATTAATAAGTTTTATGGAGCTGAGGAGAATAAAAACACATTTACAGCAAGGATCTAGCAAGATACACAATGTAGTCAAGGGGACAGAGAAACAAAACAGAAAGTTCTAGGAATCCGTTTAATGTCTCCCATCAAGACAAATATAGAACTACATATCAACACTGTACCTGCATCCAACTAAAGCTGGACAGCCAAGCATATCATCTGTGAAATGACAGCAAAGTATATCACATGCCTGTTTACATAGAAACATGTTTATGTTCTGCGGCTAGACTGTGGAAGTGAGGAAGGAATTGGAGGAGTTTTTTTTTTTTCTCCTATGAAATGTGAATCATTTGCACCGTACTGACAACTCTGGCAGACTCTGACAAATCTTATTTTGTTGACAGTCAAGTGGTTAGGAAAATCAGATCTGAGAACATAGCCAAGATTTGGCTCCAGCTGGTGATTGTGTATCAACACTGTGTTTTAACAGGTGAAAAGAAAGCGGGATCGTATCTCTGGATCTTTGGTTACACATGACTGATCCAGATTCTATTTTTGCATTATGCAAATCTTTAAAGTCTTTTGTTCAGGGGATGAAATCAAAAATAGCCACAGACTCTCTCTAGTCTTGGCTAGTAGATAATGTAGATAATGTTCAGAAAGTGTGTGTCTGTGTGTGTGTGTGTGTGTGTGTGTGTGTGTGTGTGTGTGTGTTCTGTACATATGTGTGGGTTTGTTACTTTAAATCAATGTTACAGACCATTGTGTAGCAGTAGTCTAACCTGGGATCCAGATGTGAAGGAACCAACATCATCAAAGGGGGTTGGGGACAGTATTAGACAGTGTTCAGTAAATGGAAGATTTATTTTTAATTTTCTTTCCTTATTGTGTGGAATTCCACTAAAAAGAGGACAAAGTTAGGAAAGATAAATAGAATGGGAATCCATGGAAAGTCCCTGCAAAAAGGCAATGAAACTGATGCTTTAAAGGGAGAGAAGTGTGTGTGTGTGTGTGTGTGTGTGTGTGTGTGTGTATACACACACATAGGTCCATATAAGTTTTCCGACTCAAGTGTGTGTGTGTGTGTGTGTGTGTGTGTGTGTGTGTGTGTGTGTGTGTGTTTGAGTGTGTTTGCATGCATGCAGTATGGGTGTGAATGTGTCCATGCATTTGTGTGTAGGCATTTTTGTGGCTGTGTGTGTGTGCATTGAGGGTTCTGTAAATAGTCATGGTTGTGTAGGTGCGGTGTTTAGAGTTATGCTTTCGGTCGCCACAGCAAAGTGACTTGATAAAAATCAAAAAGATTTATCACATTCCAGTATTTGCATTCAGGAAGAAAAAAGGCTGGATGCTAAGTTCTGTCGGGTGAGGTCATGATCTACGATGGAGAGAGCAAGAAAAGGAGGATAAGAGGGAGAATTAAAGGCTGAGAAAGATGGAACAAAAACCACAAGAGATGAAGAGATCAGAGAGCCAACTAGATGACAAGCCAGTGGTGTATGTGTGTGCATGCATGCACATGTGCACGTGATGTTGCATGTGCTTATGCACCTGGTATGAGACAGAGAGGACGAGGGGGGCAGGGGAGAGGGTAGGGAAGCAGGGGATAGAAGGGGACAAAGGCAACGGAGACAAAACATTGGACCACAAACATAAGTGAGCTCTCATGAAAGGCTGATGGAGAGACATGTGAAACAATGCGGCACATTCATCACCAAAAACATCAACACAAACAACGGGAGGCAAACGGTAGAGCAAGGAAAACACGGGATAACAGGTTAAGGAAGCATTAAGTACAGACAACCTGTTTACACAAAACATTTCTCAGCACTCATCATCCTAATGTTGTTATGTTCCTCTACTGATTGGAAATGACGCAGGCCACATCAGTCATCTCCATTTACCCCCATTCATTACTGAATCAGGCATACATCTTTAGTGCTAAATTGTACTACTGTTGAGCACAGCTGCCTTCTAAGGTACAACCACGTGAACCTGCAGTCAGGTTGTTTGCCCCCCTCTGGTGGCCACGATGAGCACGACATCTGCTGTCTGGACATAGTTTACAACACGACTCTTGCTGGGCAGCAGCACTGCGTCATTCCATCTTTTTATAGCTGTGACCCTGGAGTTTCCCTACAGCCCTGTGTTGTCTGTCCCACTTGGAGCTTTCTTAGTCACTGCATATGTTGTTATCCGCGCTCCCTGTAGAAAACATCCTGTGGGTTCAGGTCATTTACTCTTATTGTTGACATTTGGGGTGGCTGAATGTGGGTGAACTCACACTGACCCGATCAACCACGCTCCCCTCAGTGAGAGCTACTGTCTCTAAGCACAGAAAACAGTCATCCGATCGAGGTGCTGGACTAATACTTTCCTCATGTTGCCGTGACTTGTCTCAGGATGAGTAAAATTGCACTGATGCAAATTGCTAACTGCCTGCTCTGTGTCTTGTTTTCTCTTTCAGAGGGAGCATGCATTTGATTCAGATGTGGAGCCCCACAGGTTCAGATCCCTGCCAGAAATGAGCAACAGATCAGCCAATGATCTCAACAATCTTGAGGTAATGCTCTGATAATGCACTTGTGTGTGACTGTGTGCATGTGTGTGTGTGCGTGCTTGTGAAGGGAGAGGGGCTGGTCTGTTTCTTTTCGCACAGTTACATCTTGCCACACCCATGCTAAGTCTCTAAAGTATGTCTGTGTTGTTTCCAGCTGAAGCCCACACTCTCTCAGCTGCATTCTGACCTGAAGCTGTATGAGCACCACTTCGAGTGGCTGAACAAGGTTTCGAAGAAGCACCACCACCCTGCATTGCCCAAGCTGGTAGAGATGATCAGAGAAATGAAATCTCTCATCAGCCTGCTGCACCGTCAGGTAAAGAGCTCAGTTTCTCCTTTTCATTCTCAGTTGATTTCAGTGTTTAATTTTCTCTAAGTTTTAGCAGAAAACTGTCATTTTGGACAACAGTGTGCCACCACTTTTACATTTACCCTGTGATGAATAAATGAATGAACTGCTGTTCTAATCTGTTTGTCTTCCTCTCTTCTCTCCTCCAGATGCTGAGAGTTGAAGCACCGAGGCTGACTCCAGCGACCCCCTCCCTCCCCCCTCACCTCCCCTATCAGTTTGATGTCCTGCAATCCAGTCATGAGCTTCTTCAACACTTCAAGCTCTTCTGTGATTGGGCGTACAGAGCATTCATCAGCCTCAAGCCCAAAGTCTCTGCAGTACAATGATAATCCAAGCACATTCACTCTTCTCCTTTCAACTACTTGGCTGCAGAGCCAGTGAGGACAAGTGGAGTCCCGCCTCAGCCAAAGGGGAATAATGACCATATCAGTGTGCATTGCAGTCAATAGCATCCCTTAAGAGGCCCAAACGTCAACCAATGACATGCGTGTTGAAGAATGTGTCTTTCCATCAGAGCCAATAAGGATGCACTATACTGCAGCCAGTTACAACCATAAAGATTTTTGTTAAAGCAAACTGCCAGTTTAACTACAATGATCATGTCATGATTCCCCAAACTCTCTCCTAAAGGCCTTGTTCATGACCATGTTATTTATGTATTTATTTATTTATTGACTGTCAGTAATTTATTTAATTTTATTTATTTGAAATTGCAATGTGTCACTCTCATCTTTATTTCTGTATTAACGTGAATTTATTTGCCCACATCTCTGTAATCTTTCTTTTTTTGTCTTGTGTCTCACTGATCCTCAAGAAAAACACAGTAGCACTTCCTGAACCTATAGCTCTGATAATGACTTTCTTTGCATTTGTGTATTTCTTCAGCGAATAATTCTTCCAGTAGATGTAGCATGCATTTGGAACAGCCAAGGTTTTCACTATCTCTCACTTACAGTGCCCTTAAAGTAAACAGTTGAGAAGATGGTAAGGTTATCTTCTTACCATGTTGAACGTGCCACGTCGTAACATATCAATTGATGACCTATGAAATTAATCACGTTTATCTGAAAATGTCAAGGTGGTAGCCGAAGAGAAGTGAATACTTTCTTTTGTACCACAGGCAGAGTTTCTATTTTCAATGCCTGTTTCTCGTGTTCCGCATGAGGAGGCATATTTAACATTGTGGTAAAGTTGAATGAATGTGCCCTGTTGCTGAGCACTGATGGACCTGATTAGATTCTTTGCACAAACTTGTTAGGATTAGCCTCTTGGATGAGTGAGATGGCTGATTTTGAACCTGTGCTTTGGGGTAGAAAAGTTTTTATTATTATTATTATTATTAATATTATTATTATTTTATTTTTTAGTTTTTAGTTTAACACCCAAAGCCTTAAAATACTATGTATTGTGACACTATGTTCTGTACAGGTGTACATAAATGTACAAGAATGTAAATTGTTGTATACAGTGCTTTTGTGTATTATGTTGTTTTCTACAGTATAATGTAGATTACTTCACCAATTTCATCACTATAAGTTCTGTCCATTCCTATTCTAGTATTTGTTTCAGTATTGACTATTTATTTAAGTAACTTGGTGGAACTATTTATTTTGTGCTGCAGTGGAGCAAGTCTCCTATCTTTTTGTACTTTTATACAGTTTTTATTCTTATTTACTATTATTATACCATTATGTTTAAATTATTGTTGTAACATCAAGATGCCTCTTCCACACACTGATTGGCCTCAATGTGAAATATGTGCCTTGGTGAAATAAATACTAAAGAATGTGCACAATGGATTTGAGTATGTCTTTGATAACCATGGTTCACCTAACCAACAACGTAAGCTGAGACAGAAGGGAGTCAGGGCAGTCACACTGGTACTACGTTACCCAGAAGTCTGTGCGCCAGAGTCAGACTATAACGAATACAGATCCATTGTGAATAAAGCTTTAGAAATCACTTCAGGAGACCTCGGAGTGTTGATGCATCACCGATACGTGCTTTTCATTATATTTGATTAGAAATGTTTTTTTGTAAGCAACATTTAAAAACGTCAATCTGTCTGTTGAAGCTCCTGGCCAATAGTAGTAGCTCATCTATTGCAGCAAACAGCCAATCGCTGTCGCTGTTCTTAGAAGGCGGCATCGGGCGGAGAACTGCTGTTAGTTTGCGCTGTGTTTATTGTTAAGGTTGTGTGGATTAGCACTGCGGTACCCAGTTCATTTTAATAATATCAACAATATAGCTTTAAGATGAGGTAAAGATGCTCGGTGAGTACTGCTTCGGCCTGAATTCATGCACATCCTTATCGAGCAGTTTAATGACGCTATTCCGCATTGACGAGGGCTAGTTTAACTTGGCGTTAAATGAAGGCCAGTAGCTGTTTTTGTTGATTCAGTAAAAACTGATATTTCCTCTGGGTGTTGTGTGTCGGCTCGCACAGCTGGTCGATAAATTAAGATACCTTTATAAAGTAGCTTCATGTGTAACTTAGCTGTCACCCCTGTGTGTGTATTGGTAGTAGGCACCGCACTGCGGGGACGGACAGACGCGGACTGACGGCCAGAGGAAAGACAGCAGGGAGGGGGGGTGGGGGACCAGCCTCATAGACAGGAGGGAGGGAGGGAGGGAGGGAGGCAGGGTGGAATTTAAAGGGGACATTCTTACCAGGAGTTACCAAGTTATAACACTGCATGTGTTTCCATTTCACTTTATGTCAGACCTGTCCTCAGCTCTCTACTTGGGATGACAGCTGGTGTTTCCAGTGGCTGACAGGGAAAGAATTTGTGAAAGACACAGAAGAAAATATGAACGAAGGAAAGGTGAAAGAAAAAACCATGATACTGCACCAAAACTAATCCACACCTGCATCCAAGGAGTACCTTCATCTGCTACCAGCTTGCTCTGGTAATGGCTAACTCAGTGGCCTTAGTGGTCCAAGCAGAACTTTTACCGCCTCAGTCCACCGCCTCCCTCTCTCCTTTCCCATCCCTTCTCGGTTCAGGAGAGGATGGTGAGGACGATAGGGACAGAGGGGAGCTTGTGGATGGAGACAAGGCAGTGGTAGAGGGTGGAGTAGAGGTGGTCCTGGACATGGTGACGTCGTCCGTGCCAGGCCCAGCCCAGCAGCCCGAGCAGTCGGACCATCCCTTCCAGTGTATGGACTGTGGGAAGAGCTTCAGGTGGTCGTCCAGGCTGACCCACCACCAGCGGAGCCACAACAATGAGAGACCATACCGCTGCAACCTCTGCCCCAAGGCCTTCAAGGGCTCCTCTGCTCTGCTCTACCACCAACGGTACCCATAAATCATCCATATTATAACAAAAGTATTTGGTGGCAGCAAATAAGATGTAGCACAAGAAAAGTGTTGCATTGTGTAATGACTGTTATGTAATGCTGTCTTCCTGAATGGTTACTCTCCTTTTGCAGGTCTCACTCAGGGGAGAAGCCTTACAAATGTCAGGACTGTGGCAAAGCCTTCAAACGCTCCTCTCTGCTCCAGGTGAGATGTCAAACAAAGTTATTTTATGGAGGAGGATGTCTGGAAAAAGGGAATGCTTATAAATCTACCTCTTTCCATCTCCAGGTCCATCAGAGCGTGCACACTGGAGTGCGTACCTTCTTGTGCCCCTATTGCCCTTTGACCTTTAAATGGAGTTCTCATTACCAGTATCACCTGCGGCAGCATACTGGAGAGTGTCCATACCCCTGTGACACCTGCCCCAAGGCCTTCAAGAACTCAAGCAGTCTGCGGCGACACAAGAATGTCCATCTTGGTCTCAAGCCTTACACCTGCTCAGTGTGTAACAAATCCTTCACTCAGTCTACCAACCTGAGGCAGCACATGAGGATACATACAGGTGAGAGGCCCTACATCTGCAGTGAGTGTGGACGAAGCTTCACACACTCATCGAACCTGGCTCTGCACAAGAACTCCCACTCCAACCTCAACGCAGGAGGGAAAGAGGGGAAGAGGGGAGAGGACGCAAAGAAGGGAAATGAGGTAGTGGAGGTGGTGGTAGGGACTGAGGAAGTGACATCGTCCATGCTGACGGACATGGTTGGATTTGTGAGCCAGGAAGGAACTGATGGAGTCGGGGTGGGGATGGAAGAAGTGTTCCTGTCAACCACCTCGTCCGGCCAGAATCCGAGCCTTCTCCCCCAGCTCACCCTCACATCCTCAGGGGGGGACGTGTGTGCATCGAGGGCCATTGGGACAGAGGTTCACCTGAGCACAGACACCGGGGCCAGTGTGCTGCTGTACAGCTGTGGCAGCTGCAGCCACACCTTTGGCACACGAACAGACCTAGAGGAGCACCAGTCCATGCACATGGCTCCAGAGGAACATGGGGCCAGTGCAGAGGCCGGGCCTGGAGCAGGGATGGAGGTTGGGGATGGGCTTGTGGGAGCTGGCCACCTGCTGGCTGATTTTGAGGAGGTGGTGGAGACGACGACAGTGGCTGAAAATGGACACACGACAGAGGTGCTCCTCGGACTGACGGAGGGCGCAGATGGCAGTAATACCGTAAGTGATTGGATCAAATGGATAAATGTGAGAAGAGAATAAACCCTGTAGATAGGGAGTCAGGTCATCAGGGGGTGGTATGTAGCCTGGTTACAGACCTCTGAATCACAGATTTGTACAGCAGTTTAAATAGGTCTGATTGATGGCTGTCCCCACAGGTTAGAGAAACAATTGACCAATCAGAGGTTAGCAAGTGGGATTAGAGATGGGGATATCGTCTTCTAGCTAGCTAGCTACAGTTATGAAAAATAGGCCGGCAAAAATGTCCACAAGGAAAACAGAACAAGCTAACATAAACAGAGTGTCAGGCTAAATAGATGAAGTGAAACAAAAGGGCAACTCAGTCTGATTATTACTGATTACTGCTGTTCGTAATGTGGCATGGATTAGAATGGCAGTACTCTCGAAGGTCAAAACAAACACTCATCTGTCTGTATAATGTAATTACCTACCTACTCTCTAAAGTGCTTGACTTGAATCTGAAGGCTTTTTTGATATGCATTACTTCCTTTGGTTTGTCCTCAGAATGTGGGCACCACCCAGGCCCAGTTTGACCTGCTGCAGAGCTTCACTGAGGTGACTCAGAGCTCTGAGACCGTTCAGCCAGAGGCCAGAACCACATGGGCAGGGCTGTCATGTGGCTACTGCAATAAGACCTTTAAGACCAGTGGTGGCCTCAACAGACATGTGTCACTGGTGAGAATGCTCTTCTCACAGTTGTACAAATTGCAGGAATGTATCGTATATTGAGCATTGAAATCAGTATCATGCATTTTGATGTATCTATCTTCAAATCATCTTTGCCTCCTGTGTTCCCCTTCTGTGTGTCCAGATGCACTCTCTTTCATCACAGTCCCGCTCCCAGTTCAGCTGCTCCGCCTGTGACCGCTCCTTCCCCCTTCTCTCCTCACTCCTCACCCACCAACACTCCCACACCCCTGAGCAGCGTCTCCTGGCCGAGGCGGAGGCTGAGATAGTGTGCCCTCCTTCCCTTTCCCTGTCTCTCCCCCTCCCCTCCTCTCCCAGCCAGGCTGACAAGCAGCAGGAAGGCCAGAGGGAGATCCACGTTGACATCATTGCCGTCGGTGAGGAGCAGGAGGAGCAACCGGCCAAACCGACCAAAGCCCCCAAAAAGACGGGAGCCAGCAAGAGCACTCCTGCTGGAGGTAAAGGCATTTTCAAAGCAGAACAGACACAGAGCTGCATTTTGACATGGAGACAGTGATTGATTTGATCATACAATAGGAAGTATGATCCAAGCACTCCGCTCCTGTGTTTTGGTATGATATGCTTTCCCTACGCACTGGCAGTCCTCTTTATGCAAAACTAGCCACGCTGTAACCAGTATCAGATTGGTTGTATAATACATTTATAGCAGCCAGGGAACTTTACTTGATGTCTTTTTCCACATAAAGAGGTTGTTCTTTACTCTGTTTACAACAATAGTTGACTCTGTTTTATTGTATTATATGTCATTTTTTATTTCAATTTTCACATACTCTCATACAGAGAGGCCATACCGCTGTTCAGAGTGTGGAAAAGCCTTCAAAGGTTCATCAGGGCTGAAATATCACATGAGGGATCACACTGGGGAAAGGCCCTACCGCTGCACTGAGTGTGGAAAAAGCTTCAAGAGGTCGTCATTGCTTTCAATCCATCAGAGGGTAAGGCCCACTGCAAGAAATTTACACACCAGTTAGGTTTCCAAATGAGAGAATCATCATTGTGGAGCTAAAGCTTATCATTAATGTCATCGTAAAACTTAAGATTTCTCTAGTTTACAAGCACTGCAGCTGCTGAGCGTGGTTCACAGCCACGCAGATGAATGCAGTCTCCAATAGACAAACCCAAAAAGCAAAACACTTCCCCTTCAATGCAGAAACACATTCTGTAGTTACATCTTTCTTGTGACTGAAGTTGCTGTTATCACACAATGTTTTAGTTGTAACTTTTGATTGCATTGTTCACACATTTGGATCTTTGCAGTCTTGAGCTACATTTATCAAAAACAATTACATTTGTTACATTAAATGGATTTCATTGCACTCTTGAAGTTTTACTGCAGTGAACACTGAAAAAACTGGATTTACAAATGCAATAGCAACAACCACAAACTGACACTTTTTTTGCGCTATAAATATGTACTTAAGTATGATTGAGTGTTAGAACATGTAAAAGAAATAAAACCTAATGCCTAAAAGTGTAAATTGCATTTTTTTTTTTTCCATGTTCACCTTACCCAGGTACACACAGGCGTTCGGGCCTTCCAGTGCCCCCACTGCCCTCTCACTTTCAAGTGGAGCTCTCACTATCAGTACCACTTACGGCAGCACACAGGCGAGAGGCCGTATGTGTGTAAGGAGTGTGGCAAGTCCTTCAAGAACACCAGCTGCCTGCGGAGACACAGTCAGATGCACTCTGGACTGCGGCCTCATACCTGCTCCATCTGCTCAAAGTCTTTCTCGCAGACGTCGAACCTCAAACAGGTGAGTACGGCCTGCGCAGGTTCAGCTATCAGCTCGTCTGGATTTTAAACTGTTTGTATTGAACAAATCTGTCTTAACTCATAACCTGTTTTCTTCATTTGTCTACCCTCTTGTTGATATTCCTCTGCGAGCAGCATGAACGCACCCATTCTGGTGAGAGACCCTTTCAGTGCACACACTGCAATAAAAGCTTTACACACTCCTCCAACCTCCAGCTCCACCTTCGCACGCACTCCTCAAGCAAGGACTTCAAATGCCCTTACTGCTCCAAGGAGTTTGTCATGCACTCCTACTTGCAGAGGCACATCCGCACCCATGGCAGTGGTGTTCCCCTGCCCTGCCCTGGTGGTGGAGCTAAAGATGGAGTGGCTGTGAAAGCCAGTGTTGGAGGAGTAACAACCACCACAACCCTGCTCAACCCCATCACTCTGGAAACCTCAGGAAACCATGGCAGCCTGATTGTGTCCCAGCCAGCACTTAATATTCCCCCCAACACCTCCCAGAACTACTTTATGATTCAGACAGCCAGCGGCCTGCAGCTCATTCCTCTGTCATCCCCTACACCAGCCCCTCCACCTCCTCCTCCTCCTCCACCACCACCGCCGCCTCCGTCCCAGCCCCAAAACTTCTTCCTCCTGCAGTGCCCCTCCAACAATGGCAGCCAGTCCAGCTTGATTCTTGTCCCGACAGCGAACAACCCTCCACCAGCTCCGGAGCCTCAGACCCTCCCAGTGCTTCAGACTATCCAAGCTCTGCAACCCGTCCTAAACCAAACACAGACTCAGATACCCCATTTTCCGACCATATCACAGCAACAACAGCAGACCAGGATCATAATCACCAACAATAATAACAATGCAAACGCTCCTGCTGCCACGCCAACACACACTCTCTCAGCCAACTCCCTGCTGACCAAGCCCATATTAGGGAAAAGCACACGGACAGCACGGGGCAGACGGGGACGTAAACCAAAAGCTACTCTTCAGAAATCTGCCGCACCTCCTGTCAGTCAGGCTGCAGGTGGAGCTCTGTTAGTAACAAACTGTCATGTGACCAGTGTCGCACAGACCACTACTGCTGCTAGTACAATCACAGAGTCATCACCATCACCTGTACCCACAGTGTCCCACTGTCCCCTGGCAACATCTTGCACTACTGTCCCAATTCTTTCATCTTCCACCACTGTAACCCCCACAGTGGACACCTCAGGACCTCCATCGGCTGTTTCCATGGTTAGACCAGCCACCACAGTAGCCACAGCATCAGTTTCTGCTCCTGTCCCTGCCACTCCAGAAAGGAACCCCCATACCACTGTGGGGCAAATAAGGACAGGGGAGACCATGGCTGGGAAACAGTTTGTGCTGTGTTTTGAAAATGAAGGACAGGCAAAGGAGGGGATGAATATCGAGGAGGGCGGGGGGTCATACGTGTTCCAGTTTGAAGGGGATACATCGGGAGAGGCAGTGGATGGAGGAATGGGTGGGGAGGGAAAATCACTTGTCTTGCAGTTCAAGACAAATGGGCAAGGTGAAGGGGAAAAGGGGGGAGATAAGGGAGGGATGATGTCACTTCTGCATGAATGGGGTGGGGAAAAGCAGGGAGAGAGACAGGCTGGAGAGGATGGCAGCCAGGGAGAGTCTTATGTCCTTCATTTCCACACTGAGGCACAGGACAGCGGCCCATCCAGCGCCACCTTCAGCCAAGGGCAAGAAACAAGCTTGCAGCTTTCCTGCACACCTACCCAAAGCTTGGTGCCACTTGATGGGCAGGAGGTGGTGTTTGAACTTGGGGGTGAGTCCAAGATGGAGCAGGAAACTGAGGAGGGTATGCAGATGATAGCCCTGATAGAGGGTGAGGGGGAAATGATGGGAGAGGAAGGGGCAGGTTGCAATGCCACAAGTGGCAGGGTTACCGAGGGTGGATCAGCCATGGAAAGTATATTTCAACTGGAAGGCGGAGAGGAAATTGTCATAATTGAGGTCAGCACCAGTAGCTTAAGAGAAGGAAGAATGGAGAGGGGAGGGGATGCAGAGATCTCCCAAAGCAGTGAGGTGAAATTTGAGAGTGTAACAGCAGAGGTAAAGGAAAAGTCTGTGAAGGAACACAACTCCACAGACAGCACAGAGGTGCAAACATCAACTAAAGACACGATAAGAAATGGACCTATACCTAATAAAGAGATGCAGTTCTCTAATTAAGACCGGTGTGCATGTGAGAGAAGAAGAAAGTGTGAGTGAGTGAGTGAATGAGTGAATGAATGCCTCACTATTTGTGGGCTCAGTGTGTTAGCACTTTAGTCAATTTGAGCTCTCCTGGAACTGAGGGAGAACATGCAGTTAGATGAGTACTGTGTTGTAATCCCATGGTGCCACATACTAGAAATGTTATACATTCAAATAGGCTGTACATGGACCTCGGACTGTTCCTAAATATATTAGTTTCAATGATACTGTCGTTGGCAGTTTAAGTAAATACGTTTTTGTGAACATGTTGTACATTGTTGTACATGGCCCACTTTCTTCACAATGTTTAAAGTAAATAGTTAATAATTGTTAATAAATCTGTCAATACCTTTCGTCATTTGCTTTTTTCCTTTCTTGTGGTTTGACATATAAATGTTGCATCTGGAACGCTGTTTGCGCCGTTACGTCGCGTTTGTCATTCACGTAGCCCGTACGCTGTGCGGATTGTAGATACGCAAATAGCGTTGGTCGACTCATTGAGAACGTGCGACGGGACGTAAATCAGAGTACGTCTGTATTCAGAATTCCTTCTTTCCGCAAGAAACGACTCTGTGGCCGTTGAATAAAGCGTGCCAAACCTGCGCGGACTTCACAACAAACTGGGGGAAAACGTTGCATGCAGTGTTTATCCCAGGTTTCAGGTTAATTCGAGTCGTGTGGTGCGCAAGGTAAGCGGAAATGTGGGGTGAGAGCACGAGCAGGGGGTCTAAATATGTCAGGACAGACCGCAGCACTATGTAATAACCATATAAGGATTTGAACGAGGTCTCTTCACTTTCGCCTGTACCCTTGGTGAAAAGCAGAATGGCGTGTAAGATGCAAGCAACGTTACAGAATGATGGTGACACGTGCACGATACAAATCCTCGATAATCCCCATCTGTCTTTGTTGTTTGCAGCTAGCGTGGCTGTGATGTGACACTGCAAGTACTGGCTCAGTGTGGAAGAGATGTACTGCATTTCTAAATATGATTGTCAATTCATTGACCCAGTTCAACTGAAAACATGCCTGTCAGAGTATAGAGACCGCAATACGACATTAACCTCTGTCAGTCTGCACCACGATCAGCTTCACTGTCACCAGCTCTGCCGGAAAATGACAACCTTCTGTCCGTGCACTCTTCCTTAAATAAGTGTGTTTTTGTAGGGTTCCCGTTCACACACTGTGGATGTTGGAGTTTGCATAGAGCAAACAATCCTCCTGTCAGAGAGCAAAGGGTAAACATGGTGAAGCTGGAGCTGCATCAGGTGGTGATGAGGAGGATGAAGGAGGACGACATAGAGGTGGTCAAAGCCCTCATTAAGGTTTGTGCAATAGAATTAGACATAGTGCTTTAATCATGGTGGGAATTTGCTTTTGTCCTTGTGAAGCTCTTGCTGATTTTTTTCTCTGCAGGAGGGCTGCGAAGGCACAGAAAACCGTCTCATCCTCCACATCCTCACTCGTCCGCTCTGCCTCTTCATCCTGGCTGTCTTCTCCTCAGTCCTGCGCTGCCTCGTCCATTCCTTTATCCTGGCCCTTGCTATTCCTGTCTTCCTGCTAATTGTCTTTCTCAAGATCACCATGCCGCGGTCCACAGGGGTCCTGGGCAGCAGCCGTCCCTACTGGGACTATGTGGGAAGCAGCTACAGAGGGACACAGGAGGAGACACTGCAGAACGCCTACTGTAGAATCAGTGGCAAGACACCAGTGACTAAAAGGGTTGGTCTTCTAGTTTGCTGGAATAGGGTAGTTTTCACTTAATTCTAATGACCAAATGTTGCAGTCAAATAATCTTATTTCTTTTATGCAGCCAAGGCGCAGAATTGGAGCCAGAGAAAAGGACACAGACATGTCAACAGAGAAGATCACCCCAGAGAGGGAACAGACAGCGGGGCAGGTCTGGGTGGCAGACTGCGATGGTGACATCCTCGGGTGCATCTTCCGGGAAAGCGAGAATCGAGCCGGCATCAGGAGGATCTGCAGGTTGGTGACGGGCTCCTGGTACCGCAGGGAGGGCCTGGGCCGGCTGCTGGTCCAGAGTCTGGAGCAGAGGGAGAGGGAGACTGGCGCTCACAGAGTGTACGCACACATCCCCTACCCCTCCAAAGTGGGGGAGGTCTTCTTCAAGAAGCTCGGTTATGTGCAACTTGGGGAGGGGACTGACGAAGAAGACGAGCAGGAGAGGAAGCTGGAGAGTCCAGAGAGAGGCTTTCTGGGATACCCCCTCACGAAGGTGTTTTATAAAGACCTGTGATTTAGGGGCGATGGACTCATGTGGAAAAGAAAGTGGAAGGAATATCTAAAGGTAAAGACTTTGAGTCTGTGGATCTCTGCTGCAACGTGTTTGGATATTTGTTTAAGTTAATAATTTATTGGATATTTGCGTTATTTATGCCAGTATTTATTTACCTTATGTGTTGCTGTTGTTTGTTTTAAGTAATTTTTTTTTAACCTTTTCACCATATAGAGTACCATCTCGCCATTTTCATAACTCACACTGTTCTCATCGTTTTGTAATGAAATAAAATATTTCTGTGAAATGTGTTTCCTAAATATGTGTTTTTTGTGGTTCTTAAACGTTTGAGCACAATGTGTGTGTGTGTGTGTGTGTGTGTGTGTGTGTGTGTGTGTGTGTGACTGCTCACATTTGTTTCTGTGTGAAACCATACAGATGTGTAGGAGGATGTACAGATACTGTATAGGAAGTATGTGTGGTTTATGTGAATGTGCAGAATTTAACTGCTTTTATCTTTCTGCGCTCGTCGGCAGTCGTTGCTCTCCTTTTCGTACAGTATGTGGCTCCGTGAGTCTGCAAAAACAGCGCTGCTTCCCTTTGCTTCCGCGTTCTCGTTCTCACATTTTGATTATCTTTGTTATATTTTATGTTGAGAATTCAGAAGTCTTCAATTTTTATGTTGTTAACAAAATACTTCCGTGCACTAACTGCTACTTGAACAATTGACTGACAGAAATGAATGTAATCTTAATTGTCAAGTTAAAATTAAACTTTATGGTTACAACCTCTCAAATGTAAGGACTTGTATGCTTTCTAAAACCTTAATACTTTTGAGTTTTCAATTGTAGTAGCCTCAATAAATTTTAAATTAACTGATTAATTACAAATATAAATAAGTTTGTGATTAAAGTAATTTTTGCTGCCCTAGAATATGGTGTCAATTGCAAAGAGTTAATCAAAATCTCACATAAATCTACTCTGTAATTATTGTTTCAAAAGTTAGCACATAAATTCATGCATCTGGTATCCTGACTCAGAATGTGTGTGGTTTGCAGGTGAATGACAGTTTATGTGACTAAGTGGGGAAATGCACACAGCCCCAGTCTGAGGCTAACCTTAATATGGTTAGCAGGCCTCACGCTCGCATTGCACAGCTACCTACACATCTAACCTCAGACGATGTCAGTATAGCATCAGTGGGCCACAGATAAACACCACAGGATGTTTGCACCATGTTTATTTGTGTGGGAAAGAGGCATATCTCACCTGATGTGAAGACAAATACAGGCTTTATACTACAAACTGTAAATCATGCAAACTGGAGTGGAAAATCACAGCCCTTTAATTAACTTTGATGAAAAAGCTGAGACACCCAGTAACATAACAGTGTTATTACTTGCACGAGTAAGTGTGTGGTCAGCCCATTTTCACTCTGTGAAAGCTGTATTTTTACTGGTGACACTTCTTGGTCATCATCAGGTTGTTTCTTCATGCCTGCAAAAGAGCAGACACCTGTTAAGCCGGGCCTCTACCCGCCCGATCTGTAGCTATTATTGTTGTCAGGAAACAGATGTGAGTTCACACACTGGAAAGAAAGTCTGTTTGTGACTGTGGTCATGTGCGTCTGCACGGTATGGCTGTGTGTGAGTGTTTGAGTGCGCGTGTGCAGGGCGTGGGCGGGTGGGTTTCGGAAAGTATGACTTGGCATTTCCTACACCCGGTTTCTGCCCCTGACTACGGGTTAAATGCACAGCCATGTCTGGCCATACTGTACTACTCCACCACACACACACACACACACACACACACACACACAGGCAGAGCACAAGAGCTGTGCACGTGAGCGTTCATGTGTGACTGTGAGATGACCTTGGTCAACTGTGGTCAAACCCAGAGAGCTGGGTGGGAAGTGGTTACATATAGTTTGGCATTTGATCAGCCTCTTGAAGTCCAGAAAAGACACATGCACACAAGATCAAATGTGCAGAGACATTAGCCTTAGTGCACCGTCAGAGTAATGCAATATGATGTGAGGTCGCTCAGACCATGCAGACACACATACACATGAATCACTCCAAATTTTGGGGCACCACACAATCATAGGATATATTAGATAAATTTGTTCCAGATGATGTATAACATATAGACTGTGTTAATGACATGCTCATACAGATGGCTAACACACACATGCGCACACACAGGCACACACACACACAGGCACACACACACAGGCACACACACAGATGAGCTCCAAAAACAGCCACCCTGGGAAACGGTGAATTCCCCAAACCACAGAGTGCATGAGAGGGTGAGGGGAGTCATGGGAAAGCAGGATGCCTGCATGCAGTGCCACTGAGTGAGCAGACTAGGCCAGAGCTAAAACAGACATAGCAAAGAAAAGACGAGAGCAAAATAATACACATCCTGATTTGGCAAGGACGGATGACAACATCTGATGGTTCAAAGGCTTATGAGTGAGATTTATCCACACACTGTGGTCAGTCAGCTGGCCGGCCGTTCTAGCAGACACGTAGGGTGAGGGAGGTCAATTACAGTTCTGCTCCCAGCCTGACACAGTTTGGGAAAACCCAGATCAGAGGACAAAGTAGGTGTCAGGGCCTCCAAGGTCTGGACGTTCCCAGACCTTGGAGGTCTTGACATGTGTCCACCAAATCTTGAGGTGGGGGTCTCGGTAGGTGGAAAGGCTGAAAAGCGGGAGAGGTCAGTGGCGATTCCGCTGTAGATCGAGGTGAGAAGGTATCTGGAAAGTTTTTAGTTAATGATCTGGTGAAACCAAAGCAGAGACGCCAGTGACTGGATGAGTCTTTAGTGTTTGGAAAGTTCCAGCCAGTTGGCTGAGTTTACTGACGTCTGTGAAAAACTCCAAAGGTTACAAATCACGTCAAACACTCCTCTCATGTGTGGTCACTCAAATTAAGTTGTATTGTAAAATCTGTGTTGTGTAATCTACCTCCCCAATAACATTCCTTTATTGCCTTGTGCCAAATGAATGGTTTCGCCTCAATCATTACGATGTTATATTTTTCAAAACACATAAAAACCATGATGCCATTCAAAAGAATTTGGCAAACAAGTAATTTATTTATAGATTTAATTGTTTTGCAGCGAGACAATACAACCCATCCATCTCGTTTGCATCACGCCCCCTGAACTTACTTTGAAAATCTTTCTGTCCAACCAGAAGCTGCCACTGTTGTATGCAGGATGTTTATGTTTAGAGGTATATGCTCTCAGTTCCCTCCCTTGAACCCCCCAACACACACACACACACACACACACACACACACACACACACACTTTCACTCTTTCTCATTCACCTTCATTTATTGCCCACGCCTGCTGAGTGACAAAGCAAAGCGCGCCTTTCAAAATGATTACAAAGCTAGACAGGTGAGCAAAATGGATACGTTCTATTTATCTGTCGTATATGTCTTTCTGTTTGACACATATTTATATATAGATTACACATGCATGCTATTAAATGGAAAAAATGTAAAAAAAAAAAAAAAGTTTTTCACAAACGTTTATTAACGATTACACCTCGAAGCCAACGTAAGATATTCATCAGTGGAATTCTGTTTCAGTAACTCCGGTACTGTACCACCTTTCAGCACTACAAATTGAGGTTTCAGTATTAATGACTTTCGCTAAAAGTTGTGAAACTGAGAGCAAGAAAAAGAAGCAGTGAATGTTAGTTGTCTTATGACTGTCCGTCACTCACATTTGGTTAACCACAGGTTTTACATGAGTTTATTGTGCTAACTTATTGCATTAAAACCAGAATGCATGTGAGTCATCTGACTAATAATACGTTAAAATGGTAATTTTATTAGTTCCTGAACAGAATTTGTTTCAGACTTTCCCGGCATAAAATGACTGTCTTTGCTGAAAGCTACCGAGATTATCAGTCACCAACAACGCTGGTTAACTTTTGAGAATGGCATTATTACTGATTAAAATGTGATGACTGATAAATTCCCAGAACCTTGTTTTTGTAAATGTAAGTAGCCTTTAAAAACACTTTAAATCTTCTGTAGATGAGTTATACTGTGCCCACTGTAGTGTGCTTCTCTGTTCTACCTGCACCACAGTCCATTAGCTAACAAAAAGGGCACATTTCTCATGTTCTCCCTTTGTCTCAGTGTGCTTTTGCCCCGAAAAAAGTTCATCTACCATTACAAGAACGTGCGCTGGGCAAGAGGCAGGCATGAGACATACCTCTGCTTTGTAGTGAAGAGGCGAGTGGGGCCAGACACATTAACGTTTGACTTTGGGCACCTCCGCAATCGTAATGGCTGCCATGTAGAGGTGAGTGACGTGGGTCACGATGGGGGGGTGGGGGGTGGGGGGTTCAGGGGAAAGACAGAAAATAACAATTGAAACATTTCTCTGATATGTCCATAGTTGCTGTTCCTGCGCTATATAGGAGCCTTGTGCCCTGGTTTGTGGGGGTATGGAGGTACTGGAGAGAAGAGGCTCAGTTACTCCATCACCTGGTTCTGCTCCTGGTCTCCCTGTTCTAACTGCTCCAGCAGACTGAGCCAGTTCCTCAGCCAGACGCCCAACCTTCGCCTCAGGATCTTCGTCTCTCGCCTTTACTTCTGTGACATGGAGGACAGCCGTGAAAGAGAGGGCCTAAGAATGTTGAAAAAAGCCGGCGTGCAGATCACCGTAATGAGTTATAAAGGTGGAGGCAGACGTCTGTGTATATGTGGCAGATGTGTATATTTAAAGACAGAGAGTTAGTTTTCCTTATCACGATCCTTCTCTGGATTTAAAAAACAATGAGTATTTCTTTGTCTCTTTTTAGATTTCTTCTATTGCTGGCAGACATTTGTGGCTCGTAAGCAGAGCAACTTCAAGGCCTGGGAAGAGCTGCACCAAAACTCAGTGCGTCTTACAAGAAAACTCCATCGCATCCTCCAGGTAGACATTAGACCACCCTGCATGCTTTTTCTTCAACCAACAGGATCAGGTCAAACCAAAAATTATTTTTTTTATAATAATATGTTTTCCTTCTTTCTCTCTCAGCCCTGTGAAACAGAAGATTTAAGAGATGCCTTCAAGCTTCTTGGACTGTGAAACACAACTGTGACCTCTTCCATTAATTATATCATTAAGTCTACTGAGAAAAATACGTGTTGGTGTTTGTTCATCACTACAACTGCTAAGCTGAGAAATGAGGAAAAAGTGAGAAAAATAGCTTTCAAGTTGCTGCAAGGCTTTAACATTAGATATATGCTGCTTGCTGTTTCTGTAGCAACATGGTCATGTGAAATAAAATAATATACAGTCAGATATTGTCCTGTGTTCATGATGTTACTTCGTGTTATGGAGCTTGCGAGCCGTTAGCGTAACTTAGCTAGTAGCTTTTTAAAGATGACTCTAAAACTACTTTGCTAAGTGGTGAACTCAGCTATCTGAACTGCTGATTGTAATGAATGTTACACACTGTTAAAGGACAGCAGATTAAAGGGGCATTCCAGTGATAAATGAGAGAACTTTCATAAGTGCAATAAGTCAGACTGCAAGTTTTTCTGTCTGGTAAACGCTCACGTCTTTCAAACTTCATGCTCCAGTTTCTAATGTAAGCTTTCTGTAAATTTGTACTCATGTGATGTCACTGGAGTACTTTTCTTTGACTTGCTCAGATAAACTCCCCATGATGAGTGAACTGACCTTTGCGTGTAAAATTGGTGGCATGCCCCTTTAAGGGCATCCCGAACACCGTGGCAGTGAAACAAGGTGGTGCGCGAGTACACCATCTATTACGGTCACGTAGCCGTTAACGCCGCGCGGACACACCACTCACCGTCACCACCACCACCGGCGTGCACCCGACAAGTCAAGATGGCGACCGAGGGTCAGTCCGAGTACGAGTCGGTCCTCTGTGTCAAACCTGAAGTCAACGTTTACCGAATCCCACCGAGAGCATCCAACCGGGCTATCAGGTGAGGGGGGGGGCAGCGGCCTGACGTGCTTTCTGACCCAGCATCCGCGAGCTGCAGCCGTTGCCTCGGCGACCTACCCACCGAGCTCATCCACTAATCACGCAGCCTGAAGTGCCGGCGGCCGTACTGCTTGTGTTGTCGTCGTGGCTTCGTGTTTACAAGGTCATTACGGATAACGCGTAACTGGCGGTTGGCGTTTCTACCTGCGCTGCGTTGCCCCACTCACGGTTAACAGGGACGCAACTGGATTGGATACATTTCTGTCGTCCGTGTTCCAGCTTCCGTCCAGTAGCACATCAGACGATGACGTGTAATAACGCTCACACTGCTTAAAAGTCCAAGTGATGACACAGGACAGCTAGCTGATGCTCTGTTCTCACAGATTCTTGGTTATCTGACCCTTTAAGTAAAGTTGACAGAACGGCATCCCTGGAGCTGGAAAGAAGTGTTGCTCAAGGACACTTCAGTAGGGTCCATGCTTTTTGATGACAAGGGGCTTTAACATCCAACTGAAAGACAGTGTTCCCTCTATATATGCTTTTAAGTGACCATGCCGCAAAACTGCTGCGTGGTTAAAAAAGGTTGACATTGAATTGTTTACCCCATTTTTCATTGGCTGGTGCTCCAGCCTGACCCGCCACAGCTGCATCTGAGTGGACATTATACCAGCCAAACAGTAGCATAGGCCTGAGTCCCACGAGACATGATTGGTTAACCAGTGACCATATGTATAGTGAGTAAGGGTGATGATGTAATATTTCAGCCTCAGGTCTCAGTGAAATGCCCGTCCGATGCCTTAGTCACGTTTGGCTCACGTAGAAAATAGCCAGCATTGAGCTGGAATGTGTGTGTGTGAGTGCTGGACGAATCATAACAATAACATACACAAATGTCCTTTCCTGTCTCCTTTTGCTCTCGCCCGTTCTTCCCCTCCGTCTCGACATCAGTCTCCATAAACCGCTGTCACCACTTCACCTACATCACGCCGTCTCCCTGACCGCCTGTGTGTTTGCGTCCCCAGGGCTGCCGATTGGAAGCTGGACGCTCCTGACTGGACAGGACGCATGCGTCTGACGGCCCGGGGCAAAGTGGCCTACGTGAAACTGGAAGACAAAATCTCTGGTGAGAGAGACGCAGACAGGACAGTGCCGTTGTTTACTGTCTCTGCCGCTGTTGTAAATCATAGTCTCATGCTTCGCCATCTCCCTCTCTGTTACTCATTTATTCCAAGGTGACCCAGCAGCCCCATGTCCGAGCACGCACTTCATTTTGAAGCAAACAGGCTGAAAATCTCTTTCCTTTTCAGTGTATTTCACGAATGATGTCCTGGAATGATACTTTTTATTGGCCTGTTTTTGAATACTAGAATCCATCCTAAACATTTTTTCTTATGCAGAAAAAACATTTTATGTCCGTCCCTGTTTTAAATCGGAGAGTTTCTTACTCGAGTCAGTGCGAATTTCTTTAGTCTCTCTTTGTGATCCAAATTGCCACTGGATCATTTTGCCAAATAAATGATGAACATATTTCTTTTGCTCCAACCTACAGGGGAGCTGTTTGCTCAGGCACCAGTGGACGAGTTCCCTGGCATTGCAGTGGAAACAGTCAGTGACTCAAGCCGTTACTTTGTGCTCCGCATCCAGGACGACAACGGTGACTAAACTGTTTGTTGCTCAGCCATAAATATTTTGTAAATGTGCCCATAATTAAAAGAGAACAGAGGATGATTC
This sequence comes from Chaetodon auriga, assembly GCF_051107435.1. NCBI lineage: Eukaryota > Metazoa > Chordata > Actinopteri > Chaetodontiformes > Chaetodontidae > Chaetodon > Chaetodon auriga. Next base: position 18,668,097 of record NC_135081.1, on the reverse strand, counting down.
ACAGTTTGATGCACCGTTATTTTTTTAATGCCAAATCTTGGAAACTGTTCAGTGTAGCCTACAGATTAAATCAGGTTAAGCATGTTTTTGTGTGTACCGTCTCACACATCTCATATTAAACTCGTTCATTGTGTACGTATCTGTCATAGGACGCAGTGCGTTCATAGGCATTGGCTTTGGAGACCGAGGCGATGCCTTTGACTTCAATGTTGCCCTCCAGGACCACTTCAAGTAGGCAGCGGCTTTATAGTGTGTCATGAATCCTAACTAATTCAGTGCTGAATTTATTTATTCCAGTTAATTAAACAAACTTTAATCCTTCTGCATGTCATCTTGTCTCCCGTCCTCGTCTTCTCCAGGTGGGTGAAACAGGAGGATGAACTTAAGAAGCAGGCACAGGCTCCAGACACCACTCCTAAACTGGACCTCGGCTTCAAAGAAGGACAGACCATTACTCTCAATATTGGGGTGAGCTTCTGTTCAATCAGTGCAGTGCTTTCATTATAAAACCAAATGACCAGGCAGTTGGTGAACTTGCACAAACACACACACGCACACACACACACTCACCCGTTTTTCGTTCTCCTAAATGTACCTTCTCCAGCAATCAAAAAAGAAGGACCGGTCCCGTCCGCAGAGTTCAGGTGGTTTCGGACTTCTTCCACCTCCTCCTGGGGGCAAGTTAGCCCCTCCCCCCTCATCCAGATCTACCAATCACAACACACAACCATCTGCAGGAGGAAGTGACACTGGTAGGTGACTGTAATGCTACAGTCTGCCTCGTACTTCATGACTGATTGCAATTTTTTTTTTAAATTATTTCTAATTATTATTTTGTGATCTTAATAAGCTGATGTGTTAAAGTTAGATTATAATCTGGAGTTAAGTTAGTTAAGTTAATCATTATTACCCCGGTGGTCCATTGCATTGCAGCTTTACGTCCATCTTCAAGCTGCAGGTTGTTCTATATCGGCGCAGCTGTTTCATTTACAGTGGGGTGTCGAGTGTGACGTGGCCCCTCAGAGGTTATACAGAATGAAAGTTCATGTAAATGTTCAAAATAAAGCAGATGAAAGTTATTTCCTTGTTGAAAGCTTGTGTTTCCTTGGCCCCACTGGGGTTTGTTTTAAAGCTGTTTCCAGTGGAGCACTTGTAGCCACAATCTTTACAGTGAAAGTGATGAGAGCAGTGTTTTACTGACCTACAGGAGTACTAGCCAAAACTATGAGGTAGACTCTAGTTGTAAAATACAAGAATTTTCCTTTAAAATGGTTGTTTCCCCTCTTCCCTTTGGCCCACTGTAGAATTGATATCGCATAGATCCATTTATCTTACAAAACTTAACTAAATGTCATATTTTTCCGTACGTAAGGTATCTCGCCATGCACATGGTTTCGGTTTCATGTGCTGAGGTTTGTCTCTGTGATGTCTGCAGCCCTGTGAATTGCAATGTAGGTGAATGTAATGTTGGCTGTGGTGCTCCAAGCTGTTGAAAAACTCAGCAGCAGTTTGTCTTTACACAAGAGATTTCTCCACTGTGAACAGTTTTCATTGTAAATACTCTCTGCCAAAGAAATAGTCCTGAGCAAATAATAAGGTGTGTGGATTGTGCAGAGTAAGTGAGAGACTGATTGCAGCACAAATGAAATTCAACTCACCTCCATTGTTTTCGGGTGGTGGCAGACATTTCAGAGGTCGATACCTCAAACTTCAGTAAATTATGCTGAAAGTATCTGCATGGCTAGATGCCACTTGGGTAAGGGTGAACTTGCTACATTGGGTGAACTGACCCTTCAGCAAAATATATCGTCAGACTTCATCAGAGATCTATATTTTCCTGACTTTTTCAGTCGTGCATTATGTTTCTGTTTTGTTTTTGAACCACCAGGTTTTTTGCTCGACCTGGACTCCAGCAACTCCAACTCAGCGGCGCCATCCAACCCCGCCACCACAGCCAGCTCCGACCTGTTGGGAGACTTTGACTCTGTGTCCTCGAAGTGAGGAGGGATTCGTTTTGTGTTTCTCCCTCTTCTTCTCTCTCTGTAAATTTATGCAGCACTTTTTGCAACTTTGTTTTCCCCGTGATGGGGTCCCGTATCTCTCCCTGCCAAGCAGGGTAACTCCCTGTACTACTTTGTTTTGTTTCAGTTCGGTTCCTCATAGCTGTTGCCTTTAGCCAGAGATACACCCCACCCTCGAAGTCCAGTCTTAATTAGAGAGATTTAGAGCTATAGGCCATCTCCACCATCTGTCCTTCCCCATCCTTCTTGGGGATCATCTTCCCTCTGCCCTTCTGTATATCCACTCTAGCGCTCTAGTTTACATTCTCCTGTTTGAACTCTGCCTTGGCCCCCTCTCAGCGTTTCATTTGCTCATTTCTATCGTAGAGTATACATCATGGAAATATGATCAAGGGAGACATGATCAGAAACATCTGATGATGAAATTTAATAAAATAGAATTGTGAATGAATTTTATGTACAGAGAATATTTATGTCGATGTATATATTGTCAGTAGTTTGTAATTATTGTCGTTGCTGTTGTCGTACTGTAGCTTGTAATTTCTCCAAGTTCCCAGCAGTGGGACTGACGATATGCACTGACTGGCAGTCTAGTCTGTCTGTGTGGTTAGTAATGCATTAAGTCCACATTTAATGCAGGGATAGTTCAAATCTCAGACTTAGGTTATAGTGAAATTTACCACGAAATGATTTTACTTGAACGAGGCGTGTGAAGCTGTAGCTGATTTACAGAATATTTGCGCTCTCTAGCACTCTCCAGTGGGCTTTTGTGGCTCTACAGCATCATTTTGAGAGAGATGTCAAATTGAGCTGCAGCTGTTGAACACATATTTCACTGGGGATGGGTCTTGGGCACTGTGTGTATTAACTGTAGATCAGTACAAAGAGAAGTAGGAATGTTGGATGCGATTGGGTGTTACCATAAGAAAGAAGCATCAAGTGCTTTTATCTTTGCCTCAAGGGGAAACAGATGATTTAGTTCATGTTATGTCATCTCAACTCAGCACAGCTGTTAAAGATGGGACTGGTGAGTCATTTAGGTCGTGCCCTCTCTCCTGCTCAATGAATAGGTCGGTGTTTCCGCACTGCTCCGTCAGTCTGGGTAGAGCTTCACCTCCTTCTTTCTTTACAAGAAGGTGATCGGGTCTCAGCCGCAGCATGTCGTAGTGTACAAACGAGTTTGAACTGTGTGAAGGTGTGATGTTATGTATGGTATTCTGATGCAGACAAATGCAACGTGGGACCAAGCTAGTTTGTGTTTGATGCAGTGTTTTTTTTTTGTGATATTGCAAACTGGCAGGTGGATTATGTTGTGCTGATATCACATGCACATGTGTTGTGACAGATGACAGTAAAAAGTGGCGTGATGGTGGATGTTGACTGAAACACGCAGAGATTATGCGAGCGTAAAGCCCCGCTGGTGTTTGTCAGTGTTTGTTTAGGGTTTAAATTATATGCATCTCTCCCAAATGTTACTTGTTATTCAAACTGTATATGTGTATGGAAATGTATATGCAAAGAAAAACATAAAGATATCAGTCAATGACTATAACTTTCATTTGTTTTGTTTTTTTTTTCCAAATCAACAGAGAAATCAATAAACAAATAACTCATGAACAAATGTAGCTTTATTTTTTTGGATACAATAGTGCACTTAATACTGGACTGTTGATGAGTACCTTGCAATCCACGACACAGTGGGTCTTTCTTTGTACAATGAAACGACTCAGTGCTGCTATAGGCCCATTACTACAGTACTTTAAATGGGTCGTAAACCATGATTGACATGATCTGTGTCCAACAACACACAGATGAAATGAGCACACCTCCAGTATTCACACACAGAAGACTAATACATAAACATAGATATGACTCAGCACACTTGTGTGTGTGTGAAAGAGAAAGAAAGAGACCCCCAGGTGGTGAGAGGTGGATTTATGGTGTTATGAGTTGTTTGTATGACGACGATCCTTGTTTTTGTCTCTAAGGGGCTCTGTGCTCACTGGTGGTCACGTCGCCATCCTGGGCCCATCAGGCCTTGTTTGCCCAGGTTTTCGGGTTGCTACGGCGATTGCGACAGGGTTTCCTATTAGATGACCTCTCAACACGCCTGGGCCACCCGGACAGCTCTCTGCACAGTTCAGCTGACATATACGAGAGAGAGATTTCTGTAAATGCATGTTCACGTACCTGACATCGTGCTTGTTTTACTTAGAGAGCGCCTCACCTTTCAGATACTCGTCCTGTTGGCACACAGTCCTCACGCAGATCTCATTGTTGATCACATAGACGCGAGGAAGGCTGCATCAGAAATACAATAGCATCATGAGGACTGTAAGAGAGCTGTGGTGATACCGTTCGACCTGGTGTGACAGCGTGAAGCTGCAGTCACTAAAACATTATAAGACCGATCTTACTCAACTTACACTCAAAGTATTTCTGTTCTTCTGCAAATGCTTTTAGACCACCATATTTATCTGGGGATTGACTGGTGATTAAGGGTTTACACACAAAATGTTATCAGTTTCTAATCATTTTTTAGATTAAATTGGCTGACAGTAAAAAAAATTGTGAAAATTATCTCCAACTAAACCACAGCTTAAAAGTTGATGCATTAATAATAATTCAATAATATCATTTGTAATATCAATACACTGGCAGGGGCTATTCTGCTGCATATTTATTACTTTTAAAGTACATTTTGCTGATAATGGTAATATTCTTTAATTCAAAGGCACTGAATCTGCCTCTTACTATGAGCAAGACAGTGTGACATGAACACCGCGTTTTCTGCCAAAGTCAGAGCAGTTTTGGTTGTTTCACATGAGAGATTTCTGTGTTTCTGCTTTTGTCTCTGCTCTTCTCACTGTCTCGAAGTGGCTGAGGAGGTGACATCACATGACACCTGTCCACCAATGAGAGTTCAGCAACATTTGAATCAAAATCTGGTGACAGTTGAAGGTTGCGTGCTCTCAGGTTGACAGTCAAAACTTGATCAAACCACACTCACACTGAAGCAGATCAGTGTTAAATTCTTAATAGACAAAAGCTAAGGATGTGTTTGTGAACTTTAACTTTCATTGCTGCTTACATTTAATGACAGAGAGAAAAGTTTGCAGGGGTTTTAAGGCAGGACTTTTACTTGTCACTGAGTATTTTTACATTGCTGTGTCACTACTTTGTGAGTGGGTCTGAGTGCCTATTCCACTTCTGATCTCTATAATACTCCATGCGTGCTCAAGAAACAGTCATGGATGATGCTATACACTAACACATCATTGCTAACTAACAAAAGTCATTCTGCAGGTAAACTGCAGATCACCTGTAGAGACAAAGAGCACCGATGCATCTCTTGATGGGCCGGTGAACCGAGTACATCCTGGTGCAAGGATACATCTCCTCCCTACAGTCTGCAGAGACAGAAAATAGACGACATTGAAATTGCATCAGTCACAACGTCAGGATGAAGCACACAAAGCACTGTGCCAGCAGTTCATGGGGCCTCCTGAGAGGCAGCTCAGGTCATCTCCAATCTGCTGTCACTCACTGGCTGGCAAGGTGCCTCCAGGTGCCTCAGTGCTCTCTACAAACACAGAAAGAAAACCCAATCAGATTTGGATCACATGCTAAGCAGCGACCCAGCGCAATGACTCACAGGTGGACAGATGCCATGCAACACAACTCGGCCTGATCTAACATGTGAGGAGAAGAGCATTACCAGTCTGCTGCTCTTGGGCTACAGCTGTGAGCGCTGTGGAACAGAAACCACATGAGGGGAGTGTTTCGCAGCATAAAAACAAACACACAGCGACTCAACCGTAATTAAACAGGATGATTTGTGTGTACTGTTTGGCAGCATTACCGTGGAAACTGCAGAGGAGCAGGACCACTGGAAGGCTGCCCATTCCTTCAACTTGTAAGAGGTGAGCTTTACGAGCTGGAGGAAAGCGAAGAGGAAAAGAGTCAGGGTGATTTCACAGAGTGGAACTGTTCAATATCCTCGCTCAACATTTTTGTGCTGTTTATGTTTCCTTTAATCCGCTTGGTCACTGTAATGTTTTCCTTACAGTTTCTGCTCCAGCTAAAAACACAGAGTAGTGCCATGGTTTTGGATAACAGACAAGTTGTTGAAGAGTGCCTGATGTCATTTTGCTGGGGAATAGTCTGCACAGCGTATACTTGTACACTTCCTACTGCTTGTAAACAATTACCTAAAGCAGCAGTGGAGCAGCTATTAAAAGCAGTTTGAAATGACACTTTCTACCTGTGGAAGCGTGTTTTTCTCCTTTCCCTCACTCCTTTTCTTACTCTTCCTCCTTCCCTCTCTTCTCTCCCACCCCGCATCATTCCTCTCATGATGTGTCAGTGTAACTGTGGAGTCCAAGACGTGAGTTCTCTCAAAAGAATGTGTTTTTTTTTTTTGTGCCCTATTTGAGCACCCCACCGCCCCTCCTCTGTTACAGTCGCACATTCTTTTCCAACTTTCTTTTCATAGAACATATCGCCGCTTTCCAACTGTAAGATCATCGCTAGCCCCTCTGAGCATCACGGTTTTGTCACAAGTTGTGTCCTTTCTGCTCCGATAATCCCAGAGTCACACATTTGCAATTACTGGATTGAGAACTGTGGATTGTCCTGGTTTAGCTCGGTGCATGCCTCTGTTGATCTGTTTGTGAGAGTGACATGTTTTTCACTGCTTGTACTTCCTGAACTCTGTATGCAGCCACACATCACACAGTCATAAATATAAAGTCTGAAGTGAGTCAGTTAACCAGCCAAGCATCCACTCTTTACGTTTCATGTTTACATCAGATCAGTAGGAAACATCAATCATCTTCAGTTACAATCTCTGGATGTGAGATATCCTGCATGTACAGATGCCACTCAGTGTATTTCCTACAGTATGTGCTAAAATCAGGTGAAAAAGAAGCAGAATTAACTTGTACTCACAACTTTTGCTGTCGTCCACAACTGCTTTAGTTTTATGAATCTTTTGTCTTCTCCTCTTTCTCCTCCTTCCCTCTCCTCCCTCCTCCTCCCCCTCCTCCCCCTCCTCCCCCCGTCCTCCTAACCATCACAGTTTTCTTGCTTTTTGCTTTTTTTCCTGCTTCAATCTGGTCCAAACAAAAAAAAAAAAGAAGAAGAAGAAAAAAATTGCATGCAGCGACAATCTGATCTCTTTCATGTGAAAGTTTTTTTTTCCATTGGTCTATAAACACCTTTTTATTGGTCATCTTGACCAGACATTTTATTTGACAGACAGTTCCAGTATCTCAGTGTACACAAAACATTCAGACTGTCATCATCCACAAAAGTAGGGCAGTTGCTCTTGGTCATTGAATAAGCTCTGTTAAAAGGCACACAAGTGACAGAGCACTTTTCTTTAGCTCAATGCTCGTTTCTTTAACTAGAACTCAAAGTCTCTTTGAACATGTATGTAAAAATAACACCGACTGTATAAGATAATAAGATCAGAGATGCAGGCTTGTCTGAGTCTATTTGCTACTCTTGTTGCAGGAACATGTAGATTAGCATTAGCATGTTGTGTTTGTCCTGAAATCTGCTTGTTGTCATTTTAGTGGAGAAAATGAAATAGTGAAGCAACTGAAAGACACACATGAACAGAGGCATCCAACCGCACAGGGCCTCAAATTTGACTCTTGCACTATGTGATATAACCAGCAGGTGGAGCAGCGCACACAGACAATGACCTTGGGCTGCTCATACAGTCCTGTGCAAGGGTTTTCTAGTCTAATGTAAGTTAAACAGATAATGAGCCACCATAACCCAGGTTATCTCTGCAGGAATAGCCAGTGACAGTCCAGTATGTTTCACCTTACCATGTTAAGCTGCTCATCCTGAATGTGTGATTTGAATTCTCTATGCCAACCACATTGTTTTTGTTTACTTAGGTGCTGAAAGGATGAGTTGATCAACTGATTACTTTGTCAGTAACTTATATATATATATATATATATATATATATATATATATATATATATATATATATATATATATATATATATATATATATAAAACAACTATACTATAAAACAACTATACTATAAAATAACAACAAGCATATTAACTCAGCTGACCTAATAAGAAAAAAAGAAATTACCCAGGTTGTGATCCATGATAAGCTCAAGGTGCTTATACTCTGTCACCAGCTTCGTCTGCTCTTCTTTGATGTCTTTTGAGACCATTTCTGGTCTCAAATGTCAAGACTACAAATAGATTTGGCACAATTACTTGCAAAATTAAAAGTCTGTAACACATTAAAACTTTTGCAATTGCAAAACTTTAACTGTTGGAATAAGTGGAATATTAACAAATGTGGTGGACAGTTTATGTTTGCCTGTATACATAATTAGACATGTGTCATAAGGTACAATTCGTTAATTATCAGTCTGCATAAGTTATCTTTAAATTATTCCAAGTGGATATCTGTGTACAGATGAATATGTGTGTCAAGGTCATAGTTCACAACACCTTGAAAAGATGAGTTTCATTGGGACTGTTACAGTTGCATTGGGAAGGAAACTTGACACTGCACTGGCTTCCATGCACTTGACTAATATAAATATTGCTATGCATACCCCTGAAGTCACACACGACAAAACTCTCACTGGCTCTCACCCCATGGTAGGGCCTAGTCAGATCAAGAGGGAGACACTCATCATCCCCTTGACATATCGGGGTTACACGGACCCCAGGGTGAGTGCCGGTGGGGTGGCCCTAACAAGGTCGACTGGGTGAGCCTGATGACAGCTTGACAGATGGAGGCAATGTAAGCAAAAGAGAGAAGGACAGCAGCCAAGAGGGACAAGCAATCCTTTGAACACATCAACCCGCCACTCTGCCCACACTGCTCTGCTGTGAGGGAAGAGTAGTGTTGAGAGGGGCAGAGATGAAGAAAGAAAGGAAAGGCAAGAGTGGGGTAAAAGTATCAGGTGGTGGAGGAGCGAGAAAGCAGAACGCAGAATGGTTAAGGCAAACATGCCGGATAGTAAACACATGATAATCTCTGGACTTGTTTATTAGTTGGTTTGTAATGCAGGAGGCATGCCAGCTCTGTAATACATACTCCCTCATCGACCTCCTTTTCACCCCAACACACTCCTCCCTCATTCTACTTCTCCCTTACTGTCTCTGCATTTCAACCTGCTGACATATTTATCATGCACTATTGCGTTTCCTATGCAAGAATACGCACACACTGTACTTGTCAGAACCCTCGTTGGCATACTGTATTCCCTGGCTCCTGACAAAATGTCCTGACACTGCAAAAAACTGAAATTGGTCCTCACAAAGATAGAAATACGAGGGCACACACACACACACACAAACACACAGGAAATGACCTTTACCATGAACATACTGCAATTCTCAGTAAATACTCGCTCATGACATACAGTTGTACCATAAACTGGATCATCAGCGCTTCTCACTCTGCAGAAAACAACATTTGCAGCTCGATATCATCACTCTCAGTCCTGGTTGAGCAAGTAAAGTCACCGAACCTTAACAAGCAGCCAAGTGGTGGGGAAGGTTGAAGGTGTAGGGGCAAAGTGGGCTGTGATGACCCAAGAACTTTTGCTTCAGTGTGCGGATACATTTCAGACATTTGGCCATATGAACTCTTTATTTGTTCCACTCTGACCATCAATCTGGCTCTTATATCGGAGGCTGTTTTTGTAGCTATCATCCTCACGACATGTGACATCTTTTATCAGATATCTGTCTAAATATCTGTTACATCTAACATCATTTTCCAGCTGGTTCTCTCCATATCCTTCATGCACCATAAGCATTTATATTAAAGACATGAACAACTGTCGTCTAGAGGGAGAAACAAGGTAACTTCTGTGAGACATGAAGTTCAAATTTTGAACATGCTTTATATGCAGTGAATGTGACACCATGCAGACCACTCTGAAGTTGAAACTTTTGTGCCAAAGTGAGCTTCATTCAATACTGGTAGCGTGAAATCTGAATCTTGCTGACGTTACTAATCTAAATCTGATGTTCTTGGGTTTCTAGATTTTGGACTGTGTCATTTATCTTCACAGACATTTAGAGGTCTGTCATGACTTAGAAACATAAACATCATTCAAAGTAAAATGAACTGCATTTCCCTGACGGTGCACTTGGGTTTTAGTAAGGACCAGCAGTCCTTGTGTATAGCTGTCCTTGTTTCTCCTTTTTTCATCATCCCTGGTCATCCCTGCTATCTGTCCTCATGGACCTCGAGCAGATTTGCACCTCGATTAACATCTTTGCGCTGGCACTCCCATTGTCTCTGTGGTCCGCACCATGTGTTTCCATTTGTCAGGCTGTGGTCCTCCATTAACTCCCCACCCAAGTGTCACATGAGCCTTGTTCCTCCGTTTCCCCGAAAACAAAGCATCACAAACAGCCGTTACTAAAGGAGATATCAAGTGTTTTAATGTAAACATACTGTACTATGGGAGATGGCTAAAGAAGTCATGTTGGTTTGCGTTACCGCTGACATGAGAAGAGAAAGGTCCAGGGAGGGAGTGACTGAAAGGGAGACAGGCGCCAAAGTTACATAAAGTAGATGTGACCACAGAAGCAAAGATGAAAGGGAAAGACAAGGCCCAAAAGGGATGAAAGGAGCAACGCAAAGGAAAAAGTAATCAGCAAGAGGGCTGGAGATGAAAAGAGAGCAGAGACGAGGGAGTTAACAGGCAAGACGGGTCACAGTGTTCCATCAGATTGTGCTGTTACAGGCTTGCAGACGCCAAGGCAGCCTGACTTTTGCATTTGGGGGGCTGTGGAGTTCAGATAGTCAGAGGAAGGTGATGATGTGCATGGTGTGTAAATAGATGGGTCTGGGGTCTATTTATAAATCCATCTGGAGTGGCCCTTAGCAGGGGTTAGCACAGGTCCTACCGGCATACACACACACCCGCACTGCACATTAGCAGCTTGCTACCAACAGGGATGCACTCCAAATTGAAACTGATATATTGTGCACATTGCAATGTGAAAGTTAAAACCTAGGATTTAATTTTCTGTGCTGCATTTTTCCACTTACTATTGGCAGTGGAAGTAAACCCAAGTCCATCTATTGTGGACTACAGTTACTTTTAAAGGTGTATTTTATTATTTTCTTCCTACTACGTTCTTTGCTTCTACAGTGGTAGACAGTTGTTAACCTCATAGCATGATTCAGTACGGGCACAAGTGTGCAAAGTGGCTATAAGCGATACGAAAGCATTCTTTTGGGGGGGCAGGAACAGGAATGCAGGTGATTTTTCATCCAGTCACTGTCCTCTGTGACAGATGTAGGACAAATGTCCCTGCGAACAATACGGAGGTCAACCTACCATGTGTGTAGATTTGTCAATAAACATGTCAATCAATCATCTATCCAAGTGCAGTTTATACATTACAATAAAGATCATTTTAGCTTCAGTTTAATTTGCAGTGAAAGGTAGTATGCCTGGGGTTTGCATCACACACACTTGGAAGAAGATCACGCTGGTATCGCTATCAGGTTGTATTGTTCAGTCCAATTTTAGATGTGCTTCATGTGTTCTGTAGCACCTGTTGCTTCACCACGTCAAAGATGAAACTTCTTTCCATACTTTTCCAGAGTCTCTTATAAAGTCCTCAGAAGTTGGCACTTACTATCCATTAATATTCAGTTCTTTATTTCATTATTTACACATAATTACTCACATTTTAAAATTGATTTATTCATGACTTATATTATATATTTAATATTTAATATTTAAGTTAGCTTATTACCAATAACTTAAACCCTTAATGTGTTGAGCATTTTCTTTTCTGTTGACACGCTGATATTTTAGCTAAGAGAGATCCCAGATCCTGAGGTCATGCTGTGAGGGAGCTTATAGTGAAAGCAGCCCTGGAGGTTATGGGTTTTAGTTTTATTTATTTCCTGTTTTATGCTGAAAAAGATTCTCCTCATGTGTCATATTTTGTTGTACTTCCTGGCTTCGTGTCTTTCCCTGCCCTTGTGATTGCAGATTAGTTTCACCTGTCCCTCATTAGTCTTCCCTCTGGTGTATTTAGTCAGTGTGTTTTCCCTCTTTCAGCTGCCATGTCGTCTGCATCTGATCACTTGTCCTGCGTTTGTTTTCTGCATGTGTCTTTGCCGTTTGTTATTTGTTTTTTGGATCTTGTCTCTGCCTGCTCCTGCAGTATTTGCCTGCTTGTTTGTTTCTTCTGGATTCAGCTTTGGTTATTAAAACTTGCTTTTTGTTCGTCAGAATAACCTGCCTGAGTGTCCTGCGTTTGGGTCTTTTTCAACTACGAGAACAGTTTGTGTGTTTTCAGAGGTTCAACTTTAAATTTACAGTTAGACATGAAGACACTGCCTGATGTCTCATGTTGAAGCAATATATGTGATTTTGCACCTTTTATATAAATTTGACTTTATATATGTGTAACTTATGAACTGAACTGTACCTCATGAGAAACTCGGGTAAAAACAAGAAGTTTATTTAATTCAGGCAACAATTCTGATACAGACTTTTAAAGGCACTATAATACAACTTGAAGTTTCCAACGTCAGACTTTTCTTGTATTATCTATAGACTCTTCATTAAGACACACACATACGCTTGAATATATACACCAATGGTAACTTTAGTAAGGACATTTATAAAAAATCTGAAAATACAGCACCTTTATAAAGTACATGTTTCTATCAGGTTAAAATTTGTAATTATACACAAAAATACATTTTTCAATACAATTCATTAAAAAAACTGTCATGAAACAATTTTATTGAGACAAATCCTATCTCTCCCCTCTTCCTTCCCTCACCGGCTCCTCTGCTACTCCTCCTCCCTCTCTTATTTTTCTAGCCTCCTTCTCTGCCTCCTCTGCCTTCCTCTTCTCCTCTCTCTCCGTCTCCATCAGCCACGGCCCTCCCAGGTAGCTCAGGATCTCCTCAGGGCTCCCTCTGTGTTTGGGCTCAGGGTGGAGCAGCTCCTTGAAAAGACACATCACCAGTGGGCTGAGGCCCTCAAACTGTGAGGGAGGAGGGTTGTCCCTTTGGTTCTCCTTCATGATTGTGTGACTGTCTATTTCCTCCTCATCAATCCACTCACCACTGCTGGTCTTCACCTCCTTTTCAGCCTCACTGTTAAACCACTCCTTGTATCTACGGTAGCCACGGTCATCGTGGGTGCTCTCCTCCCAGGGGAAGCAGCCAGTTAAAAGGCAGTAGACGAGTACACCAAGGGCCCAGCTGTCAATACAGGGCTCCACTGTTATCCAAATGTCCTCCATCTCCTCTTCAGTCCCATCGCACACCCTTCTCTCCCACTCCTTCTCAGCCTCCTTGGCAGGTTCCACCTCCGGAGTACAGAAGGGAGACTCGTACCAGACGGCACGAACAGTGGAACCGATGGCCCGGGCGAGGCCAAAGTCACCCAGTTTGACCCAGCGGCAGGAACTGTCACACAGGAAGATATTCTCAGGTTTGATGTCACGGTGGACGAAGCCCAGGGAGTGGAGATGTGTAACCGCACCGCTCAGCTGGGACATCACCCTCTGGACACACTCTTCATCCACCCCAACCTGAAACAGAAAGACAGTCTGGATCAGCACTGCCTCAGCAAAACAAACTTGGTACAACATTTCACTTTAGGTGACAGATTAAAATTAGTCTGGTTAGAACGCTAAATCAAAGACAAACAAAATCTGCGTCACCAAATGGTTGATGATGCTCTTGGAAACCCCTGCCTTACGTCACGTACTCCTTCATTCAGTGAGAGCAGGGTGCCCTTATGCTTATCAGTACTCTACTGTGTTACTGGCAGTGACACAAGCACAGAGGCTGGAAGTCTTTATCAAGCATGTCTCCAAAGCCCATGGTCAGCAGTTACATTTTCCATGAAATCCCTACGACAAAGCCACACTGCTCACACACAGTTTAAGCCTTTGAGCTCCTGCAGTGCTGCATTTGACTCAGATGTCAAGTCGTCAGACGTCAGTCCACAACCTTGTCTTCTTGAAATGACAAATATACTACTGATTTGCGTTGCTGCCTGCATTATTCTCCCAGGCAGCATTTTCCAGTGAGGTGCGGTGTTCTTTTTGCAATACAAGCACTTTGGTTAAGGTTAGGGAAAAACTGTTGTTCAGATTACATGTTGATAAGATAAACAGGCTCCTTCTCCTGCCTTAAGTCACTGGTGACTATATCTATATCAAAACCAAGACAGCAACGTTTCCCTAATTTCAACCAAGTGCTGTAATGGCTGAACGTAACAACAAGAAAGTCTCTTTTCTTTTCAAATGTGTTTTCTTTTCCAAAGTAGTAAGATGCAACCCAACCTGACATTCATGCAAGCTTTTCTCCTGCTGAAACCACAGGAAACACCCTCTATTCTTCATTTTGTTTGAAAAAGTATGTTAGGCTGGACATACCATGCAGGGCATTAATGGCAGATTTCAAGCCACAAATCAGTCACACTGACCTCTGACACTATCACACTGTAGAGGTCACCATATAGACCAGCTTGCTGGGCAAAGACATAGTAGGACGGTGTGGAAAAGAAGATGCCGAGGGCCCGTGTCAGAGAAGGATGGGTGCAGTAAGAAAGGGAAAGATTGTATTCACGCAGGAAAGAGGTGAGTGAGGTGGACTGACGAGGGAAGAACTTCAGAGCCATAGGGGTTCCTGAAGGGAATGAAGCAAGACAGCACGTGTTGAACACTGCAACATCTAATCAGCTTTAGTTAGACGCTGTAAAAAAGCCGTCGTCACTGGTGGAATGTGAGTGTTGTCCGTCACTGACACTGTGAACAAATATAACTTCCCCTTTGGGGCGACTCTGTTACGCTGCTACACCCCAGTTGCGGCAACTCTATCTCAGAGAATGTACCAAAGCACTTCATTACAGCAACAGAAGTGCAAAAGGTTAATAAAAGGCCTCATGTTATTGCATCATTGTAGTAGAAGGAAACCTGAGGCTGAGATAAAGGTTTCCTATTGGGCTGTAGGAGTTTCAATCATGATCAAAACTCAATTCAGTATATCAGCATTAGGAAATTTGAATGGCAATTGCACACACTCTTGCGGACTTATTAAATTGAGATGACCGGGCATGACCTTTAACCTTGAGTCTTGGACTAACCTCTCTTTCTGTGTACAGCCAACATGACCTTTCCGTAGGATCCCTCTCCCAGGAGCTTTACCACCTGGAAGTGTTCGGATACCTTCAGAGTGGGCATGGACTGTGCCGACAGGAAACATCGCTCGTCAAGTTCCTGAGCTGCTGCAGCCTGTTCATGCGCACGCACACACACACACACACACACACACACACACACACACACACACACACAAATCCACATTCAGTGTCACTGCATGATGCCTACAGATGATGATTGGTTCAGTTGCGTCAATTGAAAGGAGATCCGCAGCTTGATCGGCGTGTGTTGATGTCAGTGATAGATAACTTCATAGAATGAAGTCTGAATCTCAGGCCAAATATGTTGACGTGTTACCTGAACCTGCTACTTTAAAAAGGACCTTGCAACTTTAAATCTCACGTATCTCATTAGTTGCTATAATAATATATTACTAATTCTCATGAGGGGGTTTTGTTATTTACTGAAAGTTCATCCATTCCTTTTCATGCACACTCCTACCATCCACATGCTAACCCCGCATGCATCTGTGAGAAATCAGCAGAACATGTTATGTAATGTTTACTTTCTCCAGATCTGGCATGATTTCCATCGTCCTATAAATGGGATTAACTTGTGACATCTATGTGATGTCTTATCAGGGCTTATTTGCCGCTGTCATTCAGTTTCCACCGTCTGTTTGTGAAGTCACATCCTTGATGACTTCGTTTGAAGTAGATCCCCCATCACATACCCCAGCAAATTAGTAGGGCTGTGAACAGTTACCACACACGGCTTAACGCAAAAGAGAAAGCGACTGTAGGAGGATGACATTTTCACTTTTGACCTTCCATATGTTGCATAACTGAGCTTAGTGGGCAACCAATTTAACAGTGATTAAATAACACCAGTTGTTCCTGCAAAAAGTGGTTAGTATTAATTAACCACCAGAAATGTTAATAAGTAATAGTTATCATTTTTTCCTGGTTTGGATTTGGATAAAAAGCCAGAAATAAAAGATTATGACCGTAGAAATGACCGTGAAAGACTGTCATGGTTGATGTTTGCCAATAAATCTCTGATGGTGATGAGAGCTCAGATGGTGCCATATGACACTTTAGATTTATTTCTGAGTTATGCCATGCCAGCAGGTTAAAAAATTTAGATGGATCTCAGTTATGACTTTCTGCCTGACAAACAAATGGATCTGATGTGCAGCCAAAAATAAGACCGCAGGTTTCAACCAGTCTGAGAGCTCTACTTGGCACAGATGTTGCTAAGACAGCTCTTTTTAAAATAGAGCTGGGCTGCTTCAAGATCAATGGTGTATAGACAGATGCTGCTCTATTGATGCACCAGTAGGTTCCAGTTTCTTCCTCCAGAACAACAGCTTTTCAAACATTGAAAGAACTCACAGGCTGACAAAAAGTTTGATTAGTGAGTGAAAAATTGAAAGTAAAATTGGAAACATGATGCTTCTATAGGAAACCCTATTGTAATGAGTAATATATCAACATAAATGTACATTAATTAAACTGGTAACATGGGAAAATACAAATATATAATGTCTATGCATATTCATCTATGCCTTTTCACAGTCTCAAACTCAAAGCACCCCAGTGTTAAGTTCTTGAATTCAAATCGCAGTTGGGTTTCATTTACAGTTGTTAACACATGTTTGGGTTATCACATTATTATAGTAGATTCTCTGGCTGCTCTTCGTTCCACTCGCACTAGAAATAAATAAATGTAATTTATCGCACTGTGGCTCACACTTTGATTTGGTGATTTAGTGGCTCTGATACATTAATCATCATAGATGCATATAAAATACCTGTTGCATTAAGAGCATTCTGATATTTGCCATGTCCCTGTAAAGTGAGGTGATTATTAACCCCCTATTAGTAAATGACACTTGGTATAGAGCGACAAGTGGATCTGAGATTTATAATAAGGGCTCTGCATGAGCTAACATAATTAACAAATTTGTAGTCCGGTACCAGTGCTCAGTATTACAAGCTGAAAATCCTCTCAATGAAACTGTCTTGCTAAACATTTGCAGCCTCAGAGAAATTTTGCAATAAAAAGCCAGCAGTGCATTTGTTCCATACCTGCATGTCATCTCATCATATAAAGTTACAAAATGCATTTCTAAAATGACATATAAAACACCCAACCATTTGCGCGCACAGGAAACAATTGCATTTATGCATGTTTTTGTCGCCATTATTTATGTTTGCAGCACAATGTGAGGATTTTATGAATGCCATTCAACTCATTAAACTGACATGTAAGTGTACAAGTAACATGTTGCTGCTGGATTCATCTTCACAGGAATAAAGTGCAATACTTACTGTCATTTTCTGTTCAGTTGGTTGATCTCTGTTCACTTTGTCTTGGCTCTTTGCAGACTTACACTCCTGACAAGTTGCTGCCACTGCGACTAGCTACTGTTCTTTGCTGGAGCTCAACAGTATATCCTCGGCTAGACTGATAATTTCACTGGAATTGCGGCTGATGTTTTTGCCTTTGCTCTGGAGTCCCATGCAGTAGCCCAGCAATTTTTTAGAGGAGGCTCATAGATGTTTACTGGAGACCTGGATATTAACTCTATGCTTCTCCCCAGGATACTGAACTCTCTCCCTCTCTTTTCCTACTCTTGTGCCAACTCTCTCTCTCGCTGCCTCTCTATTATGCTGGCAAATACGCGTGAAGCAGCTACAAGGCATGTCAAACCTCTCCCTCTCTCCACCCCCCTCTCTTCCACTATGCAGCAGTGTTAATATCCCTCCGTTTCCAATCTGTCAGTCAGCCTGACCACATTAACCTGTCTCTCTCCTGCCTCTCCTCTCCTCAGCTGTCACTCACTTTCTGCCCTAATACGCACACACACAACCCTCCCCCTTCTCTTTCCATGTCTCTCTCTCTTTCTCACCCCCTCAGTAAGTCTGAGTCACTGAATTCCACCCACAGTGTAGGATTCCTCATTTAATCAACAGGTATGCTGGAATGATAGGAGTAGGCCAACAAGCTGTACCCATGATCCCTGAATCTTACTGGGATTATGCTGTGCACTTAAGCATGCCACTTGACCCTTTAATTGTCCAAAATCACTGTCCTTTTCATTTCTGTCTAAGTTTGCAGGAGGCATTATAATAGAGTTGGAAATATATTCAATCCATTTCATTTCCACATAAACATCCTCTCACCTCGAGTTCACAGAACATCTTCCAGATTTTCATGTTATTTTTAATCATCACTAGACCAACTTTCCCCCTCATCTTCCACTCCCTTGTCATAAAGCCAACCGCACTTCATCTCTTTGCCAAGTGCATATTATAGCCTACATGCCATCACAGACTGACGCAGCTAACAGCTGAATCTTTGCCTTGCAAAAAACACCATTCTGTACTTTGCTGTCTGCATGCCAGCTCTGTTTCCTACTTAGCACCAGCTGCAGGTCAGACCTCTTCTCCAGCTCCCATGGCCTCTACACCCTCCTCCTCTGTCTATACACTCAGATACTCTTTCTATTCCCTCGGTACTCCATACTACAGGACTATTATTGCCACTTGCTTGATGGCTGTTCGTTATATAACACAAACACTGGCTGCTATCACTACAGCCCGGTCCCTGCTCAGGTTTCTACCACTGAGCAATGGCCTGTGTGCTTCCATGTTTGTGCACACACCATAGGGTCATTTGGCCCCTGCTGTGACAACCTCTGCTACCAAAACACAACTTTCATCGCTTTCATTAAGTTGATGCCAAGAGAGATTCAATTTCATTCACAAATACAGGATGTAAAAACACATGCACATATGCAGAGCATAGACTATTATGAACACAATCATACACTGTGAATGAATGTGGTTTCATGGATGCACACAAGAGCCCAGGACAGCTTTGTTAACAGTTATACTGGCAAGTTACATAACTTTCATCTTTGCTATTTGGTTATACATTTATATTTTTGAGTGCTTTTGACTATTTAAAAAAGTATTTTTCTTCGGAGAGGCAGGTGAAGCAGCTGTCAAACAGACAGAAGTGTGTGTGTGATGCTGGCGGTCTTGCATGCCGAAAAGAAAAAAAGAAAAAATGTCTGTGGATGCGCTATAACATTAAAAGCAAATGCAAGAGGCGGTGTAAACTTCCTGCCATTCGGTAAATATTTATACATCGACAGGCTAGCAGCGATTAGAAAGCGTCTCACGTGGAGGAATATTAAGACAGGGTACGTTATTTACGTTATGTGAAACTGATAACGCCGATTTAAAAAGTGTTAGTCGTGTTACTTGTAGCTGTTACTTTAAATCTATCAGCATACATTTAAAACAATGGCTAATGTTAAACCATTTCCATCATTATCCGACTGGGCTCCTCAGACCTCAGAGGCTTAACAAGCCATTTTTCTGGCGTTTTTCGGTCAGTTTCTTGCATCTTTCACCTACGCCGTGTTCGCACCAAACGCGATGTCGCAAGATCGCGCGACAAGATTACATACAAAGTCAATGCAAAGACGCGATCTGAAGCGTCATTGCGCCGGGCGATGCGCTGGACGCGATCGCGCGGCGCGATGGACGCGTTGGCCGCGAAAATCGCTCCCATCGCGTCGCCCCATCGCGTCAACAGCTTTTGGTATTCGATAAATGCTCCTCGTGGATTCTCGCTTTGATCCATTTGAACAAAAACAGAAAAAAGTTATTATTCTGCAGAAAAGCACTTCGTTCCCTGTTTATTTTTGACTGGCAGATCAAAGGCAGACACAACAAGCGTGACGTCACATGGTGACGCATCAGAGGAAAAGATCAAAGGCAAAGATGATATCGCCAGTTTGCTGAGGCATATTTATACCGTTACCATCGAACTACAGACATACACCATTGAATTGCAGGAAAGATATAGATATATAGCAAACATGTCAACAGACACAACATTTCATCACGTAGGGAGTAGTACACAAGAAAAACAAATGGAAAGACCCAACAGACAGACAAGAGCAGAGAGGGGTATTCTGTACCACTTTAGACAAGATACAATAGAGTGTCAGGCCCAGAAGATGCAGCAGGAGGACACAATGAAGGGGCAGCCTGCTGCAATGGAGATGGGATTTATGGCAGAACAAAGGCAGCAATATGGTCACATGAGCATGCCTGAAAAGACAGAGCATAATGCCCAGGTTAGGGACGTCAAAACTGAAGCCTCCTGGGCATATGCTGAAATGGCCACTGTTGAGCAAAGGATCTTGAGGAAAGCGAAACAAAAAATGGCTCAATATGAAGAACAGAAGCATAGTGAGATGATGCAGTCTCGATTGCATAGATATCACAGGCAGGCTCAGCAGGAGGACCTTCAGAAAATGCTTCATCACATACGAAGTAATACACAAGAACAACAAATGGAAAGACCCAACAGACAGACAAGAGCAGAGAGCGGTACTCTGTACCACTCTAGGCAAGAGACAATAGAGTGTCAGGCCCAGAAGATGCAGCAGGAGGACACAATGAATGGGCAGCTTGCTGCAATGAAGATGGGATTTATGGCAGAAAAAAGGCAGCAATATGGTGACATGAGCATGCATGAAAAGATAAAGCATGATGTCCAGGTTAGGGACTTCGAAACAGAGAAAGAAAACCTGGCTCAATATGAAGAACAGAAGCATAATGACATGATGCAGTCCCGATTGGATGAACATCACAGGCAGACTCAGCAGGAGGACCTTGAGAAAAAGTTTCGTTTCCGGCCTCTCAGAAAGCTCAAGCAAATGAGAGAGAGGATGAAACAGAAAGAGAGACTGGACTACCCGCAAGTTCAACAGAGGTCAGAGGTCATCGAGGACTTGGGAAAATATCAGAAGGAAAAAGAAGAGACCATGCATGAAATTCATCAGTCTATTGATGTCCACAATCAGAATATGATCTGGGAGAAACAGCAGAAGGAAAACAAGGAGTGTCAAAGGAAGAAGGATGAGTTGCTGGACAACGAAGAGGCTGCAGAGTTATTCTCCACAGAGGAAAGACCGAATGCTCAGAGGATTAGAGGAGAAAGCATTAAGGTAGCTCAGATCAATGCCTCCCTTATAGCTGACAAGCATGCCGACGTCCAACAGTTGAAAACTGAGGAACATGATGCTACAGTGAAGAGTGAAAAGAAGAATGCTGTGAGGGACAACCAATTCCAGCAGCATCTTCAGAGGAAACAGAGTCAGTTCACCTGCCTCCCACTCATTCAGCAAGGAGTTAAAAACACCTCAGCTGCAAAGGGTGCAACTAGAAGAGGGCTGTTTGACACCTTAAGTGCATCGTATTCCAGTTACATCTCTGCAGATACGGGTGAAGCACTGCCTAGATTTGGCAGGCCTCAACCTCAGACAAATGAAGAACTGCAGAGGATACCGCTCAGCTGTGAAGAAACCAGTAAGGTCACCTTGGGGCCCGCCTGTCTCCCACCCAGAGGGCTGTTTGACACCTTAAGTGAGTCGCATTCCAGTTACATCTCTGCAGATACGGGTGAAGCACTGCCTAGATTTGGCAGGCCTCAACCTCAGACGAATGAAGAACTTCAGAGGATACCGCTCAGCTGCAAAGAAACCAGTAAGGTCACCTTGGGGCCCGCCTGTCTCCCACCCAGAGGGCTGTTTGACACCTTAAGTGAGTCGCATTCCAGTTACATCTCTGCAGATACGGGTGAAGCACTGCCTAGATTTGGCAGGCCTCAACCTCAGACGAATGAAGAACTTCAGAGGATACTGCTCAGCTGCAAAGAAACCAGTAAGGTCACCTTGGGGCCCACCGGTCTCCCACCCATTCAGCAAGGAGTTAAAAACACCTCAGATGAAAAGGGTGCAACTAGCAGAGGGCTGTTTGACACCTTAAGTGCGTCGCATTCCAGTTACATCTCTGCAGATACGGGTGAAGCACTGCCTAGATTTGGCAGGCCTCAACCTCAGACAAATGAAGAACTGCAGAGGATACTGCTCAGCTGCAAAGAAACCAGTAAGGTCACCTTGGGGCCCGCCTGTCTCCCACCCAGAGGGCTGTTTGACACCTTAAGTGAGTCGCATTCCAGTTACATCTCTGCAGATA
This sequence comes from Chaetodon auriga, assembly GCF_051107435.1. NCBI lineage: Eukaryota > Metazoa > Chordata > Actinopteri > Chaetodontiformes > Chaetodontidae > Chaetodon > Chaetodon auriga. The sequence goes on along the minus strand of NC_135081.1, from coordinate 18,645,854 downwards.
CGGGTGAAGCACTGCCTAGATTTGGCAGGCCTCAACCTCAGACGAATGAAGAACTTCAGAGGATACCGCTCAGCTGCAAAGAAACCAGTAAGGTCACCTTGGGGCCCACCGGTCTCCCACCCATTCAGCAAGGAGTTAAAAACACCTCAGATGAAAAGGGTGCAACTAGCAGAGGGCTGTTTGACACCTTAAGTGCGTCGCATTCCAGTTACATCTCTGCAGATACGGGTGAAGCACTGCCTAGATTTGGCAGGCCTCAACCTCAGACAAATGAAGAACTGCAGAGGATACCGCTCAGCTGTGAAGAAACCAGTACAGTCACCTTGGGGCCCGCCTGTCTCCCACCCAGAGGGCTGTTTGACACCTTAAGTGAGTCGCATTCCAGTTACATCTCTGCAGATACGGGTGAAGCACTGCCTAGATTTGGCAGGCCTCAACCTCAGACGAATGAAGAACTTCAGAGGATACCGCTCAGCTGCAAAGAAACCAGTAAGGTCACCTTGGGGCCCACTGGTCTCCCACCCATTCAGCAAGGAGTTGAAAACACCTCAGATGCAAAGGGTGCAACTAGCAGAGGGCTGTTTGACACCTTAAGTGCGTCGCATTCCAGTTACATCTCTGCAGACACGGGTGAAGCACTGCCTAGATTTGGAAGGCCTCAACCTCAGACGAATGAAGAACTGCAGAGGATACCGCTCAGCTGTGATGAAACCAGTAAGGTCACCTTGGGGCCCGCCTGTCTCCCACCCAGAGGGCTGTTTGACACCTTAAGTGAGTCACATTCCAGTTACATCTCTGCAGATACGGGTGAAGCACTGCCTAGATTTGGCAGGCCTCAACCTCAGACGAATGAAGAACTTCAGAGGATACCGCTCAGCTGTAAAGAAACCAGTAAAGTCACCTTGGGGCCTGTCCGTCTCCCACCCATTCAGCAAGGAGTTAAAAACACCTCAGCTGAAAAGGGTGCAACTAGCAGAGGGCTGTTTGACACCTTAAGTGCGTCGCATTCCAGTTACATCTCTGCAGACACGGGTGAAGCACTGCCTAGATTTGGCAGGCCTCAACCTCAGACGAATGAAGAACTGCAGAGGATACCGCTCAGCTGTGAGGAAACCAGTAAAGTCACCTTGGGGCCCGCCTGTCTCCCACCCAGAGGGCTGTTTGACACCTTAAGTGAGTCGCATTCCAGTTACATCTCTGCAGATACGGGTGAAGCACTGCCTAGATTTGGCAGGCCTCAACCTCAGACGAATGAAGAACTGCAGAGGATACCGCTCAGCCGTAAAGAAACCAGTAAAGTCACCTTGGGGCCCGCCTGTCTCCCACCCAGAGGGCTGTTTGACACCTTAAGTGCGTCACGTTCCAGTTACATCTCTGCAGATACGGGTGAAGCACTGCCTAGATTTGGCAGGCCTCAACCTCAGACGAATGAAAAACTGCAGAGGATACTGCTCAGCTGCAAAGAAACCAGTAAGGTCACCTTGGGGCCCGCCTGTCTCCCACCCAGAGGGCTGTTTGACACCTTAAGTGAGTCGCATTCCAGTTACATCTCTGCAGATACGGGTGAAGCACTGCCTAGATTTGGCAGGCCTCAACCTCAGACGAATGAAGAACTTCAGAGGATACCGCTCAGCTGCAAAGAAACCAGTAAGGTCACCTTGGGGCCCACCGGTCTCCCACCCATTCAGCAAGGAGTTAAAAACACCTCAGATGAAAAGGGTGCAACTAGCAGAGGGCTGTTTGACACCTTAAGTGCGTCGCATTCCAGTTACATCTCTGCAGATACGGGTGAAGCACTGCCTAGATTTGGCAGGCCTCAACCTCAGACGAATGATGAACTGCAGAGGATACCGCTCAGCTGCAAAGAAACCAGTAAGGTCACCTTGGGGCCCGCCTGTCTCCCACCCATTCAGCAAGGAGTTAAAAACACCTCAGCTGGAAAGGGTGCAACTAGCAGAGGGCTGTTTGACACCTTAAGTGCATCGCACACCAGTTACATCTCTGCAGATACGGTTGAAGCACTGCCTAGATTTGGCAGGCCTCAACCTCAGACGCATGAAGAACTTCAGAGGATACCGCTCAGCTGTAAAGAAACCAGTAAAGTCACCTTGGGGCCTGCCCGTCTCCCACCCATTCAGCAAGGAGTTAAAAACACCTCAGCTGAAAAGGGTGCAACTAGCAGAGGGCTGTTTGACACCTTAAGTGCGTTGCACTCCAGTTACATCTCTGCAGATACGGGTGAAGCACTGCCTAGATTTGGCAGGCCTCAACCTCAGACGAATGAAGAACTTCAGAGGATACCGCTCAGCTGCAAAGAAACCAGTAAGGTCACCTTGGGGCCCGCCTGTCTCCCACCCAGAGGGCTGTTTGACACCTTAAGTGAGTCGCATTCCAGTTACATCTCTGCAGATACGGGTGAAGCACTGCCTAGATTTGGCAGGCCTCAACCTCAGATGAATGAAGAGGATACCGTTCAGCCGCAAAGAAACCAGTGAGGTCACCCTGGGGCCCATCTGTGTCCCACCCATTCAGCAAGGAGTTGAAAACACCTCACCACGTCCGTGAAACTGATAACGTTTTTACTGGAAATCCACTGCCTAAACCTCCTCCTAAACCTAAATGCCGGGACATCACAAAATAGCTTGCTCACGCACGCCCACCGCCCACGAATCTAAAGTGCAGTCAAGCAGAGGTCCACAGAGAGATGATCCTGGTCAGACTACTTCCCCTTTACCCCATCCCTTTTCTAGAACACCATGTAGGCTCAGAGGTTAATACTCGGCCACGCAGTCAGGTTCTGGTTCAGGCCAGACCTTTCTGTGAGGAGTTTGCATATTCTCCTTGTGTGTGTGTGGGTTTTCTCTGGGTGCTCCAGTTTCTCCTACCCAAAAATATGAACATCAAATCATGTACAAACTTGAAATTTGCAACTACACCAAAAACAATAATAAGAAATAGATAATTAATTTGGCAGAAAAGACAATGAAGAATAAAAAATAGATTGTAAATAATAAACTAAAATGATAAATAAAAAAATCAAATCATGTAGACACTTAAAATTGGCAAATTCACAAAAAAAAGATAAATAAATGAAATAAAATAAAAATAAATAAATCTCAATCTGAACTTCCATGTCATTGAAAATTGATGAGTGGTATGACCATAACAAACTAATTGTTGTTCCATGTTACAGTTTAACTACAGTTAGATTAAGTGCTGTGTTCACATACATAGAAATCCAGAGTTTCAAAAAGATATATTTAAAAAAAACAAAATGGAACTACAGCAAGAAGTTACGATAGTAGGTCTGTGAGGCTGTTAGCCATGTTAATTTAGTGAGTTAGCAGTAGTGAGTTAGCAGAGAATATTGCATCTCCATGAGAAGTCTTGATAGTCTAAGTTTGGCGTTTTTAGATTTCGTAGTTCTTATGTTTTGTCAAAATTTGTAAGTGAAGGTAATTTACCAGGAAAAAAAACAGTTTTTCCAGACACTCACTTCAGAAGATGCATTCACACATCAACAAGAAGTCATTCCTCTTCTGCATCAACTGGGTTGTGCTTAGACACATAATTAATAATTACTTTCCCAGATTGCAGTTAGACTTTTCAACTTTCAAGTGTCACATACATACAGACATAAGGACAAATGTTTGTGTAGAATAGTTTGAGTAATGTAGTTGAATTAATATGTCATGTTGACTTCTGCAGCACAAGATTTGACAACTTGCAGTCCTTTTGCTCTGATTTTATACTGCTTGGTATGCATTTCATTGATAGATATTGTTCTTTGAGTTTACAGATGTTTGCACTGGTGAGATGCATTCTGACGCTGCTATCATTCACTGCCATCATTTGAAGTTTCAGGTGGATCTATGTCATATCTGAGGACGTCACACCAACCTTTTTGATGGAACTTGCTGCTGTGTTTGCATCTACTGCATATTCACCCTCCACTTTCAAGATGCACTGCCTAGATTTGGCAGGCCTCAACCTCAGATGAATGAAGACCTTCAGAGGATACCGCTCAGCTGCAAAGAAACCAGTAAGGTCACCTTGGGGCCCACTGGTCTCCCACCCATTCAGCAAGGAGTTGAAAACACCTCAGATGCAAGAGGCAGCCTGTACTCTCGAAATCATTCGGAGATACTACTCCTTTCATTACATTGTCACCGTTATGTTTTGGGGGTGTTTTTTAGTTTGTTTGTTTTTTTGGACAATTACAATTTGTGATATTACTTACCAGTATTGGCACAGACATTAACTCAGACAGGCAGCTCTTCAATTATTCAATCAATAAATTACTGGAAAAAAAATCATAAATCATAAAAGAATACAACATGGAGTAATTCTGCTGCTTGATGCTCCTGTCCAATCTCTCTATGTCTTGAAAACATGTTCTTTGTTGAATTACTCTGGTGTGTTGCTATGCAGTGAAGCTGATTCTCACATCATGCCACCTATAAGCTTGAATATTCACATAGTACACCTATGTGAACTGGCTCCAGTGTATTGTAATACACTGACCAATTTTAGCAGATAAAATAGTTCCAAGATATAGAGAGGTCTGATAAGATCACTCAGCAGAATTACACAAAGTACCTCATGATATCAGTACTGGGTAGTAACTCATATCACTTCATGTTAAACCCAAACTACACCTTTAAGACTACAAAGTGTGTCTAATAGTTTGCTATTCAGTCTTTGATCTACACTCTTCTGATTTCAGGCACTTCAGACCAGACCAGAAAGAGAAAGCAAGGCCTGCTGGGGCAACATTGTCTGCAAGACGATGGTTGTGATGGTCAAGAAGAAGTCTGCCACTGTCAATACACACATCTCCACACTACTAAAGAACCTCATCAACTTTGAGTGGGACTTCATATTTGTCATTGAGCTCTTTCTCATCTCTCTTTCTCGCTCCATGTGTTTTACTTTACTTTACTTTACTATATTCTAGTGTTTTTATTCTAATGTGTCATTTCATAACATGGACCAAAATAAAAGTCTCTTACAAATTACAACTATTAAATTAAATAGTGTAAATACAGCGACCGGAGCCAACCCATGATCTCTTATTCTCAGTTAAGACAGTGCATATTTTGCAACAAAGCAAACATCTGAATAAAAGAAAATGGTGAGACAATGAGCATCATGTGGGCAGAATGTGATAAAGTCAAACTGCACATACAGAAGCACACACATCTATGAGCAACATCTTGGCCAGATTTGAGAGCTGAATTACATTTGTTTAAGAGGGTTTGCACATCGCTTACTTCATTTGGCATCATTCTGATGTGCTTTTGATAAGTGCATCATTTTTTTTTATCTTGAATGTCTCTTACATCCACAAACTGATTATTTAAATGATTAAAATCACAGCCATAGTGAGTCACTGATTCATTTCTGAAACTGGTTTGATACTTTGAATTCCTTTTACCACTGACATTTTTTCAGCTTATTGTGGTACTTCCCTTGTTTTCATGTTCATGATTCATGTTGACTCAAACTTCTCTCCTCTGGCAGAGTAGGGCCAGTAAGCGTCAAGGAAATACTGTATAAAGTTCCCTGTGACATAAGAGCGGAACAACACCTGTCAAAATAGCTTTTATGCTTTTTATAATCACCTGCATTTCTTAGTTTATCTTCATGAGATTAGTGTTTCCAAAGCAGTGCGACAGGGCATTACAGCTGTATAGCTTGCTTGAGTCATGCTGCCATGTTTCCTTCGGTCCCCTCCTCCCTGGAGAGGAGGCAAAGATAAAAGGATAAAGAGATGTGGGATAAAAGTGGAGCTTGTAACACACATGCATGCCAGCTGTTACTGTGTGTTGTTCTGATCTATGAGGCTTACCGTGTATTATTTATGGGTCCACTGATAGGTGACTCTCAGGGAAGCTGTCAGTTCAGAGTTGGTCCACCGATGCCTCTCTGTGGATGGTGTGTGTTCTTGCATTACTGAGGGAAAACCACAGTGTCATGCATTACATTAGGATTTTTATGCCATTTACTTTTTTTTTAATTATTATTTTTTATCATCTGTACAAATGTACATACACAGTTGTTTTGTTTTTCTGTATCCTGTATACTTTTTGATTTTGACCCCTTTATGCCACTATGCTTGCTCTTTGTAATATTTGCTGGTTGTAACAGCTGAATTTCCCAGGAATGGGATCAATAAAGTCTTATCTTATTAGAAGTCCAGAGGGTGATTTTTGATTCTACGTCGGTCTCACTTCAATAAAGGCTTTGTCAGCTTGAACTTAACTGTGAAATACATGTTGCTCAGATTTGTAGGTCTCCATATAATGTGACCTGTAGCAGATTATATTTTCAAACCATAGAGGGTTAGAAATCAGCAGCCTGCTCATGTGTCTCTCCACTGAGCCCCCGGCAAGAAGACTTGTTTGATGAGCAGTCATATTGAGAAAGTCTCCAAAATATATGTGTTTGGAACTTTTCATGTGAGAAAAATGTATTCAATTTTTGTAACCCCCACATCCATTGCCCAAAATGTTGGTGTATTTACAGCTGTTCAGCTCCAGCTCAATACCTATGCACATTTTCACGGTCATGATGACGGTGGCAGTGACACAGATGAAGTCTCATCTTAACAACAGATAAACTTTTGATTTTAAAATATAGAAAAAAACAAAAGCCAGTTTTTAGACTGATATTGCAAATTAACAGTCATCAAAGAATTCATAAATTGCACATAATGCCACGTTGTTTTAAAAATTAAAACACAAGTTACAGAACTATAAATTACCTGGCTGTTTATCATCCCTCTAAATGATAAGTTCTGTATAATTGCCTTCTCATCTGCCTCAAGCAGCAGCATTCTACTTTTCAGTAGTGGAAGAAGTACTCAGATCTTTTAATTATGTAAATGTACTTATAGCACAAGATAAAAAATACACTTTTACTGTAAAAGTCCAGCATTTGAAATGTCCACAAGTATAGGTATTATGGGCTAAATGTACCTAAAGTATAGAAGTAAAAGTACTGGATTTGCAGTAGAATTATGGCCATATTATTGTATATGACAGTGTTAGATTGTTAATGCTGATGTACAATTGTGTTAGTAGCATTTTACTGTTGCCGTTGAGTTTCAGCTAGTTTTAACGATATTATACACAGTCTAGTCCTGTGATTCGAAATCTTATGGTTGGCTCTGTTCAAATGGTCACAAGATCTGAAGAGATGTGAGATGATTAATGTTGCTGGAAAGGAGAAAAACAAAATTCTGCTACACAAATTCTTTACTCAGTTTTGGCTTTTTCCATGATCTTTTCGGGGAGATATTTTACATCTTTCGGCTTGAACAGTTAATAAAAACTCATATAACAACAACAACAACAACAATACAATAACTATACATATATATATATATACATATACACACACACACACACACACACACACGTATATATACACGTATATATACATATATACGTGTATATATACGTATATATATATATATATGTATGTATGTATGTATGTATATATGTATATATATATATACGATTGACGAGTATGTATATATATACTCGTTCCAATCGCAAAAAATACAAACACTGAGCCATTAAAAAAATACACAAGAGCATGAAAGAGGATGTGATTTCTTCCCCTAGACAGTGGGTGTTATTTGATTAAATAGAGGAATTAGGCAAACAAGAAATCAAAAGTTACCTCCCGATCTCTCCTCGGAAGACTTTAAATGTTAATGAACCGTCGTTTTGTATGTCTTTTCATTTAGGACTTTAATTTTGAGTGTTAAAAAGTCAATTAATTATTCATGAGTCTTCTACTACCATCCCAGGAAAACAAAGCTACAGGGGGTGCGGTCTTTCCTGTAGCCGAGAACGGAAGCGGAAATTCGGCCATCTCCTCGTACATTCAAGCTACAACAGGGTCAGTACACACTTGATTTGGTCATTTATTGTGGTGTGTTGTCAGTGTTTTGTTGACATTTTGGCTTGTTATTCAAACCTGTATATTCAACATTGTCCTGAAGCAGTAAGTGTCCTTGCTTAAGCTTGTACAGTCCAGCAGTCCTGTTGGCAGTTGCGAACTAACTACCAGGAGCTAGCTAGCTAACTGCTACCTTGCTACTAGCTGGCTAATCTTTCCCAGCAGCAGCAGCAACAGAGCAGCAAGTGATTTCTTGTATCAGTCAAACTGGCAGGTAGCCTTAACCTTAATTTTAGTCTGGTATGATTCAGTGTTGTGACGAGAACATAGTCCTTGGTTTGACTTGAGTTTGCCTGGCCATTCGTAGCTATCTATCGTTACACCCTTATGTACCCCCTGTTTATACTTTGCCAGACTTTACCCAAACCTTGGTGGCAAAGTGCTAGCCAGCTGTTTCGATTCGCTGGAATAGAGTTGCTTGCTAACTGGTTAATGGAAGCTAACGGTACCAGGTGACAGCTAACGTTTGTTGGCTAATTAGCTATAGTTATGGCTCGTAAACTTGTCTTTGGCATAAATATACTTCATGACACAGATATGCTTGCTTTACGATGCTCTTGTTAACTCTGTTGTATCATGTCAGGGTTTCATTTAACTCTGTTCCCAGACAACCTGTCCCTTCGCTGTGTCTAGCGTAAGTTCACAGTTGCTGGTTAGCTAGCATAACGTCCAGTTAACTGTTTGGTTGCTATCAGCACACCAGCTAGCTAACTTGATAGGTGTGACAGGGAAAGCTGCAGTTGTCCGAATGGGTCACGATTGTTAACCTTATCTTTGTGCAGGAGGGACTAACTTCTTCGTTGAGCTGTGCAAGCTCAATGGCATGCAAGTGATAGCAGAAGCACAAGTTAGCTTAGTTTTAATTAACTCTTCGCCTTGTTTGTAATCTATGCAGAGCTACAGTATCAAGAATATATGCCAATATGTAGATGTGACTGATTTGCTGATACTTAATCATTTGCCTAAGATAGGTCATTAACATTCAGTCGTGAGCTTGACCTAGCTAGATGTGTGCTGATCTACGTAAAGCGTCACTGTCAGACCAACCTTACATGATAATGTGATTGTGTACTTCTGTCTGAGATACAAAGGCGTGTTATATCCCTTATCAAAGAGTAGTTGGCGTGTCTGAACTTTGATACAGAGCTTCAGGAGTCTCTGAACTCCTTTTTTTGTAATGGTTGCCTAATGTTCAGTTATGCAACATGGGTTCATTGTCTGACCCTCAAGTCTGAACATGAATATGTGCTGTATGTGTCCATATAGCATATAAAAAGCATATAACACTTTAAAAGTATAGAGAACAGTTGGGTCTTCCATGTAGCATGTTTGTTCTATTACTGATAGATCTAAAACATGAACAAATAGCCTAAATGCATACTCTAAAATGTATTACTCTTGTTGGAGTGTTACTTTATTAAATTATGACGTTCAAAGCAGTCCATGGTATGTAACAGGTTAGTTTGTTTAAGACAAGAAATAAAAAGGTGTACACGACCGTCTTTACATTGGTATTGAAGAACAAACGTACAAAACTTGTAAAAGAATTTTAAAGTAATCTTGCATTTTCTTGCCTGTCAGAGTCCATGGTGCAGAGGTTAATCTGTGAACAACACTGTTGAGTCTGAGTGCAATGTGCAGACAGGACTGCGGGAGACAGGGGTAATGGAGACAGCAGCACTGTTTCTTAAACTGCCTACTAGTTCTTAATTGCCTGGTTGGCCTGGATGTTCATACAGTGGGATGAGTTGATCATCTTCTTTAGCAAAGAGATTGTGCCTTCGCTCCTTTGGTTCTTTGAGAGATGGCAATTGAGGGAGGGGTCAAGTGCTGTGTTTGAAGATTATCTTCAAATGTCCTTTGCTGAAGTTTCTCAAACTTTTCTTGCCTTGTAGTGCGTCCAAGATCAAGCAATAATTAGGGTTCAGGCCTTTCAAGAGGCAGAAGAACAACTGGACTGTGACTTGATGTTTTTTTTACTCTTCTTTTTTTTGGTGTATTGCCTACCTCTGTTACTTTGTGACATGGGCCGGGATAGCTCCTATTTGGTGAAAAAAATGCAGGTTGTGGCAGTGAAAGGATGCATCTGGTCAGCAACAATGTTCGCTGTGTAAGCAAACAAACACAAACAATGCTCAGTAGGTACTGAGGGATCCAATATTGTGCCACAAAATCATTCTCTGCATGCCATTACACCAGCAGCAGCAGCAACAGCAACAGCATCAACAGCAGCCAGTCCATGATGCTGATGTCAATTTCAGACCCTGCTACCAATGAGGCCCACCTGTCAGTCACCCAGGTTTTGCTGATAAAGTGCACTCTACACTCCTTTATAGTGAAGTCAACCCAAGAATATTACTATCATAAATTCAGTAAAGGGAAGTACATGTTATTATGTGGCAGGCAGCAGAATTCAAAATTCAGTTTCTGTTCAGGAGTACAGCATTTATTTCGTACTACTGTTGCATAGCTTTACTCTGATAGAAAGGTGGATGTTGCCTAAACGATTTTAAAATGTGAAACTAATTATTGACTAGCTCATGAATGAATCACAAGTTTGAAATGCTAAAGCATGTACTTGAACATGTGACCCACGCCCAGGCTCGGCTCTTTCCAACTCAGTTAATGCGAATCTCACTTTTACAATTTAGATTTGTCAAATTAGGTTATATTTTCTGAAGTATGAGGCAAAACCCAAGAGTTAGGGTTAGGTTATTTTCTCCTTCTGGCTCTTATTGGTTCAGGAATAGTCTGCATACCTGCTTATTCTTAAGAGAATAAAAAAGTGCATTATGTACTGTTCTTCAGGAATTAAAAGCCATTATTTTCTGATTCACAGACCCTCGACTTGTTAAGTAATATAAAGCATGTAACTCATATGTTGTATCTCTTACTGTCAGCCATGTGTGGATCAGCAACAAATCATGTGATTTTTGTTGCTGAATATCTGCTTTGTCCTTATTTTATAATGGTTACTTTGAAAATCAGACCAAGGATAAAGTTTTAGCTTGTTCTTTCATTGTGATTTAGCAGTAATTTCTTACTGAGGATGGCTTCTTTTCTGACATTAATTTTAATCTTGCTCCATAGTTTTCATCTCCCTGTGTCTGTGGTTTTGGGACCCAATGTTGCCACGGGAAGAAACAGACAAACTGAGACATAACACTCCGTGAATGAGTGGCTCACAAGCCAAGAAAAACGAAGCGATACCAAGAGGAGAGACCCCCATTCTGCATCATTCTTGTGTAACAGGTGTGTATGACACGGTCTGTCTTCCTTTGTTGATGCCAGCTGTCACATGATTTTTAGGTTGATTTCTGGTATAGACACCATCTCTCACAATCTGATTGTTCTTCTCAAGGCCTCCCACTCTTTCATCAGGACACTTGTACTCTTTTTTTTTTTTTAGTATTAAGTGTGTTTCATTTTTCTTTGTTTGTAATGACAATGTTCTTTGCCCTGCCGTCGTTTGTACGTTAACGATATTTTTCATCCCTCCGTCTCCGTCCACTATTCAGATTGCAACAGATCTCGACGGCCAGACCGTTGCCATGTCGACCTCATCGCTACGGCGACAAGTAAAGAACATCGTCCACAACTATTCAGAGGCCGAAATCAAGGTTGCGTGTCCCTTTGCTTGTCTGTCTTTTCTTCTTCTCCTCTCGTTTTTTTACTCCCACATCCTCCATATGTCCATGGTTTAGGTGTAACCCATGTATCTCTGCAGTGCAGATGACATAATGTAGCTGCTGATAATCTAATATTTTTTACCTCCGTCCTCCTTGCCCTTGTTAACACAATATGAGCTAATCTAATCATATTATCCATTCATTATTTTGCCTCTGTACAGCTTGTGTCATGATTGAGTTTGCGTTGCTCCTCAGAACACTGTGGATCATTAAATTGTCGCAAAGCATTGGTCCGAAATCATTCTCATCACGGACAGTTTGGGTGGAGGATTATTTAAGGTTGTCCCTTGCTGTGCTGTTGCCCAGGTAAGAGAGGCGACATCCAATGATCCATGGGGCCCCAGCAGCTCTCTGATGTCAGAGATTGCTGATCTGACCTACAATGTTGTGGCCTTCTCGGAAATCATGAGCATGGTGTGGAAGCGCCTCAATGACCACGGCAAGAACTGGAGACATGTGTACAAGGTTTGTGTGCATGTGTTGGAGTTGGGAATAACTGTTTTGGCAGTATATCACAATACATACTCTTACTATGTAATGTACTACTGTGACAATATGTTCTCTCACGATACGTTTTGGTTCCACTGGTACCAATATGACAGTATTGTGTTAACCAGTGTTACTTGATAATATTCTGACAGGATGTGTCAAGAAGTCATTCCCTGTTTACTTTATAATGCCCTGAATTTATTATAGTTATTTAGTGTGAAAGTTTTTATACAAACTAGTGCTTTCAAATATTCGCATTCCCAATATTCGGTAGTTTCCAACAGTCCCACAATGCAGTGCATCCCATCTTGTAGAGGGAAAAATTACAACTTTACAACACTACACCTGTCAGGGATGATGTGAATGAATCATGAAAACTCAACTCACAATGGAGTAAACTATTGAGTGTATTGAGTGTTTATTGTATAGGAGTACTGAATGAGTCAACGAGGAAGTGATTTCTGAATGGCTGGTTCTATGAGATACATGAATTGTGCATTTTTTATTAAACTCTGTATGACTTTATAGCTCTATGTGTGTTTGTGTGTGTAAATGAATGTGGAATCTAACAGAGACTAACTATATAGAATTTTCTAGTGTGATTGTATTCTTTGTTGAAGCAGTTACTGAGAAGCATTGGTTGTATTTTCACCAGGCTATGACTCTTATGGAGTACCTGATCAAGACGGGTTCAGAACGTGTTGCACAACAGTGCCGAGAGAACATATACGCAGTCCAGACCCTCAAGGATTTTCAATACATAGACCGAGACGGCAAAGACCAGGTACACAAACACACCCACAGCCACAAAGCTGAATAGAAAGTTTAGTGATGAGTGAGTAAGGTCCACATTTGTGGAATGCAGGCACAGTTTGTCAAACATGCTGCTTGAGGTTTATTCAAGGACATTTTACAGTGACCTCTTGTGCAAACGCAAGAGCCATAAACGTTTTTATGAGTTGTTGATAACTGAAACTGTGGTAAGTACAGGCTGTTACGGTAGCAATAAGGTTCAATGTAAAAAAAACTGCATTAGTATTTAAATGTTTGCATGTTTATTTAACTTTTGAGATTGAAAATTGAATGCTAACTTTCAGCATGTAAATGTACGTTTTTACCTGTATTTTTCCAGGGGGTGAATGTGCGAGAGAAAGCCAAACAGCTAGTGACACTGCTAAAAGATGAAGAGAGACTAAGAGAGGAGAGGATCCATGCCCTCAAAACCAAAGAGAAGATGGCACAGACCTCCAGTGGTGAGAGGAGTCCTTAAAACAGTGTTGTTTTTAAAAAAAAAAAAAAAAAAAGATTCACCCGGTGCTCAGATTACACTTTGAAAGAAAGGTGGTCTCACAACAGCATGAAGGGCCTCTGAGTAGCTGATAACCTAAAGCCACGTTTCTACCACACACTTTTAGGTAAAGTACCCTGGAAACCTGTACCTAACTCATACCAAACCGCCTTTGCTTTTATAGCAGGTGGGAAACAACAGACGAGACGGATCTTTGACTCGAGAAGCTGCAGAATTTGTTAACTGACTCACTGTAGCCTTCGCTGCACAGTTACTGCCAGATTGATGACTTATCACTAATCTTTTCCTCAGCTCGCATTCACCGTCACTTTTTTGCCACTTGCTCTCTTGCACTCGCTCAACCACACACTGAGCTACGCTACTCTTGTAATGACAAGAACACAGTGGAGGTCGTTGTATGTTTTGTGTTCCTTTTTCTTGGTATATGGTTGTTTTTGACAATAAGGAGGCAAGCTTTGTTTGAGAAAAAGCCACAGCAGGGTTTCTCATACGTTCATTTATTTGTGGCAGCTCACCACAATATCAGCAATGCCCGCAGCATATCGATTTATTGATTGATAATGATTTTTGGAGCTGTGCGCACCACCCTCTGCATTTTGTGACCCATTTAAGCTTTTATTGTTTTATTCGTCCGAGAGAACGGCACCATCTATGATCGCTAAACTAGTGGACAGCACTAGTGAGAGATGGGAAATTCTTCATCAGAGTGCAGACGATGAGGTTACGCTTTTGGTCTGGTTCTTTCTGACCAGTCAACAGACTGCAGTGTTTTTAGTCCACCTTTAAGTGCCAGATCGTTGTGTTAGGTACCTCAGCAGAGGGAATACAAAAAAAACAGGACTGTATGGAGTGATTCTACTGGTACCATCCACAACTTTTGACAATGGAAATGTGAAAATAACAGTTGCATGTAATGAACTGAACTGGACTGCTGGGTTGAATTGTGGCTTAAGACTGGCTCTCATCCATGTACATGCTTACCTTTTCTCTGCTTCAGCCTCCTCAGCTCCCTCGGCACCAAGCCTGGGGGGTAGCCTGTCAGTGGGCTCCCACTCTGGAGGGGCAGACCCGGAGCAGGCCTGGCCGCAGAGCTCTGGAGAGGAAGATCTGCAGCTCCAGCTGGCTTTGGCCATGAGTAAAGAAGAGGCAGAGCAGGTAACTTATAGGAGCCTATTCAAGGCAAGCACAGGTGTCTTACTGTTCTCTAAGATAAGGATTAAAGCATAACTATAACTGTGGCTAAGCTGACTGTTAGAATCTGTTGCAGTACCTGTGTACACAGAGGATATTACTGATATTTTTCACTACATACACCTAGCTTTGCTCTCACCATGTAACGCCTGACCTCCCCCAGAATAAGGACCCTCTGGAGGACGCAGAGCTCCGCTATGCACTCACACTCAGCAAAGAGGTGCAACAAAAGGTCAGGGCCAGAGAGCGTGTCCAGGTGACTGGCCAGCCAGTCATCAACTATCTGTCTTTCTGTCAATTGGATTTTCTCAAACACACATCAAACAATCAATCGTGTTAATTCATTTCTGCTCATATGTGTCATGTGTCATTTTCCTCAAGATATAAATTTGCATCAAACTACAGTAATACTGTTGAGATAATTTAGTTTGCTGTGTAGCATCACATTCTTTCATAGTGCTTGCACTCGTCAAGAGCAAAAAGCAGAGTAGGTGCTGTTCATGTCCCTATCAAGACGTGTTTGAACTACACAAAAGTCAGCACTGAGAGATTTGATTAACTCTAATTTAATTGTTGAATTTGCATGACATTGGGAAATATTTAACATGACTGACTAAATGAAACACTTTTTTAAACAGTGATTATTCTTTCCTGTTACCCTCTCTGATAGCATGCACTCAGCTGTAGTCTTGATTTGAAATGTCCTCTTTTCCTTGACTCTTACACATCTCCTGCTGTTGTAACTTCCTTGTACTGTGTTCACTGAGTGCAGATCATGTTTGCCTGTTGTATACAACTGGTTAGAGTCCCACACCTACCGTACCGCTTGACTGGTTAAACTAATTCAGGCTCTTTAAAGGATAATGGCAATGTTCCTGTTACTTAGTGGCATCAAGCATAAGACTTGCTTAGTTCTATAGCAGAGGTATCCTGTTTCCTCATGGATTAGTCAGTGTTCTACTGTTTGATCACCAATCCTCCTCATAATGAGGAAGGATATAAGGTGGCATTAGGTAGGGATGACCCAGGATGATCTGCAAGATCTGCATTAGGGGGGATTAAGGCAGTTTTTAAAAAATTGCTTGGTATTGGTTATGTGGAGCCCAGTCCATTTCACCTCCTTATTTTTAATTGTAACTTGTTATGCTCCACGTAGGCTGGATGATAAAGAAGCTCCGCTGCACAGAGCTCAACAACTGATACCTATTCCTAATACATAGTGTGAGCAAATAAACCGTGAGCAGCACAAACAAATCAAACAGCAAGCAGTGTCTGCTGAATATTCATAATGACAACATGTTTCAGGAAGCAGACTAACCACAGCTGTCTTTGCAGCTGACTCACTGAGTAAAGTGTGGCTGCTGGTTGAAACTGCATTTAAACCTCAGTATTCTGTTCATGGTGGATTCATATCCAAAAACCTTCTTGCAACAGCAGCTCTACAGTTGTCAGTTTTATTTTAGGTAACCTTGTGACAGAAGTTCAGGATGAGTTTTTTTTATGTGTGAAACTGCACTAAAATTTACAAACATTAATCTGAATCGGTCACGTTTTGCTGAAGTTGAAGCTGCAAATTCTTGCAGATAATGCAGGTACTGGTTAATTTTCTGTTGAAGATTGTGATTAAAGGTCAGGTTTTCACTTTCCACTCCCACTGTTTCAGTCTGTAGCTGTTGAATTGTAAACCGGTCCTAAATCTGTACCTGTGGTGTACTTTCCGAGTTTGTGTGTCTCAGGTTGCTGACATCACAGTGTGTGTGATTGGCAGGAAGAGCGACTGCGCAGAGGTGATGACCTGAGACTGCAGATGGCCATCGAGGAGAGCAAGAGAGAGAAGCTTAAACCTGAGGAGGTGTGTGTAAAATCTGTCTCTCACTTTCCTGGCATTACCTCTTCTAGCTGTGTCTTTCATTTTACCTGTGTAGGAGTGCACGGCCCATACAGATTACTGACATGGCCAGTGTGGAAGAGATCACAGTCACTTAGATTTTCTAATAGTCATTACATTATCACTTCTCCATATGTAAAACCTGTCCCATTGTCCAAAACCTGTCCCACTGTCCAAATCCCATCCAAATGGGTCTTTACTTGGTGCATTTTGTGTTTAAAGCCACTATGTTTGTCAAGTCAGATATTCATTTGATTTTGTTTAAATTGTTGAGGGTTTCAGATATCATGCTCATACTCAGAAACAGAAGACACTTGTGTGCTCTCACTTTTGGTTGCAGATGTAATTTACATTTTATGCTGTCAGATTCTTGAAGATACTAAGTGGTGTGATAGACCCGCTAGCTTAATTTATCTTTGATCTGGGGCCTGAAATATTTACAGAAACAGTGTCTATATGATGATCGAACCAAAAAGGTTTGTATGTGACTGTAAACAGCAAACAAACTGTACATAGTGCAGATTGTGTCACTCTCAAGTGTTATTTAAGTGATAAATAACAGTTTTATCACAGTATATTCACGTCGCACAAAAGAGGAACTAAGACTTTGTCAGAAGTTCAGTGTGATTTCTTTCTCTGGTTGTGAGCTCACTGTCTCGTTCTACTTCTCAATTCTGTGAATTTCCTCTTATCGTGCCAACATCATCTAACATCAGTGTGGTGCGGTGAATGTGTGCTCAGATTTCTTCCTGAGAACAGCTGCAGGAACATGAATCCATAATGTATTCTCTTCTACAGAGTTCTCTGATGGAGCTTAGTGCCGTGGACCCCTGGGGGGCCCCTGCTGCTGCGCCCGTCGCCACTGTGGGCTCTGCCGGCCCCTCGCCTCCACCCACGGTTTCTGCCCCTGCTGCCTCAGGTCCGTGGGGCACAGCCTCCACAGATCCATGGGGTGTAGCGTCACCCACGTCTCCTACAAGCTCTGACCCCTGGGGTGGGGGAGCCCCACCTACTATAGCCCCCCCTCCAGACCCTTGGGGAGAGACGTCCAACAGAGTTAACAACGTCGACCCCTGGGGAAGCTCAGGTAAGCAGCAGGCAAGCAGCTGCCACAATGCTCACATGTTGACTCTGTAGCCAATCAGGTTGGTGGAAAAGTGCTCATCGGCGAGTATCAAAAGAGAAGCGTGTCCAGCTCTGTGGATTTAAGAGGATGTGAAGGCCTCTGACGTTTGCTCCTCTTCAATCCGCTGTTTCATTTCCTGTCTTCATGAAAGCCCCCTTACATTTTCTGTCATGTCCCCATGCTGTCGTATCTTCTCATCCACTCATATGCTTTCAGTTTGTAATGAGGAAAGCAAGCATGCTAAGTCCATTCTCCCTCTGTCTCTAAACCAGGGATTTTTATCCTCTTGTTTCTACTCAGGACTGACTGTGGCTGTGTCTCAACCAGAGCTGTCTCGTCTCTTATCCCTTTGTGCCTTTTTAGCTTCTTATCATCTCTCCTTTACCTCCACCGGGCTTCAGATATTAAACAGGTGAAAGTAACATGGTGGACAGCTGTAGGAAATCTGCTGTCACCTGTCGAGGTAGTGGAACGACAGAGGTCAAGGAGAGAAACACTTCTGTTGGAACCCAGCCCAGCTTCCTGCTCCCTCCTTATTGTGGATTGTACCTGTAAGGTGTTGTGTTAACCCTCCCCTCCCCTGCGTCTCCTCCCCTCCCCTGTAGCTGTGACTCCCCCCAGTGCTGATCCCTGGGGCCCCCCAGTGCCACCCAGCACTTCCTCCTCGGGGGGGCCAGTAGACCCTTGGGCAAGGGACGGGCCTGTCCCTGCCTCTGACCCTATCACCTCCGACATCTGGAGTGGCACCGCCAAACACACTAACGGCACAGGTACACTCACACTTAAGGCTACATGGACTCACAAACACTGAGGTACTGGTACACACTTCATCGTAGACTAAACACAGCTGCATGCACACAACAGCTGTCTTGTCTTACATTTCATCCTCCTCTACAATGTGTGGTAACACAGTTCTATATTGTTGTTTTATTGTAATGCAAACCATTTTTTTTAGTATTCTCTGTCTGAGTTCCTATTTTTGTTTGTTCCTTCCAGGAGACCCAGAGCGACGAGGGTCCCCAGCACTGGGCTGTGACAGCACAGGCTCACCGGTGCCCTTTGACCTGTCATCTCTTGGTTCTTCACTTCCTGTTCGTAAGACTCCAGAGTCGTTCCTCGGCCCCAACGCAGCACTGGTGGATCTCGATTCCCTTGTGTCATCTAAACCCAAACCCAAACAGCCGCCGCCTCCTTCCATCTCTTCTTCTTCAGCTCACAATCCCTTCCTCCAGAACACAGGTTAGTTACAGTTATCGTGTTAACTCTGTAACCTGAGAAAAGAAAGTGAGCGCAGTCTCTAAGCTCAGACAGGTTTACTCTGTTCCCAGGAACTATTTGTATTTTTAGGTAGAGCCACGTACTCTAGGCCCACACAAAGTCTACAGTCTATAATGCCACCATCCGCTGTGTTCATATTCACACAAACTGCAGCTGGCAGGATAAGACAATTCGATTGAAATACATTTTTAAAAGGTCAAATAAAATGTCTTGAACCACGATGTGCTATTGTATATAATTAACTTATGGAGACAGTTTGGAGTTGGACTAACCTGAAGCCTTTCCGGGACAATGTAAATGCAGTTATATGAGACATTATGACATATACCGTTCCAAACAACAGAACATTTAGGAGCTTATACAAGGAGCCTTTAAAAACTGGACAAGAAATTAGTATAAAGCTGATCCTCGAGGGAGAAAGCAATGTCTTGGTATTCAGGAAATGAACTTGATGAAAAAGTTTTACTGTCTTTTGAGAGCTAAAGGAAATATTATTTACAGATCTTGGAAAAAGTTACTCCATGAAACTTATCTGTTTAAATATGGAAAATAGAAGATGTAAAATGTAAATGTAAAATTAAGAACCCTGTGATAACAATCTGTGGTAGAGCTGCAACTAGCTGTTATTTACATAATCAATGAAGTTGCCAATTATTTTCTAGGTTAATCATTGAGTCTAGAAGGAAATTGTGAAAAATGCCTGTCACTGTTTCCTAAAGCCCCAAAAGAAGACCAAAACAAAATGAGTTTCTGTTCCATTCACTAATCGCTGAGTTGATTTATTGTTTCAGCTCAGACTTCTGAAAACCTGATATTAATGAAAATATGAACTGGATTAAAGTGTGTTGGACATAATGGATGAGAAAATATGATGTGACTCTCATTGTGTTAACGTATTTCTGAATTGTCACCTCTGACCCTCAGGCTCATCTCCTGCTCCTGGCATGGCAGTGACTCCAGGCAGCACCATTTCCAGTAGGGGGGTTTCCCCCACACCTGTCTCCTCCAACCCTTTCGGCGTGGCTCCACCCATGAGCTCCATCTCACCTCAGCCCTCGTCACTTGGTCTGAGCGGCCTCCGCTCCAGTCCTGTGCCTCCCAATCCCATGCTGGGCATGGTGCAACCAGGAATGGGCATGGGGCCAATGAGTGTGGGTATGGGGGCTCCAGGAATGGGCCTGGGCATGATGCAGGCCAGCCCCATGAGCATGCCCTACAGCGGGCTCTCACCTATGGCTCCCCCAGGCCCCCTGTTGGGGCCTGGAGGTGCTGCACCTCCTCAGCTGATTTTGGGTGGGCCTGCAGGAACAGGTGGAGTGATGGGAGCAGGAGGATCAGTGGGAGGTGGAGGAACGACGGGAGCAAGCACCAACCCTTTTCTTCTTTGAGGAAGTGTCACCACTACTTTGCTCACCTGTTTCAGCCTCCTCTGTCATACCTGCTGCCCCCTTCTTTCATCCCCCCTCAACACAGTTTGTGTCCAAAAAGAAAAATGTGTACATCTCTATATTTAAAGAAAAGAACAAAAAAAAAATCAAAAATTATGTTTATCTTTTCCTTCAAAAGCATTATTTCATTTCAGAATAATTTTCCACATTAAGATCCTTTCATTTCAGTATGGGTTGTTTGTGGACGGGAAATAGAGATCTATTTATTTTGTTTTAGTCCTGGTCTGTTCTGTATCGTTCTTCATGTTGTGTTTTTTTCAGTCCTGTCTTGAGATGAAGGTAAGTCTGTACGACCCGGAGGCTTTTTCAGTAGTGTCACTCTGTTCTAATATTACTGCACTGAGAGCGAGCGACGGAGGGAGAGGGGACATAGCCACTAACAAACTGAACAGAGAAACTGTTGTACCTGCCTCTTCCTCATTTCTCCCTCTAGAATGAAGGCAAACACTGAATCACTGAAATGAAACCAGTGCATGAAGGATGATTTTTTTAAATGAACTCCAGACTAAGATACGGACTGAAAAACCTGCATTAACATTTCAGGCACAAAGTGGTCAAATTGTTTCAACTGTTTCACTTTTAATTTAATTTAATGTTAACTGTAATTTATTTTTTTCCAATTTTTGGGAACAAATAAACAAGGAAAATCACTCGATGATGCCATTTAAATCAAAAGCTTTTTTTTTTTCCTTTGATTCATTGTAGAAAACTAAAGAGAGATCTGACACCTGTGGTCTGATGGGGAAAAATGACGGGATGTTTGTTGAATGTGTATGTGTGTGTGTGTGTGTGTGTGTGTGTGTGTGTGTGTGTGTGTGTGTGTGTGTGTGTGTGTGTGTGTGTTTGCACCAGTGTGTGAATGAGAACACGAATGCTCATTTGTGAGTGTGCAAGTATGCAGTAGTGCAAATGCCTGTTTCTGTGTATATGTATACATCATATATCTGTCTCCATTTTTCCTGTGTCCGATCTTATCTCAGTGACTCAGAAAGGAAGAGATCTATTGACATCCATTATTTTTGTTTTTAAAAATTGTCACTTGTATTAATATGTAATGGGGATTTCAAATGAGGTATTGTAAGGGCCACACATTTCTCTGCCAATCTCATTTTGCTATTGTTTTTTTTTTTTTTTTTTTAATCAATCAGAAGCATTTTTTTTTTCCAATCACACATTTCATATGGGATCCCTGGTGTACAGGTGTACCAGAGCACCGCTGTCCTTGTGTTTCATCCCTCTTTCCTTCGAGGAGGGAGAGATGCTGATGCTTCTCTAAAAAAAAAGACAATTATTTCAATGAATGAAAGGAAAAAAAACGGGGACTTGACGACGACATGCTCCATGCTGTTCTTTTAATTTAGTTTGATGAATTTATTGTTATTTTATATCAACAAGAAAAATATCTCTTTTATCGGGTAAGGTTGAATTTTGTGTGGTGATGACTGTGAACATTCACATTTGAAAAGTAAAATGGAAAAAAAAAAAAATCAAAAGGAATTTATGAAATAAAACAAAAACACAGGATGTGTGTTTGGCTTGTTTCATGCTTGCTCTGTAGTTGACCCCCCCCCCCCCCCCCCCCCCTCCAGTTGCAGAGTGCAATAATGGGACAAGAATAAACGTACACTTTATTTTCTTTGGTGAACATTTTTACAAATCTAACAGAAAAAAACACCCTGCCAATAACCTGCAGAAGATAAGCTACAGAAAAGTTATTACAGCATACGAATTGGAATAACGGTGAAAAAACATACAACTTTTTCAACCTTGAAGTACAGCATTCAGTCATATGTGGAAAAACTTGATCCCAAATTTGCTCTCCGAGAAGCCTCCGCACAGAGTTTAATGAAGATGGCCGTGAGGCGCCGCGTTCCTCTGAAAAGTTCAGTTTTCACTGTTTCTCCACGCAGACAGTGAGGGTCAAACGAGCAGAGAATCCCAGTCAAAGTCATCCTGGATCTCCTCACTGTTGCTGTGCAGACTCTTTAGAGGAGGACGCTGTCGTGGTGTCATAGATGGAGGCTGCAACCCAGCTGAGGGAAAGGGAACCATGGACGAAGTTAATATGTAACTGCTGCTGGGATGGCAAGAAAAAGGGAATTTTGGCAGTAAAAAGGTTGCGACTTTGCTGGATATCAACCTTTTGAACAAGATGTCCAAATCTTACCTGTCGTGTTTGCAGGTTGTGTCAGCTGTGGTCTTTGAAGTCCCTGACCCTGCACTTGCTGAGCCCTCCGGGGCAGCTGTGCTCCACTAATGGGGGGAGCTATGGGAGAGTAAGGGAGGGGTGAGGGGTGAGTGAGGCTGGCGAGGGTAGGAGGAGGATTAGAGTTGAAGGGTGGGACCTGTAAGGAGTGAGGTCCACCGAGGGATAGTGGGGAGTTATTCCCAGAGGTGATCATGCCTTTCTGTGTGAAGAAGCGGTTCAGAGAGTCACAGAGGGAGGTGAAGAGCGCCGGGTCCAGGGCCCAGTCACAGAGCTCCGCCTGGCGCATGCTCTCCAGGAGGTCTGGTGACAGAAAGAGAGGATGATGCCTTTACTCAGCATTACTAGTGTTTTATAAAGGTCTTAATAATCACTTTTGTAAATGTTACAGTGCAGTAGCTGCAAAAGATAAACGTCAGTTCACCCAAATGGCAAAAGAAAGAAAATGGAATTTACTTCTAGTTGTATTACAACTAAGGATTATTTTCATTGTCAAAAAATCTGCTAATTTAGAGGCTGAAGAAGACTGTTTACAGACAGTTTTGCAGATTGACCACAGTAACGCTCAGAGACAGAAATCAAAACTTCAGCAGAATAACCAACTACCCCCTGAGGTAAGTGAGAAAATATGTTTGTTTGGTTTTTTTGTAACTCTGGGTGAAGCGACCCTTTAAGCAAGACTGTGGTAAAAAGCACACACCTGGGTGACCAGAGAGGTCTATGTTTGCCCAGTCTAGACTGCTGGCAATGCGGAAGCTCTCCTTCAGAGAATCTGGGTTACTGAACCAGTCAGGTGGCACCGCTAAAGAGGAGAGGAGGAAGGTAACTTTAGAAAGCATGGCTCTGTCCTGGGTTATGTCGCTGCCTTTAATACAACTGAAGCATTTCTGGGGTTGATTAGGTCATGTGAGACTCACTGTATTGTGAAACGCGCTCTGTCTCCGGAGGGTGTGCAGCTGCTGGAGGTGGTGCAGGTGGTGCAGGTGGTGCAGGTGCAGGGTGAGGAGACATTGGCAGTAGAGTTGGAGTGTGAAGTGGGGTAGTGTCATTGCTCAGAACAGCCAGGGGAGCGACATCCGCTGGAAAGAACAAGGAAGAAGGCACTCATCCAAGCTGTTGATGTGAATAACGTGCACTTTACAGCCTTAAAGGATATAAAACACAAGTGGTACTTACACTGTGAGCCTCCCCTCTCCCGCATGGTTTTGACAAGAGACTTGAAAGATGCGTACAAGTCTGGCAAATTCAGCTCGTCGAAGGTGAAACGGAGCGGGGGATCGGTGGAGTTTAACGAGACGACAGGAGGGGCGGCGATAGATGAGGGGACAACAGACACAGAGGAGTGAGAGGGTCCCGACACGGTGCAGACGGACAGAGGGGCCGAGTTGGGAGTGCAGGAGAAAGTGGAAACAGATACGGACCCCGAATTAGCAGGAAAGGATGGAGCAGCATCAGAGAAAGAAGGTGCGGCTGGAGAGGCTGTGGACATGCTGGCAGCAGACAGAGGTGTAGCAGAGGCAGTGGGGATGGAGAGAGAGGGGCCGGTTGGATGGGGAGATGGGAAAGAACTGATGGAGGACATGGGGGTGGCGGGTGGGAGCCCAGGTGAAGGAGAGACGGATGGATGGGGGACAGGGAGGCTGGACACTGGGCTTGGTATGTAGGGTGACAGTTGCTGTGAAGATAAAACACATCACATTTGAAAACGCCCAGCAAACCTGGCTGCGAAAAAGAGGGGACAGAGTCTCTACCTTGCATGGGGGAGGAGAGAGGGAGGCAGACTGGGGTGACTGGATGGCTCCCAGTGGCTCTGTGTTAAGAAGCTGGTGGTCTGTGTGGGAGGTCGGTTGGGGTTGATGAGGTGAGGGTCCTCTCTCTGCTTGTGTCCCCTGTAACAGCACAGCATTCATATTAGCAAAGGTGGAAAAGGTATTAAAAGGCCTGTAATAGCAGCATCACTGAAGTTAAATCACGTTGAAGGCTCAGTGTACCCAAAACACAAAAGGAGAACCACAAGACAAAAATAGAATTCTTAGCAAAGCTTTCGTGTGCACGGGTTTCGATCTCTGCCTCTACTCCAACACATGTGAAAGGTGACGAATGGAAACAGTTTCTTCCATATGAACAACTGCTATTGAAACTGTTGACAGCTGACGATTCTCACGACTAACTAGGACACTGTCCCTGGAAAGAAACGTTGGTGTTTGAATTGTAAGCAATTTTTTTTTTCACTGCTGTGAGCACCGCAAATGAAGTTAAACACTTAAATTCTTAAACCCTGGACAAATAAAACCAAACACAGTGTCTACAGGGATAAAAGCCACAGGTGGTAAGTTAAGTTTTCTCTGAAGGTGTCTCTGAAAACTGGTACCTTGAGAGTGTTAAGTGTTAATTTATAAGTTTTAACTGATTCATTATGGGATATTTTACATTTAAAATCATAATATGCCAAGAAACTGGTGGGTTACACATTGATTTTTAGGAAAATCTTGCATAGTATGCCTGTAATGTGAGTGGGGATGAAACACCAGAATCCCAAACTCCTTATCAAACTTCTGTGGCTTGTGTACAATTACTTGACATTTTTTGACAATACAGGTTTGAGTGGTTCGTGCATGAGTGAGATTAAACAACTTACATCCTGCTTGTCCTCCTCCTCTGGATAGGGACGTTTAGGTGCCCTCACTTGATTCACCTCTGCAGGTCCATCCATCGTCCAATAGGAACCCTAGAAATACAGCACAGGTTTCTAGCTTCTGGCATCATTTCTCCATCTCACATGATGCAGACTGTAACAAACGCACAAGTATTCTTGCAACATCATCGCATAAAAAAGTAATTCACCTTGCCCGGGTCGTTCTGTGGCCGAGGAACTTTCCTGAAGCATTTATTAAGGGACAGATTATGCCGAATGGAGTTCTGTTCAGGACACACAGTCAAATACAGAAATACATCAGACCTGAAGCAGCTGTTGATGAATAATACGAACAAACTGACATTAAACATCGTTAGTTATTACTGTTCCACCGCACTGAGAACAGGCCGTTGTTCTACATTAAAGCTTACTTTCCATCCACGGCCGGCTCGGCTGTAGTAGGGGAAAGTGTCACTGATCCAGGTGTAGATGTCATTCAAACTCAACTTCCTCTCAGGTGCAGCTGCTATTGCCATGGCGATGAGAGTGGCATAGCTGTGAGGGGGTTTCCCTTTAGAGTTAGAAGGGGAGGGGTCCGGCACCGAAGGTAGGAAGTCTCCCCTTTCCCTCCCTCTGTCTTTCTTCTTGTCCCTCTCCCCTCCTCCTCTTTCTTTCCCCGAGCGCAGGCTGCTGATTCCCAGCTGAGGCAGCCAGTCAATACTGGTGAGGCTGGAGTCCAAGTCAGAGGACATTGTCTCTCTTTTTCTCTGTCCAGGATCTGAGAGATCAGAGGAGGAAGTACTGAATGAACACGTCCTTTCACTTTGGACACTGTAGAGACAATTACAGACACTGAGGAATGCTATAGTGGAGTCCCCTCTGCCTGTAATGTAACACTGTCAACCATTCTGTTCCTGTACTCCCAACACAGCGTCAGTTACAAACCAGCAAGTTCAGACACAAGACACTCTGTGCCGCTCTGGAAACTGTCCCTTCACAAGCAACAAGACACTGCATGAATGTGCCAGCGTTTCAATGTTCCAATTCCAGCTAGTTTCTATTTTCTGAAGAAGAAGAGTGACTTGCTTACCTCTGTACAGCCACTCGAGGCCCAAGGCCTTAAAAAGTGTTAATATTTGATGTTGTCATCAGTTGTGCACGACTACTGACAAACTGCTGCCCGTCCTTCCCTTCAGATCTCTCTCTTCAGCATGTTGATCCCCATCAGGCCTCCACTCATACCTTTGCTTTGTGAAAGTTTGTGTAACTTTGGAGAAATATACACAAAAACTTATCGGAGAGCTTCCTTTTTCTCTCTCTCTCTCTCTCCCTCTCTCCTTCCCCTCCCTTTCTGGATATACCAGAATTACGTCACTCACTCCTCCCCCTTTGTGATGTCGCCCTTTAGCGCCCGCCTCCGTGAGCTGGTCCCACCTCTTCAGCTTGAAGAGCTCCTGCAGCTGTGAGCTCACCAGGATATCAATAAAGAGGAACAACCTGCAAGCTTCACTTAAAACCATTTTAGAGACATGAACCCAAAAGCACAGTCGGCCAAATTTAAAGCAGCAGCATCACTTTATTGAAGCACTTTATCAGGATGTTGGGACAAATTAAATTCTGTGGAACAGAGTGACAGCTGATGATCTCCCTACAGAGCGCTGAAGAAGGCGAGGAGGCCAGTGTCAGGAGATGGGTGGGCCATAAGCTTCTGGATCTGTCAAAAAAGTTGAAAGAATATTTGTTTTATTACTGAAGCTGGCAGCACACTCAGAATTAAATCAAAAAAGTGCAACAGTTGGGTTTGATCACTGAAGTGTCCCTTCAGCATGCTCATTTAAGGTCACCCGCGACTTGTGAGCAGCATCAATGACACATTTATGACACATCTCAACAAACAGGAATGACTCAGGAGTGCGACAGAGAGCAGCTGGAATAAGCACCTCCTTGAAGTTGGGGTGTTTAGCATCTTGAACCAGCTGCAGCAGAACAGCCTCGGTGGTGGTGAGGAAAGCTCCGCTCTGCTTCAGTCGGGACAGAGCAAACAGACGGTCCGTCTGGCTGCGGAGGGAGACACAAAAGTAGTAACACACACAGGAACAAATGTATATTTAAGGGTCCAGTGTGTAGGGAAATATTCATAACTAACTTTACATTTGTGTATAATCACCTGAAACTAAGAGTCGTGTTTTTATTAGCTTAGAATGATTTATATCTACAGAGGAAGCGGGTCTTCTTCAACAGAGTCCACCATGCTTCTACAGTAGCCCAGAACAGACAAACCAAGCACTGGCTCTACACAGGGCTTTTTAGAGCCAATATATGCCTGGAAAAGGAGGGCTGAGGGGAAGGTCACTCGGGTGATTGCTATCTGCAACCTGACCGCGAGATGCTGCTAAATCCTACACACTGGACCTTTAATGTACAGTAGGTGATAACAATGATACAGAGCAGAAAAAAGTACACAGAATACACAGATACCTTCTGGATGAGACAGCGTCAGCCACAATATGAACCTCCATCCCCTTTTCAAGCAGGTCAAATGTTGTGCACTGTGGAAAAGACAAGTAGAGTGTGTATTCACCAATTACAGGCAAGAGCTACCAGTTGTCTTTGTGTCGTCTTTTTGTTCACTGATTTCAAGGCTAACCAGGAGAAACAATGATGTGGTCTTACTGCAATACAGGCGTGTGCCTCGATTCCACACAGTATAGCCTGTTTGGGATTCCCCAGGGCTTGCAGCTCCTTCTCCACGTCCTCTATCATCATGGTGAATGAAGTTTTAGCATGAGCTTTGAGATCTGCAGCTCCCAGCTCTGGTACTGTGGGACCCAAGCCTTTCGGGTACTGCTCTGTCAAAATGGGGGGGATGCCCAGAACGCGACTGGCCTGTGCGAAGGAAGAGAGAGCAGGCAGATGTGATCGGTTCCTTCAATTACTGAATACTGTGAAACGAATGTCTGCGGCTGTGTGGAGGTGTGTGTTTCCAACCTGCAGCACTCTGGCTGCATTGCTGACAATGTTGGTGAACTGGAAGATGTTGGGTCTGAACTTCTCCTGCATGTCACACAGGAAGAGCACTGTGTCCTTGGTGGAGAGTCTGCCAATTTTTGCCACTGTTAAAAAGAAGATCACAGAAAAAGAACAAGTTGTGTTCAACATTGATCGATGCCACACGTTTTGATGTGATATGTAAGGTACAGTGTTGCAGATGACTGGCCACTGAATATTAAAATATCACTGCAGCAACAATAACACTTGTTTGATTCCAGCTTTGACAACGAACCTCAACTTCACAGTATGTTTTATGTGTCACAATGGTGCAAACATGGAAGAAATATTTCCTCCATGTTGTCGCACTGCCTCGAAAACCTTTGAGACCGAATAATGTAATAGCTGAACACACATTAATTGTACCTGCATTTGAACGAACTTAGACATAAGAAAGTTAACTTACTGTTGTTGCGTGAACGGCGTGATTGTGAGGAGGCGGAGTGGGTGACAGGTTCAACAGGACTGGAGAATAATCAACTATTAGGTTAAAGTACTACGTCCCATGTGACACCTCCTGTGTAATTGTAGACCAACAGAAAATGTAACGTTAGGATACCTGTTTTACTTGCAGGTGAAAGAGGAAGAATGCATTCAATATTACACAAAAACAGCAGATCACAAGATTAATCAAACTGGCAACAAACATCTGAATTCGTTAGAAAACAAATACAGTATTAATAAATATATTCCAAAGTCAAAACAATACTTAACCTAGCATGTAGCAAGGAGGACACACAAGTTCAACAGCATTTCCAGATTGGTATTGACCAATCGGATTACGTCTATTAGAGATTGATGTTTCCTTGAACCAATAGCAGCCGGGGTCTCCTGCCAATCGCTTTGCTAGCTCGTGTGGGTGGGAGCCATAACTAACCCGAAGTGGTCACCTGAAGATGTCTGACAATGCAGAGTCTCCAACAGAAACGCAAAAAGAAGAGTCACAGCCACCGTCAGACGACTCGACGACAAATGAAGAGAAGAAAAAAAGTAAGAAAATGTCATATATCGAAAATTCGACTCAATTATGGAGTAATATGTGTTTACAAGGACTGTTGCTGGTGCGATGAGAAACATTTCCGGGTGTGTGACGCCAAGACAATTGACAGCGATCCAGACCAATGGAAAGGCTGTTTTTTTCCTGTTAAGCCAATAAACATTTAGTTTGTAACATGTGGTACTGCTGGGTTAGGGAATGGCTAAAGCTAAAGCTAATATACATATGAAAGCAACATTCATCTTTTTGCTCGTAGAGAATATATATTTCTGAGAGGCTGTTTGTTTCCTTAAGTTATCAAATACATGTCACGCCAATACTATTAGTATCATCCTGTAACGTGACATCAAAATAATGCATTAAAGCTAAGCTAACGAGCTCCGGGTAACATTAGCTTAAAACTATCAAACTGTCGCAGCCCACTTTATGAAAACACCTTGTTCCACGTTTCGGGCTTTGAAATAAGTTTGTTCGGGGACTCCAAGAAATACACTCCTTTTGACGTTTACATTAGCTGTGTGAGATTTAGTTGAATGATGCTTTCCGTTGTTTGCCAAATAACAATAAATACTTGAATTTGCCAAATAATTATTTTATACAGCATGCAAGTTGGCGTGTTCCTAACAAGATGAAACCCTTAGATTCAAATCAGGATCAGCATGATACAGTGTGATCTTTATCCAGTTTGTCCTGCCAAACGTCCAGTTCTGATCCATTAATATTCCTAGATCTTAGGTGAAAGTAAAGTGAAAGTAATCATATCACACAGTAAATAAAAACGAAATGACGCCTTTACGCATTGACTATCATGTCATGTGCCCAGATAAACTGGCCCTGTATGGGCAGTCGTTTTGTATATGAGGACACAATTATGTTGTTTGTGATAAGATCTAACCGAGATAGGATGGGACTTCATTCCTGAAGTCTATGCTTTGCACAGCCATTTTTTTAATGCACATTTTCTAAACTTTTATAAATGAAAAGATCAAATGACTCTAATAACTTTATTGTGTAAAATGTTTGGATTTCATTCAGAAACTTTCATTTTAAATTATAACAAGGAATGGTTCAAAGGAAGTCTGTCTACATGTAGATCCAGTGTAAGTTATTAACAATAAGGCCAAGTTTTCAGTCACTAGATCCTTTTCATTGCATTTGATAACAATGAATCTCAAAGCTTATAAATCAGGACTTTAAAATAATTGAAATACATATTAGAAGTGATGAAATGGAAGGGGATGCGTCAGATTTACAGCACTGTTGGCAGATATGTGTCAGTGGATTTCAGCAACACTTCTCCAGAAATTCTCCCTGAACAGTTCACGTTCAGATTTGCCCGGAGCAGCCAGGCAGCACGTTCACTTTTTATTTTCTCAATTCTTGTAGTTGATGTGTTGCTGAAGGCTGTGGGAGACACTCCTATAATGAAAACAAAGAAGTGGGCAGTGGACAGAGGGAGGACGGTGCAGTCCCTGTCTCAGTTCATCTCACGCTTCCTCAAGCTTGATGCAACTGAACAGTTGGTAAGGATGAAGCTTGTTGACTGGCTTTTTCATTTCCCAGAATCATGACTTGAACAGAGGCTTGGAAAGCATGCTTCATGTCTTTAAGTGCTTTTTATCTATAACAGTATCTATTTTTTCCCCTCCCCAGTTCATTTATGTTAACCAGTCTTTTGCCCCCTCACCGGATCAAGATGTAGGGATCCTCTTTGATGTGAGTACATATAAACACCCATTTTTATTGCCTGCTACAGTTGAGTGTCAAATACTTAAAGCTAATTTTCCTTAAACACAATTTAGCAAAGATGATTTCTAAGAGAAACAAACAGCAGATAAACACTAGTCACATTTGTCCTCCTGTTGTTTTGTAATCCACTTCAAACCTGAATGTGGAGACTCGTTCTTGATCTTTGTGTGTGACAGAATCATCTCCACTAGTCCACTTAATAGCTTTTTCTGTGCTTTCAACTGCATCAACGAACAGATATTTGATAAACAACTCCATTAGCTGAGATAGCTCAGAAAGAGCTGGTAACTCAACTTAAACCATGTCTCCAAATACAGCGGCAACACATGTACATGCAAAGGACAAGTCTGTTCATGTTTGCTAGACTACTTGGCAACATTATAACTTTAAGTCCTGTTTTGCTTTACTTATTCAGTGAGTAAAATGTCAAAGCCAAGCCTTATCAGTGAGCACAGATGGGAACTTTTCAAGAATATTAACGTGTGTTTACATTTTGAGTCAGATTGTCTGAAACTTTAAGGTATATAACACTTAGTAAGAAGGTAATACATATAACCTTTTCCCTTTACTACTGTGCACACCTGCTCTAACAGATAAACTTCAGCCCAGTCGCGTTTCAGCCGAGTTGATATCTTTTAGTCTCCTAGCCTTTAATGAAATGTCAGAATAGTAACCTATGTAATTGGTAAGCGTCTGTGGCCCAGCCCATAGAAGTGAATGGGCCATGTAGAGCTTTGACCAGCAGAGGGGGCAATGAGAGGGAAGCTCTACGTTGCACATGCCAAAATCCCAGGCCACTGATTAATGTCTTGATAAGTAACAGCAAAGAGCTCAAAGTCCAGAATTCACAGTGGACCTTTGATCATCCCGCTGCTTTCACTGCTCAGCAGGTCAATATCAGCACATTAACTGTGGATCTGTGGTGTCACATCACTCCTCCGTCGTACTGGTTTATTTAACATTCACCTTTGTGTACGTGTTTCTCTCTCTGTCTCTTTTTCAGTGTTTTGGCAGCGATGGCAAGCTGGTTCTACATTACTGTAAATCTCAAGCCTGGGGCTAAACTGCTTTCTATAACTCCATTTTGGCCCCCCCACCCTTTTTAAATTCGTCCTCCAAACATGCACACAATGTTGTTTTTGCTTTTTTGCCTTTTGATTTCTTTCAGTTTTTCTGTACATACATATTGTAAATAAATTATTATGACTATGTAAAGCTGCTTCCACAGTTTTTAAGGCATCACATTTGGCACCCAAAAGTAAACACTTAACTTAGTGGGCACAGGATTTGGCTTTGCACAGCGCTGGTGATTAAGGAGAAAAAAAGGCCAAGGCCATTCATATGGACACGTTTGTTCCGTTTTATACTCTTAGTGTAATAATTGAAATCCCACTAAAAGTCAAATTGGTAGGGGGCTTAAACTGGTGATAAAGGTTTAGGGAGGCACCACCTCTAAAAGGAACAGACACAGGAAGAGAGGGGGCACTACAGTAACAGATGGACTTAGAGGGATTACATGATTCGGGATGGGTTTGTGACATAAATTCCCAAGAAAGACAGAAAAGAGAGTAGAGTGGCGTGGAGACAGACGCTCAGCTGCTGCACCAGTCTTTCATCTCTGTCGACTATTGGCTGTGAGGATTAAAGGGAGGGAGTGCAGCTGCAGAGGTAAGGGTCACTGATGCTCATCCTGGAGGAGGAATACTGGTGACAGATACAGAGGGAAACAATAAAGAGGGTAGTCACACGAAGGATCAAGATGGAGCAACTGAAATCAAGTTCTTAAGGAGCTTTTTGGCAGAGATAACCGAGGATTGAAGGTTTAGAGGAGTGAAAGGAGTGACCACCAACAGTTGTTCTACTGCAGTAGTTACCTCAAGTTTGACCTGAAGTACTACAAGGGACAAGAAAAAGTTCTTTGGTAGGTATTATTTAAAATAATTAGAGCTGAAATTATTGGTCAGTTGAGTCAAAGTTTATCAGCAACTTTTTTTTTTTTTTAAATAATGGATTAATGATTTCAGTTGTTTTTTGTTTGTTTGTTTGTTTGTTTGTTTGTTTTACAAGAAAATGAGAATTTGATGCCTTTTCATGTACAAATGTGGAGCTTTGGGTTTTGGACTGATGTTAAGATAAAAGTTCTATGAAGATTTCGCATTGGAAAGCTCTGGAAAGTTATAATGGGCATTTTTCACTATTTTCTGACAGATATAAACTAAATGATTAAGAGAGAAAATAATTGTTACTTCAAAATAAGTGAGACATGTTTTTCTTTTCTTATTTAAACCTAGATGGAGCCCTCAGATATTTTGAAAAACAGTCATGTTCACCACCGAATTTTGCGTCCATTGAATAAAGAATCTGCAGTTTTCTTGTAAGATTAACAAAAAGTTTTATTGGTGTTTCTCATGCAAAATCTGCTGATTAGCCTCCATCCAGCTTGTTCATGCTGTCACCTTTTGCAGACGTATATTGGTCACTGCCCTGTGTGTTCAGCTTGTTATCACTGATGGCAAAAATTGAAGAGGAATGTTAGCTGAGCAGAAAAATGGTCTTGACTATGGAGAAAATAATGGTGATCACATCAGGGAATATACAGAGTTCAGGTCATCTGAAAACCAGGGACACCATGTATACAGTAGTAGTAGCAATCACAGGAAGCACAGAAAGTCATTTAGGCTGGCCTTATTCTTTGGGCACTGTAAATCTTGCACATATTGCACATTTTTTATGATTATTTATTTATTCACCTGATAAAAATGGATGTGCAGAAACTCACAGATTTATGCAGATTGTAGATTTTTGTCTTTAAAAGCCACCTTGATCTCACTAAGGGCATCCATTAGGTTTTATGCATTTCCTTTTTTCCAAAATGAATGTATTATTTGTCACCACCCAGATAACGATACCACCATGGGTCTGCTCCTGTGTGCAGTAGATGCACCAAATTCACTTGGTCTAACTAACGATCTTGTATTTCAGGGGCTGAGGGCTGACGGGGAGACGTTGCATGAGAGAGAAACAGCAGATATGGCCAGAAAATGAACTTCACACTGAAACACACCTAACACAAACGGGGTAAAGAAGATTATCAGGGATTACTAGCAAAAAATTCATTTAGATCGGTGGCTTATCCATAATTTCATCAAAGAAGTAATCTCTTGTTTTTGCTCCCCTCCTTCTTGTCTTCTACAGAGGGTCCGGCAGTGGAGCTCGTTATGAGCAGCAGGGTCAGGCCTGAGTGTGTTAATCAGGAAGCAGGGAGCAATTAGCCTGGGTCACGGGATAGCACACATCACTTTTTCTTTCATAACCCCTCCTCGTAAAGACAGCTGGCAGTGTTGTGTGACCTCAGGCAGTTTTATGACTCTTACTGCGTCAAGGAACATTCAACACAATTAGATGTCACCATATGGACACCCAGGTTTTAGCCTCTGTGTGTCCCAATCAGCCATTTCTCTTGCCAGGTGATGAATTGCATTTCAGGATGTCCCGTATCTCCTCCTTAGATAAACAACGTTTAGTGATATATTCTAGTATTTTTAAATGACCTTCGTGCTTTTTTCAGCACAGTGACACATATCTAGAGCGTACAAGGCGGTCTACAAGTGCTGAGGTCAGGGGATGTATGGCCACATCATTCAGCACAGGGATCAATAGGAAGAGGTCACATTAAAGCTGTCTGGCCAGCACACGGTCATGTCCTTGCATCCCACTGTTTTCTCTTACCGTGAACCATCGTGCACCTAAATGCCCTCTTGTTCACTTCTTTGGTTCCATCTGTCCATCTTGCCGTGCGTATCGACTTCAGAGCATCTTTTCCCACTCCCTCCCCTCCCAGTCTCTTTATCTTCTTCTCTTTTAATCACACTGACTGTACAGTAGCTCTTTGTCAGCTGTGTTTTGTCATCTCCTGTCTGCACTGTTACATCACATTTATCTTTGCTTTCCAGTTAAACCTGGCACCTCATCACCTTTTAAAACCACTCCAAAGCATCTGTCCCACCCTGTCGGTTCCATCTGTGACTGCAGTCGCACCTTCTGTCCCGTTTGTCCTATTCCCACGTGGAGTGTCCCCTCTCCCTCCCCATCTCTCTTTCTGGCCTCCCCCTGCCTCCCCCTTCTCCCGTGTGGCCATGCTGGAGCGTATGTCCCGTCGCTCTCGCTCCCTGCTCTCCCTGACCTTGACCACTCTGGCGCTCGCCCTCTCCATCCTGGCTCTCTGTACCTCTTACTGGTGTGAGGGTACTCACAAAGTGGTCAAGCCTCTCTGCCTGTCGCCTGTCAAAATGAAGAACTGTGGTCAGAACAACAGCGAGCCTTACACCACAGGTACTGAAATGTTTTTCACCTCTTCATACCAAAAGGTGTTTTGTGCAGCGTTATTGTGCTTCCAGTTGCTTTACTCTTTCTCTTTGATTGCTCTTTCACTGTTTTTGTACACAAATTTGTGCATGCACATACATATTACTCACCACTTTTTGAGGTTCACCTCATCATTTCTGCAAACAGCTCCCTCCTGATTCTGACAATGATTTGTGTCTCTACAGAGGATTAAATATGCAGGCAGGGTGGAGAAGTTCCATTACTGTTCAGCTTTATGAACTAGATGCTTGGATAAAAACACTTTGAAGATTATTGGTGTCACACACACATAAACAGCCACGTTGCCTGGATTTTTGAGGTCGAACTCTACTAACCAAAGAGCAAAAAAAGGCTTTATCTAGCTTACAAGGACACAAGTATGCAAATAACAACACACAGCAGTGACACAAGAAGTAATCAGATCCTTTCTTTAAGTAAACGTAGTGATACTACAGCATAAAAATACAAGTTAGTCCTTTAGATTCGTATCAATGCATTAACATGTATGCAGCATTTTAATGTTATGGGTGTTTGAGAAAGAGCTGATTTTAATTATTTGACTTTTTCTTGAGCACCATAGTTCATAAGATGATCATATGATTTTTTTTTATGTAG
Organism: Chaetodon auriga; assembly: GCF_051107435.1. Classification (NCBI taxonomy): domain Eukaryota; kingdom Metazoa; phylum Chordata; class Actinopteri; order Chaetodontiformes; family Chaetodontidae; genus Chaetodon; species Chaetodon auriga. The sequence continues at coordinate 18,609,850 of NC_135081.1, read as the reverse complement.
AATATTAAACCTCAAAATAACTAGTAAGTATAGATGCCAAGTACTATATTTCCTTCTGAAATGTAGTGAAATAGAAAGTTGCTTTAAAAAATTGATGTACTCTAGTAAAGTGCAAGTACCAATGAGTACAATACTTGAGTAAAGTATATTTCAGAATATTGAGCTTTGAGCTTAATAAATAAGAAAAAGAAGATGATGTGAAGTTTCCCTCCTGCTGCCAAAGAGCAAGCAGACAAAACCACAATGAACACTTGAACAGTGCAGAGAGATGCCTGCTTTGATACGGGTCCTGATAGGTGTTGCAACACGTTTGCTGGCATGTCGCAGTTTGACGTGCAGCAACATAAACAGCATGAGCTCATGGATTCATCCTGCCTGACGTCAACGATGTTTACTTGCCGTTAGACTTTTGCAATAGTCAGACATAATTTGAATGAATCAAAACATTGTTACTGACCAGGTCATCAGCAGACTTTCAAGAAAAGCAGATCAAGTGCAGATTTTGCTCTCTGGCTAAACTCTGTGAGACTGTGAGATGTGATTCGAAGCTCTTTCTAATGAAGAAAGCCTGTAAGCACAGGCAAGGTATACCAAATAAAGTGGATACTAAGTCTGTATGTCACATCTCTGTTTGAGTGCATCATTTCATCGTAAGTCTTCCAAAATGCGCTGAAGATATAAAATCCGTCCTAAAATTTTGGCCTTGACTGTTGAATCCGCTTACACAAGTATTGAATTTCTATCTTTGCACCATCACTGCATAACAACCAATACCTCGAATTAATCTGAGTGGATAAACTGACAGGCTTCTCCCGCGTTAGAAACTGATTGTCCTTGGTTTGATGTTTTTAATCTCTTTTTGCCCATACCTTAGTCTCACAGTGAACTTAATTATGGCTTAGTATTAATCTGTGGGGTGTGAGGGGAGCTCCCACAGGTCTATTCATCCATGGAGGAGAGGTTTACACTGCCTGCTGCCTGGTTTTTTAATTTCTCAACAGATACACTTAATCCACAATGAGATTAACAGCTCTTCCTGCACAAAGGAATCAACTATGATCCCTATGTGAACTTTGTGTTCTTGTACAGAAGGAGCTACCTTTACAGTGGTGGCTTCCTTATGCTCCTACACCAGATTTACAGATACACGTGGGATAACAAGGTGCAGGCATGTGACTGCACAACACAGAGGCAGCGGTGTGATTAACAGACTTACAGGTGTTTTGCTCTCACTGTACTGCGTCCGTCTCTCATTCACGTGCATTCAAAAGTGTGTGTTTCTCATCTGATCGCTCCTCTGAATTTTTGGTGCTTTGAGGTGTTGACAGTGGAAAATGTGCAGTATGTACTTCTGTGTGTTTGTGCATCTGCTGGCCTGTACATGCACGTACTATTTGTTTGTGTTTTTGAGTGGATCTGTTGTCAATGCAGGCAGCTCACAGGAAGAAGGTCCTGTTTGTTTGATACTTGCATGATAGTGCCTCCATGGGTTGATGTCTCTGTGTCTAAAGAGCTGTGAAGAGACACTCTAACCAGTGCATTTTTGGTTGTGTTCCATTATGCATATAAGGAATAAGCAGCTATAAAAAATTCTCATTGTGACCCTGTTGTGCTCTCACACAGAGAGTCCCACTCAGAACCCCTTCAACCGCACACTGTCTCCAGCCAGGAGAGACGAGCTGGCCAAGATCAGACAGAGGCAACTAGCCAACGCGGTTCACTACATCTGGGAGACGGGAGAAGACAAGTTTGCTTTCAGATACTTTCACACTGGTTTCTGGGAAAGCTGTGAGAAACACAGCGACGGTGAGACCGCAAAGCAAAACACTTACAGCTGATCACAATATTACACAGTTCTACTAGTTTACATGTATTTCCATGGATCTTACTTTCTGTTCATATCTGCACATTTTGCCGGCAGGAGAGAAATGTCGAAGCTTTATAGATCTAACACCTGGAGAAACACAAGGTGAGTCAGTCCTGCTGAAATGTAAAAACCATGACATTATTTTATTGAATGTTTATTTCTGTATGTATGCATGTGGATCAATTGTGTATGCATTTGGAAATGTTGCAGGTGTGCTCTGGCTCTCAGTTATTTCAGAGTTTACATACATCGGTCTGCTGGGGATGGGCTTCTTACTGATGTGGCTAGAAGTCTTGTGTTCCCATAAAGAGATGCACTCGCTAAAAATCAATGCCTATGCAGCAATCTGTACTGTGTTATCAGGTGAGTCTTCGTGTTTATGTAGTGCCTCTATGTGCATGGTCACCTTTGTTTTCTAGACTTAGATTTGTTCTGTCTGTCAAGTTTTTGGTTGTTGCATCCCACATGTAGGTCTTCTTGGCATGGTGGCCCATATGATGTACACCACAGTATTTCAGATGACGGTTATTGTGGGCCCCAAAGACTGGAGGCCTCAGTCCTGGGACTACGGCTGGTCATTTGCGTAGGTGGCTGATTTTTAGAGACAGCATACAAACTGTTGTCCCTCAAGCACGTACATAAAATACTTGTCATCTCTTCTCCTTTTAACTATTCCGAATCTGCTCTGTTCCCAGCCTCGCCTGGGTGTCCTTTAGCTGCTGTATGGGTGCCGCTGTGGTCACACTCAACTCCTACACAAAGACCATCATTGAGCTCCGTCGCAGACAGAGGCTCCGTTTGGAGGAAGCAAGAGCCGCCACTCACGCTCCTTCCTATGACGAGGTCGTTCCAGGCGGTGGGCTCTACTCCGTCAGCGGCTTGTTGCAGTGTCCAGACGGCATGATTGATGTGGCCTGGGCCCCGAATGGCAGCGTGGTTGGAGTGGGAAATGGGGACGTACCAACGCTGGTTTTAGTAGGAGGCTGTGGGCCAGAGGGGTGTGAAGACTGTGAGAGGGAGATGGATGAGATGGAGGAGGCCATGGACCGAGTTGACTCACCTTGTTAAGGGATCACTTACATCCATCAACTGAAACTGCTGAAAAACTGAAAAAAGGAAAGGCTCTGTCGCCATGCTGCAGACGGATCAATGTGAGCAAACAAATCCTGTTTTTCTTTTCTTCAACTCTGACTTTGATTGAAGTTGGGACATACAAACTGTGCTTGAAGGCCAGTGAAATCAATACATATCAAAATGTAAAGACCACAACGTATGAATAGGTCACATTGACATGCACGTGTTCTGGGTGTTTCTCAGTGCCTCATGGTCGGAAAGTAAATGCATGTCTATGTGTAAATGCTTATAAATATTTATATAATTTTATTGTTGATATCTTAACATGCAATGTATCAGGACAACAGTCATCTCATTGAGCTTTTCAGTGCATAGACGGGATGGATGTTTCTTCTCCTGTTGAAACCTAAACAGAACAGCCTGTCCTGTAGATTAAGAGACAATATATCCTCATTAATCTGAGTGGGACGTGCAACATTCAAGCTCATCTCTCTCTTGTCACAAATGTTTGACAGATACAGCATTTGGATGCAACGCATGTATACCAGAAGCTACAGCAAACATGCCCCCGCTGCAGATGCACAGACAAACCCATAAGATAGACACATAGGGCTAGAAAGATTACAGAGATTTTCAAAAGTCTGCTCTCTGATGTTGAACAGAAGATTATGTGTAAACCAGTAATCCCGAGTTGGATGGAAAGGAGGAGGAACAGAGTGAGGAGAGATGGTAGGCATGTGAAGGGATGGAGATGGAGAGCGGTGGAGGCGGGGGAGCAGGTTGCGGGGGGTCAGGGTGGAAGTTGGAAAGAAATGCAGACATGCACACACACTTAAACAATCTGTACTTAAACATCACACTTTCAGGGAATTACTTGTTTTTAAATGGATATTACATTCTGGTATTTACCTTAAATGTCTGTTGATTTGGGATAATATTGGATTTACTGTCTGGGATGGATACAACTGAAAACCAAAGCACCGGTTTTGTCAACCACCAGCGTTATATTACACAGTGTGTTTCTAGGTCATAGGAGAATTTATCGTTTCTGGGAAAAATAAATAAATAGATTTTCAAGGCACAGATGTATGAGAAAACCTTTAATTTATTGTACAGTGAATAAAGTACAACACTTGAGAGCTACGACTTCTATTAAGACATTTCCAGCTCTGTAAAAAAGGTTTAATGAGCTAACAGTGAGGTATAACACTATATTCAAAATGAATTTGAACCATTTTAACGGTTAATATTAGGACAATATTTCATACTTTCTTCATATATGTGTGCGCGCGTGCATATGTATATACACACATACTATATATGTATATGTATAGCATTAAGCTTTACATAAAATCTGTACACTTTTGGGAGCACTATGCCAGAATTGACATTGACAACAAACATTCATAAAACAGTAATGTGACATCAACGAAACTTACTGAAAAAGTTAGTTGCAACCAAGACACTGCAGAGAGGAGTATTTACACAAACGAGTGGAATGGAGTAAAGAGGAGGGAGGAGATAAGGAAGAATACAAGTTTCAAAGAAAGTAAAGAGTCTAATGAGAAAAAAAAAGGAGGGGGGATAAACTAGGAATGAGCTTATTGTTTGAGTGGCTCATAGTGGATAAGACGCATTGCATTTTCATTTTCAATCACTCCTTTGATGAACTCTCCCTCAGCCAGCCGCTCTGTGAGGAGAAAAAGAAAGAGTCAGAGATGTTACAGTGGGAAGAAAACTGTAAACAAGACATACAGCACAGAGTGTGGGGTAAAGATGACGTTGAATCATGACTCTCATCTAAGAAATCCGGTCTTATCTCCTGTGTGGGTGTGCATATGTGTGTGTGTGTGTGTGTGACAGTAACATGCAATGCAGTGAGTCACTTGAGGTTTCATGGTCCATCGCTGGTACATACATAATAAAGCTTGCATGACATCAGTGATGCTGTGCCTGGGGATGTGACCCCAGGTGGATTTATTGCTTGCATTATTATTAAGACAAACAGCTGATTGAGAAATGTAATCTTTGCTACAGGATGAAAGAACAGCTGCTCATGAAAGGTAGTAAGGGCTTACGCCGGTTTCCCGTCTCTTTAACATAAGTACATTGTGATAAGAACACAGTGACCTGTGATGCACCTCGGGGACACAGTGCATATTCACATGTGCTGCATGCGTGCTGTTTCCCTCACCGTTGTCTTTCTTTTCGAAGTAAGACCACAGCTTGTTGGCTCTCTTCTCGGGTGTGTTCTCATCCTCTGGTAGCCTGCTCTGCTCCTCCTTGGGGATCAGCTTAAATATGGCCTGAGAGGGGGTTGGGTACAAGATTGGTGATAAATGCTGCATCATTTCAGCCACACAAATAATGTATAGACTGTCAACACAGCTCATAAAACAAATGGGTACAAGCCAAGAAGCAAGAGCCTGTAGGACGAGTGAGTGAACTCACAACCCTCTTGGGTTAATTAGTGTCTTGTTTGTATGTGCGGTCTATTGAGCTTCTGATGTATAACAGCTTGACATTTAGAGAAAGGCTTTCTCCAACACTTTCTCCTCGTGATTGTCTTATGTCTCGTCCCTGATTTGGCTGAATACAACCAAGTCTTACACAAAATATAACCTGCAATCCCTAAATGACAACTGATCTGCCTTCCACATGCAGCCACAGGAGCAATCCTGGAGGGCTTCGTCATCACAAATTACATGTAGGTACAAGTTAAAAATCCACTGGCCGTGTCAAAATGAATAATCAAGCAGCCCAACGCAGCACATTCAGGCCTGTGTGTCATTTTTCAGAGACAGTTAATCTGCAATGGGCCACTTGGAATCCGGCAGATTGTAAATGACTGCGCACTTTAGGTTCACGTCTTTAAGTGTGTGTCCCACTTAGAGAGGAGGCACTCATCTCCCACATTTAAGACACCTAGATTAACATGGATTAGTGCCAAGACTCAGGCCACAGGCCAAACACCAGGATGTCATCTCTTTTCTCGCTGGACTGTCCCTCCATTGGCTCCTCTGAGCTTGTGGTCTGTATAGTTCACACTGTGAGCTTATGGATGGCAAGTAGTTGCTGGTCAGTTATAAAAACATGGAACCAGATCTGTATCAAGCATACACAGGTGGATACCCTGTATTTACATCTTCACCATCATATCAGTGTCATACACAATACTAAACTAATATGGGCCTGTACTGCCGTCTTCAAACCCATATAGAAACAGGTATCACGGGACTTTACATGATAATGATGTTATCCTCTGTGCATATAGCAGATCTGTTTTTACCTACTTCTCCACACAGTCTAATTTTGTTGCAGGTTGCTGAATTTTTGGCAGGATGGCTTTAAAATGTGGCTGTTTTGTGCAGTGGTTGTTAACATGATGCACATGGACTCAGGCCAGTTGGCCAGGAACTAAATCCCATTACAATGTCAGCTGGATCCTCAGCTGATCTGTCTAAACCTCTTACAATTCTATTTCATTTGTCTTGAAACCTCACAACCTCCATCAGACTGAGTTTCGGTCATATAAAAACAACGACTGACGACTATTATACTGTAATTACCTTAAATGAACCTAACAGTCCAAAGTGGCAGCCTCGTGAATAAAAAAAAACTTGGATGAGATCCAGGGACGATGGGCAGTCCCTCCAGTGGAGTAGCCTTATTTAAGAGTAGGACAGCCTACATTGTCTAAGAACTAAACCTGTAATCACAGAGATTAGAGGGAGTTTGGGGCTCAAATTGGATGGCTAATTGGGCTGGTAATTAGAACTGAGACCTACATACCATGAGAGGGGTGGTCTCTTTCCAATAAATATTAACTCAGTTTAAATGGTCCTTAAAGGGAGAGAGAGCAAAATACCAAGAAAACCTGATAATATGATGCAGTCCAACGATCAATTATTGCTTCAAAAATCACCTTAGAGTAAATTTAGCACCTCAAAAAACCTCAAGAACAGCTTGAATTTCTGATATTATATGTCGATAGCAGCAATAAAAATGAAGGTTGTGGTAAAATACAATAGCCTTTCTATCTTTCGCACTTCCAGTCAATATAGTTTGACGCTCATAAGAGAAGATGAATGTTTATGAGATTAATGTCTCTCTGTGCAGGGAAAATGCTCAGAACAAGTCACACTAGAACCCTGGTTTAAGTGTCTCATCCTCTCATCACCATCATTACTGTCTTCCACATGCATCCCTCTCACCTGGCAGATCTCCGTCACTTCTGTCTTGTTGATGTATCCGTTCTTGTCTACATCAAACAGCGAGAAGGCCCACTCCAGTTTTCGGGTCGTCTTCCCAGTGGAGGTCATGTGCAGTGCAATGATGTACTCCTTGAAGTCCAAAGTGCCGTCGTCGTTGGTGTCAAAGGAGCGAAACACGTGTCGGGCGTAGCTCTTGGCATCGCTGTCAGGAAAGAAGCGGGTGTAGATCTGCTCAAACTCTTCCGGTGTGATGCGTCCCGTCGGGCACTGCCTCTGAAAGTTCTCGTACCACTGGGAGATCTCGTTCTCAGTGAATTTGGTGCTGAGCTTCAGGTCCTCCAGGATCTCCTTTGATATTGCGCTACTGGTGGTATTTCCCATGGTGGCTGCTTTCAGTGTCTTAGTAATGTGTCAGTTCTGACAAACTCACCGGCAAATATTTGCCACCTGAGTTTTTCTTCCCTTGTGCCACCTGAACTTCTCCTCTGAAGAAAATATGCTGTTGCTCACCGGCTTGACCTCTCCTGTTGACGTTACAGTCCAAAGAAAAAAAAACCCTGGAAGAGAAAAATGAATCACACATATGGTACAATCCACTTGTGAAATCCTAAATATTTGACACTGCTCAGTAAATGACATTGTGAGGATGATCAGAAATGCAGAGGAGGCTCACCTGTGTGCTGTGCGCAGAGATGATGGCAGGGGAATTGAGCGTCTGCCTCAACAGCAAGACAGTGAGAGATAAGGAGGGCAGGGGGAAACACACTCCTACCATGGATGACGGGGTTAATTCGGTTAATGCGGGATTTAAGGTGGCTGAGCTCTTGTCGAAAATGAACCCCCCCCCCCCCCCCGGCTCCTAATTTTCTCTATTGAGTCTGGACATCTAGAACATCATGGACATCAACAGTTTATGCGAGCGCTGAGGTTATTTCTCTGTCAGATGATCTAGAAACTGTAGGAATTCTGAGTCATGCATTTGTGATAATGTATATTCAAGAAGGTGATCTTACTAAATAACTCAGTATTAATCAGCCAGCAGAGGGTCCATGCATTTCACTGTATCCTTGTCGCTATGAAATATAGAAGTATTTTAGTGCTGCGGAGTCATGAAAACTTGAACATTACTTTACTACATGTTCTTGGAAACTCTGTGAGCACGACCCTGGGTGGATTTCAAAGCCCCAGCCGTACGTCTGGCTATTTCAGTAGTGGCCTTTCAATGGGTTTAGTTGACCACTGATGTCTAATTCTAGCCTACCATCTGTCTAGGCAGTTTAACTCCCTCTACCTCCAATCCCACCTACGCCCCTTACATCATTGTCACTGCCGTCCTTCTTCATACATGACCTCCTTCCTGTCCTACGTGAGCCATGATGTTGCCCTCCTTTGACTAACATTTCTGTCCTTAGCCTGGGGTTGTTTTTCTGGGATAAATAACTACAAGTGTTACCCTTCTTTTCTCACGCTGCCAAATTATGTTTTTGTGGTTCGGCTGTTAAATTCTTCTCTTTTTTAGCCTCCTCATCAAGTAGTGTCTCATGCACTTAAGGTGTCCTGTTTTACATACTGACGGACACAAACAGGCACTCTGTATAAGGCCTCCATCTTTATTGTCACCAGCCATCACCTTATAGGATCAAACACATCAAAGTCACTTCACGACATTCAGATCACCAGTCTGTTTGATTTGTCTCTGCAAGTATAATTGTGATTGTCTTGACTGTTGTTTCTGACTAATTTGGCATGGAGGTTTGGGAGCATAACAGACTTAATGTGTTACAGATTTGCTCATGGGTGTGTATACTGAAAGAGAACAGATACACTGCATGATTATCATTTTGACAGCAGGTTTTTGATTTAGCCATAAATATGCTCAGTGAGTCAATCTATTGGATTATAATGGCCTGCCCCTTCCCACCCAATCCAACACTTAGCCAATTACCATCATCCTGTGAGTGCCATGGCCAATAGAATTACCCCCTCCTCTCCACAACACAACAATCCCTGACATCTGACCTGTACCTTTGGCTTGACTAATAGCTAGAGCTAGAGCAAGCGAGGATTTGAAATGTTTTTCTACGTACAGAGAAGGTGAGAGTTCATGTAATGTGGATATCTAAGACCAATCTCAAGCTTCGGAGCACAATAATGACAAAATGATGAAATGATAATGTCTTTGGAACAATATACAGGATATATATTTCTTTTGCAGGTGGTAACGTATAATACATATGCAAAATAATGCAGTAACAGGTGAAAGTTTGTCTATAGTAGAAGTCAACGCGTCTAAAAATATCTACAATTAGGCCAGTGATTGACCACTGGCAACATCCCAGTTGGCTGGTCAGCCTTTCAGCCTATTAACTGGCAGTATCAAACTCCACCTGTGTTACATCATCGACCTGGGAGCCAACTCAACATCAGCACTGACATATACACGGCAAATCTGGCCCATGCACGGCCGGCCAGGAACCTTTCATTCATGAATGTCTTGCACTTGGTAACAGAAACATGCAAACAGTTTGTTTTGCACAATTTGTTCCATTTCTAATTTCTACATCATTATTGATGGTTATTTTGCAAATGAACAGCCAAAGAACAAAGTGAATCGTAAAGCATTTCCTCTATAACTGTAAAGAATCCTGATGAAATAATATGCATCTCGCCACCAGTGACAGGAGAAATGGGAATGCTGAACAGGAAAATACTTTAAAAAAAGAAGAAAAACAACATTCTCAGCCTAAACAATGCCTTGGTGGGACTCGACTCAAACGTTAAGACTGAAAGAGAGAGGAAAAGAGGAAGGGAGTTGTTCCTAGATAAATATCTGGTAATGGGTTATAATGACGTGTAATGACAGACGAGAGCTTCCTACTGAACACAAGGGAAGAGAAGACCAAACAAATGATGACAACAATCTTGACAATTGTGTCCACCATCTTGTGAGGCCTAACGTTGTGACGTATGTGATAAAGGTAACAGCACTGCGGCCCCCTGCTCCCATTTCTACACTCATTGTCGAGAGGGAAAGTCAGCAGCTCTTTTAGGCTTTCACTGAAATCACTCACAAACCTGGAAAAAAAAATCGAAACTGTGAATTTAAATGATCTTCATTCACTGAGACTGAAGCTCCTGATTCAACACTGAGGTAAGCAATGCTATGCTTTTTGTATAAAATACAGCATTTCTCAATATTAGCATTTTGGAATTACTTACCAGTCTGGTCACAATTTCTGACGTGAGCAAGTGTCCTACTCTGTATTAACAAGCAAAGATATCTAATATCTAAATTTAGTGGGCTTGAGCAATTTTATTCGCATAACATGATTTTACATGGATCCACTCACTTGAAGAGACTCAGTCTTTTGTTAAGGCTTATTGCAGTTTGCTCACGCAGTCAAAGAAGCCAAAGAAACGATTTGGCCTCTACCTGTATTTGTATCTCAGATTTAATTAAATTGCTTTTTTTTTTAATCTTAATTCAGTTCAGGAGAAATGCTTCCAGTGATTTTGGCTGTTTGCCATTTAAATGACCAATTTGAAAATGTCATTATTATTCTGCATTTCCATAACCCCGCCAGTGGCTCAGTCATTACAGACATTACTGATGCTTTGAAGCCAAACACTGCTCTCTCTCTCTCTCTCTCTCTCTCTCTCTCTCTCTCTCTCTCTCTCTCTCTCTCTCACACACACACACACACACACACACACACACACACACACACACACACAATTTTATTTCAAACAGTGGAGATCCCAAACTACATGTGTAAATGACGCACGTCTCTGATGAAACGGTGTAGCCATATTTGGACTCTGAGTTTTGAATATTGCAAAACATCATACAGCTCCAGTGAAGAGTCAGAACTAGAGATAAGACTATTTTTCCAGTCTTTAACCTACATAAGGGGAAATAAAAAGGGGAAATGAGATGGTAATGGGTTTGTGTGTCAAGTTGTAGGAGTAAAAAAGAAGAGGAAGCTGCATGAAAAGGCACTTTTGGTCATCTGACAGAGGAATCAAAACCAACCATGACAACCAAGATGGAAACGCTCGATCCTTCAGCTCTATCGGACGTCACCTCCACTGTCACCTACGACTGTAAATCTGACACCGTGGTCTTACCGGGAGGAGTCGTCTCAGTGGCGGGGGTCACTGTGGTGACCGGGGGCGTTGAGCTGTCCTGTGGATCCTGCATGCTGGCCTTTGGTTTTTGGGGAACTCTCATCGGCTTCAGCTGTGTGGCTGTGGGGGTGTGGGACCAACTGAACCACTCCAAGGGGCGGATGTCTCACTTACTGGGACTGGGATTTGTGATTCTGGCCCTCAGTTTCATGGTGGTGGGAAGTGTGGTGGCATTTTACCTTCTGACGAAGAAGAAGAGAGATCTGAGGCGAGAGGCCAGAGAGGATGGAAAAGAAGTTCTTGTAGAGAGTGGGAGGGTAATTAAAAAAGTCACAGTATAAAAAGACGAATGTCAGAATATGAGAAAAACCGATCACACTGCACAGAATTTTGACTGTAAATGACACATAGTCACAGTTGGAAGAAAAAACAATCCCATTGTGCCTCTTTTATAAGACAAGATCCCTCCATGTCAGCCCGACTCTATGTCTCCTTAAACTAGATTAAATTCGATTAATCTACCCAGCAGTATATAAAGCAGTTAAAATGATGCTGCCTGGTGAATGTCTAAGTACATCATGCTTATAGTACTTTCTGTACTTCTACTTAATGAATACAGAACATTTACTTTAATGTTTTTATATTGAGATATTGCTACTTTTATTCAAGTAGCACAGAGTAATACTTCTTCCACCACTGCCTGCTGTTTGTTGCTCACAATGCTTGTATTTTCTTTCACTCTCATGACAATTTTACATGTACTGTGCAGACAGACCATGCATGTAATTAATGGACCACGTGTAAAGTGTGCATGTTTGGGTGTGTGAGAAAGGAAAGGTAGGGAGGGAAAGGCAAAAAGATGAATACCTGGAAGAAGGCAGGTGGTGCAGATAATAAAGGGAGATATTTTTTACAGAATACAGAAGTCTGTTAGAAGGTTTGTGCACTCAAATTATGCACAAAAGAACAGACTTTGTCATTTCCTCCTAAGGGTACCATGCAAATATTCAGAGATTTTGAGATAGCTGTATCCTGCTGCAACCCTGATACAATGGAAGGGAATGGATGGTTATTTGCATTAACATTGAACCCTCTTCCTACCACTGTGGCCCCTGGTGGTGGCCCCAAGAATAAACTACTGTAAGAAACAACCATGATATAAAAAATATTCCCTCATGTCTTCTCAAAACATTTTTGGTTGTGCAGTTAATGCCATCTGAAAATAATTTTAAAAAATTACATGTTTTTCTTTGGTACAAACTGCAGCTTTTATCCCGAGCATCCACATTATTACTTACAAGCTTATTTACCGCCCTTTGATTCTGGTATCATTTAGGAGGTTATGCCAAAGAGAGTTTTCAGGATCCATCCGTTAGGAACGCTGCAACCACTGCGTCTTAATGTGGAGTTTGACATGAGTGTTATAGATAAGATAGACATAGATACTATGTGCTATATGTTTTCTGATGGCTACACCCTGATGTTTACGTAGCATTTATGTCTATTGTTGCATATATTCTATTTTGTTGTGTGTATTGTGAATTTTGTATATTGACTGTGCTTAGTGTGTCTTGACTGTCTCTATAGACACTGCCTTTAAATTGTGGTGCACTATACGTGCGATGTTTAGCCGCACAAATTCAACTGATTGACTGACATGTTCTGCATCAAGGCTCATCAAGTGATTTTCATTTTGTATTGCTGCATCCACTTGCTGTCTATTCATGAAAGTCTCTGACCAAAAGCTTGCTTATTTAAAAGATTTTTTTCGCAGCTTTGAGAGTGCAGATGTTTTTTTTTCTCTCTTTGAGCAGCCTTAAAAAATGGCTGTTTCTCCTCACACTCACACCATGTCCTGATCATGCTCTGACTGCATGTAAAACATATGCATGACCCACTATTTTGCAGTCTTCTCTTGTATGATAGGACATTTCATTTGATAGTCATAAAACATTTTATTACAAAAGTATGCATTGTATATCTGACTTTGAGCATCATCTAACCTTAGGAAGAGCAGTGTTTAGCGTTGAGGACAGCGCACATGAAGAAATCTGTATCTGCTGCATCTGTGTCTGTCTCCAAACATGAACTCAGTAAATACTTTCAGTACTGCTTATGCATATTTTGATGCTTTTGACAGTACATTGGAATTTAATGAAAAGCAAGACGTTTACCTGTGAGGTCTGTGAGTACCTCAGTCAATAGGATTAAGGTTAAAAGAACTCAACAGCAAACTGTCTTTACAAAAACATTGCCTGGTGATAGATAATTCACAGATCACTATTGACACATTTTCTTTGACCAGCTGAATAAACAGCCCTAATGACAGTGCTGACAGTGATATCTGAGGATTATAGATACCAGGACATGTTCTTGAGTTTTATCAACAGCATTTTTTTTTTTTTAAGCTTTGAACACCATTGTGCTGGTGTGGTTGCACAATGTCAAAGATGGATACCTCAAACCCTCCTCTGCCCTCATTATGTATGTACATGCCTATATGAGGATGATGGCTCAATCCTATTCAACTGTCTCTGTAAGTGATACCGAAATGTTAAATAGAACATAGCTATCATTAATTATATTATTGTGCTTTCTTCTCCGAAATGGGCCTATACACGTTGTATAAAAGAAGGAGACATGCAGAGGTGGGGTCAGAAAAGCAGGACAGGATTGTGTCTCAGAGGGCTGCTGAGTGCAAGTCAACAGAACAGAAAACCATGAACAGCAACAGAAATCAGATGAAGGGTGAAATGTGTTAGTACCTCCATCTGCTGGCTGTAAAACAAACTGTGCTTCATCCGATCACTTCTGGCTGTGATTTACAGTAAATGCAGATTTCCCCTGTACCTCATTCCATGAAATAGTTACTCCACCTTCAGTCTAAGCTGTTTTCATATCGATCATTTAAAGCACGTTTTTATGCAGTAATCACAGAGGGTTCAGCGGCGATGTCCCTCTTCAATAAACTGGTTCAGTTGTTGCTTTTGCCTTCTTTATTCTAACTTCACACCTGAATAACTTTATTAACAAACACTGTTCACAATGCAAACATTTCAACATTTCTAACTCTCTGATACCATTGTGATCACTTAGACTGACATGAGGAAAGAGCCGAGCTTTTTCTCAGGTATGTGAGGTATTTCGACAGGTATCCGACTTTAGACGTAGGTTACTCAAGTCACCTGACAGCCTTGGTCACGTGTCACCGTTCAAGTTTCAGGAAACTTTTTTTTTTCTCTCTTTCTGAAAACAAAACTGCCATGTCCCGCCTTCTTTCCCCGTCTATTGGTTACAGAAGACCATTGCGGCGCTCTGGTTGGCCAGACTGAAGACATGTCTGCGCTCGTCACTATCAAACGACAACCCCCTTCTTTAAACTCGTTTATGTGTAATTGATATCGTCCCTGAAGAAAAAAAAAAAAAATTTCAGTATTTCGAGTCAGTGAAATGAAACTTATGAAGGAGTCAGCCGTGAAGGTGAGTTTGCGAAGCGGCAGTCGAGCAGCGCGACGACTCGACTCGTTTTTACAACTTCGTAAACTTACTGCCAGAGACCTCTCAAGGTGTCCACTGTCAGTCACGTTACTTATTCATACAGTATGTCAGTTCAGGCGTGTCATTTTTAAAGCTTTGTTTTCGTCTTCGCTAACAACGAAGGCTAATTGGCCTATTTATGGACGCATGTAACCTGTCGCCGTTGTCATGTTTGTGTGTTTACATCTCACCGTTTGAATGTCTCAGTGCTATTTGCGGTGCTGTTGGACACACACGTACACAGGCTCGTTTGGTCCGTATGTCCCTGCTGCACATGACATAATCCTTACTCGAGACACATTTAACAGAAAGATCCGCTGTGTCTTTGATATGAGGGTTAAATGTCAAGTCTAGCAGCTTTGGAGCTGCTTTCATGAGACTGCTTACCGAATATGTTCTGTGATTAAGACTGCTACTAAGGATTATTTTCCAGATCAGATAACTGCTACTCACTTTCTCGATTAATCGATTCACTTTCGTCTATAAAGTGTCAGGTAATGGCAAAGATTTCCCATCACAATTTCCTGATGCTCCTGATGTTTTGGTTACAATGTAGTTTACTGGTCAGGTTGACAAAAAAATCAACTTTTCTGGAAAAAAATTTCTACACATTATTTGGTTCCTGCACCTCAAATGGGATGTTTTGATGCTTTTTT
Organism: Chaetodon auriga; assembly: GCF_051107435.1. Classification (NCBI taxonomy): domain Eukaryota; kingdom Metazoa; phylum Chordata; class Actinopteri; order Chaetodontiformes; family Chaetodontidae; genus Chaetodon; species Chaetodon auriga. The sequence goes on along the minus strand of NC_135081.1, from coordinate 18,594,374 downwards.
GCCTTTGTGGACAGTATAGTAGAATAAACAAGCAAATTCAATACGTTACAAGTACATATGACAAAATAATGCATGACTAAATAATGCAAGAAAGGTTGAGCATTTTTTCTTTAAAAATCAATTCAACCATTATTATTTTTTTTTATCTGATTAGTTGCTAAACCGTTTTCTGTTGAGTGACTGATGTGTTGTTTCAGCCCCTCTGGTACTATTGCTTGAAGTTGTGGTAAAGTTTTAGTGTGAACATATTAAAGCCACTTGTTTGTGCCTTTGAAAATGTCTCCTTTCAAAGAGAAAGGCATCCAGGAATGAATGCGTGGCATATAGAGCTGTATGCTGTACAACAAGCGTACAAACTGATCTCTAATGGGTGTCTTTTCAGTTTATACCCAGACTTGAAACCAGCCATTGGAATTAAAATTTCATCCTTATTGAGAAGATGCTTTGTTGTCTGTTTGCTGTTAAACAAACCAGTTAGTCACAGATTATAATAGCAGAAGATCACGTGACCACGTTCAACCAATTATAAGCTTGCGGTAAAAAAAAAAATGCTTGTCTAAGCTTGAATATTGTACCAACCATTTGACTGTTCATTTGCAATTATACTTGGCTGCAGTGTAGAAGAGGTTGGTGATCATTATATATCATTTTGTTTTCCTCTGTTCTTTCCCAGGATGGACTCCAAAACGCCCTCTGATATCAGATGAACGTCACAGTCCAGAAACATGTAGTTGAGTCTAAGAGGATGATGTCCCTGTCAAGAACAAAAAGAGCACTATGTTGTGGAGGAGGTGTTCGCAGAAATGTTAGAAAGCTAGATAAACTAGTTGTATTAGTTGGTGAGGAAGTGTAGTCAGAGTTGGTTCATAGAGCTGTAAACTCATTTATCCTGAGTTGAGTTGGGGAAACCACTTCAACAGTTAGTACAGAAGATAAACGTGATAATCAGATGGAGTGCGGTGAGAGGGTGCTGTGTGGGACAGGGGAGGTGGAGCTGGACCCCAACATTGTGAGTGAAGAGGCAGGAAAACTGTATTCAGAACTACAGGTAAAGCAGCTCCTCGTTTATTTTTCCCTCTCTCTTCCGTTATAATTGAAAAAATCTGCCATGTTTTTCTGAGTGGATTAATGGTGGTCACACATGCAGTACCTGCTTTCTCTGCTGCCGTGTCCTGTCACAGACAGTTATTGAGACTCATGGAGAAGGTGTGGTGGAGTCGCTGGTACCCATATTTGTCTGGGTCCTGGAGGGGCTGGCCAGCTGCAAAGCCCAGCTAAGAGACAAGGAGGAGGAGGCTGAGAGGGAGAAAGCTGACCGAGAGGAGCTCCTGGAGAGGTACCAAGCAGAGAGAGCACTCAGGAAAGAAAGTCAAGAGGTGGGGATTGATCCAAAGTGTTGATCACGCGTGATATACCGTGATTCAGTTTTGTGTTTTCAAACGTTGTGACAGTAGGAAGTTGTCTGTTCTCCGAGCTGCTAAAGTGTTCTGTTTTCTGTAGAGATATCTGGAGCTGGACGACCAAATTGAACAAGAGAGGAGAGCCATGAGGGGGAGGGAAAAGGAGAAAGAACGGCGAGAGAGAGAGCTGGAGAAGAAAGCAAGAGAGCAAGCTGATCAGTGTGAGTATTTGAATATAGTAACTGTGACAAACGACATACTACCCTGCATTTAAATCTTATCATTCATCTTTTTTTGTGCAGATATAGTTCAAATCTCAAGCTACATGTTATGTTTTCTTGTAGTGGTGGCCTTGGAGGAGCAGAAGGCAAACCTGAGCAGAGAACTGAGCACACTGAGGCACACTCACAGCAAGGTCAGATACTGCTGCTCAGTCTACAAACTTGTGTGTTATTGTATCATAGCCCAGCGACTTCTTAAACACCCTGTTCACAATGTTTAGCTGCCTTTTCTCAATATTCTACTTCTTACGTATCACTGATGTTCTTTCCTTCAGTTGGCTCACACATATCGGGAACTTTTGGAGAAGAGAAAGGACTCTGAAAGAGATTCTCCTCTAAGGTTGTTCTCATTCAGCATTCATCTACCTCAAACTAATTTCTTACACCGCAGATAGAGTGTGACACAGGAAGGCTCGAGGTGTTCCATGACAGCAGCTTTATTATGACCCATACAAGAGCCAACAATATAATCAAGTAAACATACTTGCCAGTGTGCTTGCTTTTTGTAACCTGCTTGTTGTAATGACTAGATTTCCCCTGTGTGGGATCAATAAAGTTCTATCTTATCTTGTCTTACTTGATATTGAACCCCATTCTAATGTGTTATCTTACCTTTCTGAACTTTACCCTAACAAATTCATCGCATAGCACCAGTGTAGCAGCATCTCTGTGTAACTTTTGCAATGAAACTAATTACAGTATATACTATATGTCAGAGAAAAATGACGGTTTTACAAATGTTTTGCAAATTTTCCATGTTTTATTGATGCAAAAGTAGACTTTTATGGAAAGGGTTAGCTCATTCACCAGAAAGCTATAGTTTCACCTCTGGGCTTTTGTCTGAAAAACAGTGTTTTTAAGTGGTGATTTTCAGAATGAAATAGCACTTGTTGGTAGGGTGTTGATAACAAGTAACAGGTTATGATTAAGTAATGCTTCAGGAAAGTGGTGCAAAATGTACGAAGCCCAAACTGATACTGTTTCCTCAGATGACTTTTCTGTAACGCTGTTGTGTTTAGGAACCACATGCGTCCCAAGAATGCAGAATTTCCATCCAACCAAGGATCCAGTGTTAATGAAAAGGTGAACATATTCTCACTTTACACACCTGTATTTGAAACATTTTTTGATACAAGATTTTGGCAGAACAAGCAGCTGTTTCCTGTTTTTCTTTTTTTTTTTGCAGATGTCTCAAAGACCACATTCAAATTCTGGCCCCCCCTGTTTGGAAGATCTAGTAGCCAAGGAGGAAAAGGCGATTGACATTGCAGTAAAGCCCACCTCAGATCAGTTTATCAGTGAACTCATAAGCTCCACTCCAGAGCTCAGGCAGTTTCATGGCTTTGTGGACGCAAGGTAATAATTTGAAACCATGGGGTAATTTTTCTGGAGATTTGAGTGAGAAAAGTTTGTGTAATCATGAACTAAACCTAACTTTAGCTCATCGGCCTTTTCACACAGAGAGCATCAGATATTCAAGCACTGTCTCACATTTTTTGCTCTTTCATTTGCATCATTGTCATCATCAGCACCCCTGCTGTCAGACCACCCAGAGTTGAGTTGGAGACCAGCTTGGAGGATGAGATGGGGGAGGTGGAGAAGAAGGAGGGAGAGAAGGGGTGCAAAGTAGAAGAAGAGCAGGGAGGAGAGCGGCAAGCAAAAGACGAGGAGGAGGAGGATGATAGTATGGAGTGGGAGCTGCGCAACACTGACTCTGTGTTCTCTGAGCTGTCCGAGCTGAGTCGGGATTACGTGGAGAGTGTAGACAGAGGGGCCAACGTGAGAGGTGAGCTCATTAGGAAAACACGTTTTAAGACCCAAACACACACAAAGACACAAACATGGTTGATGTGCTTTCCCTTCGTCTTTTACACAACATTTACAAAACACTAACTGCCCAAGAATGAGCCAGTTTTCAGTCAGATAGTTGTGCACACATCTAGCAGCAGACACAAAAAGAAATATCTCACTCACAGTGTGTTACATACAGCATTGAAAGACAAAGTAAGTGATCACAGACAGAAGGTGACAGAAGGTTGATTTCTAAAAATAATGTTGAGAAGGTGAGAAACTGTTTGTACCCGCTAACATGAAGTGCAAGTACATCAGTGACAAACGTCTCTGTCTGTAGGTTTCATTAAACTTCCTCTTTTTTTTTTTCTTTTTTTTTTAAACCATTTTGTACCATTTCATGTGGTAATTTACTCTTGGATGAATCATTTTTAATACTTTTTTCCTGTGTAGGCAGCACAGACCAGTTTGAGGAGATTCTTTCCCAGTATGAGGAACTGAAAGTCACCCAGTGAGTCCTATATTTAATTTCTCTGACCTTTTTTTGACTAGCTCAGTGTGATTATTTGGGTGTGGAGGGGATTTTCCAAACACTTCATTACAGTAAAGTTTCTTGCTTCAGTACAACTGATTGTCGATGTCTTCATAATCCTAAATTGTTCATCTTTTGCTCTGTTTCTTCTCTCAGCGAGTTAGTAGAAGCTGCCCGTAAGGCTGTGATATCTCGGGTAGTAGAGCTGACGGATGACCGTTCAGCTCTTAAACTGGAAGTGTCCTCACTTCAGGAAACAGTCTCTCGATTAGAGGGGCGGGTGAAGGAGAAGGAGGAGGAAACCAAGAGGTGTAGAAGATTGTTTTCCTGTTTTAATGTTGTCTTTTAATTCTCTGACTTTTTGTAAAAATAATTGCATTTATTTTTGTTATCATGATAATGTATATACTGCTTTTAACTCTGCTTTATATCCACTGTTTTTATAGACTTCGGAAAGAACTGGAAGCGTGCCAATCTGAGGATCCTGATGTAAGGAGATGTTATAATTTTCAGCCTTTTATCTGCTGTATAAAGATGTAGTGGAACTAACTGCTCAGTGTTAATCATGATGTATGAAACTGATGCATGTACCCCATTAAATAGCATAAATCTCTCCATTCAGGCCTCTCTACCCACATCCATGCGCCACTTCTCTCGTTCTGAAATGGCTCGCGTGGTCATGGAGAAGAACCAATATAAGCAGCGTCTGTTTGAGCTGCAGGAGGCAGTAAGACGCAGTCAGACCATCAGGTGAATTTGCTGCTCAGTCAGCTTAGTTCATCTAAAGTTGATATCTGTTCCAATAGAGAGCTGTGTTTCAGGTTTTTGTCTCCATCCTCATTTAGTGTGTTTTCTGTTTTTTAAAGAGCAACAAAGGAGGAGAGGTTAACGGAGGAAAAAAGGTCAAGTGTTTGGAGAAAGTAAGTGTGTGTCTCAGCTGTGATCGCATCTAAAAATAGAACATTTTAGATTACACTACATACTCATCGTCCTGTCAATTAAACCTGCAGTGAAGTTAATGTCCCCATAACACACAAGGTTAGCTGGTGCAGCTTTGTTCCTCCAAAACAACAGATATGTTGGTTCCCATGTCTGTGCTAAAAACCAGTGGGAATGTAGAACTACAGCACTTACACCAAAAGAAAACTACCATTTCAGGGTCCATTTGGTTAGAAGCACTTTGTTATGCAGAAGTAGGAGCATCGCATGAGGGCAAAAATGACTGTTTCCTAAGATGGCAGTAATCAGTGAAGCCACTCAGCATCAGATGGGCATGGCACAAAATAATAGAAATGAGTAAGTGTGCTAAGTGTGTAATTGTGCATTTAGTAGCGTGCTGCACAATTTTACAGTTTAAAAGACTGATATCTATTTTTTATTTTTTTGTTCTTATTAAAGGTTCAACCGCTTCTTTGGCCTGTCCAAGGAACCCTTAATCCCACCACCTGCTTCTGCATATGCCTTGCCAACTTCCCCATCACTCACTCACTCTCCTCTGGGGTCTCCACAACTACCGGCTGTCAGTCAGGCTCATGCAGAGTAAGCTTGTGTTTCTGACCCTGTCGGTCTTGCATGCGCTTCTCTATTTACATTATTATTTACAGCAAAATGGAGCAATTGTGAAAGGCTCAGTAAAGCTGATTTAACACCAGAGGGGTTCTCTGTAGGTCTGCGTCTCCTGCTGCTCTCTCCCCACGTGTCCGGAGGAGAGAACTCTACAGAGAAATTCGCTCACATATTTGGGGATCGCTTGGAAAACGGCAGATACACGGCTGGAGCGTACCACTGGCAAACACACAGGTAGTAGAAGTGCACACATGCTGTAGATTCGCAGAAATTCACATGTCTTAGTGAGAATATAGAGTAAAGATATGCTCAAACCTTCACTGGCTGCCACACAAGCCTGAATACATTTTGTTACCATGCAATATTTATATAAACTAAACCAAAGTAAGACGGTCTCGTCTTCAGTCCGTCCCGCTACATTGGATTGATGAGACTTAACACACCCTTTAACATACTCAGACATGCACATTTCCACAGTCCTAACAGTATCCTTGTGATTAACTGTCATGTAGGACTCCCAGGAGCCTGTCCCGGAGCCTAAAGATGTTCCTGTTCTAATGCAGCTCAGACTGTTGGACCAAAGAGACTCCACAGCTAAGGTAGACCTTTTCACTGCAAAAAAACTTCAACTCAAGAACCCAGCAGCTCTTAGCACCTCTGCTGCATTTAAGCAAGATTCCCAACTTATTTTTCTTTTCAGCTGAACTGTGCGGTTGCAGTCACACCTGAAATCTCTGGAGAGGCCACAGTAAGTCTGCCATCATCCTGCTTTAATAGCTACTTTAGTCATACTCTAATCACCATGTACAATGCCATCCAACCATAACTAACAGTGTTTCGTGCCACTCGTCTTTCCAAACTCCACATCCGCCCCTCTCTGCCAGTGTTCTGTATGGGTAGTTTCTGGCCCTGCCTTCAGCAGCGATATTACAGTGATTGATCCAGCACGGTCCAACACAGTCTTGGATCAGTTCAGCCTCCCTCCCACAGCTCCTGCTCTCTGCATCTGTGCTGTGCCTCCCATAGGTCAGTGCCAGTACAATGGGCTGCAGCAGCTTCCTATAGAAAGCTTGTCTAATGTATTCTGTACTCGTATTATCCCCTCATACCATTCTGAAACATTTGGAAGGCAACACTGCTTACTTAGCGTTTCCTTTTGACACAGTCTCTCCTGTCTTGTTATGTCAGGTGACACTGCAGGAACTGTGTGGATTGGAACTCAGGAAGGAAGGTAGCATCTGCTGAATAAGCAGCTCACTTCAATAAATAACACTCTCTCTGAGTAAAATGCTTGTTGGCAAAGCACTCAGTCTGTCTCTCTCTATCACAGCATACTGGTGCACTCAGCCTCTGCTGGCAGGAGGCGCTGTCTGCAGTCTGTTTCCCTCTCAGAAGGTGCTCATTCGCTCACGTGAGTTGTGTCTGCTTTCTGTTTGAATCACATTTGTCTCTTGGTATTGCAGGTATTAGAATTTAATGAATGTGTTTATGTGACATTGATTTATCTTCATGTTTTCATCTAGAAGACTGAAATAAGATGCTTTTGTTGACTCAATCTGACAGGTACTCCCAGGGTAAAGTCATAGCTGGTTTAGCTGATGGGACTTTGGCATTTTTCTCACATGGTCCAGGTAATCCAATCTCTCCATTTTGCAAGCTCCACATACCTTAATGTTTGGTGACACAAATAGTGAAGTAATGAGTGTTGTGGTCGACAGGTGGATGGAATCTACAGTCACACCATGTGATGCCTCTTGGATCAAACCCTTTGCAGCCCATTCGCTGCTGCCTTGCAAAAGAGAGTCGGCTGTGGGTGGGATATTGGAACAGAGTCCATGTGGTTGACATCAATGGCAAAAAGGTTGAGGTAAGAATCAGAAGAGGTACCTACGCTGTGTGTGTCTCTTGGTCACGCTTGCATTTGAACTCACCATCATTATTCCATATCTGACCTTTCAGCAAACATTCTCAGTCTCCGAACGCAGCGAGCAGCAGGTTCGTTTCCTGTGTGCCGGTGGAAGCGGCGTTTGGACATCCTGCCGACTCGACCCAATCCTCAGACTGTTTGATTGGTCTACAGGACGGCCGCTACAGGAAGTCGATTTTACTGCTTTGGTCACTAAAACATTAGGTGCTAAAACTCTATTTTTTCTGTCATTACAAATGTTTTTTCAATGTTTGTGACTTTAAATTTGTGTCTCTATCTAAAGAAATTGTGGTATTAATACATTTTTCCTGGACTACAAAATGCTGGCTTATTATTATTTAATAATGCTGTTCTGTTTTTGTGTCAGGCATCTTTAAACTCCTTCCTGCAGCTCAGCTGACATATTTCTGTCTCCCTCTGTAGGCCAAGCCTTCCTGACACTCTCGCCTCTCCAGATCTCGTCTCTTGCGGTCATCTCTGGCCGTCTGTGGGTGGGCACAGGAGGTGGTGCCCTTTTCTGCATCCCATTATCCATAAGTGAGTTTTATTTAGGGTGACAGTACAAATACTTGAATTTTATGTTGTCCAAAATGCTCTCTGTCTTGTATTAACTATATTAATGGTCGTTTACAGCATCAGAGGCCGTTTCCATCCCATATTGCTCCATTGCATCAGCCCAGCTGTGTTACCATGGACATAGACAAGCTGTCAGGTTCATCATTGCTGCACCTGGTAAGAATCTGAACCTAGCCTGCCAAACATTGTCAATAACTAGTTAAAGGTTGGATGAGTCATTCTAGAGAAAGATTGTTGATACCTACTCATGGTCCGCTAACTGTTCAAAAATGCGGTTTTCGTATACAAGGTGGGTCTATAAATGGGAAACAAAAACAAACACAGCAGTTCAGACTGAGCCACACAACATTATTCAAACCCATCAGCAGCAGGTGGCATGCACAGGATGAGGGGAGAGGGTGGGCAGATGGGGGGAGAGAGAGGGAAATCAGGCATGTTAACGTGTGATCGCATAGTGAAGGCGAGATAGCGATAGCAACCATCTTTCTCCAGAATGACTCACCCTACCTGTAATTCAGGGGATCCCTCTAAATGCACTCGCATGCTGTATTTGTCTTTTTAGTGGCCCTGTAATCATCTTTGCCCCACAGGTTGTTTGGTCACGTCTCCTGGCAGCAGCACGGTCACTACCTCTCAGCTTATCCTCAGTGGAGGAGAGGGCTACATTAACTTCCGCATTGGTAAGTTACAGGAAAACCGTGGTGCTGTCAAATTGTTCGGAGCTGTCTGATGTGTTGGATCAGCCTTGTATTTATTTACTGATTAGTCTGTGCTTAGTTTATTAAAGGCCTAACAGAGTTGTGCCCTTTTTCAGGAGACGATGCAAGTGAAGGATCGGTTGAGTTGTCCCAAGCTACACCTCAGCGGTCTGAACGCAGTCACATGATCATCTGGCAGAATGCCACCCCCGCTGTGCCCAGCCCTGCCCTCTGATAGTGCTCATCTCCTCGCTCTGCCCTTTTGAAATGAGATAAAGATGGAGCAGACATACACTTAGCAGCAGCAGGGCTTGAGACAGCATTGGAAATGATGCTTTCATGGAACTGAGTGAACCAGCGTCTCGATGTGGCAGCAATAAAAGCAGCCTCTGGAAAACATACGATGCATACTGTTTCACCCTTCTTTACCTCACTCATTTGTACATCTGTCTTTTGACTGGATTATCAGAATGGATGATGATGCCTTACTGTGTGCCTTCATCAGGTTTGATTTCATTTCTGTAGAGGTTGTGAGTAATACAGCTGTCTGATGACTAAAAGCTCATTTTCACCTTTGCACTAACAAAGAATTCAGTGATACATTTTTCTTCCGTACATGCAGAGTTGTCAGTCACATCTTCATTTCACCATGGAAGCACCAGGTTCTTTTGTCATACATTTTTCAATCATAAGGTTTAACTTAATAATGTGGCTGTTGTTGAAGCTGTTGTGTACACACTTTGTTAACTGTGAACTGGAAACGTGTATGGGTCTTCTCTCAGCATAAAGACAATCAGACTCTATCTCCCAATGCTGCATTGAGATTGGGGATACCTTCTTTTGTTTGTGATGTGTGTTATTTGCAGTTTATTTTCCAATTCTACCCCTCCAAATCGAATATGGTGCAATTATACATAACTGCTCACTTTTAAATGTGTCTGTATGAAAGTATGTGATATCCTGTCTTTTGAATGAACCGTTTCAGTGCTTGTCTTAGGAAATTATTTATTTTCTCAATCAGTTTTGAGCTGAATGTGTCTGGATGTCTTAATTTGTTTTATGTTTTTCATTTGATGTCAGTATCTTTTGTAAAATAAGGGAGAGCAATTCTTTCAAGTGTCCTATGCAGTATTTATGTGCACTTACAAGTTTGTGCACATGCTGATGTCATAGCAGCTCCTTTTCCTTCTTGAAAAGTTAAGACTTGAGTATTAGCTCTGACTCAACCTGGTGCAAACGTGATTAATGTCAATAAAAATGTCTTCAGTGGTTAATGTAACTTTCATTCTAGGTGGTATTTCTGGAATAGTTAATGAATAACTATGAATGAATAACTCCAGAGAAAATCAACAAAATAATACAGCAGATTAATCTTTTTAATCTTCATATATTGGAATCTATTGTCTAGTACATTCCAGTCCTGAGTGTAGTCCACATACAACTTGTTACGCAGAGAGGACACAATTGCTCTCAGTTTTTCTTATGAAAACATATTGAATGACCCTGACAGTTCTTCATGAGAGCAAGGTGTTTGTTAACTCCACAGCATAAGTGTATGTGAAGAGAATGACAACCAGCAATGACGCTCCTTTGCCTCAGGCAGCTTGGCCCTCCACCTGGTAAAGGACAGCCCTTCTAGTAACAACGGTCTAAGTCCGTCAGTTAGCTGTTGGTGTCTTTGGGATCCACCTCCTATGTTGGACTGCTGCGGGTCCTCGGGATCCGTATCCTTCGGCTCAGGGAGCGAGCAAGGCGGTCCACAGCTCCACCCACAGTTCCCCCCAACTCCTTTTTAGAGGTCAGACCCTCGATATTGCCACTGTACCACATGACCCAGCCAGCCAGGGACAGCAGCACCAGCAGGGCTCCTGTGTACACCAGCAGATCCCCAAAGTCCCTGCCTTTGATCTCTAGTGGAGCGAAGACCCCCAGCAGCAGGGAGACCACACCCAACAGGTCCATCAGCACAGCAAACACCAGGGCCAGCTTACAGTGGGACAGGCCGTCATATTTGGGTGCCATGGCTGCACTGAAAAACAGAGTGGTCATGAAACGTGAACTTACGACAATTCTTCATATCAGATATCTTCTGACTAATAAAAATAAAGACAAATTAACCAACATTTACCAACAAATGAGCTATATAGGCCAGTGATTTTTTTTTTTTTACCTCTATACCTAAAACACACATAATGGAATTGTTTTTAAAATTTTACTTTTACAATTCTCAATGCTGGCTTTTGTTTTCTAACACGTTTTTACACTGGCCCTGCTTTCAGTCAAAGCAGGTGCCACACCTGTCACGTACGTTTCAAGAGGCTTCTTTATGCAGACCAGTGGCACCGCAGAAAAGCTACATTACTACCGATACATAGATATATATATGTATATATTTTGGAAAAACAAAACCCCAATCACTTACCGTCACGTTACGTTTGCTGAATATTTAAATTTCTACAGTATTCACAAAGGGAATCGTGCGTTTTGAGTCTTTCGGGATCCACCGAAGCCGCCAGTCAACACTGAAACCTGACACCTCCTCACCTGTTCAACCTGTCCTGCAGCTTCGCTGCAACCCCAACAGTCTTAGACTTAGACTTTACAACAGCAAAGCTGAAAGTGGAAAATATTGGTGCATATTTCTATCATTTTGTCACATAATTGAGTTCTTCAGTACTGAGAAAAATTTATCAGGGGATATGAACATAATAGTCACAAGATAATTTACATAAATATTATTCAAATATTTTTTAAGAGTCACTACTTTAAATAGAGTTACAAACTCAAATAAACTTCACAAACAAAGCTTCTGCAGCATGTATTTTTCTGTCATTCATATTTACAAAAGAAGACCGCTAATTTCATTACATCCGGAAATGACGCGTGTATCCGGAAATGAAGAGGGTATTGAAAAAATAAAAGAGCGATAATTGTTATTGTTAGCTTGTTAGCTAGCAGACGAACTCGAGAATGGAGATATGACAGAGTAATAACGTCTTATTACATGTGCACGATTAAGTTATTACAAACGTAAAGTGGTATGTACCAATTTCTGTACAATATATTGGTAGAAAAGAGATTCTAGTAATGTCTGAATGACGGACATAAACACTAACGTGTACAGAAAGGATGGAATTGTAATTTTATATTCGTAGCTAAATTCTTGCTAACATTATGCCAGGCTAACGTAGTACAGAGCTAATGTTAAGTCGCTTCCACACTGTGAACAGGTTACCAGGCAGCTGCAAACTTATATTTGAGTAACTCACTAAGTTTTACTGTTTCAGTTTATACGTGCATGACCATATAGGTATATAATAATATTAGCTTTGGTTTGCTGACTGTCTGAGCTTGCAGAAAATATGACAGATCACCTTATGAAAGCTTGCCTGTAAATGTATTGATGAATAAGCGGTCTATTTATGTAAATCATGTGTGCATGCATTAGTGTAAAATGCCCCAGCGAGTTGCCTAATAGAGCCCGGTGACATTTCTTTGAAACCTTCAACTAATCAAACATTCCTCACGTTGTCCGATGTGTGAGATGGAGGACGGAAACAGGACTGATGCAGCTTCCACATCCAAGAGCCACGCAAGCTCACTCCACCTGCAGAGTAAGGGTGTAAAGGAAGCAAATACATATGTTTGTTTGGTTTTTTTGCCTTGAGGTCAGGCATTATGATCAATACTCTGTGTGTTTGTCCTGTTCAGCTCCTAAAAATGAGGACGCCTATGAAATTGCCATCCCCTACGAAGAGAACAACTTTGAGCAGCAAGGCTTTTTCAACCAGAGTGATCAGAATTTTGATGGTGAATACCAGAATCAATATCTAAACCTCACCTTTATCTGTATAATAATGTCATTCTTCACACAGAGTTTCTTGACATGCAATATTAGAATTTCCCAAACTGTCCTGTCTGTCCTCCTCAGAGTCCCCCCCATCTGCTGGCCCATCCCCAGTCAACAACTCATACATGGTGATCACCAACCTGCGGACCCAGCTCCAGATCTCTCTGGAGAAAAACTCTTGGCTGCAGAAAAGAATTGAGGACTTGGAAGAGGAGAGAGATTTCCTCCGTTGCCAGCTGGACCGTTTCATCTTTTCCACAAAGAGCCAGGGACAGGAGCAGAGTCAGAGCCAATATAGTAACGGTGAGGACAGGGGACAGGTGTGACATGACAACCTGTTCCACAAGAAATTGAGTATAAGTTGATTAGAAACAGAATTTTTGCAAGAGAAGAAAATTAATGGAAAATTAAATCTTACCTGTTGGTATTTGTCTGTAGGTTATGAATCTAGACGGTTCAACTGGAGAGCAAGAAGAGAGGACGATCGTCCCGCTGGTAAAAACAAAGATTGATGTACTTAACCGCTAAATTAAAATCAGTAATGGTTTGATATAGTTGTACTGTATTAAATATATGTATTTCATCTTAGCTTGCAGATTCTTGAATACTGTGACTTTCTTCTCTTCATAGAGCAACAGAAGACGGACTCACAGCATTTCTCCTCACGTCCGTTCATCCAACGAAGGCCTGGTCCCCCAACCATGGTGCCTTCCAAAAACCATGTCTCCAATCCACTCACCAATCAGCTTGCCTCTATTAATGCTTTGTTCAACTCTACACAGTCACAGGCCCTCTTGCAAGGCCATAGCCATAGTACTTCCAGTACCACAGCCAGTGGCAGCAGCAGCAACAACAACAGTGCTACAAGGTCATCCATGAATGAAATGAGTGGACATAGCAACGTGGGTCCAGGTAATAAAAATGGGACAAAGCTTTCTGTCACCTCAATTGATGTAAGACTTGGGAGGGAAAAGAAATGGGAAAAAAATCGTTGCCTGTGGCTTTTATTGAGAGGGTTTTGCTGAGGATATTTTTTATGCTGTCATCAGATTCGCTTTCACTCTTGGGAGAATCTGATGAGTACTTGGAGCAGGACAGCTACCTCGAGGAGGAGGAAATGATATCGGGGGAAGATGTAATGTCAGATACCATTAACAACAACAGACACCAGTTAAAGAGAAGGCGGGTTTTTCGAGCCCCTAGAGAGCGGCAGAGAGGTAGGGGAAGGAGAACGATCCTGCAGCAAAACGTTTCAGTGCCATTATTTGATCATAGACTGTCATAAGACTGCTATACCTAACTCTCTTGTACTTTCTTGTTCCTCAGTGAAAGATGCTGCTGGGGTGCTGTTTCGTTACAAGAAGATCCTGCTTACGTATCAGCGTCTGAAAAATATGTCTAAAGCCTTCCAAATCCATGGTGTGGACCGCAACACAGTGGCTTCCACCACACCCATAGCTGAGCTGCTACTGGTAGCCCCTGAGAAGGTGGCGGAGGTGGGCGAGTTTGACCCATCCAAGGAAAAGCTGCTGGATTATGCACGGCGCTGCTACACTGCTCTGGATGAGGAGACACTCAGCAGGGTGCAGGCCCTGAAGAAGAATAACCTGCTTCTGCCCATTTCCTACAGGTTCAGACACTGAGGGGAGAAAGACAGAGGAATGGGAGATGTCTCTGGACAACAGTGGAGTTGATGGTTAAGTGAGGAGAAAAGAGGCAGTTGGTTTCTGCTGCAGCAGGCCGGCTCACTCCTGAGGCACAGAGAAGTCCAGAGGCATGTGGAGTTATTTTGCTATCTCAGCGTCCTGGATATGGCCATGTAAACTGTGGCTGAGATCCTCAGACAAATAAACGTTTCACATCTCACTTTTATTATCAATATATTGTATAGGAATGGCAGTTTCTTTGACAAATCCTCACCATCATTCCAGTAATTTTGAGGATGAGGGAGTGCCTGCTGAAAAAACATGGTTCCCATTGCTGAAAGAGCAAAATGGCGTATCTGTGTGATTCATGTGTGTTTACTGTTGGGATTATAGAAGGGATTGATTGTCTTCAGTCCTTAAATGATTCATTCATGTTCCAGCCCAGAGGTTTGCAGAAACACACAGACCCTTTCTTTCCTTTGCTTCTGGATCAGCTTGAGGCCAGTAGTTCACTGATCATCTAGATCATGTCAGTTCCTGACAGTCTAAATGATTTAAAAACAGAAATTTTTATCACTTTATTTTTGTGCAATTTTGACACAATCCTAAAAATATAGTAGTTTTCAATCACGATGTCTGCGTACGTTAAAATTATGCTACAGTCCATATATTTTGTAGTATTATGCCATACTTTTCAGAAAAACAATCTTTTCCTTTTGTTTATTTTGTTTGGTGTGTCTTTGTTGTATTCTTTTTGGCATTGTTATAATATCCTCAACTATTTTCACTTGCCTTAATGCAATTTGTGTGATTTCTTTGTGTCAGACATGCAATAGTTCTCCCTGAACACCCACTGAATGAGAATTATGGAGTCATTTTGGGTTCTCTTTTTTATTTCCCCTGGTTTAAAGGAGGGGACAGTTGACTACAGTCAAGACTAGTCCAACATGTTGTGCAAATGCATTTCTGAGAGCAACACACTTCTGGCAACAAGAGCCACTTCTTGGAAATCAAAGACAGACACAAATATGCTGGTGATATTATTGGTGATGGTCTTGGGCCCACTTTTAACAATAGTACAGCTGAGTTACCCTGTTGTTCCAGTAAGAGTTGTACCGACCTTTTTTGTAAATTATCTGCACTAAAATACTTTAAGTGTCACTTCTTATGCTTCTGGTATTGAGGCTCTTGTAATGCTTTGGTGACTATAATACCTTTTGTAAAATACAGTACAGAGCATTTACTATACTAGCTGTTTGTAACATTGTCTACATTTGGTTCTGTGTGGAAAAATTGTGGACATTAATCACACATACAGTTTTACAGTGTGAATTACAGCATCAGCAAAAGCAACTAGCTTGTGTACACAGAGGATCGATTATTGCTTCCCAAGGCTCCACTACAAATGCATGTGAAAAGAGCACTTTGATGGTCTGTAGTTTATAGAGGTCTTGTCAAAATTCGTAATTTCCAAAGCAGTTGATGATTATATTGTATGACAATGTGTGGTATACCAGTGTAGTGAAATGATAAGATCTCTTACATTAAAACAGGTTAGGTTACAGTGGAATACAGTGACTCTTGGCTTAAATTTTCATATCTCAATAACCTTATTCCCGTAAACAGACATAGGCACAAGTTACGCAGTGTTCACTGTCTGATTGGTCATGTGGCTAAAAAGCAAGCAATCTGCGGTCAAGTGCAAGTGTTAAGCAGACATTGCAATATCATACCAGGGTGCCATGTGTTGAAAAACAATAATCTGTCTCATTTTTATGTGTCATATTTATGTATATTGAGTGAAACGTGTATCTCACTGAAACGATGTCTATCATTCAACAAATGTACAGTTAGAATCAAATGTCATTAAGGTATTTGATTTCTTACAAAAATGTAGATTTATTAATCTGTAAAAGCCTCACCACTACTCACTGAAAAATGCTTATGATTTGGGACTTTTTTTTTTTTTTTTCATTTTGAAGCGTCACAATCTGGGAAATTACATTGTTCAGTGAATGGTCTTTCAGCTTAAACAAAATGTGGCTTTACTTTGAGCACTTTAAGTTGTAATTCCCAGTTTCTCCAGTTAAATCAATGTAGTGAGAACTCTGTCTGAGGAGGAAAACACTGAATATCATATGAGATAAAGAGTTTGTGAATATTTTTTGTTAATTTGATAAACCCATTGCAAAAATTTTTGACTTTCAATAAATCTGACGAATTGCGATGAATAACGTGTCCCATCTTTGGTTTTGAAACGTTCCTGTCTTGAAACTGGCGATCTAAAATCTACAACGCTAATTCCACTTTAGATATCGCATACTTAGCACCTTATCAAATAGAAAAAAAGAAGAAATTGGAAGATGGGGAGACCTCCCCCTTCGTCTGTGTGACCCTGAAGCTTAGTTCGTACCTCTGAGCGTCTTCTTCACTCACCGGAAATCTGTCCTTCATCAACTTCCGGTGTCACGGGGTACCTGGGAGACGGAGCAAAAAAGCGGGCATACCGAAATCTTTATTGTTTTCGCTTGGCTTTAAACATTCGAAAGCGCATACAATTGACTTCTAAAGTCAAATAACTGCGCCTTATAGGCCAGTAACCGCCTGGGTTTTGCATTTGGCTTTGAAAAGAGTCTCATTCATTCGGCTTTCGTACTAGCTAGCTAACTAGCTAACGAGCTTCAACACCAGTGTCTGGAGCAGCAGGCCCATTCTTCTGGACTTTGCTACAAGCTACTTAGCTAACATTAGCAGGCTAACCCATGCGAACACGTTTTCTTTCTCAATTATTTTGCCCGTTACGTTGTAGATGAATACCACACCGCGACTGTGTGTGCTGGATAACAGTATTTTGTAGTTGTGTTGTTGCGTAGGCTGCTAGTTAAAGCAAACTTACTTGAGCTAAATAATCGAGGCACTTGTTAAATAAAAGTGTTGTGCACTTTGTTGCTAGCTTAAGCTAGCCACCGCCAACTGAACAACGCAGTCGCTGAAAGCGTAGTAGCCCTCAACAGACAGAGATGTCGGACTTCGACGAATTTGAAAGACAGCTATCCGAAAACAAACAAGGTAAATTAATCGGTCACACATTAGCAATTTTGAATAATAGTGGTTCTTTTGTGTGGAATTGCTGCTATCATATTAGCCAACCATGGATATGTCTATTTGCTGGAATATTGTAAGCTACATTATTAGCTCACTGTCATGAAACCATTTGAGATGCTATTTGGTTGGAAGTTACTGCTGCTCGTCAGAAAAAATATGTCGGGGTGATTAAATGAACTAATGTTAGGCTTCTGAAATATCTGAATATCGGTAGCTTGCTTAACTGTATCAAGGTAATTTGAAATGTTTCTGTAAGGCAGGGGAGGTCTATATCGTGGTAATCTTCCTGTCTGTACCAGCTGACTGAATGAGTGAGGCAGTTAGCGTTCGTCCTTTGCAGCTGCCGTGACCAGTGAACATTTCTTGGACTATTTACCTATTATTGCCTGCAGCTTTCTGGCGCCCAGCCGGTAACGCCACCAACATAGCCACTACCCTTATCCCACATTAAGCTCTCTTTAACCTACTTATATTTACACTCAGTGTACTGCACCTAGGTAGTAGACAGCGTGAGTTTATGAGCTGTTTAAATTACACATTGTGACACTTTGATTGTGAAGGTCGATTAGCATACATCTTTTTGTGTAGTTTTCTATTTTTTGAAGAATCGGTACATTGCATTGATTTTTAAATATATTGCATATCACCACCATAAAAGATGTGGCCTTATCATAAAGAGTCTTTGACATGAGATAACACTTTATTGACCCCAAACTGGGGAAATTAGGTAACGTAAGCTATGCATCTATTTCACTTGACAATTATTATCTATGTGTTGCCATGTTTTCATCATTCCACCAGCTAGCTGTGTATTGCATTTACCAACCTTTCTGTAAGTTGCTAAGCACTCTATTCCTACAGCTGAACGGGACAAAGAGAACCGCCACCACCGCCGGTCCTCCTCCCGCAGCCGTAGCAGAGAGAGGAAAAGGAGGAGCAGAGACAGGGACAGACGCAGCAGGGATCGCCGTGGGGACAGTAAGGAGCGCAGACACAGACGCAGGTTAGTACCTTTATACTACACCTGGGCCAGTAAGCCGTGAAAACTAATGTGTCATATCATCATATATCTCTCCCGACTGGCCTTGCAGTTCATTAAATTACAACCGGATAAAAACCAAGCGTTTCATTCTATTAAGTGCCACCACTAAGAATGGTTTTGACCATATTGATTTGAAGAATCTCTTTTTTCTTTTTTCCCCCCCGTTCTTAGAATTTTTCGTGATTAGTTCATTACATGGCTCAGAGCAAATGTCACACAAATGTACATGAGCATGCACACACTTTTTGGAGTTCGGCACCACTCTCGAGTGTGCAGGCATACATGCGTTTATGCCACATCAGCATGTCTTCTCTACACCCTCGACTTGGTCTTGGCATCTAACCAGTCGCCTACTGTAATGTAGGTGGCTACAAATTCCAAAGTGAAACAAATGGACACAGAAAATGACACCGATCTATTAGCATTGATTAAAATAAGATAAAAAATTAAAGCCTATACTTCCAAGCCTCCCCCGTTGTCCATTTAAGATTTCAAGGGTTGACCTTGTCTGTATGAAGGTGTGACTGTAAAGTATAGCCATGGATCATAGTGTTTTATTTAGAATGACTTAAGACTGGGCTAGGTGGGCTTGAAAATTGACTGCATTTTATCTTATGAAATGATATTCTTATGAGTTGTATTTCACTACCAAGCTGCCTTTCATATAGTCTATTTTAGATGATGTTGTTCTTGTGTTCTCTGTCCCTAAGCTCTCTGTCACAGGTGCTAATGACATTGTAGTAATTTTGCCTGAAGTGCATGGGACAAACTTTTAAATACACATAGTGACAGCTGCTGCCACCTCTTTTATGCTCCTGATAATTTAACACAAAACATCAAGATTACCTTTTTTTTTAAGGAATTTCAGATCCATTCTATAATCAAAAATCCCACAGCTGGTATTAATAGAACTCATGCGGGAAGAATTGCTTTGTCATTTTAGGTTCCTTGCATATTCACTCCAGTATTGCATAACATCAGATGTCTGTGACACCTGCAGCCATGCAGTATGTGTGTGACTGTCTCATGATGCGTCTAAGCGGCACTGTGATAGGATCTTTTTAAGCTTGTGGCTGCAGAAAAATTTTCATACTGGTGCAAGTTCTTCCCAGAACACTACCAACACAGCTGATAACCACCTACAACAGTGACAAGCCTGTTTGTTGTCAGGGAAACATGTTCGCTGCTGGACACATAACACCTGCACGTCTTTTTGGACATGATTATGTGTTGAGGATGATATCTTTTGAAAATGATGTGTTTCAGTAAATCTGCTACTGCTTGTCAAATCTATGGATTATGGTTGTATAAGGCAAACTTAACATTTTGAAGCTGCATATCTGCATAGTGACTGCTTGAATACGTTATTTCTAACATGGGCTTTTGTGAAGCTTGTCGACTCTCTTCTTGTTGGTTGTGAGTGTGACCTCTTGCCTGACTGCTGCTTTGTGTCTCTCACTGTCAATTTAAAATAAGTTAGTAGTGGTCACTCAGTGTGAGCACTTGGGCAGAGGGTGTAAAAGTCAAACTCTCCCCTTGCATCTGCTTTGTGTTTTTGAGGATATCCTTTCTGCTTTCCTTGTATCATTAGTTGTTCACAAATGGTATTGTATGTCAGCTGTGAGGCTCACTGAATGCACTGGTTTGTCATCTGAATATGAAAGGATTTTGTGCTTTTAGAAATGGATATTCTGAAGGCTCCTGACAGCTTTTTGTATTTGGTGGTGGTCATAGAAATTCAGGTTCTAATTTTGTGAAGTGGAAATGTTGGTGAATGTCATGGTTGATTTGAGAGAAATGTGAAACCCTTCCAATGTCATTTCAGCTCACCATCCAGCTACCCCCAGGACAATGCTGGAAGGTAATACAGCAAACTAACACAAAGCCAGTTTGTGCATTATTGCAACAACTGCAATTTAATGACCTGCCTCTGATTCTATGTACTATTGACACATTGTGTAAAAGTCTGCCTGGGTGGGGTTTTCTATCCCTTCTGTTCCCTTTACTATCATGTTAACAAGTTTACAAAGTTTTGATTGATGCAATCCCCCCCAAAAGTTGCTAGATTTTGTACTACATTTGTGGAGATGTGACCCATCATTGGATCAAGTAGTTAACCGCTGTGCTAATGTGAGATATCTCTTACATGTTGACTGTTCTACTTTTATTATACCCGTCTTCTCTTCCTCCCAACAGCCGTTCTCCACACCGTGAGAAGAAGAAGAAGGTGAAGAAGTACTGGGATGTCCCTCCACCTGGTTTTGAACACATCACTCCCATGCAGTACAAAGCCATGCAAGGTAATATCTCAGTTTTCTTGTTTGATTCGTCTGAATAGGCTTTGTAGTTTCACAGTTGAAAATGTATTTTGTCATTACCAACAATGTTGTACTACAGTAGTGCAACATTTGATTACTGTAACACACCAGTGATACGCATATCGAGCTACAGTATGATTAGAGTATATATATATATAATGAGATTGTTGAATCTTTCTTGTCTGGCTTTTCTCTCCAGCTGCTGGCCAGATCCCAGCCACAGCCCTCCTGCCGACCATGACTCCAGATGGCCTGGCTGTTACTCCCACCCCTGTACCTGTAGTGGGCAGCCAGATGACCCGGCAGGCCCGCCGGCTCTATGTGGGCAACATCCCATTTGGAATCACAGAGGTGAGGAACAGGACAGCATTTGGCTTTTGAGTCCAAGTTTGTTAGCCTGTTAGATTACTCAATGTGACTATTTCATCCTCGTGGTTTTAATAACTTCACCATTAATTAAAATTACTCGGTTCCTTAACTCCTTCCCTCTTGTTTGTGTAGGAATCCATGATGGACTTCTTCAATGCCCAGATGCGTTTGGGTGGTCTTACTCAGGCCCCTGGAAACCCTGTCCTTGCAGTACAGATCAACCAGGATAAGAATTTTGCCTTCCTTGAGGTGAGATAATACTCATCAACATGTCATTTGTTCTTCCTGGGTGTCTGTCTATCAAGCCATGTTTGAAGAGCACTTTCAGTAAGACATTAATAATGATAAGAGCTGTTTAATCACCTGTAATTTTGTTTGCGTGTAGTTCCGTTCAGTGGATGAAACAACACAGGCTATGGCCTTTGATGGCATCATCTTTCAAGGCCAGAGCCTCAAGATTCGTCGTCCCCATGATTACCAGCCCCTGCCTGGCATGAGCGAAAACCCCAGTGTCTATGTGCCTGGTACACAGACAATTAATGGTTTTTAACTCTCAGTACTTGTGGCATAATTCATAAGTCATCAGTAATTCATTTGTTACAGGAGCTTGCTCCCTATGCTTTACTATGTATGTGTCTTACTGCTCTCTTGCTGTCTCCTGTAGGTGTTGTGTCCACAGTGGTGCCCGACTCTGCTCACAAGCTTTTCATTGGCGGCTTGCCCAACTACCTGAATGATGACCAGGTCAGTGTTTCTGCATGAAACAGCTTTGCCTCTAAACTGGGCTACAGTGTGCCACACATACATTTCTTTCTAAAACAGCATTAACTAACCATAGCAATTTGTACAGGTGATTTTTATTTTTAATTTTAATTTTCACCTTTATTGAAGCGTGACAGCAGAGTGACAGGTAAAACACTGAAGGAAATGATAAGAGAATATAGGTACTATGCTTTTATGTTTGCAGCGATATCGGCCTGTCGTCAGTGTCGGTACTGAGCTGTGCTGTTCACATCTGGAACGTCTGAGTCAGTGGAGGTTTTTGGAAATTGCTGAACTTTCACTCACTCTCTTCTCTTGTGTATGTCAGGTGAAGGAGCTGCTGACGTCATTTGGTCCCCTGAAGGCCTTCAACCTGGTGAAGGACAGTGCCACAGGCTTATCTAAAGGATACGCCTTCTGTGAATATGTTGATGTCAACCTTAATGACCAGGTAACCAATGTGACAGACAAAAGATGTCTGTAGGACATGATGACATTTATTATTTTTTTTTTAATGATCAGACAATTTTAAACAGACTATTTCCAGAAACTGCAAAGTCATCCTAAACTTCCACAGCTGTATGGACATTTGACCGTATAATTTAAAACCTCAATATTGTTACAGGCTATTGCTGGGCTGAACGGCATGCAGCTGGGAGACAAGAAGCTCCTGGTGCAGAGAGCCAGTGTGGGATCCAAGAACGCCACTCTGGTGAGTGTCCAAACGCTGGACAGATGACACAGCATGGTGGTGGGAGGCTGGATGCTCTTTTAGAGTTGCTAAAATGAATAAAGGCACATTGCTGATTTAATCTATTGTAACAAATTTTCTGCTCCAATCCCAGGCACACTGCTAACAGCTGCGCATGTAAAACACTTCCTGCTCAGTAAACTTATAGTCTTAGAAAATATTGTGCACATCAGCTGTTGCTGAAACTCTGCCTGCTGCAGTGCTTTGTGTGGTTTCATGGCACAAGTGGCATGCTGAGCACTGCGTGAAGTGGCTTTTAAACGTGTGATCACTTGCTTTACAGCAGGGAGCTACAGTGAACCCACAGTCTTTATCACTCGTCATTTGTAATGCATTCTGTGCCTTATGCTGTCGCAGAGAGCAATCTAAAATGTGATGCAATACACATTCAGGCACTTTTCATAATTATTTGTCCTGTCCTAGATAAATGCTGCTAAAAGTACTCCTGTATGTATTTTCAGATGTACAGAAATGTGGTGCACTGCCTTAATCCATTCTGATATATACAGTATATTCTCTCAACAAGAAAGCATAATATCAGACAATTAGAAATTACAGAAGGATAATCAAAGCAGCATGAAGCTGGATATAAAAGAAGTTATTAAAAGCTGTTTTTAAAAAGCTAATTTAAATCATATGGTAAAAACATGCCATTAATCCTGTTGTGACCATTGTTTGTGCTTCCAGACTAGTATAAACCAGACCCCAGTGACACTGCAGGTGCCAGGTCTGAACAGCTCAGTGACTCAGATGGGTGGCCTGCCCACTGAGGTGCTGTGTCTGATGAACATGGTGGCCCCAGAGGAGCTGCTGGATGATGAAGAATATGAGGAGATCGTGGAGGACGTCAGGGACGAGTGCAGCAAGTACGGCCAAGTTAAGAGCATTGAGATACCTCGACCTGTGGACGGCCTGGAGGTGCCTGGGACCGGCAAGGTAGGAGCTGTTACATCAGCATTTCATTCATCCTGAGTTAGAGGTCATGAAAAGTGATATCTCATCATTGCAGTGTTTCTCTCCCATTCTTCTGCAGATCTTTGTGGAGTTCATGTCAGTTTTTGACTCCCAGAAGGCCATGCAGGGGCTGACAGGAAGGAAGTTTGCCAACAGGGTGGTGGTGACCAAATACTGCGATCCAGACGCTTATCACCGCCGAGACTTCTGGTAGAGGAGGCATGAAGAGATGAGGGGACGGGGGAGGGAGGGAGGGAAGGTGGGAGGGAGGGAGGGAACGTGTGCTGCCCATTTCCAAATCAGCCCCCCCCCAATTGATTTGCAGCATTTCAGGTAGATCTTGGAGTATTAATTTGGCAAATGGTTGCGGTGATATCAATGTGCCATTTGAGATCTACGTGAAATGTCTGGCAGTTAAAACATATTTGGAATTGGAAGAGGAGAAGAAGGGGGAGGGTTTATATTCAGTCCATCACTAAGGGGGCTAGGTTTGGGTGGTGAGGGTGTAGCTGGGTGGGTGGGGGAGTCAAAGATTTTTGAAAAATGTGTGTAATAATAGGTCCAGGGTGGGGTTAACAATTTTTATACTTTGTGAGACAGGGATGTCATTTAGGGTGGGAGGGGGGTGCCACACTTCAAGGTTTGTATTTAAATGGAGGTAGCCTGTTTTAAGTACATTAGGAAGGAGTTACAGTCGGGAACTAACTGGACTATTCTGAGTGAGAAGAGGGGTCGAGAAAACAGGAGTGTTTATTTGTGAAAGGGAGATGTGGGGGTAGATGGAGAGCAAGATGAGGGCATTTTTGTTTGACCATCTAATGTAGATAAACAGTAGCTGTAACATCCACTTCCATTTTGCCCCAATCATTAGAAAGGCGAGAGGAGAGTCCTCATTTTTGTTTGTTTGTTTTTTTTTTTCCGTTTGGACTCAAATCATTTCTTCATGTTTCTTCATCTTCATCAGACTACTGCCCCCCTCAGGACGAGTGTCAGAGAATCTGTTGTCTGATTGGACTTTATCTGAATGTTAACTGTAATTGTTACAATACTGTGTGTAGCTTCACTGACTTGAGCTGTAATATCACCTTGTATTCAGGCCGCAGAATAACACCAACTGCAGAAAAGAGCATTTTCTTTCCTTTCTTCCTTTTTTGTATTTTCTCTAACTTGTTTTTCACGTCCATCTTCTGCGCACAGCTTTTAACAGGTGAGATTGTTTTCGTCTCCGCAGTTCAGATCTGGGTTAATTCATAAGGAAGATGGGGAGAACAGATTGGTTTTTAATCATGGATTTATCTCTTCCTTACCAAAAAGCCTTAATGTTACTACACGTCAATTCGCAAAAGATAAAAATTCGGCTTACCCCCCCCCCCCCCATCAATGATGTCTGTATGTTCATGGTGTCACTATCTTGTACTCAGCTTTGCATTACCATTCTTCACTTTCCTCATTTCTCCTCAGATTTGGGATATAAGCTGTGTTGGACCCGGTTGTTGTTTTGTTTTTTTTAATTTCTTCAACGTCTCACCTCTTTGACAAGACCAAATAAATACATGAGTAATACGCATGACTCCTGTTGTACTGCAGAGTGAAACCCAAACCCCATAACTTCTCTCTGTTCTGCCAGTTTTCAGCCTCATTTGTTAAAAAAAAAAAAACAACTAGATAAATTGGTCAACGATGGCTTGCCCACACAAAAGAATTAAAACTAACCCTAATGCTGCAATAGCTCATTGAAGAAATTAAGGCCTGCAGGCAAAGAATTATCATCATACACCTAATTCAATTTCAACAAACGAATGAAATCATTTCACATTTTAGTGGTAAGCTCTCATTATTTTATTATGTTTAGCTGTTGGGGGATTTTCACTAAGTCTAAGAGGTTGTTGATGGGATGTTAGAAACTGTACGTGCTTAGACAAAATCTGCTTTTCTCTCATCTCCCTCGTCTTCTGCCCTTGATTCTCTGAGGACCACATGTTCACACTGTACGGGCTTGAGACTGCTTTCATTTGAAACCTTGGGTTGCTTAAGACAGCGCTGAAGAGAGATTGTGTCAGTGATAACACTTATGAGATGTTAGTCCTTACTTTCTGAAACCTGCTTTCTCAGTGTCACTGTGTCATTTAATTTCTCTTTTCCCCCTCTCTGGAAAAAAAAAAAGTGATTTCTTAAATGATTTAAAACCTAAAAACCACACCTAGTTTATAAAAAGCAAAAACAGTCTTTCATTTGTCCAATTTGTTTTCAAATGTTGATTAAAAACTGAATTTACATGATGTCTGTCTTCTTTATGCTCCCTCTGTTATGCACATCCGCCCCACTGCAGCACACTTTTATTCAACCGCTGAGTGATGACATTCACAGTTAATTATGGAGATGGAGTAGACTGGAGCCATGTCGCTTTCATTCAGTCCATGGCATAATCTATCAAGCCCTGTAGTTAATGATGATGTCCAAACGATGGAGCTGTTTCACATCGAAAATACTCCACTGAAGTTATGTAATATGACTTTTATATATTCTACATTACTTCTATACTTCTATATTATTGGTATTAAGTGTACAAATACATCTTCTATAGCTTCATACGGTTCTTCAAAAATGTTTTTTTTTTTTTTTTTTTTTTTAACCATTGCAACCCACACAACTTAATGACATGTATGTTAGTTTTGCAAGCTTGAATTCTATATCTTAAAGATCATTTCAGGCTTAATTTTTAAAGTAATTCACAGATGAACTTCTCAATTAGAAAGTCATCTGATCATCAAGCAGAGTCCTAACGTATGGAACTCCTTTTCTTAGTGTTTCCTCCTGAAAGTCTTTAAAAGAGATGCTAATATAGTTTGAGCTAATCATTAAGCTCCTTTGGGCTTTTTCCCCTTTCCCTGCAGATTAATTTTCATTGTGAGCTGGACGTCATTTGATTTTAACCTGTGCAAATAATTGAAATTCAAGCTCACTTTCACGCCCATTAGCACCCAAATTTACATAATTACAAACTGCTTACGAAGAGCCTGCTGCTCTTTCTTGAGCTGGTGCAGCATCTGTGCTTGCTGTGTCAAAGTGCACCAAGAAACCAAGTGAAGTTGTTGAATCTGCTCTTTACATTTAAGTCCGTCTACATGAGTGCAGAGTTTGTATCAGCAGCAATAAATACTGTAAACTGTGTCCACCTGGGACTTCCTCAGCGGGGAGTTTCTGTGAAACAGTTACAGAACAGCAACAAATCTCTGACATGATATAATGTCCTGTGTCAGCTCTATACTGTCCATCTCCATCTGCATCGCTGCACCCCACTGCACAAAACCCAGCAGCAGGGCCACTGATGCAACACTCTGCCCTGTTGTTCCCTGAGGGCACAGATAAAACCTCAGCCCTCCCCGCCTGCTGAAGCCACGTCCACCTGAGTGAACATGTAAAACTGCCCCTGCTCCTCTTATACTCCATCAGGACTGCTCCGGCTGCCGAATATGAGACTTATTAGATGATATTAGGAGCCCTCCCCAGGCCTGATGCTGCAGTGAAGATTGTAAATACATCATCTCCCTCTAGTGGTGAACGTAAAACTCTAGTGATGGTCATTGTCATTCTGGGCAGGGCCTCCCCATTGATCCTCATTCAGAAAGATAAAACACTGCAGCAATGGGAGAGTGCAACACTGGAGCAGGATGGATGCAGCACTCTGTGTACACTGGGCCAGTTTGCCTTCAGTGAATATGAGTTAAATGGACGTAAACATCCCATCAGAAGCTGGTACAGAGAGGTGGCAGGTTAAAGGTGAATATGCCTATTTCACATTTCACACCAAGCTTTTTTCACGTCACTGTAGGAAAAGCACAACTGACGATAATAAAATTAATGATGGCTGAATTCCACTTAGCTGCTGCATTTTCAGGGTCACACTTACTGGCACGCTCAAATTGAAAGTGTGATTTTCTTGCTATGATAAATAAAAATGTTTAGTGTGAAAACAAAGGTCTCTCATCACTGTTTCAAAAAGAAACAGACAAACAGCACCAGCAAAGAAGAACAGCAGAACGGCAGACCCCCACAGTTCATAGTGGAGTGAGGAGAACCATTAATTGACTAATTTAACCCCCCTGTGCAGCACTGCTGCTGATGGTGCTGTAATAATTTAAATGACACAGTTCTTTTTTTCTAAAGTGTATTTTTAGACTTCCTGTGTTTAACTTCTCTCTTTTCACAGAAAAGTTAAAGAATAAGACTGTTTGTCCATCTCTCAACGCTCTCTGACTTCCCCTGTCTGTCTGTGGGTGAACAAGCATTTACAACCTCTGCTTGAGTAAAAATACTGATACCACACTGTAAAAAAACACAAATAATAAGAAGTCCTGCATCGAAAATGTTACTTAAGTAAAGGTATGTGAGTATAATTTGGATTTATTGTCAATTAATTTTCTGTTCATTGACTAATCACCTAATCATTTCAGCTGTACATGTACATGTACATATGTTTTGCTTTAAAAAATCAGTCAAATAATTGTAGTGAAGTTAAAAGTAGCATGCGAAAACATTCAAAGTACAAATACCTCAAAATATACTGACGTGTAGGACAGTTGTAGCAAACACCATTTGAACAGGAGTAAACTGTGCGTGTGGGATAAATCACAGCACCCATGTTGTCCAGTGTGGCTATTTTTAAGAGTTTTTAGACAACAATGGAGAATCAGTTCAATCAGGCTAGTACTCGAGATTCGGCTCGGTGAATTGCTGGTTTTGGTCTTTTCATGGGATCAGACATCACCAGACTTATGCTTTTCAGGCAAATATTCTCAGCCAACATGATTTTCCAACGTCAAAGTAAGAAACGGACACAGCTGAAATGTGCATGTGTGGTCAGTGCGCACATGGCTGCACAGATGAGCATACATGTGTGCACTTCAGTGTGTTCAAGCATAAATCGGCGCTGCTGACAGGGCCACTTGAGCGGTGCGGAGACAACATTGTTCACATCAGCATACTGTGGATTATTGACGGCCTGACTGACTTGACTGTGGACCCTCTTCTATCAGTCTCGTGTGATGGAGGAGCAGAGACAGCTGCGAATTTGAAGCCAGTCATTTTAAGGAATTGATGCACACATGTGCAGTAAAGAATGAATGAATGAATCAGTTCATCATGGCTGCCATGTGCCCAACATGTTTCCTCCATCTGCAAACTGCACTGCGGCGTCACAGCAATCCCTCCCAAAAAGGAACAGGCCTTGACTGTTCTGGACATTGTAGGTGTTTATTTTCCTGTCACAGCCTACAGCCTGTTTCGTCCCTTTTCTCCTATTCTGTCTCTCTGTGCCCGACTCACTCTCACTTTGCACCCCCCCCCCCACACACACACACACCTCTCCCTCCCCACTTCCCCCTCTCCCTGTCCACCCCGAGTGCGGCTGGCCGCTGGGGTTGGCCTCTCTCTCCCTGTGCCACGTATGTGACCTAAGCTGTGGAGGAGCCAAGCAGGGCTGGGCCACGAGAAAAGCTTTCCATACGACCAGGCTGAGTCCCTGAAGTCTCTCTCTCTGGACCTTGTTCAGTGAGGAATGAAATGAGGCTGCACATTCTCATTTTCTTCTCTAAACCGCTTGATTTTCACTCAGCGTACTCCACATCTGCATCTGCCACAGACATTAGTGTTCCTTCACTTTTTTTTTTTTTTTTTTTAGCTCTCTCCCATCTCCTTTTCCCATCTTTCTGTCCTTTCTTCCACTTCATTTCCCCCTCTCCATATGCTCCCCTCTCTGTTTCACTTTCGCTCTGTCTCTGTGTCAGATTTGCACTTCCTCACAGTATATTGTGTCGCTGTAAAACGCTATCCTGGCCCCTCACACGTAAGGACAGACTCCTCCTTCACCCTTACTTAATGTCATTAGCAGGTGGCAGTCTAAAATAGACACACACACAAACACACAAACACACACACACACACTGTCACATAGACAGACATGTTTTTAATCAGGGCTGCTGTCATGTGGGCAGACCACCCTGCAGCACCGTTGCTCATTGATTTACGATTTCAAACCTGTGGGTATGAACAGGGTGCTGTTGAGCTTGAGCATGAGTTGCAGGTGCAGTCTTGGGGGCAAACAGCAGTGCAAACACACGCACACATTTAATCATCTGCAGCGTTAACCAACCAGGCTGCAGCCCCCTCCCTTGTTACACTCACTTTCCATAACCCTTACGTACCTCCTCCCACCCCTCTCTCACTAACTCTCCCATCACCACTCTGCCCCTCTATTAAGTTTCAAGCGTCTCTTACTCCCGAACTGAACAACACACACCAAACAGGTCAGACTTACTCTTCTTTTCACTCAAGTGCGTTAGCTGGTTGTTGCTTTCTTATGCCCACATGTCACACAGGTGGCCCGTGGCTGTCTGTGGTGAAATGGTAGAGAGAGTTCCTCATTTTCACAACATAAAAACGCACCCGTGTGTACAAGCTTATCATCGCCTCAGCTGCTATAGAACTTAAGTCAGTGCACAGTTTCCTGCTGCATTATCTACCTCAAAAACCCGCTTGTTGACACTGCTTAGGATAATCTTGTGGAACAAAGTGAGCATTTGTCTGTGTTATCCCTCCAGTAGAGTAGCCTGGCATGCTCTGACCCCTCCGATCCTCCTGTGGTTAATATGGATGTAATGTGATCAAGGTTTGTAATTCTATGACTACTAACATGGCTGTCAGCAGCTGCAGTCTTGATATTCAGTATTATAGTTAATGTAGGAGGACTATTGTAATGCCTGGGTGTCATCTCAAACCTTTGGTTTATTAGAGACGTACAGCTCTTAACAATCTGTTGTATCCCTTCGCAGTGCTTGCTCTAAGTTATCATTGGGTGATGAATTGATATTATCCTTTATTGACTCTGAGAATAATAGAGTGATAATTTAATCTTCCTATTTTATTTTTCTGTGATTATCTGTTGTTCAAATGAATATCTCAAAGCGAGTAATTAAAATTTTAGTGATTAAGTTTTTGAAGAGTTTGGTGACATGTAATGCATTACAGTGAAACAGTTTATTGCTTTGAATATTAGTTTGATAATGTCATTTGTGGTTTTGCACACATTTGCCATAAGGAAATGTATAATCTATACCAGACACTGTCTTTACAAATATGACAATAATTTTAGGACTGCCACTCATGATTATTTTCATCATTATTGATAAATAAAACTGAATGTGATCATTTCCTTTTTGACATAAACTCAATAGAAAACAGTACAAAGACAATATATTTAATGTTCGACCTCATCAGCTTCATTGATTTTTATAAATATCTGTTTATTCTGAATTTGATGACAGCAACATGTTCCTAACAAAAGCACCTGTTTGGAACATTCAACAGGTAAACAGGTTCACCACTTTGTGAACACATGATTGTATGAAGGATGTTAGTACATGGGCCCAGGAAAACTTCGAAAAACTGTCGGTAAACAGTTTGTTTGCGAAGGACAGCGTTTTGTTTATTTAGGTTTTACACAGCGTCCTAACTGTTTTTGAAAGTCAAAATCCTCACATTGAGGAAGATTGAATTAGAGGAGGGTTTGAGTGTTTGATTACTTAAACAAATAATGAAGTGTCAGAACAGTTGAATGAGTTTTCTCTCCGGTTAACCAGCTAATCGTTTCAGCTCTAAAAGACTTCAACCATACCCACCGTTCATACTGATATCACAGACACAGATATTTATGCCACAAAAGTTGTCATTTCCATACTACATACTTGTCATATTTCAGATATTGTAAAAGATTGTGCGTGGTCGACTTGCACTTAGTGGGTTCATGCGGTGTGCTGCCTATATATAAAACCTCTGATGCTGTCAGTGCAAAGCTCTGAATTAAGTGATCCACCAACTGCTGTCCTCCTAACTGGCCGGGCCTCTTGCCTCCACTACGTGACCTGTTGGACTGCACAGGCAGAGTTAATTACTGCAGCCCCCTCTCTGTCAGAGGGTTCAGGCATGAATTATCACCTCTCATGCACCCTGCGCAGAGCAGTGACACCGTTGTACCCCGCCACTCACGTTGTTTATACTGCTCCGAAGGGCCCTCGCTCCCAGTTTGGAATAACGGGAACAACTCTATAAGCCTGGATCCACCTACAGAGTATATGCCACACACTGAAACACACCCACACATACACTCAAAAAGACAGTCGTGGCTGCAGATTCCAAGTGTTTGCCGGTACACGTAATGCAGGATTGGAAGTATTTGTGGCAACCCATTATCCCCTCAGATCAAAAGGGATCTGTGTCTGAGCCACAGATAGTGTACCTGCTCGGGAAAGAGCTCTGTTGTCAACTCCTCTGGGAAAATAGAAGATGGGTGGTCCAGTCTGGCGCTGTGGTGTTATTTCTCACCTTGACCCTGCACCAACCGACTCCACCAGCTCACCCAGCCCATTGTTTCTTCATCTGAAGCAAAATCTGCCTTTCAGGGAAACGCCATATGGCTTATCTATTGTTGGCTGAGAGCGTGTCATATGGCTTTTAGGGAGGGATAACTGTAGACGCTGATAAAGCTGTTGGAAATTAAATATTACGCTGGTGATGAAAGGATTTTGCTCTTGTGAAGCATATGCTGGCTGCTCTTTCATCTTTCTGTTTCATCTCTCTATTCCACAGGACTGGACGGAAAACAGACAGTGGCTCTCCTGGTCCTCGCCTCCATCTCCTCCCATTTTATCATTTCCTCACTTCATCCG
The DNA here is from genome assembly GCF_051107435.1 of Chaetodon auriga. NCBI lineage: Eukaryota > Metazoa > Chordata > Actinopteri > Chaetodontiformes > Chaetodontidae > Chaetodon > Chaetodon auriga. Next base: position 18,562,083 of record NC_135081.1, on the reverse strand, counting down.
CCCCCTGCTTGATTGGAGCTCTATTCATATCGCTTTCTGTCCAATTTCATTGTTCAGCCCACTTATTTTTGCTTGATCTTTTGCTCACTCTGACTGCTTTTGCTCGGTTTACTCATTCATCACAGGGTAGTTGATAGCTGTGTGTCCTCCTCTGCACCCTCTTCACCCTTAACCTCTCCCCATTTTCTTCTCACTAAACCCTCCTTCCATCGTTTCCTCTACTATTCACTCCTGTACTCCTTGATCAAAGTGCCTCGCTCTTTCCCCCGGTCTTCAGTATGTGGTCCAACTTCTTTGTACAGCAGGATGAGGAGGGCCGCATCGGGGTGGCGGGTGCTGGACAAGCTGGGGGTTTGGGTGGAATGAAAGGTGGAAGGGGTCAGAGGAGGACCCACAAGATGAGTGACAGCCAGGAGGGGAAGATCAAGCTGGCCTTCTTCGTGTGTATTATTGGCGTGACCCTGACGGTGCTGGGCATGGGGACAGAGTTTTGGGTGGAGCTGGCCCAACCAAAGAATTTCATCGGCAACCAGACCTGCCAGATGGCCCATTATGGCCTGTGGAAGGGCTGCATCCGCACCCTATGGGTGGCTGACATAGACCCAGAGAGGACAAGCTGTGGCCCCGCTGAACTACCTGGAGGTGAGACCTCTGGCTGGCGTGTCTGTGTGTCTGTGTGAGTTCATGTTCGTCTGTCTGTCTGTTCTCTGTGCTGTCTAGGAGGTGAGCAGGTGAGCTTTCTGGAGGGCATGTGTTTGTTTTGTTTCTCCGACTGTCTGCTCATGTCTGTCTCTCTGTAAACTGAATTGCCCGGCCATGCAAGTGTACCTTGAGGCTGCCTCCACGCAACAGTATGTGCCTCAGTATGAAAGTGAATTAATAGAAAGGGGTCAAACGATGTTTTTGAGAGGTCTCAAGTTGTTGGAAAAAACATGTGCACTTAATCACCACATTTTTCTTCATCTATTCGCCATCACCAATAATGTGAAAACAGAGGGAGCAGGCATAACGAATATGATGTATGCCCTCTGGGAACATGCTTACATCTGTAGGTCTTTCATGTGAGCCCATGAAGGACTGAGGAAAGCTATGCCAACAGTCAATTTTCCCTGTGTACATACGTATGTATCCACTGTCACCTTGCAAAGGCATAAAGAGAGGATACTTGTGTATGTGAGGCTGCCTGCATATATATGTATCTAGGTCATCCTACAGATAATGTGCAAATTGAATCATTAAAGAAATACGATGCTTGAAAACAGAGCATGAGCAAGACCACAGAGAGGCTGTTTTTAATTCCTGCATTATTGTAACAATGCATGCAAGCGTGCTGCAATTAATCAATAAAATCTCTGTGATTCATTGTCAGTAATGAAGCATTCATGTCAAGTTTTCCCTTGGCCGCATATCTGATTATCTCCTGATGTACGTGCAGTGCAGACATTTGATGAGGGGCTGACCGCGGGTTTATTGTGTTGACGAACATCCATGTTTAGAGTTGTGACAGTTCCCTTCTAAAAGCACTTTATTCAACTTGACCATGGTTAGGTTCTCCAGAGTGCGCTGATTATCTGCACAATGACCTATTTCTGTCTGAAAAGCGAGCCTGGAGATGGAGAGAGGCAGGTATTTGAAGACGTGAGATAGAGATTGGCAAGGCAGGATTTAGAAGGAGCTGCTCCTGGAATCACTGCCTATCTCAGGGAATCTGCTGAGACACAGCCGAGCTCTGAAGAAACCAAAAAAAAGTCTCCTCATCTAGCAGAGATACACGTGGATCACATGCTGTATATGCAATAAATACGGCTCACATGCATCACTTTGAATGATGCGTCAAAACATTGTTTTCTATCCGGTCGTCAAGGACTAATCCATCTTACCTGGCAAAATGTCCTGCGTCTCTGGCTGCTTCTAGCTTATATATCTTTGAGATGGTCTGTTGGCTTGTGAGAGCAGCCAGTATGCTGCTGACAATCTTTCTCACACGTCCTAACACTGTTGGCCCACGCCGCCTGTTGCAGATGGCCGTGGGCTTGTCATGTTTGGACGAAAACAACTGTTTTTGCCATCTCTGCTTCTCTGTTTCACATCCCTGTTTACATGCCTCTGGCTCCCGTCTCGAGTGAAGTGTGGCCCCGCCGATGCCGTGCCTGTCATGTCAAGACCAGCCATCCGTCTTTGCAGCCTGCTGGAGAGGAACATGACAGCTCAATAATTATAGCCTCAGCAGGGGTAGTGAGAGCAAAACCGGTTGACTGTGATAGCATAATGTGCTAAAAAAATCAGTAGGCTGATAAATGGTGTGTCTGCTGCAATAAAAATGTTTGCAAATGAGCACAAACATATTTGTGTGTGAAAGAAATGTGTGAGTGTGTGTGCAAGCATGTGGTCATCTTGGACCACAAAATATTCAGTGGGTGAAAGTCATCACTATGCGCCTGTGAAGCCAAGTGGAATCTGACTACTTCACAGTTTTTGTCTAAATATAGAGAGGGGGAAACGAGGATGAGGGACAGACAGGGACTGAGGGAGAGTGTATGTCTAATGCAGTATTAACCAACCCCTCTGCGCTTCCTCCCCCTCTTGACATCTCCTGCTCCCCTCACCTCCTTCTCCATCTGTGGCTCCCCTCTCGCTCTTCCCCTTCACTCACCACCCCTCCATCTGCCCCCCAACTCACTCCTCCTTTCCCCTGCTTTCTCCTCCTGTGAGCCTCTGTGCATATTTCCTGCATCCCCCCCTTCATCATTTGCTCACCCCACATATCCTCTTCCCCTCACTCCTTCTCCCTCTCCAGCCACGCCTCTCCATTTCTATCCTCCATCTGCCCCTTTCTCAATGTCTACCTCTCTCCTTGCTCCCCTCTGCCATCCACCCTCAGTGTTTTGCCGTCTCTCACCCTCTCTGGCGGCACCATATGTGTGATGCTGGGCAGTGTGTGTGTGTGTGTGTGTGTGTGGAGCAGTGTGTGTATTCCAGCTAATGCTTGACACTTGGATATAAATAGGAATAATGCCTGGAAGGACAGGGTGCATGGATGCATAGGAGGCACATAACAGAAGACCAGCAGCCATCCATAGGAGTGTGTGCGTGTGTGTGCGTGCGTGTGTGTACATGTGTCTGATCTCTTTGTGTGATCTTTTTCCTTTACCCACAGAATCCAACTGCACCTACTTCAAATTCTTCACCTCTGGGGAGAACGCAGTCATATTCAAGAAGACAACTAACAAGAGTGAGATGTTATACTTTCCCCTGCTATTTTTGTTCTACATACAGATACACAGCAACAGTTACAGCACAGCTACTATCAATAAAGACGTTCACTGGTGTGCTCAGAGGACCATGCTGGTGATTTTTGCATGTTTCAGTCCATTAACTTCTGCTGCCACCCATTTTCCAAAGCAAATCATAAGCTATCAGACTGATTAATGTGTTTACCTTACTGTCCAGGCAGCCGCTGGCTTCAGCGCAGTTTCAAGTTCAGCAGACTGAGGCGTGATACTTTCATCACAGTGGGCAAAAAAGTTAATCTTTTAGAGAAAAGTTCAGGAAACTTCCTTGATGCGCTTAAGGTCATTTGATATATTAAGGACAAGAGAGTGAATTACAATCAGATGGTGAGTTGTTTGAATATTAAACCTTCAAAATGTACACTAAGCAAACACTAATGGAATCACATGGCCGATGGGATGCTGTGTGTAGCCAAGCTAGCAGTGTAGCTAGATGGATAGCAACGTTGGCCTTGGACATCTAAATAACTATTTGATGGATTGCCTTGAAATTTTGTTCAGATATTGATGCTTCTTAAGTGATGTATCGTAATAACTTTGGTGATCCCTTGACTTTTCTTCTAGCGCCACCACGAGGTTGACATTTGTGGTTTTGAGTTGAAAATCTCTTGGATTGCCATGAAGTTTGGTGCTTTCATTCCCCACAGGATGAATAGCAATCACTTTGCAATGCCTTAAAATTTCATCAAGCACCGTCATCAATCAACATTTTTATCTGTTAAGAACTAAAGTTTATCACCAAATATGTGCAACATTATGACATTCCCATCTGTACTTTGTGTTTAGTGCTAATGAGAAAATGTTATCATGCTAACATGATAAACTAACATGTATACATGGTAAATATTCTACCAGCCAGACATCAGCATGTTAGTTTTGTCATCATGAGCATGTTAGCATGTTAGCATGTGTGTGTGTGTGCGTGTGTGTGTGTGTGTGTGTGTGTGTGTGTGTGTGTGTGTGTTTGTGTGCAGCCTCACAGAGCTCCTGGCGTGACTTCAGACTCTTCAGTCTTGTTTGTCTGAAAGTGGATGTTGTTTGGCTGAAATTCCACCAAGAAGAAGGATCCTTCCAAACATGCTGTAGTGCCAACTGCATTAACAAAATAAGAAAACAAACAAAGTGTTCAGTGCGATGATTGAGTCATGTCAAGAAGTTTTAAGTCTCTGCAGGTTCGTTTTAAAGTCTTACGGGGACACATGGACACCAGTGGCTGCCATGGATCATAGGAAAAAGGCATTAATGAGATTGAGTGTCAAGTGTTGCTGGACAAAAACAAAACTGCTAATGCTCTTTTTAGGTTGCTTTGCATTATCATTTATCTCACCTCCTTTTTGGCTTCCCTTCACTCCCAGTAACAAAGCCCATTCGTAAAGCTTGTATCTGATGTGCTTTAATTAACAGAATAAAAACACAAACTGGCACTGGCTGTTGTCAAATGTTGATCAGCTTTATGAGTTGCACCTGTTCAGGTGTTTAATGCCAGTAAAATCTGTTTTAAACAGAGCCAGTATGGGAGGCGGCACATTTCACACCATGTTTGTATTTTCCCATTTCAGTCATGAAATACACTCAGCCATAAGCCCAGTAGAACTTTGTGAAGAGATGCAATGTTTGATTCTATGAACCGAACACACAAAGTATTTCAACTTCAACTTTAAACATTTATTTTCACAAATTCTCACACACACACCTTTGCTCTCGGCTCCCGTCTCTTTGAATTTCTCTCTTCTCTCCCTCACAGATCTGAATCTAGCAGCAGCCATCTTGGCCCTTTTGAGTCTGACCATGATGGTGATGGGCTCCATCTGTATCGCCATGTCCCTCAGCAAAGGAGTGCCCTTCTTTCTCAAGCCCGCCTCCTTCTCTTTCATCCTATCAGGTGGGAGCTCACAAAGATTTGTTACCGGTTTACATTCAGGTGTTGCAATAAGTCAACCTGACTGATTTGGTGGGATAATGTGATTTTTTTTTAACCTGTTCAGGTGTACTGGTCCTGCTCTCTGTGCTGATATTCCACCAGTCCGTGCAGGCCTTGCTGTCCAGCGACCACTCCATACCTTTACACCACGAGCTGTCCTGGTCCGTGGCCTGCGTGGGCTCAGCGGGAGCCATTCTTATTCTCGGAGGTTCCCTCTTCATCATCCTCTCCCTTCCTTTCAGCCCCTGGCAGAAATGCCTGCCACACAAGAACAGCGCCACCTAGCGCTCGAATGCTAAAACGTGCATACAGTATTCTTGACGCCTTGTTTGAGAGCAAGTGCAAAAGTCCTTTTCCTGAGGACGGTGACTTTGCTTGTTCTTGTCAGAAAAGTCATAGGTCTTAATCAAATGTCTGAAGAGAAGTCAGGAACACATAAGTGAGGCCTCCAGAATTTTTTTTTTTTTCAAGTAGAAGATAGATGGAAGGAGCAACAGGGCTACTGCTGACTGTTTCATTTTTTAGCTCTGTGTTAATAAATCTCGTCTTTCTACCAGCATGAGCAGAATAAATAAAAACTTTTTTAATCCTAAGACACTCTTGTATATCACAACTTGTTTTCTGATAATGCTAACCATCAGAATGGAGGATTATCTTACTTGTCATATCTGCTACATGTTGCCTTATGAACTGAGTCGATGAGTATCCTTAATATTTTAGCCCTTGAAGTTTTTAAAGACTTAATCCTTGATAAAACAAAAGGCTTTAGTTGTCATTATTTATTTACTTATGTGTGTTTTAAAACTATTGGGTGAATGCTGCTTCAGTGATGAATGTGTGTTGAATGACATCAACTGTGAGAAGCGATTCAAATGCCGTTTTGTATATCAGAGAATTGAACGGACTCACTTTATAAGCTCAACTTTGTACATAAATGGAATGAATGTGTTTATATTTTATGAATGGTCCTTGTTTGTTGTGTTGTCTCCAGTCACTTTCCAATCTGTGTGCAGTAAATATATATTTGTCATAGGAAGCTCACCTTACCTCTCTACCAGGAAATGCTATTTTACAAAATATATGCTGTGCTCATTTCTACTCATATATATGTACAGTATGTGGTGCCAGTTTTGCTTATCATTAAAGGGATTTGACATAAAATTACTGCCTCCCTTTTGTTTGCTGACATGACACCCTGTCTGTCTGTCCAACTTGACATTCACCCATTTTCACCCCTTCACAGTGTGACTCCTAACCTCCCTGCCAAACATCCCCCTCCCCCAAACCGGCTCCTCTATAATTAGGCCAGAGCTCATCGTAATGCATTTCGCTGCAGAGGTTCGGAAACCTTATCCTTGAATTTCAACTATGTACCCCCCAGCCTATCCTCATACCTCTGCACCCTCTCCTCTGCTTCTCCACCCCTGACCTCAGTGCATCACTTTCTCTGATGTCTCCAGGGTAGTCCGGCAGCCACTACTCCCCCCCCCCCCCCCCCCCCCCTCCAAGCCCCCCCTGCCCATCCATCCACACATGCACACACACACTGAGAGACAGACTGTCCAGATCCGAGACGTCCCAATAACTACTCTAACACCTGGCCCGCTGGGGAGTGAGTGGCATCCAGACAGTCCCACACACTGACACGCTCACCTGCACGCGCGCGCACACACACACACACACACACACACACACACACACACACACACACACACACACACACACACACACACACACACACACACACGCTTTTAACTCTGGGTGGGCAGAAACTCAATCCACATGACAAACTATCCTGGTTGTATATATAGCTGTTAATAGTCCTACTGAGACAGTGTGACAAGTGGTGCGCAATCACTGGCTGCATGTTTGTAAATGGAAATGGACTTCCAAGAATTCTTGATAGAGGACCTGCAGATTGAAGGTGGAAGCTCCCAGAAGAGACAAATATCAACAGTTATTATTGATATATTGCCAAAATATGAATGGCCACATATTTTAATATAAGCTGTGTGATAAGGAATGGTGCCTGTGTAGTAGATGACATAAGTTTGCCTTGGCAGCCTCTCATCCTTCCTCCTTCAGTCTTTCATCGCTGCATCACTGTGACTATAACCAGACTGCAGTAGGTATGATAATAGCAGGGGAAGGCTATCCAGATAACTAATCTTCAGTGTTCAGGAGCACTGCTAGGAATCTCAAGCCCCTTGTCAAGGATGTAACACTGCCTCGCTCTGCCTTAAGTATCATCTCTTGCCTCTGAAGGGACTCATCCAGCTTGATCCTCTCTGGAAGAATTCCCACTTTATTCCCTACCATGCCTCTGAGGTCAAGCAGAACCTGCCCAGTGGGCCAGAAGGGACCAGAGTAGACCTTGAGAGTATTTCACAATTGTTCATGCAAAGAAATGCATGAGGCACCAGATGGGCCCATCAAATAGTGGACTCAGGTAGGGCAACGTTCACAGAAGTATACTGCATTAACTTTCAGCTGCTTATCTCATTATCTTCTTTGTCAAATACCACCCATCTGTCCCGATGCATATATTTGCAAATATTATGAGCCTCCGGTCTGACAGGGAAGGTCAAAGTCTTTTTAGGATCACAATCCGCCCAAGACTAGCTGAGAGACCTTGAGCTTGAGTAACTACTAAGAGCAATGTTTGCTCACTAATGATGAACAGTTTGTGTGCTATAGCCCAGAGGTGGAAAGTAACTAAGAGCATTTACTCTATTTTAAACGCTTAATACTGCTTTGTGCTTCTACTCTATATATTGATATTGTACTTTTAACACCACAACATTTACAGCTTTAGTTCCTGTTCAGTTTAAGATTTTTCACAGAAAATATCAGTTTGTAACATGTGGTACATTTTAATGGATTATATTGCCTGGCAGTAGAGAGGTTATAAGTGGATTCACCCGGTTCAGCTCACATGTTAGTGAATGCATCATATATGTTAATCATTTAATAATGTAACTCTCACAGTGGGCATTCTTCAGTCCCTAACTCCGTACTTTACGTATATTTTGTTGCAAATCCATCTTTTATTTTAAGATCTAAGATGTCTAAAAGTACATCTATACTCATTCTCCCTCTTTCAGATAATCCAGATCCTGTGTAAATATTGTTCATATCAATTGTTTAATGACTTGACACAAGATGTGTCCTGCTTCACTGTAAAGTCTCCTCTTCGTGTTTGAGCTCTGGACATTTCAAGTTTCCATATCACACTTGTTTAAGCTGCATGTTGGACTGTGTGTTTCTACAAAATCATACATGTCCTAAATCAGACGTGAAGGTGACACAGAGATTACATGAAATTTCAATGCAGGACTTGTGTGAGTGTTTTTTAATAGTATTGTATTATTGCTACTTTTACTTAAACCTACAATAACAGTTTTGTTTTTGGAGGCAAGTTGTGAATGCGTTGCCTCCTTTCAAGTCGATATGGTGAATTCGAGAGCAGAGAGCTGCTTAGCATCAGCAGGTATTGAGCAACATTATTCATTTGGAGTTGTGCTTGTGGCCACTTGATGAATGTGAGTCCAGTATTCAGTCTCTTTTAGCTCTACGTTGGTCTCTACCAACTCCTGAGGGATAGATCTGGCTCATAAATGCTCCATGTTCACCAGCTAGTTTCTGACTGAGTCTGCCTGCTGTTTGGTGCAGAGAGGGTAATTTACAGTAGATGTTTTGGAGCTTTTTCCACTTAAAACAGCTGCCTGCTGAGGATGACAACAAAGCTACAAGAGCAGTGAGACTGAACGAAGACATTGAAGGCAGACAGCTAAACAATGAGCTGAAACTCACTCTGAGGCTCCTTAGATACGAGTGGAGCAGCAGATTCGGGTGATAATTCTCGGCATGTTCATCACTGTGAGCGTCTCTTTGCACATAGCCTCACTGTTTTCACATTGGCACCAGATATATAAAAATATTGATTATAGCCACTTTAAAGCAACAAGGAATTTTCAATTTTTGTTGATTTTGGCGACCCCTGTGGACAAAAGCGGTAGTGTTTGCCCCGCCTCGTGTCGTGGAGATCTTGATCTGACAGTGCTTACATTTGTTTTGGAAGCCAGCAAAAGAAAATTATTTTTAACACTGTTTGTCTTGATGTTCTTGCTTGCTTATGTTGGTCATAAAGAGGGATCCGTATTAAACTGAAACTCTTTCATAATCTGTCCTTGTAGTCCTTTTAAGTAAAAGGATTAGAATACTTCTCTCTCGCTGTTAGCCTGTCTATCAATGCTCTTGAAGGAAACTCAAGCACAGCTATCCCGCCTCCTCCCTTAGGAAACAGAAACAAAAGACAGCAGCCTGTGAATATGTCTGTTATTGTTTTTTTTTATAAACTTCGTGCAATACAGTGTTTTAAGTTTATCACACATTTAGATAAACCATAATCATTTGTCTAGATATATCTATTCTCAACTACATACTATTCATATTGCCCACATAAATGCTATCTGTGTGCAGTTTTATCACATTATTCTTTTTCTGAAATGAAATCAAAGAAATGAAAACGTATAGAATCTGGAAGCGTCTGGTTGTTTTGTTTTGTTTCTTCATTATATCATGTAGCGCTGTGTCCACGGTTTCAACCCAGATCTTGGGATAGTTTAGAAGAGAGAGTGGGTAGGGGGGTGGGGGTGGGGATGGGGGCAGTTACAAGTGTTTACATTCTCATCAACATAAACAGGTCAGAGTTCAGACTCCGGAGTCAGCGGTCACAGGGGAAGCACAGTGAAAAGAATCTTTGGGGATGTTAAGATGTCTCTGTGGTGAATCTGTTATTGGGGTGATAAAGTAGGGGACACTGATCCTGTGACCAAATATGGGTGGGGGTCAGGGGCGAGTATGGCGGCGCACGGTTGGCGGATGAAACCACCCAGCCAGAGTCCAGGGAGGGTGCCAGGAACAAAACACTTCAGCCAAACCTGCCCAAAATGCATACCCAGTTTGAACAGTGGTCCCGAAAAACATATCTATAGACTTTACAAATATATGTATGCGTAATTACAATGTACATGAATCTTTTCAAAAGTTTTTCTCAATAGTGTTTTTTAAACCCTCTCAACCCACATATACATATTGTATTTTTTTGCCACTGAAAATGATGAGTTGCATGTCTCACTTTGGGACTCTTCATAGAAAAAATGATTAGGTTTTTTTGTTTTTCTGCTCAGGCAGGAACCTTTACCTGAATCTGTACAAATGTATTATTCTATGTCTCTTTTTTCTGCTTCCTCCAGTCAGAGGTTTCTGTTAATGCCCAAGAACAAACATCTTCAACACGACTATAGCTACAAGTACTACTGTTAACACTGATTAGAATGGAAATAAGACTAACAGAGGCCCATAGAAAACTCAGACTCATAATAACAATGAAGTTGGACAGTTGTCGCAGTCACTCACATTATTGTTGCATTTCTTTCAGTATCAATATTGGAAGACAATTTACAGTATTCAAATCTGACTTTGTGTTATAAATGAAAATTATATATTATGGGGGTTAAAAAAAATAATACAGGCCCTCACTCTCCCACATATTGTGCACACTCATGCTTGACACTTTGACACAGTTACACACAGCTCACTGACAGTCCCAGTGGCTCTGCATGGAAGAATTTCACAGTAAAAGTCATCGAGATTAAAAATTAGAGTGAAAATTACACGGAAATTAAATTTTCATTCCAAACTAAAGTGTTTGCAAATACGGCTAGCCTGTAATAACGCTAAGAATAATCACAACAACAATTTTACATTAATGATGATCTGGTTAAATTAGCAGTAATATTGCACAAAAAATATGTGAAACATTTTCATAATAGCCCAAGGTTAATTGCGTTTGATCATTAACAAAATAAATCATTTCTAGCACATTAAAATATCAAAATAGTTTTATTGTGAAAGTTCATTGTTGTTGTTATTATCACTCTGTTATTACTCATTTTCTTTTTGCTCTCAGTGAGATTGAGTAGACTAAATAACAGTGAACATGGAGGGAGAGATTTAGCATTTCACCTGTCTGTCTGTCTGCCTGTCTGTCTGTCTGTCTGTTTGTCTGTTTCCTGCTGAGCTACACAAACACAGAGCTCCTCTCTAGCTTCCCTCCTTCATCCCTAACCATCCTCCTTCTCTCCCTTCCTTCTCGCCTCCCCCTCTCGTACCCTCTCTCTACACAGGCGTTGTCTTCCTATTGAGGGTGTTAGAGTTGCTCTCCCTGTCTCCCTTCAGCCTGTCCAGAGTCCCCATCCCCCGCTCCCTGTCTACTGTGGATGAGGTGAAGGGTGGAGGACCCGAGCCCACCGAGTTGGGCATGGGAGTGTTGGAGTTGGAAGAATTGGAAGGGTTGTGGGACTTAAGTGAGGGAAGTGTACCACTCATCATAACCCCTCCACCTCCACCTCCATCTTTTGGGAAGCAGTTGTGGAGCTGGTAGAGCGTGGCCCTGTCCACCGTTCCATACATGGGCGGCAAACCCCCCAGTTTGGGGTCGCGGGACAACGTGTAGAGGGAGATGTCACCTCCAGCCAGGGCCGTGTGCGAGCGAGAGTGGGGGTTCGGTAAAGTGGACACTGAGATGGGGCCCTGGGAAAGCAGCGCAGAGGGGGGCATGCCAAAGTTCTTGCCCCCACCTCCCCCTACAGGTGAGGGGTCTCGGGAGCGGGAGGGGTCAGTGGAGCGGGACGAGGAGCGGGAGCGGCGGCGGAAGCGATAGCTGGGCAGGCGGAGCATGGCGTGCGTGGTGCTCTTGAAAATGTCGGTGCGTGAGCGGCAGCGCAGCTCCTTGTTCTTCTCGATGTAGATGTTGACAGCGAGGACCCCCACCATCTCGGCCATGATGAAGGACAGGCCTCCAAAGTAAAAGGACCAACCATAGGAGTACTGCCACTTCTTATCCTCGTCCTTCTTAGGAGAGATGTCACCCAGCGCAGCCGAGATGTACACGATCACACCAATTATGTTACTCAGACCTGAGACAGCACAGAAATATGGTATTTACAAAAGAGTTGCAGGGACTCAGACAGACCAACTTACAGTACTAATAAACACATTTGTTTGACATGATGATTTGTGACATTCTCAATAAAGACAACTGGCAAGATGAGGGTCGAACGTAAAAACCTCTATTAACCTGACAGAGTAGTCTACACACAACTAGACAGTCTCAAACAAAGCATAAAAACTGTTAGGGCAAGAAATATTCTCCAGATCGCCTCTCACACAAGCAGACACGCATGCACATACACTACTCTTAAATTACCTGCAGCCACAAAGAGAATTCCTGCCCCCAGGATGATGTTCCTTTTGCTCTTATAGAAACGACTAGCAGCGATGCAAACTCCTCCCATCAGCAGCAAGATGGCACTAAGGATTGGGAAGATGTTGGAAGCCCTGACTACCCCTAAACGGAGGAGAGAATAATGGTCAACAGCAAATACTGGAAAGAACTATAAACATGTGAGAAATGACACTGGACTTCTGTGAGAGTATCTGAATTGACTTGAGTTATAATCCTTCAGCTTTGTAAGAAATCAAACCCTGTTTCTGATACTATTTATGATTGTCTTTCTCTCAGCAAGAGCCATTCAAGGTATTTACATTCTGTAATTACCTCTCTAAATGGTTTTTATTGTTAGTGGTGGAGTCTGCCATTCCCACACTGGACCTACGCTTGAGGGGTTCACAAGAAATGATGTATGCATGTGTTACTGTTAACTGTGAACAGCCATAACAGGGCTGTGATAAGCTGCTGCTAAGGCAAACTGAACTTATCCTACAGATGTTAGTTAACATTAAGAGATTCAACTATCAAAACACGGTGTGGAAAAACTTTCTCCTTTCTCCACGGGTGTCACCGAGTTAAACAACTATTTTACTGCTTAACACAGGTTTGGACAATGCAAGGCGTAGGCAGAATGACGGTCACAAAGACAATGAAAACAGTGAAAGCTGCTCCATTAAAAATATACACATAACATTCAGTGAGGAAATTAATTACTCAGTTCTAGGCACATGATTGAATCAAACCCTTCCCATGTGGCCTTCAGTGTTTTCAGCGGATCTGCCAACCATGCACACACACCCACACACACACACACATTAACACTCCTCTCTCATCTAGGACAACTAGGCCACGGGAGAGAAAATGCCACCTAAATGCCAGCAAAATGCCTCTGCAACATTGTAAACAGAACACAAGCTTTTCTTTATGTATGCACGGGCACACAGCATATCGTAGCATATCACAGAGCACAAAGATATCACTGCAGGACATTAGTACGAACTAGGGCACCCCATCTCCCCTGATTTTCTGCACACATTGTCACATGTTTATTTCTTGCAGAGAGAGTCTTCTGAGGAGAGAGCAATAAAAACACCAAGTTTAAAAAAGTAATGAAAGGTAATTATACAAAGTATTTTTTTTTCTGAACTCCAGGCTTCTCTCTCATTCACCATCCATGCCTAGTAATGCGGTGTTGACTTACGTAGGACGTACTCTGCCCCATCATGGTCAAAGTCTGCATCTTCTGGGAAGTGGTTAATCTGAGAACACACTCCTCGCTTTACTCCTGAGATATGAGAGAAGAAACAGAGGGTGACGAGACACAACGAAAGACAGGAACTCAGAGCTGTAGCCTTAAGAAAAGACAACAGCAAACATCCTCCTGAGGGACGAACTGACTGGCAGCTGAACACAGTCATATATTTGTTAGAAAATCTCTCTTTTGAATCTGGGCATATGTGTCATATAAAACTTCAACATACTGATAAGAACACCAAAAGGTTAATTCTTCTTCTGAATGCAAGTTAGTAACAACACATACATATAGTACACACACACGTAAATACATACAAGTATGCAGACACACAGGCAGACAGATAACTACCCGCCGGGGTCCTGCATGTGGACAGACAGACGGACGGAGGGATGCACGCACGATGATGACAGCACACCACTGTTGCTGATGGGTGGATTGTGAGAAAGATGGATGGAAGTGATGGAATGAAGAGACACAGACGGAGGGAGAGACGGACAGATGTGGGGTGAGCTGGTCTCTTTCTCACAGCTCTTATATTTCCACAGGTTGGTCTGAAAAGAAACAGATGGAGGCACAAAGGAGCGGCACATCAGTTGAGCCACACGGATCAGTGTTATCCTCCTCAGACACAGACTCGACAGACTTCAGACTGTTTCAGGTGGCGCTGGTATATTCAAGGCTTTTAGACATTAGTGTTGGTATTTTTGACAAATCTCCTTCAGTTTCTAAAAGCACAAGTTTGGTGAAGGACTGATAACTGATTCTATGAACGACAAACTGCATCTGGAACATTGCATCTCAACCAGCTCCTCAAGTGGCCACATTATCTGGTTTTCTGTGTTATCCTCAACTTTATGTGCTGTATCACTGAGGGGGCACTTCTACAGTTGCCAGGCGGTACATGGAAAGATTTTGAGTGGCTCAGGTAGTTTAAAAAAAATGGAAATTAAAATTTAATAAAGAGTAAAAATGAAAAATAACAGACACATGAGCACCAAGCGGTTGCGTCAAGGGGAGTGTGCATCAAAAATAGTTAGCAAGTAAGCAGAGAAGTAAAAACTGTTGGAAGAAAAATGCTTTAAGATATATCTAAAAGCGATGGCTAAACAATTAAAATAGTTGGATAAAGTTTAAATGGATAAATAGTTGAATGAACAGCTAAAACTAATGGATAAAAAGGTGAGCTTCTTCCACTCAACAGCCAGTGCAAATGTGAACTTAACCAAACAGACCTCAGTATTAAGAGTTCAGTTGCATCGACAACAATATCCACTTTTAAATAATGCATTGCAATAGCATATAGCAATAGCATGGGTGCTTCTAACAGATACGTGAAGGCAGGTTTTGACAAAGGTTGGGAACTATATGAACAAAAAAATCTTACAAATGAAAAATGTAATCATTGACAGGTTATTCAGTGCAACCCCACGTTCAGTAAACCTGCAGAAAGGCTAGAGAGGAGGACAGGACACAGCTCTATCCACAGCATAATGTGCCACCCACCCACGGGCATAAATCTTTTAGAGCTAGCATGTCCTGCATTTCCAGTCCAGCTACACCTCACTGCATCACTGCACGACTACTGAGCATCTATCTTGGCTCAATACTCCATAGACATCAAGGATACTTGACCTCCAAGCCATGCCAAGACACTGTCAGCTTTACTGCACCACGATGTGAGAGAGAAAGACTGAAAGAGAGGAAGCTACAAGGAGAGGAAGAAACCAGTGAAAGATTAAATATAATGTTTGGGGGAGTGAGACAGAGGGATAGCAAGTGGAGAAACTGAAAGAGTGAGGCAATGGAGGGAGTGGGTGGGGGTGCACTGCAGCAGTGCTGCAAGGGCTAGAGCTTATCTCTAATTGGCTGCTTTGCTATCAGGAAGCTTGGAGATGAGGACAAATTAGCTTTGTACAATGACCAAGCCCAGGATGGGCCGGGGATGCTTTATAAGGAGAGCCAAGAGGTTTTCCTGGAGACAGAAGTCGGAATATGAGCAAAGGCACAGATCGCTAACTCACACCACCCCTTTGGCTGTAGCTGCTTCACTGTTAACTCCATCCCAGCTTTTACTGTTGAGTGTCAGCCAGGCAGTGTAATGTATAATGAATTAGCAGCTTGTGTTGCAGTGACAAACTGAAGATTGAGAGATGGCCTGTGCCAGTTTCTGTAGCCTCCATCAGTTGGAGTGAGAAGACGATGTGTGTCAGGGTGAAAGTGGGCCTTTTGTTTCAGCCCTTGAATTAAATTACTGCAGCCTGAATCAAACACAATGATTAATGGATTATTTTGAGTGAGGGTTACGCTTCAGTATCATGTAATTATACTGCAATTATGCAAAACTGTTTTCTTGTCACTATAGCGCGGTCTAACAAATATGAATGGAATGCGTGTTGATGCTATTAAAGATTACTGACATCGCAGAGACTCCTGAAGTCAAGTGAAAGACTGGCACTGCTGAACTTCTGCTGCACAATTAAGAAACAAACACATGGTGAAAGATGTGTTTCCACTTTGTAAAAGCTTTGACATCACCAAGAAATAAAGGTAATGAGCTGAGTTTAGCGGGAGCTGATAAGTTGAGTTGGAGTCGTCACTACCTCCAGCGTTCAGTGCCATCCACTTGTTTTTGGAGAGCGTTAAATAGTTAAAATCACAGCAAAGGCAAAAAGAGTTTGCAATTGCACCAGTCTAAATGCAAAAAGTGCTACATTGACCTTGCAAAATCTGCATTATTCTGGAGGGAAAGAAGAAGAAATATTACCCATTCTCATTTACCTGATAGGAAAATTAAAGTGAGAGTAGGTCGTGTATATTTGAAGCATTTTGTTTGTTATATATGTTGGAATTCTCTTAACATCAGCCAACAGAAATGAATAATCAAATGCTCCCAGAAAAAAAAAAATGCTCGCACACAGACTGCCCATGCTCTCATGACCACAGTCTTCCACAAGACTGGGCCAATATATTGCTAACGTTATAGCGAGCTAGTTGCGCAAGAATTCCGGAGAAAGTGCAGCCAAAATTTATGCTAACTTGACAGCTGTGAGTACTAATAACAGCCATGTTCATAGTTTTCATTCACTATGATAATGTTCAGTGTTTTCTTACACGTGAATGAAACAAGAGGTAGTTGGATATGTTGCGAGCAAACTCCCAGAGCCGAGAGACTCTCGTTCAGTAGCTAACCCAATAGCGCAGCATGCTCCCACACCAGTGTGACGGCCAGGTCGTTGATACAGACTGAAGGACTGGACCACAAGTCTTAAAGGCAAGAAGATCGAGTCTGACTAGATTTTGATTCACATCAAATGCTAAATGGTTGGAAAAGGCAGAGCTGTGTTGCCATATATCAGCTTTCTCTCCATCCTATTCGCTCAAATTAACAGTCAATCAAAGCAAACTTTTTATCGCATGGATCCAGATCAGTACAAATCCCACCCATAGACCCAACCCCCACAACTTCTTCTTTACCTTCCAGGCAGCATATCCTCCACAGTCCAGAGTGGGTGAGCGCGCCAGGATCCTTCTTGTCCTTGTTATGGGGGTCATCCTGGGTGACGTTGGCTGTGCTGTTGCAGATGAGGGCACGGGAGTACAGCCAGTAGTCCGTCCCTATTGCCACCGTCATCAGGCCGAAGGCAGCGAATGCCCCCACGGTGGTGAGAAGGATCTGGATCCCCTTCTCACACACCATGCCTTAAGAGAGAAAAGATAGGAGAAGGACAACGGGAGAGAGAAGAAGAAGAAAAGGATGGATGTTAGGAGTGCAAAAAGGAGCAAACTAGTGTTCATTGTGGAGTTCAAGAGCAAGAAAGAATGAACTAAACCAAGCAGAAGTACGTTTACAATCATACACAAAGTGCAGTTTATTGAAAAAGACGAGAGATGATGGGCAAGAGGAGGTGAGGGACGCTGGTGGGAGACAGAGAGGGAGGTGATGAGAAAAGACAAGACTGAGGACAAGGTGGATGTGGGAGGCGCATAAGTGGCTGTATGATGTGTCCTTGGAGGAGAGTTGGATGACTCTGCTGACTCCGCTTAACAAGACAGAATTGATGTGAAACACAACAGATCACACCCTCCCAATCTCTGTGCGCTCCATATTCATGACCCTGACATCGTTCTCCCCCTCAGAACCACACACACACACACACACACACACACACACACACACACGCACACACACACACACACACACACACACACACAGCAGATCTAATATGACATCACCTTGTAACCGTGCAGTCTCTATTAGGAGGTCAGTGCGGTTGAATCTTTTCCACATAAACGTGCAAATTTGCTCTCACACAAGTAGCATCATATAAATCACTCCCGTCTCACTGACCCATGCATGTGTGAGAGGCAGTAAAGTTGCCTCAGTGGCCTGTAAATCTACTGTGATGGAGTTTCCACTGTCATGCTGATGATACTGACAAAGATTAGACAAGACTGAAGCAAAGTCTCAAAAGTTAAGACTTACCTGACGGCGAGTTTCTATCCTTCGACTCAATTTTGAAATCTTTCTTTTCCTCGTCAGTGAAGAACGTGCTGTCCCCTCAATCCGGACAGCATCCATCGACTGTTCTCACCCGCTCCCCTCTCTCCTCGTTTTCTCTCTTTTGCCTCTTTCTCTTGCTCGCTGTCTCGCTTTCTTTCTTTCTCACTGGAAAGCTGTTGCTGGTGGAGGTTGTGGCTTGGACGGCTGTCCCGCTCTCCGTCCGTCCACTGCTAGCAGAAAACTCGCACCATGGTCACAGCTCTGCTGCTGCTGCTGCACATAAACTGAGCAAAAGACAAGGGGATTTTAGACTTTATTAGTTTATTTAACATTATTAGGTCATGCCAGATGGAAAGAAAGAAAGCATAATGACAAAAAAAAATAAAAATAAAAACACAGATTGAATATTTTCTTTCCAAAGACTTTAAATAGTCTAGTATATAATTAGAAGTATAATCATTCAATCATAAAAAAAGAAAAAAAAAAAAGCAGTGAATCCTCACAACTGAGGAACTGGAACTGAGGGATTTTCATTTTTATTTTTAGCCATGCTAATGGCATGTCTCAATGTTGGTGTCAATGTCCCCCAAATTTATCCCCTCACTTCATTGATCCTCTGACTTTTCATCTGGCGCCATCACCAGGTCAAAATTTGCTTGTATTTTGACCAAACACTGATTATAAACGAGGGGTGGGGAACATCCGGTCTGTGAGACGGTTTGATTGGGCCAGCGAGGCAATTCACACATTTTTCAAAAAGCAATTACTTTTTCCAGTGACAAAAGAAAATAACATGAAATCGTTGACTAAAACATTCTTCCGAGGGGTCCCTGAACACAACACGTGTCGCCAGCATGTTTAAGAAAACACTAGTCTGGAGCATGTTACAGCTACAAACATGCTGTGAGCGTAGATGCTCTTGTATAAAGTTAACGCTCTTGGGTGGCGTCTGAGTGCCCAACAGTAGCTCTCACAAGACCACGGAGACAGTTTAGTGCAGGCAGGTTTTGTAATGAGTGAGCTAACAGCTAAGAAGCTGAACCTCATCCAGGAGGAGAGTGTGTGTCTAGTTGCTGCTACAGAGCTGCTAGCACCAGACAAAGTCAAGCTGTCAGTTTGACTGGAATAAATCACAGAGATGAAGAGAAAACCTGACATGGAAACTCAGTGAGAGCAAGTGTCTGTGTGATTTGGCCTACATGGTGGACCTCTCAGAGCTGAAGCTCAAGCTCCAGCCAGCATCTCAGCTCTCTGCTATGAAATCATTTGAAGTGAGATTACAGCTGTGGTGAGTGCGACTGAGACAAGACCACCCTGATACAATTCCTGGCTCCCCCAAGTGATCCCCTTCTCAGGTGCTGCCCATTCACCAGTGACATTCCCCGTGTGTGTTGCCCCAATGTAAAATTTCTGGGGTGCCATTAGGTATGACACTTGAAGGATGTCATTAAAACTGAAATGGCCCCTGATTGGACAAAGGTTTCCCACCCAGTGATAAGCTAATGACATTCCCTTCAGTGTCAACGCTGCATTGTCATTTGTACTAATTGTTAACATTGTAACACGCTTAACTAAGATGGTGAGCATGGTGAACATTATACCAACTTCAAATCAGAATGTTAGCATCGTGAGCATGTTAGCATGCTGATATTAGCATTTAGCTCAAAGCACCACCAACTGCAACCTCACAAAGCAGCTAGCACTACTTAAGATCTCAGTATTATTACTTGAAAAATGGCTTACATGATTGTTTCATCATGAAAATAGTTACCAGATTAATTTTCTGTCGATTGACTGAATGAATCATCTCTACATTTTCCACTACAGATGCTTTATTTAAATGTTGTAGATCCATATTGGAACAGTGTGAATACAGATCAGAGTAATTATACAAGTGAGAGTATTACAGGCTAAAGACAGAATGACTCCAAAGCAAGTTGTACTGCATCTCGCCTGAATAAGAGGAGCAAGAGGGGGAGGCGGAGAGGACCAACCCGACACTGTTACCATAGCAACATTGAATTCCAAAGTCTGGATCAGCATAGAGCGGGGGGGTGGGGGGGGAGCAGGCAAGAGATAGAGGGAGAAAGAGGCAGAGAGAGCAAAGCAGAGAGAGGGCAGAGATGGGAAAGAAAGAGGCAGAAATGAGGGGGAGTATTTCAGTCACTAGCGTGAGTGTTGACTCTGAAACCCAGACAGACAGACGGACCAGTGCACCGCGGCTCCATCAATAGATTTGTGTGTGTGACCACAGCGACACAGATGCTCCCACACACACACACTCACACACATACTGGCACGTGTGCACTCACAAACACATGCGAATAAAGACAACATCAGAGAATGAGAAGTATCCCCCGTGTCTTTTCTTGGTGAATTAAGAAAAAAAATAATAGGATTGGAGAAAACAGCACACATTATTCAACAAACATTATTTAGAAGACATAATGCAGTGCAGTCAAGTCTGTTAATATTTGATGATGCAATATGGCACTGTGATCAAAATAGGTTACATCCTGTTTGCATTGTGAGACCCAAAACAGAGCTGCCTCAGAGACAGAAGGAGAGATGGAAGGAGAGACGGTGTGCTGTGTGTGTGTGTGTGTGTGTGTGTGTTTTATGTGTGTGTGCACGTTTCCTCTCCAGTGCATCTGAGGATGGGTCGAGTCCAATCTTATTGAATCCCAGTAATGTTCCCCTCAGCTCCCCTCAGTTAGACAGTTAGCCTCGTATCTCTGCGCTCAGGCTCCTTATTATGTAAACTGTCAAATGACACCACCACTGTGTGGTTTATTTATACATTGTGGGTTCATATGTGCAAGCAAACAAGTGAATGTGATTGTGCATGCGCATGTGTTTGTGTGTGTAGTATGACCTTCCAACCCTATCAACATACTGCCTCTCCCTGAGGAAAACTCATATCCAGAAGGAATTATACTATCTCCAAGGCCTAAAAGTGCAGTATTATATATATATATATAGATGTGTATGCGTGTGCGTGTGTGTGTGTGCGCGCGTGCGGTCTTTGACTCCAGTATTTAATGAATGACCTTAACAATAACCTACTAAGTTATTCCCCTTAGCAAAAACTCCCCTGTGTAAGAGATCATAATTGTCATTTAATTATCTGTAATTTCTATTCTCCACCAATAATTAAGAAAGAGGGGAACGAGGGGAATGAGAGCAAGAGAGCGTGAAAGAACAAGAGGGCAAGAAAAGAGAAAGAAGAGTGAGAGTTTAACTGAAGGAGTAAGACTAAGGGACTTTATAAAAATGACTAGAGGGGAGAGAGGGTCAGAACTGGGGAAAGGCTATTGCACTTGCATTTTAATTAGGCTGAAGGTAAGGTAGTCTGTTTTTTTGGGGGGGAGATCAGGAGGCATGTTTTTTTTTTCCAGCCTTCCATTGCAATTTAGTCAATGGTTACGTGAAAAAAGCCCTTAAAGGTGGAGTTTGCCAAAGCAGACGTTAACTGCTCTGTGTCTGTATCAGGGTTTCCTTCATGTGAACACTGGTGGCACACAATAAAAGTTGCTTATTGCTCAAGTGAGTCAAGCATCTTCAAAGAAAACATAAAAGGGAAATGCCACCAATTTAAAATTTCAGAGTCTGTTTATGGGTCTTGGGGAGAACTACTGAATATATGAAAAAAGTTTTGGCTCCAGTGGCTCCTCATTTTTGCTTGATGCTAGCAGCTTCATTAGCTGCTACTAGCATAACACACCTAAATCTCTGATTAAACTATCCGTGATCAAGTTGCACTGTGGGTAATGCAGGTGTCAGGTTTTGACAAGGAAAAATAAGGCGTGTAATTAAAAAGACGAATTTTTGATTCTGCTGCATTGATTGATTGATTGATAGTTTTTTTTTTTTAAGTGAAACCCCTCAGCACTTCAGTTATTTTTGTACAGTCCCTAATGGCAACAGATTTGTCAAGACAGGTGAAAAGTGTTTGATTTAAAATATGAGTGGGTTTAAGAAATACTGGTAAATGTTTGCTTTTCCCATAAGTCTGAACTTCCCAGAGCTAGCTTACCCTCACAGCGATGTTTTTATAGTATGTTTGTAACACTCACAGGACTCTGAGCCAGCCAGCGGCCAATTAGCTGCAGCAGGATGTGCTGCAGCAACAAAGGCCGAGAGCTTAGCTTTCGGGGCTTGCTGCTACAAGGACCATTATGGGACCAGGCCCTCACTTGTCAGAAAACCTCAGATGTAATCAGATCTACCTGTGTGACTCATTCCCAGAATGACAGAATAGCTCATATAAAAAATATAAGCACACCAAATGAGTTGTGGCTCCAATAATGCAGCCATAAATCACATGGGAGATTTGAATTTTGTAGCAGCTGCTCCATTAGCTATTCATTGTATAAATCAACCACCAAACGGCTTGTTGAATAAATGATGACATCTGTAATAAGTTTTTCCACACATGTGAAAGGCAATGGTCCTGTGTGGGCATGTGGGAATGTTTCAGTGCAGATACACAAGACTGATTCTACAGCCAGTCACACTACATTCACTGTTGCACATGCAGGAGAGGAAATGTAGTTAGTGAAAATGACATAAGCTAATGCTGATTGCTTGACCAGAAGAAAAAAAAAAACTGCACTAGGCCTACTTATGATGGCAGCTCTAAAAATACAAGCAGCGTATTCTATTCTGAGTGCTTGATGGCAGCAGTGAACATTAAGAAAACATGCCTAAATAATCAGAGCAGTGACTCTTATTAGCTGAGATTATTTCTCTCCTTAATCATAAGAAAAAGCTACACACCTGAGCTCCCACAGCTGGCACACACACACACACACACACACTCACACACATTTACATCTCCACATGCATGCCAGCACAGACACACACGCAGGTGCACAGAAAAAAAAGATCAACATGCAAACAAACCTTTGGCATGCAAGCACATATGCAGCCTCAAACCCCCACAACAGTCAAAATGATGACAATAAAATCATAAAAATAGGTCATCTTTAAAAGGCACTTCATGGTGAAGCAGAATTGCCATTAAGTCCATGTGAAGAGTCCACCAAGATCCTGAAGACTGCATGTGACCGAGTCTCTGCCTGCCTGAGCAGAACAGCCTGAGGAGGTAGTGACAGTAACACCTTGGTCGAAGAGGCTCCCAAAATAAAGTGTCTCTGGATGACCTGACACTCATGAACCCACGAACATATGCTTAAACACATTCGCACGTGCACCCATGCACATGCATAAAGACACCCTAATTCACTGAGCAAAGTGCTCTCTGACAGCACATCTAACTCAAGATGGCCATTTAAATTTATTTATTTTTATACAGAAAGAAGCATGATGCTAGTTTATTATCTGACCATAAAAGTGTAGCTGGAGAGAGAGAAATAAAAGAACTGAGTATTTGTAGATATCAAAGCTACTCAAAAAAAGGCAGCAGTAATGATATTATGGCTGCAACTAATGATTCTTTTCATTAATGATTAATAATTTAGTCGCTAAGATGTCATAAATGATCTCAAATTTCTTGTTCAAAACCCAAACATATTCAAATACAATGATATAAAACAACAAATCCTCATAAATGAGAAGCTGGAACCGGCAAATGTTCCACAGCTTTGCTTGATAAATATGTGAAAATGGTAAATTAAATTGATATTTTGACACACTGGGAAATACTTGTTTTTTTTGTTTTTTTTTTAAAGATAAGATCGATACCGCTCTCAGTCTTTATGCTAAGCTAAGCTAGCTGCCATCAGGCTCTAGTTTCATATGTCTCCTGGAGTCTTGACAGTCTTGATACTCCCCCCATAAAAATCACAACTTGTTTTTACATTTAAGTTCTTGTATTTTAAACAATTTAGATATAACAGGTTAATTAGCGAGCTTAAGACTTACTGGTAGATGGATTTTGTTACCATCAGGCAGAGCTTGGCTAGTTGTTTCTCCTTGTTTCCATCTTTATGCTAAGCTAAGCTAAATGACTCCAGGCCCTACCTTAATATTTAGCATACTTTGATGCCAGTAGTATTGATCTTCTCACCTAACGCTCAGCAAGAAAGTGCATTTTTTTAAAACATTGAACTCTTCTTTCAACTCACAGTCCACTTACTAGCTTTTTCAGTGCTTTCAACCCCATCTCACGGTCTTCATCAGTGAATAGAGTTTAGGACAAATAACAATTGAGCAAGCTCCTTCTGCAGAGGATGACTGAGAAATGTGGTTAAAAGCTCCAGAAAAAGCATCAAATCCAAATTGCTGTTGATTAATAAAAAAAAATATTTATTCATTTATTTATTAGTTTGATAAAAATTGAAGTGATACACATGATATTCTCTGCACCCAGATTTGAGGAATCTCAGTCACATAAGTTACTTTGTGTAAATCCTTGAAATGGTCTTATTAACCTTATTGTTTAATACTGTATACACAACTCAGACTCTCTCTCTCTCACACACACACACACACACACACACACACACACACACACACCTGCAGCCTGTTGTAATGAGTGCAGAGGCTTTGGTCACAGGTCTCATGTTGTGTACCTCCAGTCCAGTCCAGTGAGCACGCTTGCCTGTCAGACATGCTAACAGTGTGTCTGCTGTATGTTTACACTGCATGCCTCTGCACAGACAGGTCGCCTACAACATATCACTGACACAATATGGCTCAATCACAGGCTCTTACAAACCTTGCTCTCAGAGGCTGCGCTAACTTGAGCGAAGCACTTAAAAACACCAAAGCTGGAGGTTAATTGCTGCACGGGTCACAGCCATTGAGACAGGAGTCAATTAGAAAGCTTTGGATAAAAGCCTCTGCTCGCTGGAATTATAAGCAATGCTGTGTACTGAATCAGCAAATACGGGAAGCCTGTGCTTGATTTGCACTCCATGAGGCGCAATCACAGTTTCAAATTTAGTGCACTTACCAAGTGCAATAAATATGCAGAAGTTTGTCTGACTGACACTGGTGCTGGGATCATAAGTTACTTGATTATGTTATTGAACGGTGGTGTTTTAATAATTGGACTGGTTACAGGACCCAGAGAGCATATTTAAATCAAGGTATCCGTGTCTGTTCCTGCCACACAATGCTGGGTTTTCTCCTGAGGCTCCGTCTGAAGAGAGGAGGGAACATTGTGAAGCCTTACTGTGGGCCATCAAGAAAATTGCAGCAAAGACATTGATCCTCTGAACAATAGCTACATGACAGATGTGATGATCGTTGCAGAATTCCTTCTCCTCAGAGAGAGAAACAGAGTGAGAAGGAGATGAACAGACCTGGCCGCCCAACCGTATGAAACTCAAGTGAAACAGCAAAACGAAACAGGCCGAAACATTTGGAAGTTACAGACAGTCCTTCTGATTGTTCTGGACCGCTCATGTATTAGATGATTATGATTTGGCCGGCGCTAAAAAACAACTACAGCCTGTGTGGGCTACGCACCAGTATTGACTGCAATGAGTCACCTTACAGCGTAAACAGCAGATCTTAGAGCCAGCTGAGGGGTTTTGAAAGTAATCCAAAATCCACAGAGACAATCATCAGGGCCACACACACACATCACACACACACAGTACAGACGGTGTTTACCACGTGGGAGGCGGAGGGGCTGAGGGGGCGTGACCAACAGACGGTGAGGCCACACCTCACTGAAACATTCACTGATCATTGATGGAGAGGTGAGCCGGTAGTGACAAACAAAATGACACTTTCTCATCACTGTTTGGAAAATGTTTGATGTGCTGGTGCACATCGCTGCATGGGCACTTTAAGGTGCAACAATGTGTAAGCATTACATTTATAATTTATCCTCATAATCCTGCAGTTATTTTGTAAATTAGAGTTTAACTGACTAACGTGAACATATAATGACATAAACAAACACTGCTGTTGAACTAGCAATAGCCACACAGAGTGTGATCATGTTCGTATGGAAAGTTCAGCTTCAATAGTCTCTGTGATGCTGCTCGCATCAAGTGAGAGTGAAACAAGTTGGATCTGCATTACAGCCATAAAGGAGCAGGTGCTGATGGACACTTGAGGCCAGTCCCCCTCCTGAAGAGATGCAGCACCTAAATCAAAAGCTCAGCTCAGAAGGGAAAAGCATGCGCTGTAGTCACTAACTGCAAGTGACCACATCTGGTTATTCATCAGACGATTATAATCTCAGAGAAATCATTCAGAGTTGTACCTGTCATGTGCTGCAGCCCTAGGAGAGATGGGTATAACTCACTACCTCTTTTTTTTTTTTTTTTGACAGTGCACGGTAGCACCTGAATGCTGCAGTGCACACTCCTATAGCCTCTCCAATTCAAGACGTTTCATTCTACCTTTAGCCCAGATGTGATCTGAGCTGTGATGAAAAATGAATGATTGATAGGGTGCCAGATGTTTGGTGCCCTTTACCTCTGGATGTGTCAGAGCACAGAGCACAGGTCGGCCAGTGAGAGGAGACAGTGGGCTGAATAGAAAATGAATCTCATAATGCATCAGATAACATGATGTGGCCCAGGTCCAACGTGAAGCTAAGATGCTGGCCCTGCACTGCGAGGAGTCCAGCTGCAGGAGCCCTGCAGACCACATACAAGCTCAGAGCTACGGGGCTGAGAGCGTGCAAGGCTTCAGTATAGTGATGCGGACTGCGGTGCATTCATTAATAGAGAAAGCTACACACATCACCCTGCCTGCATAGGCAGCACGGTGGAAAATGGACGCCTAGCATCAAGCGGCCGGTACAGAGAAAACTCAGTGGACTGGGACACAAATCACACGTTAAGACACATTCATGGAAATAACTCCCGATTGTGGGACGAGTAGTCGATCATTTCGGCACATACAACAGATATTTTAGTCCCAACACCTGCGGTGCGGATGCAGGGAGAGCTTCAAACGAGCTATTATAAGGCTTTCATTTGCATAATAGACGTTGCAGTCGCTAATTATAGGCCCGCGGAAATAGGTGGGAAAATTATCATTCAGCATTTAATCAGAGAGGTGGCAGAAGTGTGAGGATTATTATCATTATTTCTTTTCCTGTAAATTCCGTAGTCCACATTGTCAGTAGTGGGCTAAGTTGCAGACAACGTGAAACAAATCAATGTGGCGTGTAAATTACACTGGACGAACAGTGATCCATTACGCTGCAAAGTAAAAAACAACAGCGGCACAGTGTAATTATGATCATTCAGAGAAGCTTGGAGAGCTCTTACCTGCAGGCTTTCTGATCTCACAGATTCGCAGCGCGTCGCACTCCCAAAGAGAAGGAGATGGAGGGAAAAAGAAGATAGGGGGTGGACGGTGGATGGGCTAAATAACGGGTCGATCGAGGCAAAAAAAAAAAAAAAAAAAAAAAAAAAAAATGAAGTGAATTGAAAGAGGATGATTAGAGTTGACGGCAATAAGAAGCGCGCGAGGAACTGGATTCTCAATTCCTTATAAAATATTGAATCAGCCAGTGATGGAAAAGGGCTGAACGTGCATTTAAAAAAAAAAGCCTAATACAAAACACGTCACTGAACACGGATTTGTCTACAGAGGATGTGGCCGCTGCTTGTGTGTACTCGGGGAGAATGCGTCTCCCCCTCCCCTCCGGTTCGGACGAGCGCTCGCCTGCCTGCCTGTCTGCTCCTCTATCTATTTCTCCCACACTGAGCCCGACGCAAGCAACTTGTCGCATCCCACCAAAAAAAAAAAAAAAAAAAAAAAAAACTCCTCAGTGATGTGAATGATGACGGATCATGTCAGAACCGACATAGGATGAAATCTACTACAGTATGCTGTGCTTCAAGATCACGGCGAAGGTTTAACCCCCCTCATCTCCCCTCCCTCTCCTCTCTCATATTGAGGGAACTGGTCTGGATGTGCTTATTGGAGCGTGGGCCGCGCGCGCCGGGGTGTGCGTTTGTAAGTAGCCTATTAGCCATGACCAGGTTATGTATATATATATCTGTGTGTGTGTGTGTGTGTGTGTGTGTGTGTCTGCGCGCGTGTGTTGTTATTGATGTCGATTTTTTTTTTTCTGGAGAGCAACTCGATGGAGCGCCAGTGGGACACTTTTCCTCTGTGGTGATGATGATGATGATGATGATGATGATGATGAGGGCCGCGCTGGTAGTTCTGGGAAATGCAGCACGAGCGCAGCCCTGCAGAGAGAGAGAGAGCGAGAGAGAGAGAGAGAGAGAGAGAGAGAGAGAGAGAGAGAGAGAGAGATGTGTTAGGCTAAATCACTGAGTCAAATATCTACAGGTCAATATTTATGTGTCTACATACGCAGAAATTCAGCAGGGCCTGTATAATAATTGTGATAATTGACTATCATTGTCATAATTATTTCGTCCAATGACTTTAGAGATGAGGGATCACTGCTGTTTGTAGTGTAGACTAAATTATGTCATCCACAGAACTATAAAAATGGAGTCAGTGGCTGAGCTACTGGTTGCACACAGCAGTTAGGATGCACGAAACTGAGCGGACAATGACCTTCAGTAGCTTTAAAATGGCTTTGCTGCCCAGTTCACCCCTCTCTCTCTCCCTCTGTCTCTGTGTCACACACATGCATACAAACGCACACACACACACACACACACACACACACACACACACACACACACACACACACAGAAAGGGGTGAGGGAGAGCTGGAGAGAGCTAATACAGAGTGACAGGTCTTTCATGCAGTAATGGTGATGGTGAAAAGAGAGATCCACTCAACCCACACTGCCGAACGCGCACACATACACACATGCATATACACAGACAAACAAAAGAAAGACACAGAAGCAAATACACACACGGAGCTGCACACGCACACTCACGCGCACACACATACACACGCATACTTACAGTGAAAAGCACATTATTACAGAAAAGTGGCCACACAACAACCAGAAGTCACAATTTAATCTCAATTGTTTGCACCAGCAGTCAGGCTTCATTCATCAGGAGAGATGCTCACACATGCACACACGCATGCACACGCACACACACACACACACACAGTCCTGGAAGTCAGACAGCAGAGTGCTCACGCTTTTTAGTTTTATTGACCTGTGGATGTTTGATGTTTCACATCATAATGTAACACCTCTCACTCTCTGTCTCTTACACACACACACACACACACACACACACACACACACACACACACACATTGTTATTTACTGTTTTCATCTTCTGCATCAAAATCCATTCAGCTCTGGATTAAAGATTCAGTAAAGAATCGTATGTTTGTGACAGATTTGTGGTTTGAAAAAGTTTCATATTTTGACTCTATTTTTCTCCTTGTTGCGCCAAATCTATTCTTAGTTCACCTACATGTCTCATTCCTTCATTCTACTCTCTTTTTCACCTTGACTAAAAACAGACACTTATTTTTAACTGTATTATACCTGAAGACATTTATGTAGCACAGACCGGATTTTAGAGACAACTGTTTAATCTGTTTCACTTCCCCTGGAGTGAAATTACAATTCAATCTAATATTTTTAATGTTATTTTTGAGTCTGATTTCATAAACAATAACTAACCTTCATTCAAACACAAACATATACGCCAACAAAAGCAGTCGTGCAGAAACGCAAACACATATACAACACTCTGATCAATTGTTGCCCTCAGGCTGTGGTGGCTTGCCGTGACTGAGGAGGGAGCCTGGTTAACACCCAGTGGTTCACTGCAGTGCAGTATGCATTCACTTACAATGGTTCCCTCCATCACAGAGACCAGCCAGCAAAACACCCCTATGCATCATATTATTATGAGTGCATGCTGGACTCATATCACTACAATTCATGTCAAAATGAGGTCTTAATATTCAGTTCTGTCCTTCTTATACAAACACTTTTACAGGAAAAGTGAAAAAGATTTTTAAACATTTAACAACAAAAAAACAAATGGACAATATCAGAAGTAGATAAGAAAAGAGGGCAAACAGAGTGAAATGAACCCATGTTGAAAGTTTTATTCATGTTTAGTGGAAAGTGAGTGACAGACGTCAACACTTTCAAGAACAGTGATCTTATCACAACTGCTATTGAAGTATATAACTCAAGATTATACAGCATCAGTTCCATTGAAGCATTGAAAAGCATTTGTTTTACCAGTTTTGGTGGTTATGTGCAAGTAGTCTAGGCTTTATGCAGAAGCAAGCACAGCTACACCCTTTTATGTAATCATGTAGAGGCAAAGAAAAAAAAAAGCTGGGGGTAGAGAGGGAAAAACGAAGAGGTGCAGAGATGAAAAAAGGAAAGAAGTGCCGCAGCTAAAGAGGGAAATGATTATCGAATGGCTCAACCAATGAAAACGGACATTTTTTAAAGGAAGAAACAGAAAGAACAAAGTTTAGATGCCTGTCGGTTGGGAAAATTTAGAAAGGGAAATACTTTGATCATCTTCAGCTGCAGCCTCTGAGGTGCCCTTGAGCAAGGCACTTAACCCCCTAACTGTACCAGCGGAACCAGCAACAGAAGGCTGCAGTTACACCGGGCTTCACCTCAACATGAACTTGTGCTACTGCATAAACAAAAAGCAGGGCGCTGCTGAAAAACCACATGCTTGCTCACCTGCATGAAGGCGAAAATATGATGATATCTCCCTTTCTGTTCTCCCCTGAAAGTCTTTATCGTCCCACACATCTTCCGTGGGACATCAGTGTGTTTCCCTCTCTCCAGCATCACAGTGATAATGAAAACCAGCCATTACACAATGACACGGTGGTTTAAGTCTCATTACAGAGATATATCATATCGACATATCCCACGATGTGCCTCAAAAACAGACAAGAGAAACTATTCTAGATTAAAATACGACTGTTTCTGATGTACAGATCCTGCTTGTCTTGAGAGGAATTTAAACTCAAGATTACTGCTGCATCTTTGAGATACTGTCCAGTATTTCCAGAGCATCTGCAGATACAAGTTATTTACTAGTACAAAAAAACAAAACAAAACAAAAAAAAACATTACCCTGTTTGGTTAAAGCACACAGCAGAGTAGGTTAAACCATCCTACAGTGTCGTAAGCAGCAGCCTGCTACATTGTGATGTTGGAGGAAGTGCTACTCTGACCCACCTGCTGGAACATGAAACAGAACGAATAACTTTCATCTTTGAAATACTGTTCAGTATCCAACATATCTTTTTCTGTGCAGGTATGCTTTTTTTCTGTGCAACATATCTTTTCTGTACAGTGCTGAACAGACAAAGTTAACACATTTAGAGCCGCAACGACCGGGTGATATATCAGTAAGTCCGATAAGATTCAACATTTTAGTTCTTTTTCAAGCAAAATGCCAAAGACTTGCTTGTTCTAGCTCCTCATACATGAAGATTTGACACTTTTTTGTGATATATGGTTGGAAACTCAATATCTTTGGGTTTTAGATATTTATGTAGGGTTTTATCTTTTGGGTTTTTTTAAACTAGCAATTTGAATACATCACCCTGATCTGACATTATACTGGGCATTTCTGAATATTTTCTGACATTTCAATGATAAATCCAGAACATAATCAGCAGATTAACCCAAAATGAAATAATCATTAGTTGTAGCCCTACACAAGAGATCACAACATAATTTTTCAGATGCTTTCCGCTTTTGTCTTAAATGGCCACTGAAAATGTCAGAATAAAGCTGTGGTCTCTACGTTGTCTGTGTATATTGTCAAAAACAGAGGACGTGCATTTCACAAACAGTGGTATCGTCCTAAGTGCAAATGTAATTAATACTTTCATCATGTGATTTTTCCAGATATATAAACAGCACAGAGGCTTTAGAAAATACTTCTAACCAGTCTTTACAGCATATGAGCATATATGTTGATCCACGTACAGTTCAAAATGTCTCGTTGCTCCTGACATTCACCATAACTCCACCTCCGAATGGACAACAGCTTCAACTCACCTGTGATGCACCATCAGCTGACACGCAGCGCAGGTCAGCGAGGAAGGAGGAGTGCATGAGAAAGAGGTGAACTGAGCCCAGGGGGCTGGTCCAGGTTCAGTGCAGAACAGTGGCCAGTAGAGGGCATCAGACCCCTGCATCAGCGTGGGGTGGTCCCCCCCCTTCAAACCAGTGTGCGCTGTCTCCAGGGGGTGTGTTGTTGGTTGTAGTACGCCTGTTGCAGAGTCTTCATCCAAAGCAGAATGAGTCAGACATTTTCTTGATGTGACTTGTGCCAAAGCTTCATTCATAATTTACAACAGCTATATAGAAGTCCCCGTGTGCAATTTTATGTACAAGAAGTTAGAAATCTGTATCTTAAACAAATATGTAAAACACAACATTGATTTCTCTTTGATATTTCAGAACATCATCCACCTCTGTCTGTTTTTTGTTTTTTTTTAACAAAGCTTAACAACATTCACATACAGTGTTCTCATTTCAGAATTAGCCT
Source organism: Chaetodon auriga (assembly GCF_051107435.1). Taxonomy (NCBI): domain Eukaryota; kingdom Metazoa; phylum Chordata; class Actinopteri; order Chaetodontiformes; family Chaetodontidae; genus Chaetodon; species Chaetodon auriga. The sequence continues at coordinate 18,529,434 of NC_135081.1, read as the reverse complement.
ACTGTTAACTAATATTTTTTAATTAATAATATCAGTAATACTACTTTGACATTGTGAGTTATGAAACTGGACTGATGATGTAAGAAATTCAGAGAAGACAAGAATATATTTTACCACATTTCTCTTTTGGTAAAAAGGAACATAGTCCATGTGTTGGCATGAATTATGTATGTATAAAACTATGTGCATCCTCAGTCTTTGTGATCAATGTTTTGCATTGTACATTTCAAGTGCATACAAATTTCCTGCAGCACTGCAGTATCTTTGTATTATACCGCAGCCCCTCGCTCTCCCTGCCTCACTCTCCCTCCCCCTATATCTCCTCTGTCACTCAACATAACCTCTAAAGTCTTTCTAGGAAACACCTTTTTCCCTCTTTCTTCTTTCTTTTCCGCTCTTCTCCTGTTTTTAGTTTTCTCCATCCATCACAGTTTCTGTAAAATCTCCACATTCCTGTTTAATCAATCTCCTTTGTCCTCGGTTCAGTCTTCCAAACGCTACATTTTTTTTTTGTGTTTGATCACCTCATCTCACATGATTTGTGTTCCAAGCTCAGCATGTACTCTCATCCATCATCTAAATGTACTGTATACATGATTATGAGGAGTCACAGTGTGTCTCTTTCCCACCCTGATGCTTCCCTCTTCCTAACAGGGGGAGGCGCTCATGTGCATGTGTGTGTGATACTGAGGGGGAGGTACTGGTGATGGAGGCATGGCCATGGGAAGAACCTGGCCTTGGGGATGTGAGGAGTGCGACCTGGTCAGGGTGTGCGTGGAGGGGTATCCAGCAGACTGCGGGGGCATTTGGTAGCTTCCTGCTGAAGAAGACCCAGAAGGCGGGCTGCCCTGGCCACCCGCTTGGAGCTTGCTTTTGGGCGGCGCTGGGGGTGCCTGGTTGAGCTGGATGGAGATGTCACTGGAGGCTTCGGAGGTGCTGCGGCCTCTCTTCGGCGGAGGCCAGGAGGATTCTGGGTGGAGGAACTGACCGCTGTAGTCGCTGCTCTCGGACAGACGGGGGCGGTAGAGTGCTGGATGGGGGCGGTACATCTCTTCCTCGGCGTAGCGCTTCATAAACAGATAGACTGACATCACCCCAGCCCCCTGAGAACAGCGAGTGAGAAGAGGAAGCAGGAAGAGATGAGGAGGAGATAAGATGCGACAGGGAGAGAGGGATTCGGTTACATAAATAAATTGAGTTCAGAGACAAATACATCTTCAAAGAAATGGCAACAAGTGATGGCTGGGGAAATTAGACAGGCAAGAAGTGTTAAAAGGAATGCACAAGGTGGAGAGGTGGGAGCAGGTGCATTTGATTGCTTGTGATTTAGAAAGGTGAGGGTGTCCTTTGAGTTCTTTTGAGCTCATGTGAAACACACAAAGGCAAAAGAAGGAGACAGGAGTGTGGAGAAAAGATGGGGAGAAAGGAGACGCCAGAGGAGGAGTTCACACTGAACTGTCCACTGCAGCACATTATGAGCAGTGCTGCTGATGATGGGAAGAAGAGGCAGAAGGAGCAGGGGGGAGGGGAGGGGGAGATGAGCAGAGGATTCACATGAAATTGCAGCACGCATGGATGCACACATGAACACACACACACACACACACACACACACACACACACACACACACAAACCCTGCAGTTCTGCATCACAACCATCTCACATTATCTACGCAACACTAATCACCTCACCTGCTTGCACACTCAGCATGCAATACTCGTGGAAAAAAATACAAACAGACACACACACACACACACACGCACTCACTCTCTCCCTCTCTTTCCCATATTTTTATCTCTAACACACACACACACACGCAGAGCCCAGACTGACCTCTTTGAGTAAGAATGAAGAGGCAGCGAAGGCGAAGGACCAGCCATAGTGGTAGTTGAAGAACTGCTCGGGCTCCCTGGGTCGGTTCATCACCTCGTCATTAATACTGGAGATGTAGAGCACCAGGCCCACCACCAGACTGAGGCCTGCACACAGCACATTAACAATGACAGTGAGCCAGAGAGAGAAAGAAAGTTCGATATGAGAGGAGGTAGAGAGAGCGTGGAGGTCATTATGTAGCAATCCAGACAGCTGCAGCAGTGTGGCGAGGGTTTAAGAGACAGAGAGAGCGATGGGATGTGGAGTGACCACACAAAGCAATTAACTTCCAAAGTGCTAACATTAATAAAGAGATGGGAGAGAGAGAGCAGACCAGAGAGAGTGTGTATGTATCATAATGACAGATAAAGAGATAAAGATGGATGAACTCCAAAGAGGAAAAAACTTTACTTCACAGAAACAAAACAATGCACAGCTTATTACAGATGAAAAGCAGCTAAAACAGACAACATCACATTATAGAAATTATAGATTAGCAAATAACAATAAGTTTAATAAGTTTTTGACAGTTTCTACAATATTCTGGAGAACAATCACTGTGAAGCATTTGTGGAGATGACCCTCTGATTGCAGTCTTTGTGTGAGTCTGTCTGGACTTTGTTTAAATATCTTGGCATCATTCCTTCCCTGCAGCAACCCTCTCTCATGCAAAATTACTTCTGTATACTACTATTTTGTTTTGTCACAATACATATTGAAGGAAAGTGTCAGGTTTCCTTTAGAGTAGAAAGCAAAATGTTTTTGTAGAGCAAACCAACCTGATGAAGGTCAGCGTTTAGGTTTCGGTTTAGGCATACAATAATTATTTGTGCACAAATGTCTTTCTGGTGCTAGATGAAAAGATGAAAGGGAAGATGATTGCATGGAGTAGCATGGGATCATGGGAGATGTTGTCTTCCTCATAAAACAACCACCATTGCAAATGAAACTGAATAATCATGCTCAATCACGAGTACAAACAAGAGTAAACAATAGAGCCTTCCTCACTCTGACAAATCACCCAGAAGTTTTTGCAACTAGAGGGGATGAAGATGACATGATGCCATTGACAGCTGACAAAATGACACTCACTGTTAGCTTGAATAAAAGCATAGAAACATTTGGAAAAATACAAGTTCTCAACAAAAGTCGTCATTTTTAGACATTACTATTCCTTTAATTGTTAATAGAGTAAACCTGTCCTGTCTGTTTTTATTCATGTTTAACCAAGACCACGATCTTCCCTTATCAAAGTGCTTTGTCTAAACATAACCATGAAAAAGTGAAATGATTCTTTAGTTGCTATGAGCGGATGTTCAAATGCAGGATATTACAGGGACAAACAAATTAAATTTGGAAACGTCAGTAAATGTTTTGCAGATGTGTTCAGAGTGAACATTTTGTGACTTGGCAGGTACATGCTGTACACCCGCACACTGACTTCAAACCACAAATATCATATCCTCGTTGGGTCAAAAAACATTCATTAAAGCATTTTCTCATTATGGTGATTTGCTGCTTCAAATTAGCAGTATGAAAATGTAATTTCCAGGAGACGGGGTTGCCTCCAGATATCCATTTAATCTAAGCTAAACAATTTTCTTTCATTTACTGATCCCAGCAGAAAAGTGCCTTTAATTTAATTGTAATATCCTATTTTGATTATTCACTGATTTTGTATTGGGTTCTTCCTGAACAAAGATATGTTTCAAATAAAGAGAGATAAACATTGAAAGGAGGAGAAAATGTAGGACGAAGAAAGAATTTAGGAAGCAGCTGGATGAAGCATGCACTGTAAACATCAGTGTGTTAAAGGACTGATTTTATGTAAAACCAGAAGCCCCTTCCATCAAGAGCACTCACATGCTCTCCACCCTGCCTCAGACATGTTAAATGCATGAGATACAACATATGGCCAACATCGAAGAATCAATATTCAAAGAAAGCTGCATGCTGTATGCAGCGAATATGAGTATTTTTAGCTTTCACTGCAACATTCAAATGCGCCACCGGGCTGTCAAGCTATGTAAGGCTATGTCCTTTACATAAACGGCTGGCTTAAGAGGTCGTGTGGAAAATGCAGAAACCTTGCTGCTGTCAGTCATGCAGTGGAAGTGCATCTTTATCTAAATAAGTAACACCAGGAAAGTGACGGAAACACACATGTACACTAAGAGCAGATGGAGGAAAATAAAACGTGTGCATGAGTGTGAGACAAAAAGAGGAAGGAAAGGAGGTAAATGATGTGCTTACAAGTTCACATGCATATGCGAGATGTGTGTGCCGTGTTTGACAGAGAAACAAGAAAGAGAGAGAGAGAGAGAGAGAGAGAGAGAGAGAGAGAGAGAGAGAGAAGGGGTAAAGAGCAACCTCTAACCATGCTTGAACAGCTGTGGCTCCATGCTGTGTTTTTCACTGCTGCTGTGAATTCTGTGATATCAACCAGAACATGACCGACCCAAACTACAAAATTTACCAGACCACCTTGTCAGTGATGCCAGCAGAATTGGCTCACATCCCCCAGCAGTCCACAAACACCACCACATCCACCGTGAGTCAGAATACTGAAAGAATACACTCTGAATGAAGGAGTGAGAGGAAGGAGGGCGACTGAGAGGCGGGAGAAAGCAGAGAAAACTGAGAGGCTGGGGGGGGGGGGGGGGGGGGAGCAGGGAGGGCAGGAGGAAGGCAGTGTTCAGGGAGAGAGAGAGGCTCAGTGCAGCAGAATATCCAACCACTGAAAAGCAATTTGATACACTTGCCCCTTGTTATCACCCTATTATCAAAATACCTCATAAAGTAAAACACTGCGGCACAGGCTATAAACATTATATAACCCCCGTTATATAACACCTATTATTCTGCTACACCCTCTATCAGCAAGTCCCCGCTACGGCAAATCGTAGCTGTCGTGGCAGACTCTGCTTGATGCTCCTCTGAGCTCTGCGGCGCAGCTTCCTTCTTAAACGTGTCAAGTGAAACAGCCTTCAGAGAACATGAGCTCCAATTTGGCTCCTGACAGTCTTTACTACACACACGGAGAACAAGAAATGAGAGCATTACAGCCACCTGCTGTTCAAGAAGGTTAATTACACTAATGCAGAAAACTGAGCTGAAAAGCCTGCTCATGATACTCTCAGAATACTGAACCTATTTTCGAGGTTTTTGCAAACCCAAGTTCATAATTTTGCCTTTTTGTGTCACGGTAATGCAAAGAAAGACTCAAAGCCTGTTTGATTCTAAGTGATGCAAAGTCAAAAGAGGAAAAGCTGAAAACTCACTAATCTAGTCACCTTTCCTGATGACGGCCTACACACCTGCATCGTACACTAAAAATAGAGCCTTGATGGAGAGTCTCAATGTGTGACACAGGACACACCAGGCTGCTGTAATCAATCACTCAGTGACAGTGGGACATGAGTAATGGGTCCAACCTGAAAGGATGAAGAAGATGCCGGACACAAAGGCCAGGATGGTGCGCTGAGGCCGGATGTGTCCGATGTTACTGATGACGAAGGCCGTGAAGACAAAGAGCAGCGACACCATCGGGAAGGGCGTGGCTGTCCGCACCATCTCTGCAGGGAGTAGAGGTCACAGTGTAAAAAAAAGCTGATGGGATGTGTCCTGAAACTGCTGGGAAAGGTGAACCATAATGTCTCTGGACTTTGAAAAGTCTGATGTTATCAAGTAAGATTTACCATATTTGTTGAAGTGTCTATTTGCTTTAGAACTGTGGGAAACAGAGCGACAGAGTTATGATGGAAAATGTTACAGCACTGTGGTTGTAAACCTGTAAGATTACAGAGGAATGCAACCAAATTTGGACCGTTTTGTTAGTTTTAGTACTCATTTTATCAGCACGCTCTGTTTCAAGTGCATAGCAATAAATATTCAGTGCTGCCTGAACGTGAACCAAAACTAACCTAAGATCTTGCATTGTCAGTGGAGTCCTTATTATTCAAAGCCGATGATGCTGAAGATGAACTAACAACAACTCCTGATGATGAAATTTGGATCATTCAATTTAAGTTCACTTTTCTCAGGTAAAGCACTAGAAAATTTGTTTTTGAGGATGATCTGGCTTTTCTAAATCACCTCAATGTAGTTCATCTGAACAAGTGATTTTACTAATCTGATCATTTTCTTGATTAATAGTTCAGTCTATAAAGCATCAGAAAGCACACATACACAGTCCAAAACCAAAAGATTTTAAGTTTTCTGTGACAGAAAACAGGAAAAAAGCAGTAAATCCTCACAAATGGAAGCTACAACAAGAGAATTTGGGCATTTTTTGTTAGAAACCCACTAAATGATTAATTGATTCATTTAATTAATTGTTAATTTTCTGTTGGTCGACTGGTAGTTGCAGCTAATGTTCAGATTTCAGTACCCTCAGGCAATCAGCAGGGGGACTCTGCAGTTGCTCATACCTGCAGGATAATGTGCTGTTACATGTTTTACTCACTGAGGATATTTGCCGTGTTTTCAGTGGTGATCTCGATGTCGGGTTCAGTGAAGTACTCTGACGCGACACATCTCCCGTTTTCTGATCCTGAGAGGAAACACACACAGAAAAAAAAAAAAAAAAAAAAAAAAGGAAAATGTTGGGGTTTGCTTTTAGGATCAAACTCAGTGATGCATGAAGAAACAAAACAAACCAAAAAAAAAGCATGTGGGGCCTCTGCAGTCCTGCTCACAGGTAACGATCATGTTTTGTGACAGCTATGATTCCAGAGGCCAGACGCTCGCTTTCTCTCTTTTCTCCCCTTGCTGCTCCCTCACTCGACTGGTTGACTTTATCTGTTCCTGTGTGTTTCCAGCTGTGATGATGTGTGCATATGCACACACACGTAGCAGCGTTGTTTGTACGCGTGTGTCAGTGTGTGAACATGTGTGTGTCTTCGACAGTCGTCCTTTCATTTCTGAACGTGAATATTCAAATGTGTCGTTGGATCATCCTACCAGCCACGAAGCAGACTCTCCAGAGGCCTGAATGCAGCGCCATCTTCACCTCCATGCTCTGGTTCTGCTGTAGGATGATGCCCTCCACCATGATCAGCCAGTAGTCTGTGGACACGGCCACCCCCACCAGCAGCAGCCCGCAGGCTCCGAACACTGTGGACAGGATGGTCAACGCACGGCTGCTGCACGAACTCATCTGGAGGGCAGAACGAAGGGTGTTAGAAGACAAGAGGAATTACACGTCAAAACAAAAATGTAGGTAAATTTGGAAAGGGGTCACCGAGGGAGGTCATTGGGGACGGGGAGACACTGAGACAGACATGTGATGTGCGCACATGCACACAGCTACTGGCCATCTTTCTGTCTCGCCTTGTTATTGCTAAAAATGAGTTAGTGACACATCTGGTGGCGACCAATCCTGTTAAAGGTCAGAGAGGAGCCAAAGCAACAGATGATGACTTCATCGCAAAGCTCTGAAGTTAGGCAAGGACTTAAAAAACTAAGAGATAGATAACAGCAAACACACACACACACACACACACACACACACACACAGATCAGGACAGGGAGGAGGGGTCCTGCGTGACTCACACATGGTCTTTCTGTGACTTAGTTCTGGTTGACTGGGAAAGACTTCACTGCAAATTCTTTGAGCATGCTGTCTGTATGCATTCGTGAGTTTCTCTGTGTGTGTGTGTGTGTGTGTGTGTGTGTGTGTGTGTGTGTGTGACTGTTCAGCCACTAACTTCTGCTCAGTTTGGACCACAGTTCAGTATCATCAGGTAATGGACAGCAGATGCATATGGAAAAGCCACAGTGGGCTCTGCGTTGACTGCAATCAGCCTCATTTAGCTGACTGTGACACTGGGAGGATCGTTACTGACATGCAGCTGACCCAACATGTCACCTCATACCTTCCCGTGTAAGAGGTCAGCTTCTCTTCACTTGATTTTTCAAGACATGAGACACCACGGGGTTTTTCCATTTACTGTACATAAACGAGGTTTTTACAATACGTTTAATTAGATTTGTGATCTACTTATTTACATCCCGCTGCTCTTTTAATTAGGCTCGAGCGATAGGACCACCTTTAATTCTTCCAGCAGGAACTCAGTCCATGATGAGACACCTCTCACTGGCTGCACACGTTTTGTCGGCGCGTGGCTGCTGTGAATATCACCTTGTATTTCCCAGACTGTGCAGGGCATTTCGGTGCTCTAAAGTCACTTTAAATGAAATGTGACACTGTAATAACTGGCTGGAAGAGCCCAATTATGACCATGAAGGAATGTGTAAATGCACACTGACATTCAACCCTCAGCCATTCAAAACTACAACAGTGGCCCAGTGAGTACCAAGAAAACTTGTCCACCATCATTACACATACTGTGCTGCTTAGACTCTGAGCTGTGAACGGAGTGGAGCTGTTACACCAAACTCTGACCCTTACTGTCACAAAATAATTGCTATTTGTCGGAGCAGGAAAGGTTTTTCACTCCTCACTTGTCCAGTTTTAGCGATCATGCAACTACTCAAGCTTCACAGTCTTGTTCTCGCAGTAGCTGACAGGAGTGAAATCAGGCATGTTCTTCTGCTGATGTAACACAGCCGCTTGGAGGTTGGAAAAGATGTGTGTTTGAGCTTTTCCTCTGCAGATCACCATTGTGCTGAGCTGTTATTTGCATACTTGTGGCCTGCCTGGTTGAGTGTCATTAATAAAACGTCGACAGCGCTGCAGCTGACCGGATCGTTTTTTGAAGTTTCTTGTGTCTTTCTCTGTAAATCCTCCCCTGTGTGGTGCACAAACAGGTCTTCAAATCCACATTATTCACATATTTTGCATATGTATGCATAAGAACTTCTGATGGGAGCTATCTGCATGAGTAATTCTAGTAAAAGACATCATGTTTATGCTGACTAATTAATTTAACATTGACTATTTATCTAGCACTTAGAGGGCTTTGACAAGAGATAATTAATGTCAAATTAATGTCTAAAAGATGAGAACCACTTTACTCTTCATCTGCTCTTTCTTTGCATGACAAACATGTGAGTCTTCGAAGATCAGAGCTATAATAGATACCATAATCCTACAGGAGAACTACTGAAGATTGAGCTTGCCTCATCTTATCTAGACAGCCATTGGGCAAGACTGGACCACTATAGATATTGCATCAGTTTCTGTGCAGCAACAGGGATGAACAGAGCTTCTTTTTGTGGCGCATGTGTATGAACAGAGCTGGCTGGTGTTACACATCCACTGAGAAACCACAAGTTTGGGCATGTTGAAGCACAAAGTGAGGACAGGGATGACCAATTGCTAACAATCCAATCAGACAAACAGGACAGGGGAGAGCTACAGGATTCACAAATGACAGGATGCAAACTGCCACCCCCACCTGAGACACAAGGGCATGACTGAAGATCTGTATGCTTTCCTAAGTTTCACACCTATTCGTTGCTGCCCTGTTGTCAATTTGATTATTCAATCAGAGTTTGGGCCCGGTAGTGCCCATTGCTGCTGACACTTGGGACTGGTAAGAGTTTGAGCTACTACAATTGAGAGAGTTTGAGGTAGTCTAAGTGAAATCAAAAACAGCTCACTGATATAAAGATAACCTGGGGGCAGAGAGGTGTGGGGTAAGTACAATCTCACCTTCCAGCAGTTGGAGGATGTGCCAAAGTGGTCAGGCAGGAGTGCGAATCAATTGGAGCTGCAACATGGCAGAAATGAGTGGATGTGCCTGAGTGGCTCGTTCAGACTTGTTCAGCACCACGGACAGCACCCTCATCACTCTCACACTCAGCCAATCAGCTAACACGGTGCTACCCAGCAGATGAAATACACGCTGCTGGTTTATAACAGATCTGGAGTTAAATTAGGCATGTATTGTGCTCACATCATGCCAAATAAATCCAAAGAGCTGTTGCAGCTTTTGGAGGCACAGCCATTGTGGATTGAGATTGAGCAAAAAAATTTGGTTTGCCTGTTAGATTTGTGATAACAATCCCATTTTAGTGCTCCGAGACAGGCCCCTCAGCTCCCTCGCCCAGAAAGTAATGAGCCAATTGAATTGGTTAGATAGGAGCCACAAGGGGGACAAAAGGTTTAATTCTCTCTAATCTGTCACAATCTACAGACTGGCATCACCTCTAAGCCTCACAGGAAAGAAAGCCACCAAGAGAAAGAGGGAGTGATGGATAGGAGGGGAGGATATGGAGATGTGCTGCTGAAAACATCCAAAAAAGAAAGCAGCAGGGAGAGAGGACTGAGAGGAGGGATGAAACTGTGTTTGGAGAGAGAGTCTTTAAGGCAGGAACAGCATGAGCATATGTAGCACATATAGGTTAACACAGGGAAAGACCTTGGCCCAAAAAATGGAAGGAGTACCCCGCATGGACGCGCACGTCGGGGACGCGCCTACACCTGTGCTAAACTAATCAACCTTGACTGTGCGGCGTCTCAAAATCAGCCTGGGATGACGATGAAATCAATGAGTGAAAAAAAGAAATGACTTCATAACGACTAAACGTAGATATCGTGACTCAATGGGTGGGTTTGGTCCTGATTTGTCAAAGCATTTCAGCTGCGCAGCCACACTCTGACAAAACTCGCAGCGTTTTTCGCGGAGCCGAGCGGAGAGTTTATTCACATCATATCTCCTGGAAACCACATGTATGTAAAACGGGATCTAATGGCACAGGACTGACCGAGGCATTGCTGTGCGCATAGGATTGTTTGCGCCCCTCTCACACTGTCACACACACTCACACGCGGAGTTTGGAGATGATAAACAGAGCAGAGAACATGTGAGCGACTCAGACAGAAAATTGGGATGAAATGGAGAAAGAAAAACCCGAAGAGCAGCTTCACGACTCCGCTTCCAGGTAACATTGAACCGTGATGTTTCTGAGCGCTCTCACATGAAGACGAGCGGCTGTCTTTCACGCCAAACACGACATGAGGACACGTTATGAATGCTGCTCTTTTCGCAGCTGTCATCACACACGCGCGCGCGCGCGCGCACGCACACACATTTTAAATGACTGAGTCAGGTTGAAAAGGCGTCATCGTCACAATTACTGCCAAGAAACACAGGACTGTAGTTATTTAAAAGGAGAAAATACTCACCCTGCCACCGGAGTCGTGCGCACACGTCAGTAGCCAAGAAGCCTCACAGCGGGGAGGCTTGGTGGATATTTGGTCTCTCTCTCTCTCTCTCTCTCTCTCTCTCTCTCTCTCTCTCTTCTGTTTGTTTTCCCTTAAGCCCCCTTACCCATCCTCTAACTCCCTCACTCTCTCTTTCACTCAATCTGTCCCAGGCACTGCGGTGGATTGGTTCAGCGAGATACTTTGGCTATAAAAGAGACATAGAGGGAGCAGGAGGGAGAAGTGTCGGAGAGAGAGAGAGGGAGCGAGAGAGAGAGAGAGGGAGAGAGAGAGAGAGGGAGGGAGAGAGAGAGAGAGGGAGAGAAGGAGAGAGAGAGAGCGAGAGAGAGAGAGAGAGAGAGAGAGAGAGGGAAAGAGAGAGAGGGGGTGAGTGAGGGAGTATATGTGTGTGTGTGTGTTGTGTGTGAGTGAGTGAATGAGTGTCTGTGTGTGTGTGGGGTGGGGGGGGTGAGTGAGCAAGTGAGTATATGTGTGTGTGTGTGTGTGTGTGTTGTGTGTGAGTGAGTGAGTGAGTGAGTGTCTGTGTGTGTGTGTGTGTGTGTGAGAGAGAGAATGAATGAATGAGGGGATGAGAGTGAGAGGGAGAAAGAAAGAGGGAGTGAATGAATGAGTGAATGAGTGAGTTAGTGAGTGAGTGAGAGAGGCAGGGGGCATATTAAACTATTTCTAATCCTTTTTAAGTGATTTGATTTCTATGTTTTTCTTTCATTATACTTTAATATGCAGTACTGTGGATGTGTAGTGTAGTGTAGTGTTGTTTAGTGTACACACAGAAGTGTCCTAATGTGAATTTTTTATTATCATATTTTCACCCTTTTTATTGCTTGAGTCCTCGCTCTTAAATCATCTCACATTTCTATTTGTACTGTCTTATTATCAGCTTGTCAGTCATCTGGAAAACACAAAATTGCACTAACTTTAGGAAAATGTGTTATACAAATAAAGTTTGACTGGGTGATTTAAACCATTTCTCATTAGTTTTCTTAGATTTTTTTTAAGTATTTAACTTACATCCTGCTTTGTCAATACTTCATTATGATCATGCCAATAAAGCACAATTCAATTTTTCAAAAAGTTAAGAGAAAAAGAGACGGGGCAGTGAGTTTGATTTGGAGGGGATGCAGGTTGCAAACTTCATCAAATATAAAGTAGAAAACACAGCAGATCAGCCGTCCTGAAGCAGTTTTAGTTCATTCAAGACTTTCATTTAACCTCGCATTATGAGCGCAAAGAGTACCAGTAAAATGGCACAGCTAGTAACCTCTCTCTCTCTTTATTCCTTTCTTTCTTTCTCTTTTCATCCCTCTCCTCCTCTTCCTCTTGCCCCCTCCTCCTTTGTCTCCTGTGGTTCATGTCCCTCAGTCTATTTTTAGCTGGCTGGTGGAGGAATCCTATATTTTTAGTAACGATATCAATAGTCTACAGCACACTCTGACCTCAGGGCAGGAGCGAGAGAGAGAGAGCGAGAGGAGGGGTGGTGAGAGTGAGAGATGGAGACGGGATAGAAAGAGAAGAGAGAGGTAGAGATGGAGGAGGAGGAGGAGGCAGCATGTGAAGAAGAGGGATGATATCATGTCACAGTGACAGCGAATGATGGACTGCACACACGACTCCGAGCGGAGAGCGCTGCAGGTTCAGTTACACAAAGGCAGACGGATCAAGGTTGGAGTAAAGGTTGTGGTGAGGAGGCAGCTGACATCAGACGTTCAACATGTCAAAAACTACACAACAACCACAAAAAAAGAGGATTTATCTTTTTAGAAAGGTGGCGTCATATGTTTTATTTTCTTTAAAATGGCCTATTTAAGTGTGAAATGTGGCACTCCTCACGACTGTGTTGTTGGTCAGAAACACACTACAAACTATGAAGAGTCTCATCTGCGAGTATAAAAGATCATTTTATCATCACAGGAATCAATATCAAACAGAAAATTTGCATTTCTTGACATGATTTGTTTATGCTTTTTTTTTTCATCAGGTCATTTTTTTTTCATCAGGTCATGTTTTATTTTCAAAACTAGGATGCAATGTTCTGAAAATAAATATGTTTATCAGCTAAAATCTGTATCTGTATCTGTATCTTCGATGTGTTTGCCCTCCATCACATCCCTGTCACACTTTGACTGCCTGAGCACCATCAGTATAAACGTAAAACGGATCATAATATTGATGCAGAGGCCAGCACTAGACAAAACATGATACTCGTATCAACAGACAACAGTGGGTGGTATATCAGAGAGATAATAGCAACAACAGTAAAATCTGACACTATGATTTATGGAGAATGACATAAAACAATGCAGTAAAGCATTTACAGAGCAGCACTGACAGAAAACAGAGACGAAGAGAGATGAAGGGCAGATAGAGAGGAAGACAGGGAGGCAGAGAGGGAGATGGGAAGTTGATGAGATTTTAATGTGAAGGTCAACTTGTTATAACTGAGATCTCTATGGGGATATTAGTCCCATCATGATGCTGGAGTGGGGGAGGGCGGGGCTGAAGGGGGGAGGAGGAGGAGGAAGAGAGGGAGTGAGGCTGCCTCAGAAGAGGAGGAGGAGGAGGAGGAGGAGGACAGAGTGAAAGTGAGATGCCCGAGAGGTGGTTTTGCTGGTTCGACAACTACAGTACCTCAGTAAATAGAGGGGTCAGCATCTTCTTTCTGTGTGTGTGTGTAAGGGTGTATGTGTGTGCACATGCTTGAGATTGCACTTTTGAGCATGAGTATGTGTGAAAGAGAGCGAGAAGGAGTGAGCGTGACAGAGAGGCGTGTTGGGAGGACAAAGCGAGAGGCTGTGCGTGTTTGTTTCTCAGCAGCTTCACACAAAATCAACAGAAAAACACTTTGCTGTTCTTGTTTCATGTTTTTTTTTCACTAAGTTTATTTCCATGTTCTTTTTCCAGCACATAAAAACACAATTTAACTCAACTAACAGATACATAAACCATCTATTGTATTATCTATTATTGATTGTATTATCTATCGTATTGAAGTACCGTGTGTTGTGACATTTGACCTCCACTGAGCTGTAACCAGTTTAACCGCTCTGACCTTTCACATTTGGCCACTATCAAAGGGACACACACAAAGCAAATCTGTCCGATTTTGCTCCTGTGGATGAGAAATGGTTGCAATTGTCGTAAAGAGAAAATCATAAAGATACTTCAACGGAAATTCACCAGATTTCTCTGTGAAATGACCAGCTGTCTTGTGAGATAAGGGCACTGAAATGGGATTATTAAAGTGAGCGTTTGCAACCACCTGCTCTCCTCAGATAATGTTTAATGACAGCGCTGCTAATATTTTTCCATGTATTGAACAGTCCCAGTGAGCCTCACTTTTAATTACACCTAATCAATGCTGTGGGTACGTCATTACACAGCAAAAAGCTTTATGGCATACGCCACAAAAATAATAAAGCACCTGTACAAGCTTCTTGTTTCAGCTGGAAAAACCAAAACATCATTAAGAGGCATATTTTCTAAGACTGCAAACACACATTTCAGTGCGGCTGCAGGACGTCATTAAGGAGCAGAGATGCTGTATGTTGCCACGTGGACAGGCCTAATTCCACCGCTTGCTCAAGAATATAAGAAAAGAGGAAACATGAATAGAAAAATGCTGCAGCCCAAACAGTGGCAGTAATGTGAGGCCTTCCTATCAGTGATAATACAGTCAGGCAGAGTGGTCATGGGGGGAGGAGGTGGGGGGGAGGGTGGGCACTGTAGCCTGCATTAACTGTCACATTAACTGTGCCCACTGCGTTGTTTCAGCATCTCAGTGGGTCATCTGAGGTCACTGGTGTGACGTTAAACGGAGAGGTTGGGCCGGGCCAGAGGAACCCGACCGAGCTCTCTCCACTCGCTCAGGCAAACACTCGCACACACAAAGAGAGTGAGATAGACACCGAGAGAGACACGTTATAGTGCTTCTGAAGCAGAGTTACTGTACGCTCTGGATGAAACCCGCTAAGGAACATTTTCATCTGTGTGTATGAGCTGCAAAATGATTAAAAGTGACTTGTTTTGCCTAGTGTGTGGCCTGTATAGCTGTGTGAGGAAAAACCTGACTTAAAAATGTTTTCTTCTCACAACACAAGACGATTCTAATCAAAGTGATGGAAAGAAGGTTTGAATAAAGTGGTCGTAACGTTATACAGGTATATTTTCTTGGGTAGTCTACGCTATAGAAAACTAGAGTGTCAAAGCAATTCATTCTAAAAACATTGCATGCAAAGAGATTCATTTATCAGGTTCACACTACAGCATTCTTATATCAAGTTACGGGATGTCCTACAAAAAACCCTAAGATGGACATCTACAGTAGAACACTGGCTTTGTTTGCATTGCTGCAACATATTCTGTGACTATCAAGGTAAAATACATCAAAGAGAGTGCATGAATAGAAAGGTGTCTTGGCATTTTCATGTAAACGTTAGAATTTGGTTATGAGAGGCGTCTTTCATACTGCTAGCTCTCATGTTCAAATTCTGTTATAAAACTACTATTAAGGTGGGTAAGAGGGTAGTTCGGAAACACTCGGAGGGCTTGTTGGAGCAGGTCTGGGAGCCATTTTCAAACAGCGGTGAGAGGCGAGGGGGCAAAGTCTGGGTTTAGGAAGGAGAAGCCCTGGAAGTCTTCCTGGTTTATAGCTGCTAGTATATCCGGGTCAGAGGGGGTGAGCGCTGACGGAGCTGCCGTGAAGAACTTGTCGAAGTTTTCGCCTTTTTTCCCACCCTGGTGAAGGAGAAGAGGAGATTAAATGCGCATATCCTCAAACATTTGTGGCTAATACTGATTGCATACAGACCATCATTGTTCTCCTGAAAAAAGACACAACCTAAGAAAAGACAGATTATAAAAACACACCACCTCCGTACCTCTTTTTCTCACCCACACCCTCCTTTTCTCTCTACGGAGCTCTCTACCACACCTACTGTTGGAAGAAAGCTGCTCACGTCTCCTTTCCTGCTCCTGCATACGACAGCCGTTCTGCTGGATGATATGAATCTCATTTGGCTAATGGGCCTGGCCTCTAACCCCTGAGCATACTCAAGGCACACCTCACCATTAGCCAGTGGGGCCACAAACTAGCATGTGGAAGGCTAATGATGACATATATTTGCATATGGGAGGAGCAGGCAAGACCCCAAGGTCAGAGGGTCCCCGTCTATTATGACCGGACTGTCTGTTCCTGAGCGCTCAAAGCTCGTCTCTAGGAACCAGCCGAGGTGATGAAAGAGAGAAAAGAGAGGGGAATGGAGGAAGAGGGAGGGAAGGACAGGGCCATTTGAACAGAGAGAAGGAAGAGGGGATGAAATGGCCAACACAATGTGGACAGCTGAGAGAGGAAGCATGCAGGGAAATGAGGGAGAGCGTGGGAGCTTGGGAGAGTGGAGACAGATGGAAGAAAGTGACAGCTTCAATTCCCTGAAAGTGTCCTCGGAGAGACAGAGAGACGGAGAATGGAAGAGAGGGGGAGTAGAGAGGAGAGTGGCAAGGAAGAAAGAAAGATGAAAGAAAGGCGGACAGAAAGAAAACAAGTCTGTAGAGTCTGAAGTCCATCTGTTCAACTGACAGTTCTGGGCTTGAAGGGCGGCTGGATCTCCAGTCTCTCCAGACGGTCCCAGTCAATCCAGCGGAAGAACGGATGTTCCCTGATCTCTCTCTCTCCTTCCTCTCCTGCACCCAGACGCTTGGCCGGGTGCTTCGTCAGGAGCTGGAGCAAGAGTGAGGAAGAGGAGGGGGAAAGGTACAAAAAAAGAAAAGATAAATATTCTGGATACTGTTGAATGATTTCTGCTCATGTTCTGCTTTTGTTACACTTGTCAGCAATGTGCATGGTAAGCTTTGCTGTATTTCCAAGTATTATTCAAAGCAACATCATGTAATTCATTTTCTTTTCCACAACCGACATACGCATCTATACTGAGTGTGTGTGAATTTTAAAGGAATAGTTCAACATATTCGGAAAGAGGGCCCACACTTATTCTCTCTTTTCTGAGAGTTAGATGAAAAGCTCAACACCACTCTTATGCTTGAGCTATGACGCTACAGCCAGCAGCCTGTTAGCTCAGCTTAGCATAAAGCCGCTAACGGGGAAACAGCTAGCCTAGCTCTGTCCAGTGATAACAAAAAACTGAATAAAGCTCACTAATCACCATGTTCCATCTCGTTTGTTTATTCCTACAAAAACCAAAGTGTAAGAATGACTATTTGTGGTTTTAAGGAGGTTTATGTATACGCCATTACACGTATGACTTGGCAATAAGATGTCAACTCAGTGCGCCTGGTCAAGAAGTAGTAGTAGTAATGAGATATAACTTGTTAAATAGTGAGCTTTAGAGGTGCTGGAAGGAGGATTTGGTTAGTTTCAGACAGAGCCGTGCTCGTTGTTTCCCCTGTTTCCAGTCTTTATGCTAAGCTTAGCCAATGGCTGCTGGCTCTAGCATCATATTCGACAGACAGATGTGCGAGTGGTATCAATATCCTCATACAAATTTCAGCAAGAAAGCAAATAAACGCATTTCCTAAAACGTCAAACCATCTCTTTAACCCTAAAACTCAATGGTTTCCATTCCAGGGACCAGTTTTTTGCCCTGAAATGGGAGTTGAGTCCCTTTAGAGTAGCAACAATTAATATGGATGGGCTGTGCTGTATTTTTGAATATTATATATGAATATTATGTTTCAGAAATGTAATACGCTGTAATTTCCTTTAATTTTTCCGATTTACAATTATCTTAATTGTCTGTGTGCCAAATGTTACGCGAGGCAGAGGAAAATGAAAGGTGGCTTACTCCCTTGCAGATAGCGACAGCTTCACGGGAGAGACTTTTCGGGTATGAGACACACTGCTCCATGATGGACTGAAACAGCTCCTCCTCGTCAATACCATCAAATGGTGGCTGCAAGAGAAAGATAGAAGAGAGGAGAAGAAAAAAAGAGGGACCATGAGGCCCGTGAGCAAATTGAAAGCAAATGTATTGAAATTAAAGTTCCTTTGAAAGTCTTTTGAAGTGATTACAAAGAACAAGTACTGGAGGCTTAAGTGTCTGTGCGCATGGGAGTATTGTTAGGACTAAGCTGAGTGTTACCTGTCCTGCCAGCATTTCATACATCAGTACGCCATAAGACCACCAGTCCACCGCTTTATCGTAGGGCTGATATGCCACAATCTGAAAAGGATGGAGAGAAAAGGAGAGGAGATAAAGCAGAAGAATGGCAGTGCAGAGTGAAGAAGCAGAAAGAAGAAGAAGAAGGGAGAGGGGGAGAAAGTGCAGTTGTGGCTGTTGGCTGCTCTCTTGGATGATATGTGGCTATCGGAGACAGCCGGCATGAAAAGCAGAGGGAGGGACGAAAAGGCAACGCACGGCATTAGGAAGGGTAAATGTATGAATGAGCTCAGAAATAATCAGCACATGACTTTGGACTTACGGGTTTGTTTGTCTCCCCAGAGTTTGTTTGTGTGTGTGTGTGTGTGTGTGTGTGTGTGTGTGTGTGTGTGTGTGTCGGGGGCACGAGGGAACAATTCCCAGCCCCTGGGGAAATATATTGTATCTCTTCCAAAATGGCAGATGCGGGAGAATCAATGGGTGTTTACATAAGAGAGTCGATACCCAGGGGTTCCATGGCAAGGTTTACAATATCAAAGATGTGCACAACAGTCACATCTTCTCATTCTCTCCCCGTCTGCCTGCCACACGTCCACAAACCAAACAAGCTGCATATCACCTCCACTCTTTCTCTGAGTTTAATTTGTTTCTGATGACTTCAGACTGAAACGCTCACATACACATTTTAAACAATTTGTAAGGTAAACATTACACAGCATGCAGTTGTATATTTATTTCTAGATATTTTGCATTTCAAAAGGGAGTCAAGCAAAAACCAACTCAGCTCTTTTTGGGCTGAAATGTGCATCATCATCGATGAAATCCATTTGAGATTCTGCAGCTAGTTTGCACTAGTTTGTGTTACTCTCAGGGGACTTAATCACCTTAAGTTGCACTTGTCAATCACAACAGACAGGCAAAACTGGTAGTGCAAGGTTTCTGAAGGACAATCGCCATTTCTACGTTGCATAAGCACACACCACCGCTAATTGAATTATGTGAAGTTAATTATTCAAAAATGCTGACAAGGTCAGAGAGGACGGCGAAGATGAGAGCAGCTGCAGCGAAGCAACTCGCGGTCTCACAGCGCTGCAAAACAGGTCAAGCAAACGGAGAGGGGAAGACAGGGGTGAGATGAGGGGAAATGAGGGATCTGAGGAACAAATGAGCGAAGTTCAGGAGTTAGTCTGGACCATGAAGTGAGAGCAGGGGTCGGCGTACCTCAGGGGCGATGTAGTCAGGGGTGCCGCAGAAGGTGCGTGTCGTGTCGCCCGTGAACATGCCCTCCCTGCACATCCCGAAGTCAGCTATCTTTATGTGGCCCTCGCTGTCAAGCAGCACATTATCCAGCTTTAGATCCCTGAGAAAGGAGGAGATTGATCACACAGGTATGAATCATTTTGATAGATAACATCTTTACAACAGTCATTAGCTACAAAAGACATGATAAATCTGTGTCACGTCTGTGTGCTGCACTGCAGAGCAGTGACAACGCCAAACCAGGCCATGTTAGACGAGCAGCCCACTTCTCTACCTGTAGATGATGCCTTTGCTGTGGAGGAAGAAGAGGCCGGCCGCTATCTCTGCTGCATAAAACCTGGAGGGAGAGAGGAGGCTCACTACTGGTTGCTTTATCTTTTAGAAAATTGGCCCAAGGTTTTCAGCGAGGAGTGAGGGAATGAAGCTCGAGAGGGTGATGAAAGGGAGGGTAACCAAACAGATGAAAGGCAGGAAGATGAAGAAAGAGAGCTGGAAATGAGCAACAGGATACGGATTAGTTTTAGATGATTGATCAAAGATTATTGATTAGATGAAGAGCCAGAGGGGAGGGAAAATGTAGATGAAAAGATGAGATTAGTGGGAGGAGAAAGATGGAGGAAAGAGAAGAGGGCTGGTGCTTGAGTTGATGACTTTTTATGAGTCACCAGGTGTAATGAACAAAGCTAAGAGATGAGCGTGTATGTAAAGGAACAGAGAATAAAAGAAAGGCAGGAAATGAGAGGCTGGAGATGAGATCTGAGATTAAAGGTAAAAGAAAGGAGCTTTTTGACGACGTACGCTGCATGAGGCTCTTTGAACTTTCCAACTATCTGAATGTGAAACATCAGGTCTCCTCCGTTGACGTACTCCATCACATAATACAGACGGTCCTGCGGAAACAACACACGGAGACACACACACACACACACACACACACATATACACACTCTCCATACATAATCACCTCTTGTCCAAATTAAAAAGCAATCTGTTAAAACCTCTCCTCCAGGACCAAGGACCTTGTTAAAGAGAGCAATCTAATTATTTAATTTATTAATCAAAATTCTCAGCCGACCTGGACTGAAACAGCTCCCGGGAGGAAAATGTAGCCAAAATGTCACGCGGGTTTATGGACAATTTAATGAAAGTTACGTGGTTCATTTAGGACGCAGTACACCACCTGCACACACCTCAGTCTGGAAGGCGCAGTAGAGAGATGTGAGGAAGTGAGGGCGAGAGGAAAGCGCCAGAACCCTCCTCTCCACCAGGGCGCTCTCCGTGTCCTCGTCCTGGAAGAGAACGTCTTTCTTCAACACCTTCACGGCGAACAGGCGCTCGCTGCCTCGCTCCTCCGCCAGCAGCACCTGTGCAGACACAACAGAGAGAGGAGGGAACGTTAATGCGACAACAAGAAAGTCCCAAGGATCTTAAAGGAGCTGCTGCACGTCTGCATGAAGTCCACAAATAAACACAATGTTTATTTGCAGACAACAATACACCTACTGTCTGGCATGAAGAACTGAAGATGACAAATACAGCTAGTAAAAAAGCATTTTTAAATTCCAAAAATCCACTTTTTAAAAATTCCTCGCAACTAACAGAACGGCGCTCTCTTCTTTCCATTGCTTCAAGCCTCATTTCCAACTGTAGATAGAATTATACATGTACTGTAACGCTGCCAGTACTGAACATTTTTTAGGTCATTGTGTTATGAGTGACATGGTGCTCTAGTTGGGAGAAAACTAGTTCTTTTAATAACATGATGTGCTTTTGAGGCACATTTGCAATGTTTTGCTGATTTTTGTGCATGAAAATGAAACACCGAGTGCCCTGCAATGAAAACTGCATTTAGGTGAAAGAAAGTAAAACAGTCCAGGAGAGAAAAAAAGGAAAGTTATCACAATATATGGACAGATGCTGAGGAAAGTTCAGCACTCTGCACATTTATGCCGACATGGTGAAATAACTGAAGCAATGTTTAATTAAAGCTGCTCTAACGCCTGCAGATTTCAAGACACGTTAATGTCATAAATGAAAAAGCGAAGCGGCTCTCGTGTTTTTATCAGACATTAAAAACGCATTCAGCGGCTATTTTCGCACTCCTGTGAAATTGGCTGCTAGCGGCTTGCTCTAATGATGCAGTAATTTTCTCCAATGAGAGCTGCGTGACCCAGGTTTTCACCGTGGTTCACGGGAAAGATATGGTCAAGAGCAGCGGAAAGTGCTGACAACAACACTGTTTAAAAGTGTGTGGCCGAGCTGCAGCGCTGTGCTGTAATGGTCACTGAAGGAGCTCATTTTACTTTCAAATAGCAGTGAATAGTACAGAAAATTACACGGTTTCATTTTTCAGAAATCAATGTGACTACACAAAGCTGCTGTTTGTGAAGGAAGCTGTTTGTGTGTGTGTGTGTTTGTGTGTGTGTGTGCTATTGATGAACTGCCAGTCACTGAGAGAAATCCTGCCGTCCTCTGTGATCATGTCTCCCGCTCTTCCCCCTGGTCTCAAACAAACTCATAAAAATGGGACTCATCACCCCTCAGAATATTACAGATCTTTCTAACGCAGTCACATGCACAGTAGTTTTTCCGCTTTTTCGCCTCTTGTTATACATTTCCTCTCGGTCATTTTATCACTTTCCGCGGCACAATAATCCTTCCCTCTCTCTCTCTCCATCCTCGTCTGTCTCCTTCTCACTTCCCCTCACTCAGCAGCCCCGGGGTCTGTCTCTCCTTCCTTGGGTCGTGTTTTTTTTTTTTTTTTTTTTTTTCTCACATCTTACGTAAGTCGAGTCTATTTCTCCTGTCCTCTGTAGACTCTCCTCTGACAGTTATGAAACAGCACAGGGGGATTTCAGAGGAGGAAGAAGGACTCAAAACTCTGTTCTCTTCATTATGCCTCATCTACTGGGGAATTAAAGAGAAAATGGAGAGCAGAGGCTCCCTTGAAATGAACACCTCCAGGAGGATCGTCTGCCTGTGTGGCATGTAGGAAGCCAGCCAGCCGGAGCTCACGACTGCTGACAATAGTGAAGAAGAAGCTAAGGGTTAAATGAGTCATTTGACAGTGGTAGCAGAGACAATGAGCATGTTAGTAAAAAAAAAAAAAGAGGATTTTTTACCCATAGAAATTCTCCCTTGCTCTGGCCAGGTGCTGCTGTATGAAATGCCACTTGAAGGTCAACTCCATCAGTAGAAGAGACAATTGAAAGCCAGGAATAATCTTTGTTGTTTTAAGAATGAATGGCCTCTTTGATATCACTTACAGCTGTTGGATCAGAGGTGCTGATTGTGTGTAAAGAGGTGACATTTGGTCTCGGTAGCTGCTGTGTTTACCTTGCCAAAGCTGCCTTTGCCCAGCACCATGAGGAAGTTGAAGTCGTGGATGCCCACTTTGACTTTGGCAGGGCCAGGGGTGTGGATGGGAGGACAGGATGGCACAGGGGTCGGGGACAGGGCACCAGGGAACCCTTCAGACAGCGGGACGGGCATCCCTTGAGGCAGAGAGGCTGTTGTGACGTCTGGCTGAGGCTCCTGGAGAATCGTAGTGGGAGGATTGAGAGATGAATGGCTGGATGCAGTCCAGCACACACACTGACACACAAAACCTGAACACCAGATAAACCAAACTTCCTACCCCTAGTTTTGTATTACAGTCAGGCAGAACAATCCTGCACTCTGGTGGAGAGAGAGTGTAACAGGGAAGGGAGGGGACTCTATGTAATTTATTATCTAATTATTTAGCTACAACACCAGGCATAAATCTTCTGTGGTTTTTCTCCTCAGATAGAATTGTAAGGCGAGAGACAGTTCAAGCTCCTGACCCAGTGTGAGCAGTGGCAGCTGTTGTTTATTAGGTGTAGGTAATTATAAGCTGATAAAGGCTACGCCAAGGCCACAGGATAAATGGTCATTAGCATGGTAAAAAAAAAACATAAAGGGCTCCACTTGGGTGAAAACAGGTATAAATATCTCCACGCTTGCTTTTTGTTCACCATGAGGACCAACTGATGGATTTTTTTTTTTTTTGGTCCGTGCTGGAGCAAATTTCCTACCTGCAGGTCCGGGTCTGGCACAGGGATGTTGTAGTACTCTCCCTCGTCTTGAGCCAGCAGTTTGAACCAGCCGCTGATGGGACGCCTGAAGATCTCGCTCACTCCGAATGACAGCGCTCCCATGAAGTCGTTCCTGGACGTGCGGTCCCAGTCCCACACCTCCACAGACAGTCGCCTGTCCCACTGGTGACCGCGCACTGAGCTGGAGAGACAAATACAAAAACTCCGAGTCACTGGGGAGAGTTAGCTCACTGTGCAAGCAACACAACGATGCACAAAGTCACAGAGGGAAACGGTTGTTTTTCTTGTTTTTTCAATTTCATGACATTTTCCAGGTTCCTGAGGCAATTTCCTAACAGCTCAGTTCTCCTCATTTTCAGAAATCATCAGAATATATGCACACATAGAGGCAGTAAAAGGTGAGCGCTGCTGCATATATTCAAGGACCATCAACCTCTTATTCTATCCTCTGTTCTCTGTCTTTCAGAGTCATTTTTATGACTCTGTAATTCCAATTTCTGGGATATTTTATTTTATCTAAAGCACATCTTGTCCCAAACTCATTTAAATTTTTCAACCTTGGATTAAACTTCTTGAGGACTCACAAGGTGAAACTCTCATTCCAGACGGGATTGAGTGTTGAGCGGATGGTCTTGGTCTTCTGTTTGCTGTGGCTCTTGGGGTCTGGAATCAATTTCAGCTTAACATAAGGGTCTGACAGGCCGTTTGGATCCATGGGCATCAGGTTACGAGCCTCCCGCACTGGAGAAAAAGGAGCATTATAGAAAGCACAAAGAGAGAAACACTTCATTACAAGTGAAATCCTACTTCTTGTTTTAAAGCCACACTTCCTATGATCCAGCAGGTCCTCTCACCTGTGACAAATACATCCTCTGACTCTCCTCTGATAGTCAGGTGGATCCTCCCTCTCTTCTCTGTATGGTCTTGGCCACAGAGACTGGGAACACTGGTCTCACACCGTCGGTGGACGTTCATGTCGCAACCTCACAGTACAAAGACATGCATTCATAAGAATGAACACATGCTTAAATGCCAAAAAAAAGTAATAAGATCACAAAAGATTTTTTAAAAGTTTTTAAAAAATTGCACGCCCAGGACCAAACCTAAACTTTAAAGGTCCAATGTGTAGGATTTGGGGCCATCTAGTGGTGCGGTTGCAGATTGCAACCAACTGAATACCGCTGCCTCACCCTCCTCTAAGCTGGCTCTTAATAACCATAGACTGTATAAAACATGGACCTATAGGTATCAGAGGAGTTGTGACTCCACCAAACTCCTGGCTAATCCAAAAATAGGCCAAGAGGTGAAGAGTGGGCGGAGCTGAGGTGGGCCTAACGATGACTGGTTGCTGAAACTTAGCAGCTAGCAGCCCCTCAAAGCGGCCATGCCTATAATTATGCATAATTACAAGTCTTGATGTAATTTCAATGAGGGAAATGGGCAAATTAGTGTTCCAGACTGTACATGTTTATTTTTGCTTTAAAGTTGTCAGCGCCAGAGGTTGCTGCTTGCTAAAGGCTGTTTAGGGCCAGTGTTTGGTTTGTCCATTCTGAGCTACTGTAGAAACATGGTGGTGCAACGTGGCGGTCAACCTGGAAGAGGACCCATTCCCTCTCTTGATGTAAAGGGCTCATTCTATTGTAATAAAAATAAGCAAGATAAGACGATTAATTCAACTGTTTTACCTGTGAGTATACTGTAAGCCTCCAACCAGCAGCTGGTTAACTTAGCTTAGCATAAAGACTGGAAACAGGCTCAAACAGCTATCCTGCCTCTGTCTGAAGGCAACAAAATTCACCTCTTAGGTTCACTAATTAACACATTCCATCTCATTTCCTCAGTGTGCACAAAAACTGAAGTGTAAAAACAACAGTTTGTGGCTTTAAGGGAGTTACGTACTGGACAATTTCTTAAGTATAACTAATTTTGTCAGGAACATGCAACTTTTGTTCCCCAGCTGGGAGGCGAGTCCCATTAATGTGAACTGATTTTTATCCCCACAACATGACTAATGCAAGTGCAGAGATTCATCACACTGCTGTATGTGCTGAGACTCACTGGAACATTTCATGCCCTGGTGTATGAGGCCGTACAGCAGCGAGCCGCAGTGGTCGCAGAAGGTGGGACTGGAGTAAGTTTGGACCTTAAATGTGTGTCGACTCTTCAGGTCCTGAAATTCACAGAAACAATCTGCATCAAGTCTAGCGCGCAGACACATGCACACATACACACACACACACACACACACACACACACACACACACACACACACACACACACACACACATAGTGACCATGGAATAAACTGTGAACACACATACATTCACACACATTCATGCAGAGTATGATTAGTGGAGAGATGTTGAGTGGGGTATTCATGCACAAGCCAATTAGATTTCTCCACTGGGAGAAGACATATAAATGAGAGTGCATGCAGGCGAGGCTGTGTGTGAGCGTGTGTGTGTGTGTGTGTGTGTGTGTATACTGTGCAGAGAGGGATGAATCATTTTTATCTCTCCTCAGCTCATCAGACCCCAGCGCCACCACTCTCCACACGCCACCTCTCCCAAACTGTTTTCCCTCCCTCGTCCCCGTGAGTCCCGATTTTAAACCACCTCCTCTTTCCCTCCATGTGTGTTCCTTTCACGCTCTCATCCTTTTTCACACACACACACACACACACAGATAGACACACACACACACACACACACACGTTCCCCTTGACCTTATTTCCGAGGCAGTTTATTTGGCTGGCCAAAAAAAAAAGTGAAGGAAAGACAAATCTCCCTGAAATCCTCAAAATGCCACAGAGAGGAAGACTGAGCAGTCTGTTGCTCTCTCCCCCCTCTAATTCTCCCTCTTATCAGTCCCTCCCACCCTCCACCTGTATCTCCCCCCACTCTCTATCTCCAACTCAGTGCATCTCTGAGGCCTTGTAGGATGACATGACATGAGTGCAGACGTCACGGATGAGGATGTGAGGCGGTGTGATGCGAAGGATGTATGGATTGACGGATGAGTCATGCACGCGTTACTGGCAATGAGCGGATGGCTAAATATGATGATGATGACGGGGGCAAACCTTGACAGAAATGGAAAACAAGAATGAAAGAGGGAGGTAAAAGTGAAAGCGCTGACACATCTGCTCACATCTGGTTTGGGGCCTGTCACAGAGCCAGGACAAGTGAAGGTCACAAACTCGTGACATCTTTTGTGGACCACAAAACTGCAAACTGGAGGAAACACAGAGAAAAACATCCTCAAAAATGATTCGGTCACACTGACAAAATCATCTGAGAAGATTAAATACTGCAGAAAAAAGCAATAACACTGAGTTTATCTTTACCTTGACATTGGAATCCCTGTTTGCCGATGCCCCTGAGTAAAAACGGCACATGGATTAAGACACAAATACAATCTTCTCTACTCGTCTTAAAGGTGAAATATTTTGCTTCTGAGACTGTTTCTCAGCCAGAAGAGCAAAGATAATGCTGCCAAGAGAGAGATAGGGCTGTTGCATTATTCCATCCTGAATTAAGACCAACAGACGTGGGGGCTCACGTTGAGAACAAATTCTCACCACTGGCTGTGTTACAGGCTACCGACTTCAAAGTCATTATGTGTGAAGTCTGAAGTTTCCTTTCTAAGCTGCTGACCAGGTCAAGTAGAGCAGTGTCAATTATTGTCACACACACACAAACACACACACACACACACACATACACAAACACTATTCTCCTGTTTACAGAACTGCGGCGTTGGCTGGTTTCCAGCATCTCCTTAGAGCTTTAATTGAATAATTAAAGCCATTGATTGACTAAAGAGTCCACTCAGCGGCCTGCCTGCTGTGAATCAAGTTTTGATTAGGAGGTTTAGAAAGGCAAGAAGAACAAGACACCGCCGTAAGCTGCTCCACAATCATACTGGAGAGGCCCAGGGGTTCACAGGAAACTGACCATAATCACTGATCTAAAATCAGTTCACCATCTGGCTGAGTAATAATTAAAGATGGGGCTGCAGAGGGTAATCTGATCCTTGATCAGCATTCAACAGAAGTCTCTGTCTGGAGCTCTGAACGCACGAGGCCAGTTCTGCTCTTCGACCAGCAGAGAGCATTAGAGAGCCAGGTTTGGATTTGGAGAGAATCGACGGTGTTGCTCGCTGGCCGGATATCTCCGGGAATTCACTGCATTTTAAATTTAATGATGCATGGAAACACCTTTGTAACACATGCCATTAAATAAAAAGGCACCATGAAAAAACATAAGCAAAGCACTATAAAATGGACCATGACACTCCAAAACATGAAAGTATTGATTCTATGTTAAAGGCAGAATGAGTAGGATCTGTCGGTTGCAGTTTGTAAACCCAGCATTCAAAGCTGGCCCCTCCTCCCCGGCTCCATGCTTCCTCCTGGATGGATGCTTACGATCTGGCACCTGGTCGCTGCATGTTTATGCCCTCACACCCTGCCCGCCGTTAGTTGCTGGGGGCTACACACCCGCTGCCCAAGGGTTTACGCCGAGAAATGTCCCGAACACTGCCAAATAATATCCCACGCATTCTGCCTTTAATGAAAATGAACATCAATGATGGCTGAATTCCATTTAGCTGCCTCAGTTTCATGTCCTGGTGTTGTGAGTGCTGGCTCACGGTCACACTGTCACAGCTTTCTGGGACAGCTGAATAGAACAGAGCCATCTTCGGTGTTATTTGTAACACTTGTGCTTTTCCTACAATGACAAGCCAAAATGTCTGCTGTGAAAAGGCCCATCGGATCTGTCCTTGTGCCTGTTTGAGACAAACCATCATACAGTCTTATTCAGGGATTTTAATCTTTAACATATGACGCTCAAGATCAGCAAGTTAGTGACTCCAAACACACACTAGACTGAATTGAGACACCAGCGTCACTTAAGAGCTCGTTTCACTCCACTGATAATTGAAGGAGCCACACAAGGTACAGCCCATTTCCTTTTAGAGCCTGACTTAATAAACAAGATATTTACATTTCAAAATTAGGACTATCTTTTCTTAGTCATTAATTAATCTACTAATCCCCCAAGAGGCTTCAACACCCAGGTTGACATCCTGTGTGAAGGAAAGAGTTTTCACCCTGAGCTAAGTGCTGCTGCCGCTGCCAAGACAGCAGCCAGTTGGAGAAATGTCCTGAAAGCTACCCAGAGGCTGCTGGCACATGCACCGCCCTGCATCCGACATACACCCCCACCATATGTCCAAAGACACAACCACACAGCCACACAACCGCTTACACACACACAACAGCTCACGCACGCTGCCGTGGCTTCGCTGGAAGGAGCACGCTCACTGCATGGTTGTCTGCGTGGAAGACACAGTTTTTTACACGAGCTCCCGTGTGCCTGCGTGTCAGAGGCAGACATTAACAAAATGCACTGATACTTTGCTCCACCATCTCTTCTTCTTTTCTTGTTTTATTTTGTTTACACTGCAGTCACCTGTGAATACTTTGTTAATAAAAAAAATAAAACATATCCCTGATCATCCCTCCTATGAAAACCATGTATCTCCAAAACATCAACAACGCCGCCCACAATGATGCCTTTCTTGTTCTCCATTTTTGTCCCATCGTTACCAAGTGGAAGCAGAATTCTCTAAACCCATAAAGGAACACAAAATCCTTCAGTTTATCTGAAAAATTCTAAATCCTCAGATTTGGAGATTCGTGGTTTTCACTGGACAGCGATGAGCGTAAACTCCAGCAGTTTATAAAATACTTACTGAAGATCTAGAGCTCCCTGGGGCAACTACAACAATTAAATACGACTTACACGATGTGTTCTACATTAAAAATCTAACACCGCAAAACAGACAGCATTTTAGAATCAGCGCTGCTCCTTCCCGCATTTATTTGACTGCTTAGAGCAGGAGAATCTGTAGCGCATTTGAATGCAGGACTTGCTAATACTTTCTGATGAAGCCTTTTTTAATGTTGTGGTATTTGCACTAAAGCACACTCCACCGATTTTACGCATGAAGTTCTGTTTACTCATTACGAGGAGTACTACAAGTACTCAGCCTGTGAATAGTTCCATAATGTCTTTTGTGGCTCTGGAGGAGCTTCCAAAGTCTGAAAAATAACCCATCTGATGGCTGGATGGCGGGACCTAATGAAAGTCCCTGCTGAGCTGCATCATGGGAATTGCAGGGCACAGCAATTTTGGAGTTCAACACATACTACAGACTAAAAGTCAGACAATTTTGACCCTTCCTGTTTTAATCTGTCCCCTGTGAGCCCCCCAGCCGTACGGAAGTGACATACTAAATCGCTGGAGCTCCCCTTTAAGATCTGAATAATTCCTCCTACGCTGCTGCCTGTGTGTGTTTGTTGTGTGTTTGGTCTAACTCTGTGTGCAAGCATTCACACTGAAGAAAAAAACCGTGCCCTAATTGTGCGTGTAAGTGTATCTGTTTATCTCTCTGTGTGTGTCTGCATGTGTGTGTGCTCATGAAGTTCCTAAAGTAACTCCGGCATCGCGTAGGCCGCAGTGTGGAGGTGAGGTTATGTCATCAGATCAGGTCAGTGTGGTGGCTACACAGTGTAGGCTGTTTCTCCAGCAAGCAGATGGATCCGGTGGAAAAGAGAAAAAGTGCAAAGGAAGTCAGAGTCAGATGGAGTAGTGGGATGCCTGAGGAGGCGGCTTATGAACTGCTGGGTTGCTTTCTGTGTAAATGAGCAGCCGTGTGTGTGTGTGTGTGTGTGTGTGTGTGTGTGTGTGTGTGTTACCAGATGAAGTCGGTGCAGTGGCTGCAGAAGGTGGGCTGCTTGAAGAAGCGGGCTGTGAACTGATGGTCTTTCACCTCGACAATCCTCTTGTGTTTGAGCGCTCCCTTCCTCTGGAACACGGGCACCCTGGGTGGAGGGGAGAGGGGCGAGGGCAGAGGGGAGACACCGGGGGAGGTTGCTGATGTCGGGGAGGCCAGCGTCAATGGAGAGAGGGAGGGGGAAGGGGAGACCGGGGTGGACATGATGCCTGCAGGACACAGCAGGAAGAGCAGAGAGGGAGGGAGAGGGGGGAGTGGATGATGAGAGTCAGTAACGACTCAGAGCGTATAGAGTTATACAGGCGAAAGACCTTGAACATAGGAGAGGTAGGACGCGAGGACACGGAGGAACGGGAGGGGGGAGTGATGGAAAGTGTAATGGGTCATGGTTGAGACAGGAGTTGTATTAATGGCACATGGGATGTAGGGTGGGGAGCGGTGAAGGAGTGATGTGGCGGAGAGAAAGATCGAGAAAGGATGAATGGACCGGAAGTGCATGAAGAAGATGGAGGGAGCACAGGGAGAGCAGCAGGTACAAGAGTGAGAGAGAAAAGAGAGGGAGGGGGAGACAGGGAGGTTAATTCACACACGGAGACAGAACTCTCTTAAGAGACTCCAGACGCTAAACGATTGGTGCAACTCACTGTGTGTCCCACATACGGCCCGTCCATTCTACCTACATCTCCCTCTCTCTGTACCCCTTATATCTATCTTCTTGGCAGTGATGACTACTCCCCCCCCCCACCCCCTGGTCGTCATGTCAACTGTACCTCCTGTTGCCATGTCAACAACACCCCCACCACCTGCTCCAATATTAGAGCCTGTATCCTCTCTTGACTTCCTGCCTGCCCTTATTAGCAATTAGTCCCATTTCTGAAGTAAAGTTTGGACCAGAATAATATGTATATGTCTATAGGGAATGAGATGTGCTGGAAAAAGTGCAAAATGGCAAATATTAGCTGGAGAGATTGTGGTGCAAGAGTTGCGCGCTACTAAATGATAAATGAAACACCAACAGAGATTTAATGAATAAATAAATAAGCCCATAGCAAAACTCGATGTTTGAAAAAAAATGTGATGAAATGATGGTGTCTCAGCAAAGAAGCAGCAGCAAATCAATCAAGAAGGGTGAAAGAGGAGAATGGTGGGGAAAATGGCACAGTGCTAAAAAGAATTAGTAAAATAAGAAGAAAAATAGGATCTAAAAATGTGTGCAAGCGAATGCGCCGGAGATAATACAGGCACAATACCTGAATTTGTGGAGATTTTGGAGGAAAGGCTCAACTTAAGGACAGCTTTCTTCTCTTCCTCTCCCCCGTCTCTTCGTTTGGCTCACTTCAAAAGAGAGGCTAAGGTGTCACACCTGTAGCTGGTCGCTTCAAAAAAAAAAAAAAAAAAAAAAAAAAAAGAGAGAAAGACGAGAAGACAGAAAAACCAAGAGGAGCAGTGCTGTGGTAGAAAAGAATCAGCCCCCCAAAAAAGAAAAAGAAAAAAAAAAAAAGAAAAACCTATTACAACAAAGCGAGAAAGCAACAGACGTTTTGAGAGATTCAAGCTTTCTAGGAACCAAAGATAGAAGAGTGAAGTGGTATGTATCCGTTAACCCAGAGGCAGGGTGAGGAGGAGGACGAGATAGAGAGGTGGTATTCTCTTTCCAAGATTGATTCTCTTTTTACTAAGAAGAGGACGAGAGATGGAGAGAGAGAGGAAGAGGTAGAGAGAGAGCGAGAGTGAGAGAGAGAGAGAGAGAGAGAGAGAGAGAGAGAGAGAGAGAGTGAGAGAGAGGAGAAAGATTGAGGGGACTAGGCAGCGATTCATTTTGAAATCTGGGTTACTTCTCTCAGGAGAGGGTGAGGGAGGTAGAGGAAGGAGGACGGATGATACAGAAGCTGCCATTTTGCCACCACCAATACAGTATGGACAAGCAAGCGCCAACTGTCCCTCACTTCCTCTCGCGCCAGACGGAGAGAGGGAAGGGAGAGGAGAGAGGAGACGCAGGTTATCCAGTCTGGAAGAAAAGAGCAGAGAGCTTGAGACGTGGAGAGTCCAAGAAAAGGCTCGTGGAGCTCTGCTAAAACTGGAGATGAACAGTTAAGAGTCACAGAGTTCTGCAGCAGATCCAGATGACTGAAGGATCAACAGGCCTGTGAAATAAACAGCTGTGTTAATCTTTTCTGCAACAGTGCAGTTAACAGTACGTTCACCGCTTTTGCAGTTTGCTCTGAGATCAGAGCAAGTGGTGGCATGATAACACTGCTCCACTGTGCACTGAAACCAGGTCAGCTGAGCCTGATGGGAAGAGGAGTTTCCAGGAGAGAGGGGCTGTTTGTCCATTGATTGCCCATATACCATCAAGGGCACATGCACACACATGCTCACACACACTCTCTCTGTCTCACACACACATACATAAGTGTGTTTTGTCACTTAGAAGGACACTATTGACTTACATTCATTCACGGGACACAAACCAAACCATAAAGGAATAGTTCGACATTTCTTGCACTTATCTGCATTCTTGCCGAGAGTCAGATGAGAAAATTGATACCACCCTCACGTCTGCAGCTGGTGTCTGGGGCTGGAGCCATCAGCTTAGCTTAGCACAAAGACCGCAAACGGAGGGAAACAGCTAGCCTGACTCTGTCTGAAGGTGACAAAAAAACGCCAACATGCAGCTCTGAAGCTCACACATTAACACGTTATATTTTGTTTGTTTGGTCTGTACAAAAATCAAAGTGTAAAAACAACAATTTGCTGTTTTTCAGGGGGGTTATGTGCCAGAATATTTGGCCAGCCCTGGACCAGTTGCCAGGCAACCAGCAGAGACTTGGACTACCATAACGTGTTAATTAGTGGACTTTTGGGGGAGCCAGTCGGCAGATTTTCTTACTTTACATTCGGACAGAGCCAGGCAAACAGGGGGAAACAGCCCCTTGTTTGTAGTCTTTATGCTAAGCTTAGCTAGCCAGCTGCTGGCTGCAGCTTCATATTTACCACAGAGACCAGAGAAGGACATGGACCTTCCCATCTACGTCTTGGCAAGAAAGAAAATAACCACATTTCCAAAAATCTCAAACTGTCACTTTCACCCCAAAACTCATCAGTTTCCCTTTTGGGGACCTGCTTTTTGTCCCCAAATGGAAGTTGAGTCCTCATCAAGTGACTGTGTGTCTTGCAATGTGAGTAATACAAGTACACGCACACACACACACACACACACCCACGCCCACACACCCACCCACCCACAATTAATCACACTCCATGTGTGCACGTGGTGCACGGACAATCTTGGGAGAAGAGAGCAGCAGGCTGGAGCAGAGATGCAGGCAGGCAGGGGACGAAGGGGTGGATTGGAGTGGGACGGAGAGACTGAGAGAGGGAGCGAAGGGTTGAAGGTCTAATTAATGGAAATGTAGGTTATTAGTCTCCTGATGAGGACACTGGCAGAGAATTAATTAACAATTATAATTAGCAAGATTGTTAGAGAGCAAAATGGTGTCAGCCAGCAAGATAAGAGTGAGCTAGTGTGCACAAGCCTGTGTGTGTGTTAGAGGCTGTCATTATTATGCATGTGTGTTTAAAAAAAAAAACAGCTGTGCGAACATGCCCTATCTGACAATGATATATGTCATTTCAGCATTAGTCATGCAGAACTAGCAGCTGATTGGAAATGATAGCGGGCTTTTCCTCCACACAAGCCACCACCAGACCTTTCTCTATAGAACTGCCATTACTGTCTTCATTTTCTGGCCCATAAGACACACACTCTTCATCGGTCTTATCTTGGATGAGTCATGTTCTTGTTCTATTGTCACAAATAAATGAGGAAGATGTCCTCGCATAGTGAGGGAGAGAGAGTGGGGTGGGGGTGGGGGGGCAAATATATGAGCTGTAGACCATGCACTCCTCCATAATCAGGGCATTGAAAAACAAAGCACATAAAGGGCTCACAAAGCTTCCCCTTCCCCTCCATGCGGTGTGATGAGTAAGCACTTGTGGCTCTAAAGTGTCTGTATCAGTGTGCGTTTGCATGCCTATCGGAGCATGCTTTACAGTGTTTGATCCCGGGCCATAAAAGCCCGGTTGGTGTGCAGCCAGCCAACGATACAAGAAGGCTGTAAAGATGTACACGCGCGGCCGAATGACAAACGCATGGATTCAGCCTGCGTGATTAAGAGCAGAGGGGAAAACGGCATAAAACACAAAAAGAAGTGAAGATAATAGGAGATACATGATGACAGCAGAGGAAAAGAAACACAAGATAGATCGGTGAAGAAAACACCCCCCAAAAAACCACAATCTGTCTCTCCATTACTACCATCTTTACAATAATCACTCCTATATGCCAGCTCTGGAAATTACTGCTGCCATTTCTGAACATGAGCCCCCCTCCCCTCCACCCCCCACCCCCCCCTTTCCTCTCTCAGTCCACAGATGGCTATCTTATTATTTCTGACCATGGCTTAATGAAACAGAAAATTCTTCTCCGATGGAATCTTTTTTGGGGGAGCAATCAGCACTTCACCAATTACACGCATCCATTATCGTCTAACGAGCGCTCACTTGCATCAAGCACCGGCTTCAACCTGGCTGGCTGGCTGGCTGGCTGGCTGGCTTTCTCCTCCAATGAAATTAAGGTAAATTGACTTGCCTAACTGTTGTTTGTGGAATCAGGGGAGAAGTGGTGTCTGAGGTAATCATATCTGCCTGTTAAATTTGTCTCTTCAGAACCAATTGGCTCTGTTTGCTTGTATTGGTTTTCTGTTGGGGTGCGCTTCTATTTGCTTTTTTAATGAAGAGTGGTCCGCTGTGTTTTTGGAAGAGAGCAACAAACCTCCACGCCAGTCAGATGAGACATTTGGCAGGCGACTAGGGCCCATCAACATGGCCTACAAAGTCTCAGTGCTGAAGCAAATAAGCCTGCTCTCCATGTTTATTTTACTGCTGACCTGCCTCTCATTGCAATAACAAATGGTGCTAAAATGGAAAACCAAGCAGAGAGACAGCGTAAATTAAATCTAATCTATTGGAAAAAGTCATGGATTTTGGTCTGTGGAGGGACACCCAAACATCTAGGAGTGGTCTGAGGAAGACGTGTCGTACATTAATTAGTATAACATTGTTTTGTAAGGCCTTTCACTGGTTACGATGTCTTTACAACTCTTAATACAACACACCAGTCATGCCCCATGAATCAATAACCCATTGCATATTTTCCCATTTTCTTTAGTACCATTACCTTCTACAATGTTGTTCTGGTATATTGCTTGCCTCATGGTTTGAAACAGTATTTTTTTATGCACTGCACAGTGTGTGGAGGAAAGTCTGCTGTTTCCCTGTATAACCCAGCACAGGGAAAACTTTCAAATTGAAGTAAATGATTTCTTTGGGCACTTTCAAGCAGCAGAAACGAGCCCTGAACACATCGCTGACACAGTCCCATGTTAGCAAACAGTTGCTTAACTACACATCCAACAGCAACGGAGGAACATTTGGAGTCGTGCTTCTGGCCACCTGATGAATGTAAGTCTGATAGTCTCTTTCCCTTTATCTGATTTTGTCTCCACAAACTTCTTTGGCTCTTTAGCTGCTAAATGCTTCACTATGTTCACCAGCTACTTGTTAATTGTGCCTGTTGTTTGGTGCTGTGCAGGTAGGACACATAATACACTTCTTTTTTACTGCTGGCTGCTGCAAACAAATCTCCACTTTAGAGCAGTGAGAATGAGTCAAAACATAAGTTAACGTGCTATAAAAGCCAAAACTCTGATCTGAAAGACTCTAAAAAGGCGACGGTGGAGGTGATGGGATCTGCAGAGGCAATAATTCTGTGTGGGTTCATTACCAAGAGTGGCCCTTTCACTTAAAAGCAGTCATGTGATCCATTATTAATATTAAAATATTGATTATAGCCGGTTTAAACAAGACATGAACCAGATCAATATTTGATGACTTTGGGTATTTTTCTATGTAAATAACAGAATTTGGTGTTATTTACCCATTCGTAATTTTTTTTTTCTCTAGATAAATAAAATATTTGTGTTTTTCAGATCTTTTCCCCACTGAGGTTGACTTTCAGGCCTTAAGTGTAATTAGTTTGGGACCAAGCCAGCAGATGATCTATTAACATGAGGAAAACAGGCATGTGAGCTGAAACATATTACTATTCACAGTATGTGCAAAATACTAACAAGAACTCAAAGCCTCAGCTGTAGGCTGCAAAACCTTTCTTACTGCTGCAGGGAGGAAGAGAAGGTTGTGAACAAAATGTGCTCAAGGGGACGGATGAAAGCAGGAGGGCAGGAGATTCAGGGTAAGAGGGGCGATGGGATAATGAGGCGAGGGGAGAACAAGGTAAAGTCTGACGATATCTTAATCTTCATCCCAGTTTTCTAGGATGAATTCCCTTTGGGTCGGTGACACACACACACACACACACACACACACACACACACACACACACACACACACACACAGAGGCACACAGAGAGACAAACAAGGATGTAGTGTGAATAATTATTGTGTCCTAGATGTGGTGCTAATGTTGCTTCAAACCTATTGGCTACAGCATACACCAAACCCCTGTTTCTGTTGATGTCACCACTCTATCTTAAGCACTGTTTGCACCCAAAGCTATTCGTTCTCTCCGCTTTAAGTTCTGACAATAGGACAATAGAGACAAAGAAATCCTTAAGCGTCAAAATACCAAAATGACAAATAAATTACACATAACAGGCACTACATTAGATCTGCACTGATAAATCCATTAATTGTTGTTTTATATCGGTGAATTATGGACTTTCAAGAGATCCCCCGTGGCTCTGTGATGGGTATTTTTCTCACTATTTTCTGACATTTATAGAACAAAAAAATGAATCAAATTAAGCGATAATGGCAATTATTGTTAGTAACACCCCTACTTAACATTCTTTTTTGATCATTTAAAAAGCATTTTATGTCATTTCTCCTTTCTTTACTGATAAGATATGGGCCAGTTTCAGCACGAGCATAACAGAGTACAACAGAAAATAGCTGCTTCAGTTTGTAGAATAGCTTAAACATCCACAGAGATCCTGGTGAACCAAATTAAGGGGACAAATTTGCATTAAAAATGGTATTTGCATTGTTGTGTACATAAAGC
Source organism: Chaetodon auriga (assembly GCF_051107435.1). Lineage (NCBI taxonomy): Eukaryota > Metazoa > Chordata > Actinopteri > Chaetodontiformes > Chaetodontidae > Chaetodon > Chaetodon auriga. The sequence continues at coordinate 18,492,035 of NC_135081.1, read as the reverse complement.
CCATGTTCATTATCATTACAACTACTCAAATAGCCACAGACTGTCACAACTGCTGCTGCTTGGAATGATAAAAAGCATGCTAACACACAAACAGAGACACACATGCAGCAGAAACAAAAGACACACGTTCGTGCACATATTCTCTCTCTCATACACACTCACGAACACACAAACAGACAGTGTGGTGAAAGCTGTGGGTCAGTTAGCTCGTTTGTCCCTGGCTTTGGCCCATTGTGGCTCATGTGAAAATGGAGGAAGCGAGAGATTGGCTGTGTATCCGAGGGAAAAAAGCATGAGATGAAAGGGTGCTCGGGTGTTTTTTCAACTTCAGAGATCAAGCTGATGAGTTGTAGAACCCTGCGGCATTGCACACATGATGAAAGAGAAACAGTGCTCTGCTTCCACATGTACTGTATGTGTGTGAGTATAGTGTGCGTAGATGTTCATGGATACAGATTTAGTTACTCAGTAGATATCAATATACAGTAGATATACAGATATCTCTTCAAACATTTGTAAGAAAGACAACAGTGTCAGCAAAAGACTTGTGAAAGAAACAATAGAGAAATTACAGTATCAATAAAAATGCAGCAGAAAGGGAAATCCACAGGGAGGACAGAATGATTTTAAGGATGGGATAACCAGAGATAGAGTAGAGCAGAGAATAAATGAAATGACAGAGTTAGTCAGAGGAAACAAAACTGAAAGAAAATCAAAACAGAAAGGGAACCTGTTATTGGTAGAACACTGAGAGAGATGGAGGGCGAGAGGTGGGGGAGCGTGAGGGCCACTGCACGGCATAGCAAGAGACGACGCTCCTGTCGCTGGAGAGAGAAGAATGAGAGAGAGAGAGAGAAAGAGAGAGAGAGTGAGAGAAAGTGTTAAGCCCTGCACCGCAGACGTGCGTTACAAATCCCCAGGGACCCGGTGGCAGATCAGTACAGGATCAATCTGCTGCACCTCAGCAGGGACGCAGCACGCTCCTTCCATTCCCACACACCGTTCACCAGTGTGTGCGTCACTGTGCCGTATGTGTGTGAATGCCTGTGAATGTGTGTGACCGTGGAGTTGGAACAGAAGTGACTGAGGGCTGGGAGGCGCTGCAGCAGGGAGGAGAAGGGAGATGGAGGGAAAATAATGGAGCAGGTGGGAGAAGGCAGGAGTTAATCAGATACAGCTGCGTTGGGTGCAGACATTTATCAACTGGCCAATCCAGATCATACATATTTTATTATTTCAAGATAAAAGCATAGTTGAGCAGAATTCACTCCGTATAATGTTTATTTAATCAAATAAAAATTGTGTTCCCGTATTTGGTATCCATAAAAATGCACTACATCACCGCTGGCATCTAAGAGCACCCAGCTCTAAGATAAATGACAGAGCACAAAGCCAGTGTTCAAATCCCACACGGGACATCAAGGATCAGTTTATCCCCTTCACTCGCCCATCATAGCCGTTCGAGAGAAAAGCATAACACTGACCTCAGATCAGTGTTTGGGGACACTATGATCCAACTGCCTGTAACTCAATCTTATTAGAGCGTTAAGTCATTACTGCATGTACACACAGAGGCCTCACAATGCAATTAGCCATTAGCCCATCACACTGACAAAGCATGGCTAATTAGCAGATCGCAGGCGCACAGGGAGCAGAACAAAACATATTTAATATCCCCATCAACACTCTTGAAGAATATCATGTGTCAGGTAGTGTTTGGATGTTTTGCCATGCTTGGGTTGAGCAGCATTTTAAAGAAACAAATTTGGGAATAAATTTAAATCTCGAACCAGATAGGAGATTTTTCCAAAGGATGATGAAAGTTAAAACTATTTCAAATTCAGTATCGTATTTCTCTGTGTTTGCACCCTCTCTGACTCTAATGTATTCCTGATATGATTAATCTGGTTCATGAAGGTTAAAAAAAAACAAAAAACAAACACAACTAAACAAAAAAAAAACTGAACGCCATCAGTGCAAATATCATTCAACACAGGTCTATGGATGACATCCCAGAAAGCTGCATTGGGGTCAGGTCTGTTTAAAATTCTGCTCTGATCAGCAAAAACACATCTGTTTGTTGTAGTAGAAACAGAGCTGGTCAGGCTCTGACTTGGCTGCTGTTGGCTGAGGTTGAGAGTTGAGGCAGAGTGTTAGGTGTGTTGCTCTCTTTGAGGGCCCAAAGAAGTGGATTATGTTAGGTCAGCTCTGGCCAGATCAAAGCAAAAAGTCTGACAAGAACCGAAAAACCTCTGAGAAATATATGCAAGCAAGCAAGCCTGCGCACGCACGCACGCACGCACGCACACACAGACAAACATACACAAATAGGCACACACACTTTGGCAGAGGACTGCCTGTCAGAATGCCAAAGAAACTACTCTTTGAGCTCTCCATAAATTTACTTTGAAGGAGTTCTGACTGGGTAATAGCTTGTATGGAAAATACTGTCACAAGAGAAAATACACACTCAGACACACATACGCACAATGCACAAACACAATCTCAAAGCCCCTTATTTATAATCACATTCGTGTCAAAAGACTTGGAAGGAAACACAGCACCACTGGCATTAATTAAAGAGAATCATATTTTATGAAGCAATTCTCAGGAAGTAAGTGCAGCACTGACCCTCCAGCCCCACCCCAGACAGACAATGTCAAATAAACTAACACATTTAAATTAGGGCATAGACCAGACCAGTCTGGGCTAGGAGCAACATCACCCTACTAGCAACCCGCCTTAGCAACCCGTAAGTAGGCCTATGGTGCTGGCAAGGTTACTAGAGCAGAACTGCGCCTTGTACAATGCTGAGAAGACACACACACTGGTTTCTGTGGGTATATGTGCCCTGTCACTGCCGTAGGACAAGCTTTTCATGGTGCAACATGCAGACCCTAGACCTGGTGAGTACAACGTGTGGCACGCCTGTATTTCCTTGATATAATTCATGGCCGATTCAGCCGATGAAGACCCTGTTTGAATTCTGGAGCACCACACGTATTGCTTCCCAGGTAACGGGCCAGTAGAGAGACGGGATGAGCTTGAGGCTGCACCGGGATCTCTTATAAACTCAGGCACTAGACTAGCCTGGAGCACACTGCACTAGGCTGGACTGGACTGTTCAATGCATACAATTTGACCAGACAGTAAATCTGATAAATCAAAGCAGATTAGGACAACAAGGTAAATCAAAAGAGGAGCAAGTCAGCAGAGTAAAGCAAATCGAACTCGACAACTCTAAACAGGAACTGATGGATCAGAACAGGCAGGACAGTGCAAAGCAGAGTGCAGGACTATACAGCAAACTCAAGTGACAGATGGCTCAAAACAAGAAAAACAGTCACTGTGAATGTACTTAACTTCCTCTGGTAACCAAATCTCGTAACCAAATTTTTACACAAAAGATTTGCACTTTCAAGATATTAGAGTAGCCAGAGAGTGAGAGAAAGAGAGAGAGAGTGTGTGTGTGTGTGTGTGTGTGTGTGTGTGTGTGTGTGTGTGAGGGTTTATGAAGCCACACATGTGCCTGTGTGGGATGATCAGACTACTTGAGGCAATGCTTTAGACTGCAGCTTAGTGAGGGCTAGAGGAAGATGAGGATCATTGGCTGAGTGATTTACGCATTGTGTGTTAAATATGCATGCACAGCAAAGTGTGTGTGTATGTGTTTTTCAGAAATAGCAGGAGAGGAAAAACAGAGGGAGAGCAAAGGAGAGCACTACAGAATCATGCTGTAGTGGATTTATACACATGATTAGTGCACATGCAAAAGGCGTACATGGCATGTAGCCTCGCAACATAAAACAAGCACACGTTCATTAGTAGAAACACATCAGTATAGACACACTACATTTACATGCACACTAATTTTCCACTATTATTCCGAATATGACAATATTCCAAAGTTGATGTGGGTCATTTAAACAGTATTTTCAGTTTGGATATTCCAAATTAGGCCTTATTCCACACGTTACATTTTCCGATTGAGACATGGGATTAAATGCCAATATTATTTGGGTTTTAGGGGCATTCTTTGGACATGTATACAGCGCATTTGGAATAAGTGTCTCAGTTGGTTTTTAACCCAGTTTGTGACACACAGCCTCTTTCCTTTTTACCGTCAGCTCTGCGCGTTGTAAGCGAACCAACAAGCTGACAGTTTGCAAGGCTTTGGTAGAGATACATGCACACAAAAGAAGCCCACATTTCTGGCTAGAGGGAGAAACACACCTAGTGTTAAACAGTCTGACAGACTCAGATATCAGCAGGTTTTTTTTTAAACGTCCAAATATCACACTGCCATCAGTGGAAAAGTTTGAAAAAAATCCTATTTGACGCAAAGAAGGAACATAAGGACAACAGGACGTACGTCATTACGTTAATCAGAATATGCACGGCAGCATGTAAACGGGAATATTCATTAGCCACTTATACAGCTTAGTAGGAATATTGTCTTTTATGGAATAAGGGCAAAAACCTGAATAGCTTGTGCATGTAAACATAGTCACTGAAAGATACACTTCAGTCCCGACTGGTCGGAGGCTATCAATGATATGAAGCGTTTGGGATAACATGCAGGGCAGCGTAAACTGTTGATCTAAAGATCAGGTGATTGACACGATATCAACACTTTATCAAGGCCACTTCAGGCCAAACCAGTCCAGTCTAGATCAGCACAGACAGCAGACATGTCACCACCATGTTGCCCCTCAGCACTCTCCCAAAGTCAGCTTTTAAGTATTTCACCTCCCACTGATTAAGGTCAGGACTGAGCAGAGGGGAGCATAGCAGATCTTTGACCAGTGCTTTGGGGAAAGCGAAGGACATTATACTATATTACCCAGCAGGCACCAGGTGGTGGCGGTGCAGAGGACGCCATGGCAACGCCATGAAAATGCCATGGCAACACCATAGCAACTGTGGCCTCATTTGCTCGCTGGTGGTGTGGTACAGCCCAGACTTGCTACAGTGGCATGGTCGTCAGATACACACTTCAGTCACATCAGTAATAGTAACATTGTTCATTAATTATTTCATCAGTCAATTAATTGATCATCATCATCAACAATCAGTCAAAAGGAGCAAGAACACAGTATCTACTGGTCTCTGTTTTTTGCTAAGTGAGAGACAGACAGAGGAATGAGCTGATTTAGAAAGGAAGTGATCAAAGGAAAAAAGCAAAGGTCGATGGATGGGTTAATTAACAAGGAGATGTGATCGCCATGTGAGAGAACTTTAAAAGAGGAGAGGTGGAGAGCGTTCATGGCTCGTAATGAAAACCAGGAGAAAGAACTGCAGAGGAGAGCGGGAGAAAGCAAAGGAGGCGGCAGACTGTGTGAGAGATGCGCAGAAGCAGCGAGTGTCAAAAAGTCATGTTAGGTAGTTCGAGAGGAGTGACAGACTGATAGCTATAGTAGATACAGATGAATAGAGAGTTTAGACTTTTACTTGTCTTTTTTGTCACAGGCACTAATGTCTTCACAGTCATATAGGAGGAATCGAAATTCAAAAATGATTTCAGTGTCTAGAATCGCTACAAAGCTAAAACATTTAAAACTATTTCATCTAACACTTCCTCCAAATATACCAAACTTAACTAATATATATATATACCTGTATGTATATATATGTATATATTTATTTGTACATATATATTTCTTTATAGATAAATGATAGAATTCAAATGATAATTGAATACAATAAAATATCTCAGTTAAATCACAGTATAACATGGTACATTCTCAAAAACATAGTATATTTTAATATATTCTTTTTTCTCAGCATAAAATAAAATAAATTGAACAAAATAAGCCAGAGGGTTTTTAAGAGTCAGTTCTGTTCATGCAGTCACAGACTTAAGTATTAGCGCCTCAATAGAAATCAATAATGCTCAATGACATACCAGGTTTAAGCCCTGTTGATTGGTGGAAAATGACTGTGTTCTACTAAACAGGAAGCAGTCAAACTTGTCCTGTCAAACTGGCTTCCCTGGGTCCTAAGCATTTGCTACAATTGAACTACACAACCTTCCCACCACAAATCTTTGAGATTTCATTCAGCTAAACATGCAATGACTCTTGGGATTTCCAAAGGATGGGGAAAGGCAAAAGCATTTCTCTAAAAACAAAGACAGATTGTTTTAAAAATTGCCCCGCACAGACCTAGAAAAAAAGCAATCCATGTGCAGATAGAAGGTACAGTCTGCTCTCATCGAAAGGCAAAGGAGTTAAAAGGGGAATTAAGAAGGTCGACTAACCCTTCGATCTGTGACGACATGCACAAACACAACACACAGTCCCTCATATCGCAGATCAGCCCCCGCCCCTCCGTCTAGCCATTATCAAGAGCATCCAAAAAGCTACAAAGTCTAAAAGTAGGTGTTCTTTTGCTACATCATGTCAAAGCTACATTCAACTACAATACGAGAAAAGCTGGGCTGTGGCTGGTCTTAGTGTGAGAAATGAGGCGGATATGTTGGCCTGGTGAAAATGGAGAGTATGCATTGCAATGTTGGCAACATTGGCACAGTTTACACAGTAGATGGCTTTTGGCACAGCTCACAGAAGGTACAATGCTAGAGTTCACGACTCTCCCTTGAACACATAGCATGTCGTATTCATATTGGTCAGCCAGAGGCAGGTGTTGTGGACTTGAACTCATTAATTACAATCACAATCTGATCAAATTAGATGAAACCAATCCCACCTATGAGGAAATCACTGAAGATGTGCAACATCTGACTCTGGCGGAAACAAATGATCTCATTTGAAACTAGAGGAAAAACAATTACAATGTCTCAGATGCAAACAGATGTGCCATTGCATCGCTGTCACATTGAAGGTGGGAATATTGCTCAAAGTCAAACAGTCATATGATAATCTCGATAACAGGAGTCATTACTGACTGCATTCAGTGAGGTCTCAGCTTTTTTATATGCACCTCAAATTGGAACTCAGAGCATTCACAGTATATCGTTCTGTCTTATTTGCCAAAAGTACAAGATAATCTCCTCAGCACAAGTATCTGTGGTACTTTGTCATTTGAACCTTGGTTACAGTGAATTTTACTGTCCATAATAGCAATATGAGTTAACATCAAGTGAATAGTTTTCCACATGCCAGCAAAATGTTACCTGGAGATTGTGCAGTTACAACTGTGGCACGCATGTCTGAAATAATACAATGAAGAATTGTGCTTCATATAATCCATCGTCTACACACTCTGCCAAGGTACAGTATAGTAGAGAAATACAATAATATCCTAAGAGAGCTTTTACAATACACTGCACTTGGTTTCAATCCCCCTTACTTCCTCTGAATAAATCCTGACTAGCCACTTTCATAAAATTAATAAAGTTCATGGCTGCACGCCTCTTGCTCTGCATCATGTAGCTTCAATTATTAAACTCACCAGAAGCCTCTTGCACAATTGTCTCCAAAGCTTATTTGAATATTATGCAGCCATCTAGTGCCAATTACAGATATTGCACCAATCACCCCCTTGATCCACTTACATGATGGTGAATTATGCATTGTTCACATGTAGAAAGAAAAGATGGAGCTTTATCTATGAACACAAATTACTTGAAAACCAATCTTGCTTAAAAGCTCTTGAGTGGAAATTTGGCACTGCTATTGAATCATTCCCACTTCCAACACTAGCCACATCCAGCCTCCTCTTTATTAAAACACTAACACAGTGAGAGAAATATACTGATAGAATAAAAAAGAGGGTATGGGGAGAAAGTCTGAGTAAGAAAGAAAAAAAAAAGACAGACATAAAAGAAAATCTGCTACATGTCTTTTTTGTTCTTATTGTTATTTCTCTTTTCAAGTTCAGTTTGTTGTTCAAATACTTTGATACTCAACTGTGTTCGAGCTCTGGTTGGACCAGAGGTGACATGACAAGCTCCGACAGGGAGGAGGAGAAGTGGTTCCTGTTCAATCTGATTGGTTAAAAGTGTTTCTAGTAAAACATGACATCACGTAGATGGTCCTGGGGTAGAGCTAGATGGGTCTGATGGTGTCATGAGGTCACTGCGGGCAAATAAACAGCACTGTCCTCACTGTCCAGTGAAAGGTGATCAGGCAGACAGAGTGCATGACAGAGCTGACTGCATTGCTTTTCATATCAACCGATTTACAAAAGGGAAGAAGAGGGGACAGTCTCTCCAACACCAAGAAGCAGTCCACCAATTGAGCTCAAAAGCCAACAGTCAATGAGGACAGGGAGCCAGAGTCTTTTGACCAAACAGTGGTCTTTTTTGGGAGAGGGTGGGTCTCTCCACATCCCAAAGAGGTGTGTTCACAAAGCCAGAGGGAGGGAGACGTTTTGAGCATATATCTGTGTGTGTGTGTGTGTGTGTGTGTGTGCGTGTGTGTGTCTGCTCGTGCATGTGTGTTTGTGTTTACAAATATGACATCATTACTCACAGGTTGGAGACTACTCTTATCCATAGTTGTGACTCGGGGAAGGGAGGAGAACCGAAGATGACATCACAAAGCTCAATTCTGAGCGGAGAAGAAGTTCAGGAGCTGCAGTCCCCGGTGATGCAGTCTCGCCTTCACTCACGTCGTCATGGGAACCATCCAAACGGACGTAGCTCACCCTGGTGTGGCGTCTCACTGTCGCCCTCACTAGAACGCGTACAATGGAGCGGGAGGGGGTAGTGTTGCTCCCACACAGAGTAGTGTTGGCAGTAGAACTACTGTCCATATCAGTGCCTGCAGTGATGGTAGCTAATTGATTACCTATGGTCAACAAGGCAGCCATATCTCTGGTGTCATCCCTGGCTCCAGCTGCCATGGCACCGCGGTTCTCAATAGCAGTGGTGCTCGCTCCCACGTCTCCCTCTCTCCTCTCCCCCTGTCATACCTCACTCTCCAGGCTGGAGAAGTGGGCCGACCCTCTGCGTGAGCACAGGCTCTTGGCTTTGAGTGGCAGGTGGGGGGAGTAAAACCTCCGTGGCTGTGGCACCGAGCGCAGTCTCTGATACTGGAGTTTGGCACTGGCCGAGGCCTGAGCCTGGCCCTGGCCGGCCATCCCGACCCCTGCTGGTGGTGAGACGGAGGATGAGGAGGGCGGAGGTGGGATGGGCATTGGGAGAGCGGTGGGAGACATGGACGGCTGCTGGGGTGGTGATGGTGAGGGCTGCGGTGGATGGTCTGTGGGCTGTGTGCTGAGGCTGAGGTTAGATTGGCTGCCTGATTTGGCCTGACTGGGATCTGGTTTGGGGGGCAGAGGCTTGGGGCGAGAACCCCCGCTGAAGCTGTGGCAGTGGGGGAGAAGCTCTTCCTGGCTATGGGAAAGCGCCGTGGCTCCTCTCTTTGAGTGGGAGGCGTGCGAGCGGCTGTGGGGATGTGGGTAAGGATGGGGTTGGGGGTAAAGGCTGCAGGAACACATGGTGGACCGTCCTGCTTCTTCCCCTCTGTCCCTGGCTCGCCCCTTGTTCTTCCCTCCTCCACTCTTCCATTTTTTGTCTCCCTTCACAGGGATCTTGTCCATAGACCAGTATCTCCTAGGAGGAGGGAAGGCTGCGGGTGGTGGTGGCCACTGTGTGCCAAGCCCTCCGCTCCCTCCTCCTGACCCCCAACCTACTCCCGGCCCTGAACCCCAGAAATCAGCACCAATCCATCCCTCTGCTCGAGTTCCTAGTAAGGAATCATCCCGACTGTTGATGCTGCCCCCTTTCTCTCTGGAGGGGTAGGTGCCAAAGAACCACCCTCCTCCACCTATGCCCCCTATTCCACTGCTGCTACCCCCTGCACCTCCTTCCCAATATCTTTCAAACCGGCCAAACTCCCCTGACGAGCCCTCATCTGAATAACTGTCCTCTGCCCTGACCCTGTCCCTCTCTGACTCGGACACTGCCCCTCTTCCTGCTCTTCTTCCTCTCTCCTCCACCCGCTCCCTCACTTCCTCTTCCTCATCGTCATCATCGTCATCATCCTCAGAGTCCCACTCATGGAAGGATAGCCCTTCTCTTGTCTGTGCTTTCTCTTTTTCATAATGCATTAACAAAGGACGCCGCTCTCCAAGTCTACCACTGTCTTCTCTGTCCATCCCTCCACTTCTTCTCCGCTTGGAGGATGGAAGGAGTGGGTGCAGGGATGTTGGAGGAGTATTAGAATCGTCTCCTCGTCCATTCACCCAAAATTTGACGGATGCAGGGAGTTTGTTGAGGTTTGGGTAGCGCTTATTCGGGGTATGATGTCTGGAATGAGAGCGTGAGGATTTGGGACGCCTCTCCCTGTTCCTGTCCTCCTGTTCCCTATCATTGCCCTCATCTCCTCCTTCTCTCCTACCTCTCTCCCGGTCCCCTTCCCATGAATCCCTGCTCTTCTCCCCAAATGTGCTCCGATACTGGGCAGAGAAGGAAGAGTAGTCTTGTATTCCTCCTTCCCTCTCTCCTTCTGCCTCTCCTTCCCTGTCTGGCTCTACATCTCCCTCCTCTGGCTCAGATCGTCTTCCCCCAGTTGATTTCTTTCTTTTCTTTGTCTTAAGTGCTTTCTTCTTCTTCTTTTTCACCTTTCGCCGCTTCCTTTCTCTCTCTCTCTCTCTTTCCCTTTCTTCCCTCTTTTTCCTCTTTTTGTTCTTTTTCTTTTTCTTCTTCTCTTTCTCCTTCTCTTTTCTCCTCTTCTTTTCCCTTTTTTGCCTCTCAGCATCTCCACCCGCTCCACTCCTCTCTCGCTCACTCCAGCTTGCCCACCACTCTTGGAGCTGAGACAGTTGGCTTCCCCCTCTTTCCCTCTCTCGTTCCCTTTCTCTGTCACCCCAGGATGTGCGTGGTTTCCTGGGAGGTATGGGTGGAGGCAGGCGCCCGTGGCTGAGGGAACGAGGCCGGATGATTGAGCGTTCCCTCTCCCGCCCCCTGCCAAGGAGGAGGCTCGACTCTTCCGTCAGCTCCTCATCGTCATCATCATCCTCTCCATCTATTCCTCCAGTCCTGTCTCGTGTGCTCCTGGAGGAGCTGTAAGAGTAGGTGGGAGAGGTGGAGCGAGAGGATGAGGCAGATGAAGACGTGGATGTAGATGAGGTGGTCGACGAAGAGGACGAGGACGTATAGTGCAAGGATGCTGAGGGAGAAGGAGGGGTGTAAGAGGGGCTGAGGGGTACTGGCACTGGAAGTGAGAGCGGGGGAGAGAGGGGGCGTGCCCTCCTCCCTCCACCCTCCCTCACTCCATCTCGTGCTCCTCCCCTCCGCCCCAGGGGCAGAATGTTCTCATATAGTGGCCCTCCAGGCTCCTTGGGCTTCTTGGGCCTGCGCTTCCTCCAGAAGGATGAGGGGAGAGGGGGAGAGGGGTGTGGCAGTGGGGGTGTAGGAGGCAGAGGGGCCTGACTCTTAGGAGGCAGCCTGGGAGTGCCCAGAGGTTTAACGGCCCCTTTCCCCTGACCTCCGCTGCCACCTCCCACCACCCTCTTCCCAACCCCGTGGTCCATGCCCTTCTCTGAGTAGAAGGCCACACTGGCTGGAGGGGGCTGGGGGTGGCCCCTGGGCATAGTCTTGGGGGTCTGGGACCCTGCCTGCTGCTCCATGCAGGGCCCCAGTCCCTCAGGGTCAATGGGACCATAGTATCTCTTATAACCATCAAGTCCCCCACCCCCTCCAGCAGTTGAAACCCAGCTTGGTGGGACTTTCTGAGCAAAGGGTCCCATGTCTGTGATGGCCCCCCTTACAGCCATTGGGTTGGTGGCTGTAGCAGATTTGGGTAGCCTCCAGCGATCCACCACAGCCAGTCTGCGGTCTGGCCGGGGCAGGAAGGTGGAGCAAGGGAGGGGTGCACCAGCAATGGGGGTGTTGGAGGGACCCAATGCTGTCCCAGAATGCACCACGGTGGGAGGAGAGCCCGGTAGAGGTGTTTTGTAGACGGGCTGCGGTTGCTGCTGTTGTGGTGGTTGCTGCTGTTGCGTCATGGCAATGGCTGGACTGGTCATAGACGTTGAGACAACATGTGGCTGGGACGGGACAGTAACCATTGCAGTATGATGATGAGTAGGCAAAGCTTTAGCTCCACCTGGTGCTGTTTCATCCTCAAAACTACAGCAACTGTACATGCCCTAAGAAAAAGAGAGCACAAGTCAGAAACACAGAGTCTGCATTTATTCACAGAGCAACATGAAATAAAATAAAATGAACAGTATTTAAATGTAATGGAAAATGTAAAACATGTAACATTATAGATGTGTGCAGGTGCAACAGACTGGAGATAAAATGCTACACATGTACAAAAGACGTTGTATTACTGTATGTGCATGAGACACAGAGACAGAGAGCCAGAGAAAGGGAAGAGAACGAGAATGGAAATCATAAAATAGCAATCAAAATAAATCCCAGCCTCCAAAAGAAATGCAAGATTGCTGTTTTTCAGATAAACATCCATTCCTATTTATAGTGCAGTTGTGCATTGTTTGGCTAATGAAATTGCAAACACGCGTTAATGCATAAATTACAACCACAGCAGCGAAAAAGGATACATTATTATCAGTGTAGCTACAATAATCACATGCATATGGTGTGGGTTAGTTCTGTCAAGGTCACTGTCAAAGGAACAGGATATCCAGGGTGTGAGCGGAATTGAATTTCAATTAATCTCCCGAATTGACTGAGTGGAATTGAATTGACCCCAGACCTCACACTTTCTAACACTCAGTAACAGATAAGGGCATACACACAGGCAGGAGCACACATGCTTACTGTAGACGTGTGTGCATATGGTTGCATGCACAGCATTTTGATTCCAATCATGTTATACTGTAGCATAGTTTTAGTGCACTAAATTGTGAGGACAGTTTGTAGTAGAAATGTGGAGGAATATTTTTTTGAGGCAATAAAATACATTCCAGAATTTCTGCAAAACTATACATTTAATGTGCCAGTGCACAACACGCACAGACAGACAGAAACACTTACCCTGCTGATTGCCAGGAGAAAGTCCAATTTGCCAGAACTGGTGGCCATGCAGTGGCGTAGCTTCCAGTAGACCAAGTGTTCCCAGGCAAATACCAGCAGACTGAGACCCATAGCTACCAGCAGCATGTAGAAGACCCCAGCCATGTTGTCAATATCCAGTTTACTGCTCATCACCTCAATTTTGTCATTATGGCAGATACCGGACAGCCAGAGGCGCTCCAGCATCTCAATCTCATCTGGAAAGGGGACAGGTGGGGAGAAGTAAAAGGGAAATGGATACGGTTAAAAGGAGGTAAAAGTGGAGGGGAGAAGAGAAAAAAGAAAATGGAAGGAGACAAGGAGGAGGTATGAAATGCACAATAAAAAAAGAAAGTAAAGTAAGACAGGAAAAGACAAGAAAGGAGTTAAGACATGAGAGAGAGGGGATTGTGTTGGATACGACAAGAAAGGAGGCTTGGGGTAGATAGAAAAAAGAGACGCACAGGGGGACAGCAAGGCTAATAATACGCACTGAAGTTCAGGTCTAGAGTATTGCTTGCTGTTGGCCCATTATTGAAGGTGACTCGTCAAGGTCAAAGGTCGGTTATACAAAAAGCAGCACTGTGTCCAAAGTAACAAAGAGGACGGAGACTGAGACAGAGATAGAGAGAGTCCAAAACAATGAAGTAGCCTTGAGAGGTAAAATGGCACCGACAACCTAATCTCAACATTGTAACCGAGAGTAAATGAGGAGAGGAGGAGAAAGGGAGACCAGGAGCCACAGTGAGGAGGTTGGATAGGTTGAACAAGCATGGAAGAGAGGGAGAGACGTAATGAGAGAGTTGGGAAGAATATTTTACAAAGAGAGAGGAAGCAGCATTCTGTCTCTGTCCACGAACGCGTCAGGGGAAATGAGACAGACACGGAGACAGAGAGAGTTAGAGGGAGCTGGAACAAGGGATGAAGAGATGGAGGACGAGAGGCTGAGATTGTGTCATTATGACAAACAGCAGGAACACTCTTCAGTTTGAAGAGGATGAGAGGAGACGGAAAGAGGGAAAAACATGAAGAGAGAAAGAACCAATAGGAAGGGACAGAGACAGAGGAGAAGATCATAATCATTTAATTGTGCTGGAGGGATGGTTCGAATCTCCATCAAGGTGGTAAGCTCTGGAGGATTCAAGATTCTCATCTGTTAACCTACCACGAACCAGGCAAGACCACTTCACCCACTACCCTGCCTTTTCATTTCTGATCTCACTGGCCTAATGAGTCCAAGCTGCCCTGCCAAACCTGTGATTGGCTGCGGGGGTTGCTGGTGTAACCATAGTGATGGACAGCCAAAAGATGCAGCGTGTGATTCATGATGGAATTAAAGAGGTGAATTATCCAGCAGAACTCGTAATGAGGGCTTTCTGTTACACTAATAGCAACGGCAGGGTGGGCAGCGCTGCAATAACCAGGTCTGAAGGTTGCATTTTACTGCATATTACAGTTTCTGAACTATCTCAAGTCAAAAGACTACAGCAGGCTTTAAAAGCTGACAAGTCACGCATCCACTTGCAACACTACACTGCTCTGTGAAAACTCAAGCTGAAGCTTTTCATTTGTGCCATCATTAGCTGTGCTTGCATAGCTTAGATGAAGCCGACTCAGTCATCTGTGTGATCTGGCTAATGTGTCTCCTGTAGAACATCATTAGCCAATCAGCCGTGGCCTCCAGCTACAGCAACAGATGGACATGGTGCTACTGCAACCCACTGGCAGACTCAGGTAACAACTCCCTGTCTCAGACTCACTCATACACACATAGGTACATTCCAAGACACAAAGGTGAGTATAGCCCCACTGAAGAGGATTTAACAGTGTCATTGACCTTCAGTAGAAGCTGTGTGTCCAAACAGGTGCCTGATGTGAAAACAGCAAGTGTCTTAGTGAAGGGTACAGATAAACAGCTAGTCTCATGTCTGTCCTCCACTTCACAAGCCCCAGTCGAATCCTCTCTCTAAGCTCTAAGTCTCATCTCCTGGCTTTCCTGCCATTTGACTTCCAGTGATTCATCTTGTGCTGCTTCGTCTCCCTCTTTCACAATCTGACTCTTTCTCACTGCGCCTGTTTCTTCCCTCCCTTAGACCTTTGTGATGGCAGTTGTCTCTACCTCTCAGTCGCAGCCAGCTCAGGCCTGCCAAATCTGACAGGTGTGTCAAATCCACACTCCACCTCTGTCGTTCCTGGCAGGTCAGGTCAGGTAGAGCTGGCACGCTGCAAACACGGAGCTGGCATGCACCACAAAGACATTACTTAATAAAGGAAACTGTATCTGTGTGTCTTTGTGTGTGTGTGTGTGTGTGTGTGTGTGTGTGTGTGTGTGAGAGAGTGTGTTTGCATATGTCAGTGGGCAAGTGTCTGTGTGCATGTTTTGGATTTTGCAGTTGCCAGATGTGGCATGATGCCAGACATGTCCAGAGACGCTGAGCTCCACAGTTGTTGAGCAGTAAACCATGACCCGTGCAATCCTGTGCTTTTATCACAACATGACAAACCTCTCTGCATTCATTGTGAGATTTCTGAAAAGACACCCTGCCAGCCAAGAGCTCCAAATCCAGCTTCTCACATTTTTTTTAATATCTACTCACTGAATAATATATTCTTGGAATCAAAATCCTGATACTATGCGAAAAATAGAAGAGGATCTGATAAGAAGGAAAAAGGAAATCTTGCTACTCAGCAGTTTTTCCTTTATCGGGAAACAAGTTGTAGTGAAATCAGTGGACCATGTCTTAAAGCTGTGGTATGAATCACCAGAGGCAGCAACAAGGAGAACAATGGACTTACAAAGTTGACAAAGCTATGGTGGACTTCTCTAGTGGCCCTCCATCCTCTAATGCAGTTGTAAAATGATATGACACAACACAGCAGGGTACAATAATGATATATTACTGTGACATGATTTAGCACAGCTGAAGGTGTGATGCCGAGTCCTTGAGCCGCAGGGCGATTGTTGAGATGCAACCTTTGAGGGCATGCTGAATGTGAGCCCCCCACTCCCTCCCACCACATCCAAACAAACTAATCCTCTTCCTTAGTAATCCACTCCAATAATGCCTGCCTACAACTAGAACCCTCAGCATTCAACACCATCCTGTAACTAGATCCATCCTGGGTACACCGCCGATGTTAAGGGCTTCTGGTACACAGAACAGGAGCAAGGACAAGGGCATATACCAAGTATTAAAAGAAACAACAGACAAAGCATGTCAATGCTGTCTGGGCTCTGTTATTTCTGCACACACGTACATCCTTTCCCAGGTCCAGCTATTCAGCTCCAGACGCCAGTCTTATTTAATAGATCTTGGCACCAAATTGCCATTATCAGTGTGTAAGCAGCTAAACTGTCTGCGTGCCAGAAACAGCTAAAGGGCTTTGTCCGCCACGCCATAAGCAAAGCTGATTTAAAACACGAGGAAAAGCCAAACAAGCAGTATTAGATTGAGACAATAAATGCGTGTGGCGGACTGTGTAAAATGACAATCAAGCATTAGTGTACTGACGACTATTGCTAAAAACAGATTCTCTCTGTCAAACAAGTAACCATCCTCCCATGGATTAATCTTAGACACAAGTGTGTGCAGCAGACAAACAGCATACTAATAATGTTCCTATAGCTATCAATTATTCAATTATCTGATCTGTTTTCTATACCTCTGCATGCTCCAGTGCACCCTTTCCACATCCAATGTTCAGGGTATTTTCAGGTGTTTCTCTGTGGGGTTTTTTCTTCACACTTCTTCACTTTCTGTGTCAGTCTCAGCTAATCTGTAATGAGTGTAAATCTGTCACCGCACAAGTTGTGATGATCCTTTTTTACAACACTGACTCACACAAGTAAATCCTTTTTTCTTTTACCCACCCGAGCAGGAAAAAGGGAAAGAGAGTGAAAGTCAGACAGATTGAGAGGAGTGAAAACAGCGGAGGGCCAGGTGCACTTTCACCAACAGAATCAAGTCATTTCTCCAATTCTTGAAACGAACAATTGATATTCCTCTTGTTCCCACCTCCCCTTTTATTTCCCCTCTTCTCTTGTAGCCAACAAAAGGACCCACAAACCTCTTTACTAGCACCATCAGCCCTCTCCTACACACCATTATTCCCTCTGTCACAATCAAAACACCTCACAGCCAACGGTCTCTTCACACCTTATATTCCCGCATCCACTACTCAACATCCTCTCATTCATCTACCCCCTGTGTCCTCCATCCACCCCCCCCCAACCCTCTTGTTTCTCTGTGGCTTGTTTCTCTGTCCTGTCATTTTACCCATAACCTTACCTTTGCCCCTCCATTGTCCTAATTATTTTCCTCTCTACCCTCCCCTCCCCGCAGTTCTTACCATCTCCCACCAGCTGCAGCAAGGCCAGGTCAAGAGGACGTTTCCAGCGTGAGTTTTTGTGCAGGGCGATACCGTAGCCTGTGGTGGCAAAAACCTTCCCCGAGCCTATGGTCATCACCTTGGAAAAGGACAATGTACACATATTGAAAAAATGACCAAGAAGCAAACATATATGCTGAATCTAGTGTGTGCCTGCACAAGTTAGTCCTCACCTTACAACCTTCGTCCTTCCTGGCCATATAGTTCAATACTGCAGCATCATAAATAAAAGCATCCAGTTTCCTGTAAAGGGATCAAGGGAGAATTCATTCATCATTAAATGGGAGAGAGGGAGCAGAGGGAAGGAGAGACTGGCTGAGGCAGGGGAGGGGAGGAGGTATAAAGGTGGATCTCTGCGACGTACCTGAGAAGAGAGTTGGGGTGCAAAAATATACAGCAGACAGGCACGCAGAATGATAGAGAGGGCATGAAAAGTTAAATCGTAACAAGAAAAGGGAGGAAGGGTGGAATTGTAAAGCAGGCTTGGCGGAAAGAGTGAAAACACAAGGAGAATAAAATAAGGCAGAGATCAGGGAAAGATGTGTGAGTAAGAGGGAGCGGTAAGGTGGTGGAGGCAGAGGGGAGGAGGAGGATGGGGATTTATACGATGCGAAGAGCGCAGTGACAGGGAGAGAGAGAGGGGGGAAAGATTTACACACTTCAGGGGGAAAAGACATGGGATAGAGCCAGAGAGTGATGAGGATTATAAAGTTTAAATACAGACACACCGAGAAAGCACACTGGGAAGGGAGGAAAGAATGGACCAAAAAAGAGAAGGAGAAAAGAGACAAATGGTAAGATAAGAGGGCAGATGAGGAGTGACAGCAAGGGAAAGATCAGCACCAAGGATGAGAAAAAAGACAGCAGGAGAAAAGGAAAAGTTTCTCTTTTTTGTGTGCACGTTAACACTGAGTTATAATTGTGGTGTCAAGGCAATGGGGAGGGAGAAACGATGACAGAGGCTTAGGATAAAGTAAACTGGGATTATCCAACACATGACGGGTGATAGAGATTCTACTAGAAAGTGAAGAGGGAAATGCTGCTTGCGCTGTGTGGGTGGGTGAAGCGTTGAAGGTGGAGAGAGAGAGAGAGAGAGTAAAAGGTGAGAGAATCTGTGCAGGAAAGCAGGAAATGTGACAAAAGATGTGAAATGTTAGTCTGAGTTGAAAAGAATGTCAGTGCGTATGATGGACTGTGACTGCGAGGGTGAGAGTATCACAAAAATCACAAAAAAAGGCAGCGGGTATGATTCCACCCAAAACCAAAATAATGTAACAACCATATATATCAGCTGAACTTTCATTAGATTAGAGAGATTAGAGATCGTATTGTCAACTACTGATTCCAAGGTAAACACCTACTGTAAACCAGAAATCCCTTAAGTGCTAAGAGGAATGGCAATTTCAACATCTCCCACTCGATGACAACCGAACAACATTATCTTCCTTAGGAAGATTGTGTGATACAATCGCTTCAAAACAGTCACAGAATGGGCTTTGTGGCGAGACTGTACTGCCAATCAATATGGAGATCTGATTGTAATGGGGCCAGTAGTCAGAGTTTTAGTTTTTTTTGACCATTTAGTGGCACCACATTTACTAGCGCCTTATCTAAATGACAGCAGACGGGGATTTTCTTGGAGACACATAGAACATTTCTGCAGCTAATTCCTTTTTTTCTTTAACTGTTATTTAAATCTAATCTAATCATACACACAAACCTGCGTATTTATATTGTATATTTTCATCACCACCTTCCATCACCTTGTACAGTGACCTAAGAAGTGATTTGCTGTGGCTGTAGGAGGGCAATGCATTTGTTTGCACGGTTGCTAAGATAGTGCAACTTGCAAGTCTACCTTGCTTGATAAACAATAATCTGCAAAGCATGCTTGAATGGAATCACTGAAAAAATAAAGCAAGACATGGAGGAAGACAGAGACCTAGCAGGATACATGTAAATGTGAACCAACTCATGTTGTAGCAGACAGACCCAGTCTTGAGGTTCAGAATGGCGTCCTCCACTCCTTTCTGGTTGTATTTTCCCATGTACTGGTGCATGTCTGGGTAGTTGGAGCGGATGTTTTTTTCTGTGCTCCCGTTGGGCACTGTGCCAAACTTCAGAGGTGGGTACTGCTCCTCGGGATGCTGAAACTAGCGGAGCAAAGGGAGGCGAGGGAGGGAGACGGAAGGGGCATGAGACACACCAGGCTGTGCACCAATCTGTCTGACCTATTTCTGTCCACTTTCCAGTCTAACTTACAACACTCCGTGCACAAATCAAATCTTTGAAAGGAGAGCAGCCTGTGGACTTAAAGTAGCATTTAGAACTGTCTTTTAAGTATTCAAGAACTGTGGTAATTGAGTTATGTTAAATGAGATTTTATTCATTTCTAAATTCCTGTGCTTTAATCAATTTAACATTCAAATGCACGGGATTTGGCTCACTGTAAGACTTTAATTCTCCTCCTGCTTTCCCTGCTTAATCAGTATTCAAGCAATAAGGTACCTTCTTGTCCGAGAGGCCTGACACTGTGTCAATGTACTCCTCCTGGATCATGAAGGCGGCCAGGTTAGCAGTGTAGGAAGCCAGAAAGATGACAGCAAAGAAGGCCCAGATCAGCACCATGATCTTG
Source organism: Chaetodon auriga (assembly GCF_051107435.1). Classification (NCBI taxonomy): domain Eukaryota; kingdom Metazoa; phylum Chordata; class Actinopteri; order Chaetodontiformes; family Chaetodontidae; genus Chaetodon; species Chaetodon auriga. The sequence continues at coordinate 18,472,080 of NC_135081.1, read as the reverse complement.
CTGGTGGTTCCTCTGGGGTTCTCCACCGGCACAGAGTTGTTGAAGACAATGGCCCACAAAAGCCATACAGACTTTCCTATCGTGAAAGTAGAGCCTCCAGCCTCTGGCAAAAATGATGACGAGGGCAAAAGAGGGAGAAAAAGAGTAGGACTTCAGAGTGTAATAAGTGGTTATGACATTGAACTTTTCTAGACGGCGGTCCAGCCAGTACACGGCACAGAGTGTATTCAGCAGCGTCTGACTGCAGATGAAGCAGACGGTTCAAATTAAAGTTCCCTGAATGATCTGTAAAACGGGTTTACTATATATGAAAATACCTAGCAGGCTTTCTGACACTGAACCTCATAAGGCAGTGACTATACGTTCCAAGGATGGCAGCTTTCAGTTCAGCTGCTACGTGATCTTACAAATAATTAAACCACATGGTGCAAATCACCATTCAAAGGGCTCAAACATTCCTGCCTTTATACGACAGGAGTAAAGGAGGAAGGAAAGAGAGAGATGAGAGTGAATGAGAGGGATATATGTGAGGATGACAGAGAGGTAAAATTATGTAGAGCACAGCAATCATGCAGTAAAAGAGGCGAGTCGGGTTGGGTATTGGACCGAGGCATCAGGCATACTGAATATCACAGGGGTACAAACTATGCTGTTGAATAATAAATGGCTGCTTCAATATCGAGAATACTTGGATGCAGTTCAACATACTTTAGGTATAATTTCCTCTTCACTATACTCACAGTTAAGGATTCAGGGCAGCACATTTTGAATATGATAGAATAGAAACCAAAAAGTTCATCATCACACTAGAAAATCATTTTGACTTTGACCATTTTAACCACATTCCATGAGTGTTTGTCCATTTGCTGCAACAACGATGGACTGCACGCAGACCCATCTATCAGGCTGGGAAAGACAGATAGCTTAAACCCATCACTCACTTTTGCCAGTCTGGAGACTGCGGTTGTAGCCCACAGGGCTGAAGAACTCAAAAATGAAGACGGTCACAGCCACCACGGTCAGGCACATGACGAACATCATCACCCACACCGCCGGACTGTAGGGCTCTTTGCAGGGAAACAAAAGAAGATTTAAACAAACACATACAATAAGGGTCTATCAAACATGTTTGTAGTCCATTAGCCGTATAATTATTGTTATCAATACAAGGGAAAGAAAGTTTTATAAAGATGACATATTATGTACTATATACACTGAGATGAGCCTTGTATGCAGTTAAAATAGAAACCTTCCGAGCATATTCTCCAGAAGTCCATAAACACTGTTTCCCTTTTTTACAATCATCTCAATGCAGTGTATAGGCCAATAACACTGCTCTCCCGCTGGAGCCTTGAGTTTGCTGACGGAGTGAAACTATAAGTTGGAAAGACACGAACAGCTAAGAAGTAACGGCTAATCTAGATGTAAGGACCAGCAGCCAAAGAGGCTTTTTATGCAAACTCAACACTTTACAATTAGATTAGATTCTGTACATCAGCTAACCACCTCACATAAATAGAGTCTTTTACCTAAGAAAGCAGATGGAGACACAGTTCCGTTGCTACGAGAGACCATTACACTGATGCCCGTCTCCACAAAAGGGACGGAGAAATCCACGACCTCTGACCTCTCCTCATTGATAGTCAGCGAGCCGATGGCCATGTCCGCTCGCTTGTACACCACCTAAAGGGGACATGAATCAGGGGTAAGACAGAAATCTAATTAATAATTAATGCAGTGGTTGTAGATAGACAAAGCCAATCTTTTACAGTCCACAAACACTGTTTCCAGGTGAGACAGTGACTTTCCTTCACCCTGACCCTTTGTACGTTCTCAAATGTGCTTGCCTGGGAAAGGCCAAGGATTCCGTCTGGTACAAATACTAAACACGTGTCTCCTGTGCATCTCTTTAGCATACAAAATGAGCTAAGGCCCGTCTCCTCCCTGCCACCATCTAGAAAAACCTGAAAACCGCTGTGTCTGCTGATTGTACAAGTGAAATGTTAATCTACATTAGACATGGCACATCCGCTCTTCAGAGCAAATCAGCAGAAAAATGAAGCGAAGCGGAAAGCAAAGCACCCTCCCCTCAACTCTGCCAAGTCTCTGGATTACCTGATCAAAGAATGGCAGGCTTTGGAACATCTGATCAAAAGACAGACATTAGTTTGAGAAAACAAAATTTGCTTGGCCTTTTGCATGTGAAAATAGATTCGACAGACAGCTCTGGCCTGGGCTCAAGTTATAAAATGATAGAGCACGAATGGAACTGCTTTGGAACCTGTGACAACTGCCGTTTGGCAAGTCCCATCTGGGACAAAGACAGAAACAGCGGGGTGCTTCAATGAAACAGCAGCCCCCATATCGATCTCAGTAAGTGTGTGAGCATGTGTGCCTGCTCGTCTGTTTGTGTGTGTCTGTTTTTTTGTTTGTTTTTTTTTGCCTGCATCTCTGTGTCTTTCTTGATGGGGGATCATGAACCTCAGTGAGTATTGCCAAGAAAACATCAAGGACTAATCGCAGCTAGCCAGGGGGTGTCTGACAGTGCGCGTGGCTCTGCTTCTATGTGTTTTGTGTGTACAAAGATGTGTCTCTGCAGATAAACATACTGTAGGGAATTGTTTGCAGGAGAGTGTGCTCACTGCATATCTTATCCATCATGCATGTCCATCTAATTTATGTAACTTTGCATTTTTCTGCCCTCCATTACAGTGTATTTGCTGCACATTTGTGTGCGTGCGTGTGTGTGTGAGAATGTCTGTGTGTGTGTAACAAATGGCAGCTGTCTGATTGCTCGCAGTAGTTAAGGGGCCATAACTCTCACAGCGATTGATGTACCACATAGCGTTTAACTGGTCACCCAGGAAGCAGGAGCACAGGCTGAGGAATGCTACTGTGCGGCTTGTCAACTGAAAATGCAACACAAAATATGCGGAAACACAAATATAGACTCTGACACACACACACACACGCTTTTCACACATACACAAGTGACATGGGACCGACATTGAGAACACATTGCTCACAAAGGCAGACAGGCAGAACGACAAGCGCACACACACACACACACACACACACACACACACACACAAGCAAACAAAGACTTGCCTCTCCAATCATGCCGTTCCAAACCCCATCAATTTTCTTCCCATGTTTCCCATTGGTCACTAAGTAAAGGTCATAGGTGAAGCCGACAATCTTGGCTAATCTCTTGAGGATGTCGATGCAGAAGCCCTTGCAGCACTGCTTCATGGGGGCCACACCCTCGTGGATGGCACTGTGAAAGAGTCACAGAGGGGAAATAAGAAGTAAAAAAAAAAATCAATGCAAGGGAAGGAAAGGAAAGGAAAGGAAACAGTCACAGAAGGAATACTGTGGCCAAGTCCTTGGTGACAGGTTTGATCGACTAGTGTAGGATAGCTGCTGTCATCCCTTCAGAGGCTGATGAACCATAAAGCTCCACTGTGGTCATATCTGATTCCAGACCCCTGAGTCATTCCACTGATCCTCTGGAGAGCAGTCTGTTATTGATTATGGTCAGGAAGTGAAGAGACCACAGTTTTGATAGGTGATTGATGTCTCCTCAATTGGATAGCATCACAAGAGCCTTGAAACTCCATTCATAGCAGAGAGAGCTACAGTTCCTCTTTTTTTCAATTGACTTTCATGTTTATCATTGTGAAAATTGTAGTTTTAGGTGAAACATTATTATATGGAATATACCAATAACATGAAATTCTACATAAAACATATCAACTTAAATCTGACTGAAAGAGGGGGGCGTTGTCTTAAATCCAATGTATTCAGACCTGGCATTAAGGGGTCGCCTGCAGGGCACTGAGTCACGGATGCAGGTCCCGGATGCAGGGTCTGCCAGTTCCACGATGACAAATGGCCTTTCCTCCAGTGTGACAACACGCAGGTGCTGGGCATCATCAGGTGGTTTGAGGAACGGCCCATAGCGAGACCAGGCTGGGTACCGAAGCCTCAGCACACCGTTCTCCCACCAGCCTACCTGGGGGAACAGACCAGAAAAACGTTGGAGAGAGGTGGAGCACACAATCCCACAAATTTCTACGGCAGGCAGAATTTCTTTTCTTTTTAATGGATGCCACCTTTGTTTAGAACGATTAACAAGACCAGGTAACCTAAATAACCCCACTGAACAAAGCTATTCTAAAGCTAAGAAGACAAAAGTCAACTCACACTCGCATTGTCTCAAGGTTTGTTTAAGGAGTAATACTTGGAATAATCACATCTGCATGTTTCAAGTTCCACTACTGTCTGAAATGCTGCTGAGGCAGAAGTCTTTACACTGGCTTCCACTAAGGTATAGAACTGACTTTAACGCACTGCTGCTTTACACTACATTATACATTAAGACATTAATACGTACATAGCACACGCACGCTATCATTTTTACAACGTACGGAATTACCAAACACCCGACAAGATCTCATATGAACCAACTCCTGACCCATTCAAACCGTCCTCCCCTGTTAGCTAACTTACCTCATATTAGCCATATGCTAGCAAACTACCAAATAGCTAACGTTTGTCAACAGTTCAACAGCTAACAAAATCGTTTACTTATTTGAGTTATGAGTGTTAAGGCCATTAGTAGCACACCTCCTTTTGGACAAAGGTTTTCCCTCTTTTGCTTGCTGACTGTCCAACAATTTGAAATTGCTGACTGGCCTTTCGCCTCACTTCATTTCTGCTTTCGCTGCGTCGATCAGAAAAAACTGCTCGGTATAAATAACCGTAGTACAGGTGGGAGTATGGGTTGGACGCAACCAAGTTTTCTGCGGGGGAGGGGGGGTCAGATTAAAGTGTATTTGTGTTTGTATTTGTATTTGTATTTGTAGTTGTTGTTGTTGTTGTTGTTGTTGTTGTTGTTGTTGTTGTTTATTTGCTCTTGTATTATGATTGATTAATTTTCCTCCTAAAACAAAAGCTGTTGCAGGCAGGCTTAAATATTATATGGATCACATATTTTAGAGTGACACAGGTATGGCATAAGGCTATAACATCAGCCATAAAATCATTGTTTACTGTTAAGGAGCCACTCTAAATTCAATTTAAATAAACAAATAAAGTAATCAATTGAACAGAATAATAATTTACTTTGTCAGACAGACAGGGACAACACAACAACATTAACATCTGTACAACATAATACAGTTCGATGCAAATGCCCTGCAATCATCATTGTATTAGACTGCTTCACTTTGTCCTTCCTTGCATAAGACACATAAATCACAAAATACATTGTACAGTACTGTATCACAAACGCACATCTCCCTGACAGTCTCAATAAAAACTTAAAGGTTGTATTTACTGCAGGGCTATGGTAATGTTTAGTATTATGTTGTACAGGTATTATGCTAGTTATTGTGCCCACTCGCTCTTTTTCAGAACACCGGTCCCTGAATATTCATTATTATGTGGGTTGGGAGCAATTACCTGACACATTGGTGCATATGCAAAGGCTACACTGATTGATGGCTTTGCAGTGGTTAGCCAGATATGTTTGTTTTTAGTGTCAAATCAGACATCAAACAAAATGATTATATTTTCCATATAATGGCTTTGAGTAGGACGAAGGCCAGTAACTCACAGATTCATACTTACACAAACAATGGGCTTTACTGGAGGAGCTATGGTGACAGAGGTGTTTCTGTGACAAGCAGAAATCCATATTTCTAACCTCTAGGCTGTTGAATATTCTGGAACCATAGTTACTGTTTGATTTGACTTGATTTGATTGAATTATTTTTATCTGACAACCTCTGGTCAAAATCATTTTCAGAAGCATTTACACATTGAAAAATCACATGTGCAGCAAGTAGATGGATGGCCACAGATATCAATTCAGTATGACTTTTAAAATCTGTTCTCTGTGAGACCACATTGTTCTGTGTCCACTGTTGACCTAAAAATGTCTGTCAAGCATCCCTTTGGCTGTGTCATTATTTCCCCCTTCTCTTTGCATTGTTCATATGTACTCTGGATGTGTCAAATGCTGGTGCCTGGAATATCCAGATTTATGAAAGTTAACAAGGCAGAGCCACACCCAAGAAGATTCAGTGCAGAGTCTTTCTTGTTTGTGTGTGAACCCTCCTCTTGCAGCCACACTCGACACATGTTGGCATGATCACCTGATAAAAGTCTTGTCTAAGTGTCATGACAAGCGTAGCTGAGGTGTGCATTCATACTGTATGCTCATGCATACATAAATACATGAAGATATACAGTCAACATACACAGACATATATATATATATATATATATACATACAGATGAGAATGTGAGTGCTTAAGCAGGCCAGTAGAGTAAAGTTTGGCAGCTTTGTGCAGCCTGCATGCCTGTGTAATGCAAGTGCTGGCAGAGAGAAGAGGAGGAGGTGGCAAGAATGACAGTATTTCGGCTGCACTTCGACCACAGCTCTTCAACAGACATTCAATCAAAACACACTCAGGGAACACAGACAGGAAACAGACAGAGCTTACAGGAGAACACACTACTCTCTATCAGACAAACGCCCAGAAAAACCCACACACACACACACACACGTCAGAAAAAGAACAGCAAAGAAACACCACTTCAGACTTCTCAAATTGCTGAAATATTTCGGGGCAGAGAAAATACTCCGGTTTGGAGCAAAAGTTTGAGGACTGGGAACTACTTTAAACTAAAATGTTATCCTTTAGCAGCGGTGAGTGGCGTTAATAAATGTTCATTAAATTCCAGTAATATCCTGGAACATCTAGGTCTGTGTGCTTGTCTGTAGCTGAAACAAGCCATGCTAATGCTGGACAACCTTCAGTACTAGTCTGCAGTGTTTCAGTAAGCTAAGCTCGGTGCTCCCGGGCTCTAGGTAATGGTGCAGTCATTGTAAAGAGAACATTAAATATTCAGGGAGAGCCAACAGCGTGGATGTGCATAATAGGCAGATACAGGCGTCTTATCCTCATTGTGGGATTGTGTGTGTGTATGCAATAGGGTTTATGCAAGAAGGGTGTAAGCATATGTGTGTAAGCATACAGTATGTGCCCTCATTTGTGTGCACACACATGTGGATGTCTGTGTGTAAGTTCTAAGCATGTGCGTGTGTATGTGGGCGGGTTTCGTACCCTGGGTTTGCACAGAGTCGAAGGACCAGCGCAGGAGCTTCTAATTGAAAGGGATTTGAGGGATATGGCAGGAGTCAGCATGTTACGACACGCTGAGACTGGACTCTGGTGGGCTGTTAAAACCAGCAGGAGGCTGAGAACCACCAATGTGTGTATTTGTGCTTCTGTGTGTGGAAGCTTGTGTGGGTTCATCGGTATTTGTATTTGTGCGGTGTTTGTGATTATGTTCAGTTGCAGAGTATATGTTCCGAGTGTGCTGTGTGTCTTTATGCATGTACAGTGTGGTGTTGAGGTGCCGGTGTGTGGTTGAGAAAATGAGCATCGCTCTCTCTTCTGACACTGACAAGGGTAAAATCCCGGCGTATTAAAGGGAAAACATCTCCAACAGGTGACAAGCCTTCGTATTAAGGATTTCTGAACAAACCACAGCTTTATAGAATATGCATGACATGCCAGGGGTACTGGTGCTTGGTAGACGAGCATGCAGTTATGTAGACAAGACACTCAAACACACAAAACAATGGGGAGTCTACAACCAGATGGTAATGACACCCAGAATTCAGCAGTATTTAAATCTGCATTTCATTCTATACTTAAAGACCTGAAAACACAGGCAGCAAATAAGAACAAATCACCAACTATTGATCAGAGCAACATCAGAACATTGCTTTCAGCAAAATGGCGAAGAACGAAATGTATGAGTAGATGTGTACGACTGCAGGGCTGCAACAATTGATTATTTTCATTATCGATTCAAGGATAGGTTCGCATTTTTTAAGTCTGTCTAAATGCAATTCTCTCAGACCCATTTGTACATTTAAAGACCAAAGAGATCCCTACTCTCCATACCGGCCTTGAAGTATCTCTTCTTAGTGCCACTCGATGTAAAAGATGAGGGGCAAAATCCACAGTCCTCATTTTGTGTAGAAATGTCCTCCACAATTCAGGCAAAGCTATGTGAAGCTTCAACAGTCTGAGTTCGTTAAACTGAGTGAGTATCTGTTTGTGTCTTTTTTGTTCAAAAATCCCTTTTGTGTTACTATCCCTCCGCTGCATCTCAGCAAGTTAACGCTGCTCAGGAAATTACAAAGACGGACTTTTCTGCTAAAGAGTCTGTTACTTCAAAGGATCACCTCTTAATTTGGATGACACTCACTGCTGAAGCCTCTGTTAGCTTGACCTTAACTTAAAAATGCATTTTTGCACAAAACTAGGACTGTGGATTTTGTCCTCTGTCTCTTACCATGAAATCACACTATGAAGGTATTGCTTCACAAGTAATAAGGAGAAGAGGGAAAATTACAGACACCAGCATTTCTGTAAAGATACATATGGGCGTGCGCATATTGTATGAAGACAGACTTGAAAACATGTGACCCTATCCTTTAATTTTTCTAAACAATTAATTCATCCATCACAGTTTCTCAGAGGCCATCGCAGACCAATGACCCAAAACCCGAAGACGAACAATTTCTAATGACATAAAGTCCAAAAAGCAAAACCCCACATTTTAGAAGCTGGAAACATTTTCATAGTTACCACACTTAATGAATGAAAATTGTGATGATTGGATTTCTGTCAGTTGACTATTGTTTCAGCTCTGTAAATGTGTGTGTGTGGATGTGCATTTGTGGCATTGTGTGGTGTGCTTCAACCAGGAAACAGACAGAAAGCAGAAACTTAACAAGAAGATCACACAAAGCACAGTCAAATGGTCAGCTGCCAGCCAGCAGCCAGCATCTCTCCTCTGCCTGGGGCACCAGAGTGAACTTTACATGAAAATGAACCCATGTGACCAAACTATCCTCATTGTCAGGTTTATGTTCTTACTTCAGATGTCAGTGCAGCAAAGATCTGCTCCTCTAGCTCACATGAAGAGATTAGGACTCAAATGTGTTGCTCCAATCAGCACAAAACCTGGATTTCGTTTCTTGGCACTTTTGTCCTTGCAGTTGTTCAGAGAGGACAAAATTTCAGTTTCTCAAGAGTCCCATGATTGAGACAGTCTTTGGAGACAACAAAATAATATGCAATCAACTGTATTGTGTGGTTCAACAGAAAACATGCCATTTTCTCTTCTAGAGTGACACTCAGAGCACATGATTGGACATAAAGAACTGATGTCATGTCCTTACATCTTCCCATCCACGTCCAGGTGTCCAGGAAATTACATCCAGGAAGGGGTTGGCCAGGTAGCCATCACTATTGAAGGAATAGTCCCGACCACCAAGCGTGATGTTGCTGAAATACCTGCATGGCGATGGATAAAGACAAAAGGAAGCAGACAGTAAGTAAATGGCAACAAAACACATAATATTTGTGAATTAACTAATGTTTTCTTGGAGGAGATGAGGAGAAAATAGAAATCATAAGGCTGGTTTGATGCAACAGTAAGCCTGCCCTATTCTCTTCCTATTTGAAACTAAGTCACAGCACCTGTATGGTGACAGTGAGGGCTTGTCTGTTAATCAAATCTACAGACAAATGATCAGACGCACAGAATTGTCAGGACCTTTGAAGTCAAACAACTGCTGCTTTCTGCATCAGCTGCAAGCTCTATAGTTTGTCTCATAATCACACAGGACAGCCGCTCTAATTGTCTCCTCATGTCATCTTGCTGGCTTCAAAACACAAAACCTGAAAGCTTTTTCTCTTCACATGACAGAAAGCCTCATATGGAACAACAGCTGTAGTTACAGACAGTGAACAGCAGGTAGCAGTGCAAAAAAATGGAAATGAAAACATCTTCCCCCTCTGTTCTTGGACATATAAAGAAGGAAGAATCCATTAATCATTTCCCCTTTAATTGCTACACTGTTTGTGCTGTGCTTCATTTACAAAAATTACTGCAAATAAACTCATTAATTACATGTTTGGCTCATTTACACACTGAACAAACTCAGAGTAGTCTCTCTATTCAATAATGTGTGTGTGTGTGTGTGTGTGTGGTGTGTGCATATGTGGATCAAGAATGACTGGCGTTAAAAATGAATCAAGATGATAACCAGAACCACTTGGGCTACCTGTTAGAGTGTGCCGCTGCCTGTTTGCACAGCCTACGAGGAATATATTAAAGCCGGCTTATTAATATACATGAGACATGGTCCGCTTGCTACAGATGCTGGGGTAATTTTGCCAACTCACAACTACACGCACCAACAACATCTATTTTGCATGGATGATAGCCAGCTCCAAATTCAGATATCCCCTCTGTGCCTGCTCTCTGACACTGAATCTACCAACTCCACCCATATACCTTCCAGCTCATTCTGCCACTGAACCAACTCATTTCATAGAATACATCTTATGCCGTTCCTTCTTTTTCTTTTCCTTTTTCACATATTTTGTCTGGAGCCTGCCAACTGCTTTGCACTTACCCCAGACCTTACATTTCCCTCCTCACATTCTCCCTTTAGAGAGTGTTTCCTCTTTCCTCTCATCTCCCTCTCACCTCATCCTGCCCCGCAGTCTCTGGGTCTGATTGGCATCTGTCATGCAGTTGGTGACAAAGTTCGGCCCACCCGTGGTCCCATAATCTTTGCGCGTTGCGACTGCCCCATGAGTCAGCACAGACACACCCCGAGCAATCCTCCGGCGAGGTTCGTCCCTCCAGCCCTGGGGCCGCACGGCAAACAGAGCCCGGGGCAGGCTCTCCATGCCCAAACCTGAGAGAGCTGGCCCCACAGCAAACCACATGTGCGAGGCTCCGGCCTGACCGGCGGCCCAGGCAGCTCGGAAGACCAGCTCGGCCTCCTCCTGGGAGCAGTACAGCAAACGTACCTGGAGGACAGTAGGAAGGCAGGGAGGGAACAGGGACGAGGGGAGACACACACACACATACACGCTAGTGAGATAAGGAGGGGACAGGGGAGACGTGGAGAGAGACAGAGGGTGGGAGAAGTAAGGGGAGAAAGATAGAGCTGGAGCAGAGGTGCACCTGAACAGGAGGGGAGGAGGTTAGATAGAAAAGGCCATATCAAGAAAAAACAAGCGTGCTGGGGGAGGTAAGAGGAGAGATAGCTGTAAGCTGATGTGATAAGGTTCATGGGAGTTGGGCGGACGATTCTGAAGGAGAAGCAGACAAACCAGAGAGAGGGAAGACTGCATGACTAAATGTGATGTGTGCTAACCAGGAGGTGCAGAAGGCAATGGGGGTCAGTGCTTAATGAGCTTGGCCCTGATGAAACAAGTTACAGTTATGAATAATGAAAATGGGAATAAAACAAGGCGAAAATGAAACAACTGTAAGTGGTAGAGCAGAGGAATAGAGAGGTAGAGGCGGGGATGCTCAGGAAGGGGAGGGCGGTTAAAGACCAAACACACCTTAGGGAAAACCAGAGGGAAGAGGTTAAACTCTGACATATGTTATTAAAAGCAGGGTGGAGAAAAGACCTGGAGATAACAGGAGATGGAGGGGGGTAAAACGAACGGATGGAGGGAAGTAATCAGACGTGGGAAAACAGAAAAGTCACTCCTTGGAGAACAGAAAGGGGGGGGGGGGGGCGGAGAAAAGCAAAGGATGACATGTTTTGGTGAAATCAGGGCCTGGAGAGATAAGAGATATTTTGCGAAAGACTGGGTGGGATGATGGAGTGAGGCTGGGGAGAAGGAGAGAAGAAAACATTAAAGAGAGAGAAATTCAACATCGAAAGACAGAGCAGTGACAGTGGATGGGCTCTCTGCTGCAAATGCTGAGGTAAGGAGGGGGGAGGAGAGAGGGGAGGGGGGTTAGAAATTGACCAAAGAGGGTTTTAAGGGGTTAGAGGGGAAATGCAGAGAGAAGGAGGGGATCGACAAGAGGAAGATAGAGCTGAGCTGAGCAGCAGGAGGGTGGGGGTGGGGGTTAAATGCTGACAAATACTACATAAAGAAAGAGTGAGAGCATTTAAAATTAAAGAAGTACATAAAAATAACAGAGTGAAGACAAAAGACAAAGGGGAATCGAAGGACACAAAAGAGAAAGACAACTGTTTCATGGAAGGGGGGTGGGGGAGTCAGGGAAACAGACTGAAAGCACATTTTGAGAATTGCGCCTTCATTGAATTTTGAACTGTAATGGCTTGGCAAAACAATCCTGCCTGTATGCCAATAAACCTCCAGTGAATTAGGCAGGGAATGAGAGTGACAGAGGGAGAGGAGAAAGGAGAGAGAAAGTGGGTGACAGACAGAGAGGGAGACTAAATTAAGGAGGGAAGGAAGAGAATCAGAGTTATAAACAGACACACACAATATCTAAAGACGGGAAATGGAGAAAGAGAGGAACATACAACAGAGAAAGAGAGAGAGCAGAAGAAATACTGACAAGGCAGAAGCTGGAAGAGGAATGGAACAAAAGACAGCCAGTGAGAGATTTGAGTAGAAATTGACCCAGAGACCTGCATCAGGTCATCTATAATGTAGAAGACATAACCATATATGTGGCAAAAGAGAGAGAGAGAGAAAGAGAGAGAGAGAGCATGTAATGCAAACATACACAGCATCACTAAGCAATCAAAAGCATTTATTAGCCCTGCAGTAGAGAAACGCTAAAAGAAGGGGGGCGTCGTTGTGGAACAGCAAGAGGGTTAAAAAGCAAGCACTGCGTACATAGGCAACCCGCTGCAGGCGGTATGTTATATTAACAGTGACACTAGCAGAGTGGAGTCTAAGGAATCCAATACACATGCACGCCCTGCAGACACAAACACACACAGTCGCGCGCGCACACACGCAGAGCTGCAGTGACCATGCTGGGACATTAGCGATGACATTGAGACCCAGACTAAACCGAGCCAATGGAGAGCAGAGTCTGTGGCTGGAAAGACGTGCAGCAAGAGAGACGGACGAATGGACTGAAGGAATGAAAGATAGCCATACAGTGATGAACAGGAAAGCAGCAGAGGAGAGTGAGCTTGTCTCTAGGCAAAGAAATGCAGGAGGGGAGGCAGAGGGGGAAGGGGAGAGTGGAGGAAGAGCACGGAGATGAGTGAAAAACACTGAACAGGAGGATCATAGGGTCAAAGAGGGGGTTTGAAGGTAAAATTAATGGTAAAGGAAGTGTGGAGATAAAAACAAGAAGAGCAGGGGAAATTAGAATGGAAGTTTGAAAGAAGTGAGGAAAGGAAGGGAAGAACGAGCAAGGAAGTGAAGTAGGAGAGGTAGCAGGCATAGAGTATGAAGGAATGGAACACACCAGAGGTACAAGCCAAAACCACAAGTCATTCTGCTCATTAATGAATCAATGTGAAGTTGAGATGTAGGGGGAGTTGTTGTTATACCGTCAAAATACCAGAGAAAAGACTGATGCACTTACCAACTGTATGTACATGATTAGAGAGAAGGTGACTGGAATGACGTTAAATTAAAGTAGAATAAAGATAGAGTGAAGAAACAGAAGAAATTAAGTTGGAATCATGAATTAGATAAGGTGATGTTCGGGTATAAAGTCTCTCATTACTACCTCAGTTTGTGCAGCCAAACATTGTTCAAACCCACAGACTTTCATTTCAAATTCTAGTTGAGATCTCAGAGTGTCCAAAGACAACAACCAAGTCAAGGTACATTTTTTAAATGTGCATGAAATCCATGACTACGTAACTTGGTGTAAACATAATTTACAGTGTCTTCGGTGAAGAGCTGACACAGCTGATACAGAATCTGTACAACGCGTGACACCGTCAGACAGTTTGAAACAAGATGTTTTTTTCAGACTTTAAAGCCACTTAAGATGAAACAAGGGGAAAACTGTTAAGACGTTAGCTTCTTTAGCACTTTGCTCATAACTCTTCATATAGTGCCTCACCATTACCAGCCAGCAAATCAGACTGACTGGTGGTTTTTGTTGTACCGTTGAACTGTTTATGCCTTCACATATGGGAGGGGGAAGAGAAGAACAGAGGGATAGAGGAGAGAGGGGAGAGAGAGATGTGGAGGGACAGAGGGAGAGACGAAGAAGGAAGGAAAAAGCTGGGAAGCCACCTGTCAGAAAGGGGGCCCCCAATGATACTCGCAGCACTTCCTCCCCTTTCCTCCCCCCTTTCCCCCCTCCCTCCCCCCTGTCTCACCTGCGCCTCGTTCTCCTTCAGCAGCCTGCGCGTGCGTGCCCCCCCAGGGTCGTCGGTCACGTTCAGGATCACCACACTCTTCTTCTCCCAGCCGATGAACGAGCCGTCCGTCAGGCCCTCCACCACAGACAGGAAGTCCTGGTAGCCATGGTGACGTGTGGACACCACGGAAAAGGCTGTCCAGTCATACTCCTCCAGCACCTCAAAGATGACCTCTAATTGGAGGGCAGTAGAGGAGCTGAACTGGAGAAAGATGGAACCTGATTCCTGATTTGGGGAAGAGAGCAGCAGATGTGGTTTAAAATCTCACTGTATAAACGGATCCTCTGTGGTTGCTCTCTGTCTAAAATGCAGCTACAATACAGTGAGCAAGTAACAGACAGCATTTCACTACAAAGAACTACAACTCTCTGGACTGCTCCATCTTTATGCACAACATCGAGGCATCACGGGGCTTGAAGTTTTTATGGAGCAGCGGCACCCGTGCAGCCGCGGGGCTAAAACAGCTAGGATTGTTGCACAAATTCTCCTATGACGTCCAGAAGGGAGTGTTTCTAAAAAGTCTGTTCAGGGGATGGGAGGGGATGAGGACTAGGCGAGGGTACATCTTCAAAGGAAGTTCATCAAAGTGCTACAATTTAATTCCTCAAGAGTAAATGGTTAAAACAGTTATTTGTAAGCACAAATGCAATGCTTTTTGTCCCCCCCACCCCCCAGTTTGGTGGTGAAAAGAATGTGACACTAGTTTCTCTGGTGCGTACACACTCGCACGCAAATGTACAGTACACACACATACACTCTGTTATTCACTCATACACACACATGTCTGCTCATTGCCTCCCTCCCAGGAACATCAGAGGCAGAGCGACAGCCCCAGTTGGTGCCATTTACAGATCAAACACTGCAGAGTTTCAGCAGATCAGCGACCCTGACCTTCAACTTCCCCTCCGTCCCACCGGCACTTCCCTAAACCTTTTCTTCACAGAGAGGGTGCGCGACATTGTGACATTGTAAGTTGTTATAGCAATATAAGCAGCTCTCCCTTTATACTTCATTCATTGTGCTGTCAATCCATACTGCTTCAGCATACGGCACACACGTAACTAACATTGTTCCACTCGCCGGGCGTCACATTCAAAGCTACGCAATCACACGTCCGCCCTCTTGTATTCCTCTGAATCACTCCTCTCTGGCTCACACATACACAAATGCACACACAAGCTGCAAACACTTCCCCTTCACTCTCCCACCCCAACCCCAACCTCCCTCCTCCTACCTGTGGCATCCTCCCCAGCCCCGCTCCCCCTCCTACAGCCACTATGGGCAGTCCTGTTTGTGCTGAGACAAACTCCAGCATGGGGGCCAAAGGACCCCAAGCCGTGCGAGGTGGCCTCTCCTCTTCATAAACCAGACCTTGCAAGGGCCGCGCCGCCAGCAGCTCACACAGCTGGGACAGCACTGTCTTAGGACTACTGTCATTCACCTGGGAAACGACAGAAAGGGATAAAGACAGAGGGACAAATAGAGTTGACCAACTAGGGCAGTGTGTCTTGACTTTGTGTTATTCATATGGAAAGTGTCTGTAGCACGCATGACATGTCTGGCTAACAATACAAGCTGTGGTCAAAGAGCAGAGCCAGACGCCCGCTCATTCAGCCGGGCCCACACAACGGCTGCAGTGTGCTGCCCATTCAGCTCAAATAATGGGAGTGAGTATGAATAATGGATGGTCATTGTTATTCCCTTCCTTCAAGTAAGGCTGAATGAGCAGTAGGTAGAAGAGACGATGTCCAACCTGTAGCCAGATGACGTTAGCAGAGCCCCACTGGGTGACCACGCTCTCCCCCAGGGAGCCGTATACCCGGCCGAAACCGGGGTAGAGCACCCTTCCCCCAGGCCCCGCCACCGCCGCCTCTGCCTGCACCGTAGCACCGGCGTGGATCACAGCGATGTTGAAGTTCATCATGGCCCCTGCATCACGCTCCCGCGGGCTGGGCCGGAGCAGGAGGTGGGGGGAGGCGTCCACCAGACCTGCCCACTCTGCCAGGACCAACAGGAGAGAGAGAGTAGGTATGGCGACCATGGCAACCTGCCGAGGGGGGGGGCGGCAGATATATATCGCACTAAGAGAGGGTGCCTGAAAGAAAGAGAGACAGCAAGGAGTAGAAGAAGAAGGTGAAAAAGAAGAAGAAGCAAGAGAAGAAGAAATTAAGTTAGACTTGGGTGTTTTTTTTTCCTGTAATGTCCAGTACAGAGGACATCCAATCAAATCAGGAGAGAAAAGGGAGGAGAAGGGAAGAAGGAGGTGTAGACGGAGAGAGTGAGAGGGAGAAAGAGAGAGAGAGACAGAAACTGATCAGACATTGCATACAGGCAAGACGGGGTAATGAATTCTGAATCCAATCATGGGGTAATAAAAGTTAGCTTTGGCTGGAGAAAATACTGGACGAGGAGTCCGAAATGCAGAGGGGAAAAAAACAATAGAGGGAAGGAAAAGAAAGCAAGACAGAGAGAAGATGAAATGGGTGCTATTTAGGCTGCAGGCTGAGAAGGAACAATATGAGGAAAAATAGAAACTGGCCGTTAGGGGGGAAGCAGGGTGAGAGGGAGAGGGAGTTAATAGAAGACAGAGACAAAGATGGGGGCGGAGGTGGTTATTGTGCGGCATGAATGATAACAACAATTAAGATCACTGTAAACACACTCGCCCTCACACGGCTGCATCCACGCACAGACACATGCATGCAAGCGTTTGAACAGACACACACACGCACACACATACGCACGCAAGATAAACGCGTGGCCACACTATGCCCGTAGAGAAGCTTAATGATAAAGAGATATGAGGGTTAATGCAGCACGCACAAACATACACACACACACTCGCACAAACAACCGCACAGAAAGATAATGACTACCTGGGAGATAGCAGGGTTAATATGTGAGCAACACACACACACACACACACACACACACACACACACACACACACACACACACAAACACAGCACATCATTTTCAATTTACTTCTGGTGCCAACTGCCCTCCTCCCCCTTTCTCCATTTCCTTCTCACTTTCTCCCCGCTCCGTCTCGTGCTCTGTCTTTTCATATTCCCCATCTCTTCTCCCAATTTTCATGGCTTCAGGTACCAAACACAATTGCATTGATTAACAGGGACCGGCTGACATAGTATTCCCTCCACAGTCACTCTCCCTTCCTGCGCCTGTGTTTCCCCCTTTTTCTCCTCTCTATGTTTTGCGCTCTGTCTTCATCCGACTCTCCTCTCTTTGTCACAGTCTGCCGATTCTTTGACCCTGATCAGTCTTTTGGATGGAAAAAGAAAGCGACAAAGAAAAGGAGAGAGAGTGGGTGGAGGAGAGAAAGTAACTGGAGGAAGGGGGCGGGGGGGGGGGGGGCAGGGGGGGCTGTGAAATGAAACGGAATAGAAAGGTACTGTAAATATGACTTATGATGATTGATTGATTGAAGGAAGGAGGCCAGGTGGCAGAGTAGAAGGGGAAAAGGAGAGGACGAAGTGGGATGGGATAGTGGGAGGTAGAATAAAATATGTGAGGAGAGGAGCAGGAAAAGAAATATTGATTACTGGGATGTGTATACGTGTTTGGCCTAAACAAATACACTGCCAAACCTCCTGTTTTGAGTGACAGGGCTGTGGGTATGTGTGTGCGTTGGGGTGGGGGGGCTACAGAGAAAAAGCTAGGCAGAGAAAGGAGGAGAGAGCGGAGGAATGAGATGGAATGAGGGAGGTGGAGAGATACTGGTAAGAAAAAGAGATGGAGGTGTGGAGAGATAGGGAGAGACAGACCTGTTAGTAGGAGAGAGGGAACAGGAGAATGTAATAATGAAGGGGAGAGGGAGAAAAACTGGGCTTTGTTGTTTCTTGGTTTGCTTTCAAGGCGAGGAAGATGTGGCAGGAAAGAATGGGAAGGACGTAGAGACAGAGAAAATGAGAGAGCCAGAGACGAAGCAGCAGGAATACGGTGCATCATATCACTTGGTGGAGCTGTATTCTACGGTGCTGAGCTCTGAGCCATTAACTGTTAGGCCTGTCACTGTATTTCACTCTCATGAGGTGTTTACGTTGCACTCTCCAACCAGAGTGTGCCATTCCATCACAGCGAGCCTTGCTGGAAGTGTGAACACAGTGTATTACTATATACAGTAGCTACTTTCCCAGCAGAGTGTACTCTGCCTGTTATCCAACATCTGCAGCATCTCACAGAGGCGCGCTACAGTAAAGCAAAGTACAAGTAATCATAATCAAATCCTCATCTAAATATATCTTACTATATAGTTCATTATGTGTTCCAATTCTGCAAACTGAATCATAAAAACCGTGCAGTGAGGGGGCTCACAGCGAACACACACACACACACACACACACACACACACACACACACACACACACACACACACACACACACACACACACACACACACACACACACACACTGAAACGTACGCACACATGCACAGGGAAGAGAAAAGAGAGTTGGAGAGAGAAAGAGACAGAGATTACTGTTTCATTTGATTTGCTACCGTAAATGAATCTTTTGTTAAAATGCAAATGTTCGCATTTTAGTATATTTTTTCCCCTTCTACATTTAAAAACGATCCTCTCCCGTCGTCAGAGCCACTTCTAATTCAGCAGAGTGTATAATGCATGTATATTTGGAAAGGCACTGCCTACAACTCGGGGAATGGTTAAAATGGGATCAATTAGTCAAAAGGTTTATAAAAGTCTGTTTTCCCTGAACAGAATTCAAGGTAAGGAATCAGTTAGTCATTGAGACGTTTCTTAGACGTGTGTGCTGTATGAGGAGCACTGCCAGGGTCTGACCGTTGCACGACAACTCCATCATTTGGAAAATAATGTCTTTATTTTGTTATTTGGGACGTATCAGGATTGTGTTCATCACCAGTACGATAAATATTGTAATATATTCTTTTCTTGAATGTGACTGCACCAACTACAAAGGCAAAAAAGATTCAAAGCCTTTCAGATTTTATAAGAGTGCTGTCTTTGATGATTCTTTTAGACTCTGAAACTTTGAATTCGCCATGGTGCATGCACCTTCAATCATCATTTGCTGTCTTAATCATTATATCAGCACTTACTCTAAAGTATTTGTATTGTACATTGTTGATCTCTCAATTTGACAATCACTGTAATAAGCAGCTTACTGTATCTACAGTATAATTATTTTTTTTTTCCGCTGAGCCTGTTTAGTTTGTCTTTTTAAACAAAGAAAGTGGCATTTACAGCACCTCAGAAGCTGGCGTACATGCCAGCGACTGTTAGAAGCAAACTAAAAACACCTTCAGGAATATTTACAGAGTGCTTAAGAGCAGGAATATTCTCAGGCTGACAGAGACAGC